>NC_060140.1:600451743-601172804 GCF_021461385.2 Schistocerca piceifrons | reverse complement strand
GAATTGAGTGATTTGCAAGGCACTGTTATCTGCAAGAAGGAATGCATGAAATTGGCAAATGAATAAGACTGGTTCAAATACTATCGACAGAAATTTTATTTCTGTTGTCAACTAGTATTAATTAGATGTGTGGGAGTAGGGGGATATTTCCCTTGCACCATACATCTACATACACAGTTGCGTCTGATGTGGCCTAGATTTGCGTACAAAGAACTGTCTAGTTGTTCAGTTTTTTCAGTGAACGAGTGTGGTTAGGGAGGAGAGAGATTAGTGTTAGATGCAGAGCAGTGCGGGCAGTTGTGTGTCGGACGTTGTATGTCGGACGGTGAGTCGCCGACAGGAATTAGGCGTGCTGCATCTGTCGGCAGGTGAGGTAATGAAGCAGCTTGAATGGTGACAGAAATGATGGAAATAGTTAAACTAAAGAGTAATAGCGACGACATTTGGCAGACACGTGTTTCAGCGTTGACAGTTAGTTTGGGGTGTGTGCTTGCATGACAGTGGAAGTCTGTTGACGGTAGAGAAGTAGACAAGACGGAAAGAATTTTTCCGCGTTCTCGCGGAGAAGTAATAGAGAAGCAGCCATAAGTATTGAAGTGAGGGCGTTGATCGGCACTCTGGTTTCCCTTCAAAACGAATAAATCTTTCGCCTTTTACTAAAGATTTCCGTGGAGGGGAACATTAAATGAGTCTACAAGTATTTTTCGTAGTGCTCGGCTATTGCTGAGCCATCATCACAAGTGAAAACGTATTGTAAGTAGCAAGAGGTAGATGTGTTGTGTGAATGAAGGGCGTGGAGTAGCGGATGACGTTGGTTCAGGCAGATATTTGTTTTTTAAAATTTGAAATTGTAATAGGCCGTGTCGTAGTATAAATGAAACAAGTACATTTGCCCTGAAATGGCGTGCAGTGTGTTAGACGATTGGTGTAAAGAGAGAGCTACAGGACTACCTGGAAACACTTGGTGAACCCTTGCCGTACTCAGTTCTAGATGATTTGAGAGTGTTTACTTGCACTGCAGTTGCACAACAGCATATAAACTGATATTTGGAAGTGAATGATGAATGATAGGCTTTGTAAGAAATACTGGTATGTGATTAGTAGATTATGTTTTGAAACCCAAAATTATTTTTACCACAGAAGTTTGTGATTTGTAGGTATGATGTGAGTGAGCTTTGGGCCGAAGATGGTGGTTAGTTGGGCAGGGATAAGTATTTAAATGGTTTTCAATAGAGTGGATATTAGTGACACTGGCTTGTTGCCATAATGTGTTTTGTTCATAACAGTGTACTCAGTTGTGTAGAAGATTTAGGTGAGAAAGAGACAGTTGTTGAATATGACATAAATAGCTAGAAATGAAGTAAGTAGCAATTTCCTGCTAGGTGTAGTTTGGGTATGGTGTGTCTCAGTGAGAGAGAAATCTTGAAATTGAAGGGTTGTTCCTAGCTACAGTCTTGGAAACTATGTATCTGCTGTTGACTCCAATGTTTTCAAGATTACTTGTGTACAAAATTGGGCAGACTTTGCAGTTTCTTCTTCAGTAAATCAGTGGAAGGTGGTGCAGATAATGTAAAAATGTTCAGTGCCTCCTGTGAGTTGTTGATGCTGCTTGTCTTTTAAGTAAAATGATAGGGGCTCTTGATTGACCCAGCCCATACACAGAGCTGGTGCATACTTGGCTTGAGAAGACTTTGGTCAGTAAAGATGAAATACCAACACAGTGCTCACAACAAAGCTCCTTTCCCTGCATTCTAGTTTCCCTCGGGTATAGAGTGACATGATATTGGCAGAGGATGTGCAGATAATCACTTTGATCAGGCTGTTTGTTTTTTAATGCTCTTTTACCAGAATCCATGCATAGTGATAACTGTGTTCTCTGGTGGAACACGATGAGAACATTGTGTGAAGTTGCACGGAAGTAGCTATTTGAGTATGTATGAAAATGTGAGGTAACCACTGTTCACTCTCCTAAATTTCTGTGGAATAAAGTTTTCTGTATGTGTGTGTGTGTTTGAAAATCCCAGAGGTTCAAGTTGGTAGTTTATATGTTGCAAGCGAAAAAGCTTTTTAGTAAACTGAGGCACTAGCATTAAGTTTCCTGTTCACTGTGACAAGGAAGCTAGTATAAAAAGTAGTTTGTGGTTTTGCTTGCAAAGAAGTGCTCATGGGATGAAAGCACTGCTTGGGATTATTCTGAGATGATGGGGGGGATTGCTAAACATGTAGCATTTTAGTAAGGAGCTTGTCGGAGTAGTTGTATAGTTGTAAAATTATTTGTTATTTTATGAGAAATTTCTTTATTCATAGCACATGGGCCATCATAGTTGAAGCATACAGATTGGCATGGCATGCGTAGGTCTGTAAAATGTCCTGACAGTGATGTTCATAGAGACTTGTTGTGTAGTTTGATTCTTCATCTGTTTAACAGTAGACATAAGAAATGTATTAGTGGAGCAAGTAGCTGTGAAATTACTGGTGTATGATTGATAGTATGGACGTGGCGCTGAATGGAAGTGTTTGTTCAGCTGTGGGTGTTTTCATAATTGCCATGTGAGGAAGAGCAATACTCGTGATAGGCGAAAAGAGATACAGAGAGAAACACATTTGTTGCGAGTATTGTATATCAGCAGCTCCAAGGGCGGGGTATCAAGTAAGACGCAAAGTGAAACGAAAGAGGAAGTATGCATGAAAGAGGCCAAATATCGACAAGAGTTCGCACTGTTAAGAGTGAGGTGAATGAGCTAGTGCTGTGCGAAAATTTTCGAAGAGAGAGGCGGTTTTAAAGAAAGCACAAGAGTCCTATGAATGCCCTCTTGTGTGGTTTCTCTTTCAGTGGCTATTTGGCATGTCTGCTTGCGCCATAGAATGCTACTGTATGTGCCCCAGGCCGCCATCTAGCGGCCGGAGGTGCAAGCGGTGTTTACATACAGTCTCCGCCTGAGGCAATGGTCTCTCATTTCGGAACGCAAGAAGCACTGGTAGCGCACAAAATAGCTGAGTGAGATCATGGCGGCCAAGTAAGAGTAGAAGTTGGTTCTTTGCAGAATGTCCGAGCTTGTAAATCGCGAAATGTGAAGAGTGTGTCGTATTCTCGTAGGGCGTGTTGACGGTCTCGTGGCATAAGTAGCGAGCGGTGATAGCTTGCAAGCAAGATCATACTTCACAGGGATCATTTCTGTAGTATGTCTTCAACTCTCTCTAGTTCAAAGCTGGAGTAGACGTAACCACGATGATGAGTGGTAGCACTTTCCCTGAGCGTGAGGCTTGCGATCGAGATTCATCGCATCTTGGTTGTAATCGATGATCGTTCACCACATTCTGAGGGATGTGGGAAGGGAATAGCGCTTTCCGAGTGGTGGTTTTATTATATAGATTAGAAGGCGTAAGTCATACCTTTGGTATCGGGACACGCGTCGTTGCAGAAATGTCGCTGCAGGTTGTGGAAGGACTTTTGATTGCCACATGTCATGAAAGCTTTGTGGAAGTTTCTCGAGTGTCACGGGACGAGCCATTTGATTTGGCCTGCTCCAAGTGCTAGGCTTGGATGACAACGACGTACTTTTGAGTTACAAGAATGAGTGAGCAACACAAGAAGAGTGCAATTGATGACCATAAAAAAGCTGACACACAACACAGTCTTGATAATCACCACTAATGCATGATGTACGAAACATTTAGGAGGAGCACGTTTGGCTAGCAAACATGAATTGAGTGATTTGGCAAGGCACTGTTATCTGCAAGGAAGGAATGCATGAAATTGGCAAATGAATAAGACTGGTTCAAATACTATCGACAGAAATTTTATTTCTGTTGTCAACTAGTATTAATTAGATGTGTGGGAGTAGGGGGATATTTCCCTTGCACCATACATCTACATACACGTTGCGTCTGATGTGGCCTAGATTTGCGTACAAAGAACTGTCTAGTTGTCAGTTTTTTCAGTGAACGAGTGTGGTAGGGAGGAGAGAGATTAGTGTTAGATGCAGGAGCAGTGCGGGCAGTTGTGTGTCGGACGTTGTATGTCGGACGGTGAGTCGCCGACAGGAATTAGGCGTGCTGCCATCTGTCGGCAGGTGAGGTAATGAAGCAGCTTGAATGGTGACAGAAATGATGGAAAAAGTTAACTAAAGAGTAATAGCGACGACATTTGGCAGACACGTGTTTCAGCGTTGACAGTTAGTTTGGGGTGTGTGCTTGCATGACAGTGGAAGTCTGTTGACGGTAGAGAAGTAGACAAGGACGGAAAGAATTTTCCGCGTTCTCGCGGGAGAAGTAATAGAGAAGCAGCCATAAGTATTGAAGTGAGGGCGTTGATCGGCACTCTGGTTTCCCTTCAAAACGAATAAATCTTTCGCCTTTTACTAAAGATTTCCGTGGAGGGGAACATTAAATGAGTCTACAAGGTATTTTTCGTAGTGCTCGGCTATTGCTGAGCCATCATCACAAGTGAAAACGTAATGTAAGTAGCAAGAGGTAGATTGTGTTGTGTGAATGAAGGGCGTGGAGTAGCGGATGACGTTGGTTCAGGCAGATATTTGTTTTTTTTAAAATTTGAAATTGTAATAGGCCGTGTCGTAGTATAATGAAACAAGTACATTTGCCCTGAAATGGCGTGCAGTGTGTTAGACGATTGTGTAAAGAGAGAGCTACAGGACTACCTGGAAACACTTGGTGAACCCTTGCCGTACCTCAGTTCTAGATGATTTGAGAGTGTTTACTTGCACTGCAGTTGCACAACAGCATATAAACTGATATTTGGAAGTGAATGATGAATGATAGGCTTTGTAAGAAATACTGGTATGTGATTAGTAGATTATGTTTTGAAACCCAAAATTATTTTTACCACAGAAGTTTGTGATTTGTAGGTATGATGTGAGTGAGCTTTGGGCCGAAGATGGTGGTTAGTTGGGCAGGATAAGTATTTAAATGGTTTTCAATAGAGTGGATATTAGTGACACTGGCTTGTTGCCATAATGTGTTTGTTCATAACAGTGTACTCAGTTGTGTAGAAGATTTAGGTGAGAAAGAGACAGTTGTTGAATATGACATAAATAGCTAGAAATGAAGTAAGTAGCAATTTCCTGCTAGGTGTAGTTTGGGTATGGTGTGTCTCAGTGAGAGAGAAATCTTGAAATTGAAGGGTTGTTCCTAGCTACAGTCTTGGAAACTATGTATCTGCTGTTGACTCCAATGTTTTCAAGATTACTTGTGTACAAAATTGGGCAGACTTTGCAGTTTCTTCTTCAGTAAAATCAGTGGAAGGTGGTGCAGATAATGGTAAAAATGTTCAGTGCCTCCTGTGAGTTGTTGATGCTGCTTGTCTTTTAAGTAAAATTGATAGGGGCTCTTGATTGACCCAGCCATACACAGAGCTGGTGCATACTTGGCTTGAGAAGACTTTGGTCAGTAAATGATGAAATACCAACACAGTGCTCACAACAGAAGCTCCTTTCCCTGCATTCTAGTTTCCCTCGGGTATAGAGTGACATGATATTGGCAGAGGATGTGCAGATAATCACTTTGATCAGGCTGTTTGTTTTTTAATGCTCTTTTACCAGAATCCATGCATAGTGATAACTGTGTTCTCTGGTGGGAACACGATGAGAACATTGTGTGAAGTGCACGGGAAGTAGCTATTTGAGTATGTATGAAAATGTGAGGTAACCACTGTTACTCCTAAATTTCTGTGGAATAAAGTTTTCTGTATGTGTGTGTGTGTTGAAAATCCCAGAGGTTCAAGTTGGTAGTTTATATGTTGCAAGCGAAAAAAGCTTTTTAGTAAACTGAGGCACTAGCATTAGTTTCCTGTTCACTGTGACAAGGAAGCTAGTATAAAAAGTAGTTTGTGGTTTTGCTTGCAAAGAAGTGCTCATGGGATGAAAGCTACTGCTTGGGATTATTCTGAGATGATGGGGGGATTGCTAAACATGTAGCATTTTAGTAAGGAGCTTGTCGGAGTAGTTGTATAGTTGTAAAATTATTTGTTATTTTATGAGAAATTTCTTTATTCATAGCACATGGGCCATCATAGTTGAAGCATACAGATTGGCATGGCATGCGTAGGTCTGTAAAATGTCCTGACAGTGATGTTCATCAGAGACTTGTTGTGTAGTTTGATTCTTCATCTGTTTAACAGTAGACATAAGAAATGTATTAGTGGAGGCAAGTAGCTGTGAAATTACTGGTGTATGATTGATAGTATGGACGTGGCGCTGAATGGAAGTGTTTGTTCAGCTGTGGGTGTTTTCATAATTGCCATGTGAGGAAGAGCAATACTCGTGATAGGCGAAAAGAGATACAGAGAGAAAACACATTTGTTGCGAGTATTGTATATCAGCAGCTCCAAGGGCGGGTATCAAGTAAGACGCAAAGTGAAACGAAAGAGGAAGTATGCATGAAAGAGGCCAAATATCGACAAGAGTTCGCACTGTTAAGAGTGAGGTGAATGAGCTAGTGCTGTGCGAAATTTTCGAAGAGAGAGGCGGTTTTAAAGAAAGCACAAGAGTCCTATGAATGCCCTCTTGTGTGTTTCTCTTTCAGTGGCTATTTGGCATGTCTGCTTGCGCCATAGAATGCTACTGTATGTGCCCCAGGCCGCCATCTAGCGGCCGGAGGTGCAAGCGGTGTTTACATACAGTCTCGCCTGAGGCAATGGTCTCTCATTTCGGAACGCAAGAAGCACTGGTAGCGCACAAAATAGCTGAGTGAGATCATGGCGGCCAAGTAAGAGTAGAAGTTGGTTCTTTGCAGAATGTCGTCCGAGCTTGTAAATCGCGAAATGTGAAGAGTGTGTCGTATTCTCGTAGGGCGTGTTGACGGTCTCGTGGCATAAGTAGCGAGCGGTGATAGCTTGCAAGCAAGATCATACTTCACAGGATCATTTCTGTAGTATGTCTTCAACTCTCTCTAGTTCAAAGCTGGAGTAGACGTAACCACGATGATGAGTGGTAGCACTTTCCCTGAGCGTGAGGCTTGCGATCGAGATTCATCGCATCTTGGTTGTAATCGATGATCGTTCACCACATTCTGAGGGATGTGGGAAGGGAATAGCGCTTTCCGAGTGGTGGTTTTATTATATAGATTAGAAGCGTAAGTCATACCTTTGGTATCGGGACACGCGTCGTTGCAGAAATGTCGCTGCAGGTTGTGGAAGGACTTTGATTGCCACATGTCATGAAAGCTTTGTGGAAGTTTCTCGAGTGTCACGGGGACGAGCCATTTGATTTGGCCTGCTCTAAGTGCTAGGCTTGGATGACAACGACGTACTTTTGAGTTACAAGAATGAGTGAGCAACACAAGAAGAGTGCAATTGATGACCATAAAAAGCTGACACACAACACAGTCTTGATAATCACCACTAATGCATGATGTACGAAACATTTAGGAGGAGCACGTTTGGCTAGCAAACATGAATTGAGTGATTTGCAAGGCACTGTTATCTGCAAGAAGGAATGCATGAAATTGGCAAATGAATAAGACTGGTTCAAATACTATCGACAGAAATTTTATTTCTGTTGTCAACTAGTATTAATTAGATGTGTGGGAGTAGGGGGATATTTCCCTTGCACCATACATCTACATACACGTTGCGTCTGATGTGGCCTAGATTTGCGTACAAAGAACTGTCTAGTTGTCAGTTTTTTCAGTGAACGAGTGTGGTAGGGAGGAGAGAGATTAGTGTTAGATGCAGAGCAGTGCGGGCAGTTGTGTGTCGGACGTTGTATGTCGGACGGTGAGTCGCCGACAGGAATTAGGCGTGCTGCCATCTGTCGGCAGGTGAGGTAATGAAGCAGCTTGAATGGTGACAGAAATGATGGAAATAGTTAACTAAAGAGTAATAGCGACGACATTTGGCAGACACGTGTTTCAGCGTTGACAGTTAGTTTGGGGTGTGTGCTTGCATGACAGTGGAAGTCTGTTGACGGTAGAGAAGTAGACAAGACGGAAAGAATTTTCCGCGTTCTCGTGGTGAAGTAATAGAGAAGCAGCCATAAGTATTGAAGTGAGGGCGTTGATCGGCACTCTGGTTTCCCTTCAAAACGAATAAATCTTTCGCCTTTTACTAAAGATTTCCGTGGAGGGGAACATTAAATGAGTCTACAAGGTATTTTTCGTAGTGCTCGGCTATTGCTGAGCCATCATCACAAGTGAAAACGTAATGTAAGTAGCAAGAGGTAGATTGTGTTGTGTGAATGAAGGGCGTGGAGTAGCGGATGACGTTGGTTCAGGCAGATATTTGTTTTTTTAAAATTTGAAATTGTAATAGGCCGTGTCGTAGTATAATGAAACAAGTACATTTGCCTGAAATGGCGTGCAGTGTGTTAGACGATTGTGTAAAGAGAGAGCTACAGGACTACCTGGAAACACTTGGTGAACCCTTGCCGTACCTCAGTTCTAGATGATTTGAGAGTGTTTACTTGCACTGCAGTTGCACAACAGCATATAAACTGATATTTGGAAGTGAATGATGAATGATAGGCTTTGTAAGAATACTGGTATGTGATTAGTAGATTATGTTTTGAAACCCAAAATTATTTTTACCACAGAAGTTTGTGATTTGTAGGTATGATGTGAGTGAGCTTTGGGCCGAAGATGGTGGTTAGTTGGGCAGGATAAGTATTTAAATGGTTTTCAATAGAGTGGATATTAGTGACACTGGCTTGTTGCCATAATGTGTTTGTTCATAACAGTGTACTCAGTTGTGTAGAAGATTTAGGTGAGAAAGAGACAGTTGTTGAATATGACATAAATAGCTAGAAATGAAGTAAGTAGCAATTTCCTGCTAGGTGTAGTTTGGGTATGGTGTGTCTCAGTGAGAGAGAAATCTTGAAATTGAAGGGTTGTTCCTAGCTACAGTCTTGGAAACTATGTATCTGCTGTTGACTCCAATGTTTTCAAGATTACTTGTGTACAAAATTGGGCAGACTTTGCAGTTTCTTCTTCAGTAAATCAGTGGAAGGTGGTGCAGATAATGGTAAAAATGTTCAGTGCCTCCTGTGAGTTGTTGATGCTGCTTGTCTTTTAAGTAAAATTGATAGGGGCTCTTGATTGACCCAGCCATACACAGAGCTGGTGCATACTTGGCTTGAGAAGACTTTGGTCAGTAAATGATGAAATACCAACACAGTGCTCACAACAAAGCTCCTTTCCCTGCATTCTAGTTTCCCTCGGGTATAGAGTGACATGATATTGGCAGAGGATGTGCAGATAATCACTTTGATCAGGCTGTTTGTTTTTTTTAATGCTCTTTTACCAGAATCCATGCATAGTGATAACTGTGTTCTCTGGTGGAACACGATGAGAACATTGTGTGAAGTGCACGGAAGTAGCTATTTGAGTATGTATGAAAATGTGAGGTAACCACTGTTACTCCTAAATTTCTGTGGAATAAAGTTTTCTGTATGTGTGTGTGTTTGAAAATCCCAGAGGTTCAAGTTGGTAGTTTATATGTTGCAAGCGAAAAAAGCTTTTTAGTAAACTGAGGCACTAGCATTAGTTTCCTGTTCACTGTGACAAGGAAGCTAGTATAAAAAGTAGTTTGTGGTTTTGCTTGCAAAGAAGTGCTCATGGGATGAAAGCACTGCTTGGGATTATTCTGAGATGATGGGGGGATTGCTAAACATGTAGCATTTTAGTAAGGAGCTTGTCGGAGTAGTTGTATAGTTGTAAAATTATTTGTTATTTTATGAGAAATTTCTTTATTCATAGCACATGGGCCATCATAGTTGAAGCATACAGATTGGCATGGCATGCGTAGGTCTGTAAAATGTCCTGACAGTGATGTTCATAGAGACTTGTTGTGTAGTTTGATTCTTCATCTGTTTAACAGTAGACATAAGAAATGTATTAGTGGAGCAAGTAGCTGTGAAATTACTGGTGTATGATTGATAGTATGGACGTGGCGCTGAATGGAAGTGTTTGTTCAGCTGTGGGTGTTTTCATAATTGCCATGTGAGGAAGAGCAATACTCGTGATAGGCGAAAAGAGATACAGAGAGAAACACATTTGTTGCGAGTATTGTATATCAGCAGCTCCAAGGGCGGGTATCAAGTAAGACGCAAAGTGAAACGAAAGAGGAAGTATGCATGAAAGAGGCCAAATATCGACAAGAGTTCGCACTGTTAGAGTGAGGTGAATGAGCTAGTGCTGTGCGAAAATTTTCGAAGAGAGAGGCGGTTTTAAAGAAAGCACAAGAGTCCTATGAATGCCCTCTTGTGTGTTTCTCTTTCAGTGGCTATTTGGCATGTCTGCTTGCGCCATAGAATGCTACTGTATGTGCCCCAGGCCGCCATCTAGCGGCCGGAGGTGCAAGCGGTGTTTACATACAGTCTCGCCTGAGGCAATGGTCTCTCATTTCGGAACGCAAGAAGCACTGGTAGCGCACAAAATAGCTGAGTGAGATCATGGCGGCCAAGTAAGAGTAGAAGTTGGTTCTTTGCAGAATGTCCGAGCTTGTAAATCGCGAAATGTGAAGAGTGTGTCGTATTCTCGTAGGGCGTGTTGACGGTCTCGTGGCATAAGTAGCGAGCGGTGATAGCTTGCAAGCAAGATCATACTTCACAGGATCATTTCTGTAGTATGTCTTCAACTCTCTCTAGTTCAAAGCTGGAGTAGACGTAACCACGATGATGAGTGGTAGCACTTTCCCTGAGCGTGAGGCTTGCGATCGAGATTCATCGCATCTTGGTTGTAATCGATGATCGTTCACCACATTCTGAGGGATGTGGGAAGGGAATAGCGCTTTCCGAGTGGTGGTTTTATTATATAGATTAGAAGCGTAAGTCATACCTTTGGTATCGGGACACGCGTCGTTGCAGAAATGTCGCTGCAGGTTGTGGAAGGACTTTGATTGCCACATGTCATGAAAGCTTTGTGGAAGTTTCTCGAGTGTCACGGGGACGAGCCATTTGATTTGGCCTGCTCTAAGTGCTAGGCTTGGATGACAACGACGTACTTTTGAGTTACAAGAATGAGTGAGCAACACAAGAAGAGTGCAATTGATGACCATAAAAAGCTGACACACAACACAGTCTTGATAATCACCACTAATGCATGATGTACGAAACATTTAGGAGGAGCACGTTTGGCTAGCAAACATGAATTGAGTGATTTGCAAGGCACTGTTATCTGCAAGAAGGAATGCATGAAATTGGCAAATGAATAAGACTGGTTCAAATACTATCGACAGAAATTTTATTTCTGTTGTCAACTAGTATTAATTAGATGTGTGGGAGTAGGGGGATATTTCCCTTGCACCATACATCTACATACACGTTGCGTCTGATGTGGCCTAGATTTGCGTACAAAGAACTGTCTAGTTGTCAGTTTTTTCAGTGAACGAGTGTGGTAGGGAGGAGAGAGATTAGTGTTAGATGCAGAGCAGTGCGGGCAGTTGTGTGTCGGACGTTGTATGTCGGACGGTGAGTCGCCGACAGGAATTAGGCGTGCTGCCATCTGTCGGCAGGTGAGGTAATGAAGCAGCTTGAATGGTGACAGAAATGATGGAAATAGTTAACTAAAGAGTAATAGCGACGACATTTGGCAGACACGTGTTTCAGCGTTGACAGTTAGTTTGGGGTGTGTGCTTGCATGACAGTGGAAGTCTGTTGACGGTAGAGAAGTAGACAAGACGGAAAGAATTTTCCGCGTTCTCGTGGTGAAGTAATAGAGAAGCAGCCATAAGTATTGAAGTGAGGGCGTTGATCGGCACTCTGGTTTCCCTTCAAAACGAATAAATCTTTCGCCTTTTACTAAAGATTTCCGTGGAGGGGAACATTAAATGAGTCTACAAGGTATTTTTCGTAGTGCTCGGCTATTGCTGAGCCATCATCACAAGTGAAAACGTAATGTAAGTAGCAAGAGGTAGATTGTGTTGTGTGAATGAAGGGCGTGGAGTAGCGGATGACGTTGGTTCAGGCAGATATTTGTTTTTTTAAAATTTGAAATTGTAATAGGCCGTGTCGTAGTATAATGAAACAAGTACATTTGCCCTGAAATGGCGTGCAGTGTGTTAGACGATTGTGTAAAGAGAGAGCTACAGGACTACCTGGAAACACTTGGTGAACCCTTGCCGTACCTCAGTTCTAGATGATTTGAGAGTGTTTACTTGCACTGCAGTTGCACAACAGCATATAAACTGATATTTGGAAGTGAATGATGAATGATAGGCTTTGTAAGAAATACTGGTATGTGATTAGTAGATTATGTTTTGAAACCCAAAATTATTTTTACCACAGAAGTTTGTGATTTGTAGGTATGATGTGAGTGAGCTTTGGGCCGAAGATGGTGGTTAGTTGGGCAGGATAAGTATTTAAATGGTTTTCAATAGAGTGGATATTAGTGACACTGGCTTGTTGCCATAATGTGTTTGTTCATAACAGTGTACTCAGTTGTGTAGAAGATTTAGGTGAGAAAGAGACAGTTGTTGAATATGACATAAATAGCTAGAAATGAAGTAAGTAGCAATTTCCTGCTAGGTGTAGTTTGGGTATGGTGTGTCTCAGTGAGAGAGAAATCTTGAAATTGAAGGGTTGTTCCTAGCTACAGTCTTGGAAACTATGTATCTGCTGTTGACTCCAATGTTTTCAAGATTACTTGTGTACAAAATTGGGCAGACTTTGCAGTTTCTTCTTCAGTAAATCAGTGGAAGGTGGTGCAGATAATGGTAAAAATGTTCAGTGCCTCCTGTGAGTTGTTGATGCTGCTTGTCTTTTAAGTAAAATTGATAGGGGCTCTTGATTGACCCAGCCATACACAGAGCTGGTGCATACTTGGCTTGAGAAGACTTTGGTCAGTAAATGATGAAATACCAACACAGTGCTCACAACAAAGCTCCTTTCCCTGCATTCTAGTTTCCCTCGGGTATAGAGTGACATGATATTGGCAGAGGATGTGCAGATAATCACTTTGATCAGGCTGTTTGTTTTTTTTAATGCTCTTTTACCAGAATCCATGCATAGTGATAACTGTGTTTTCTGGTGGAACACGATGAGAACATTGTGTGAAGTGCACGGAAGTAGCTATTTGAGTATGTATGAAAATGTGAGGTAACCACTGTTACTCCTAAATTTCTGTGGAATAAAGTTTTCTGTATGTGTGTGTGTTTGAAAATCCCAGAGGTTCAAGTTGGTAGTTTATATGTTGCAAGCGAAAAAAGCTTTTTAGTAAACTGAGGCACTAGCATTAGTTTCCTGTTCACTGTGACAAGGAAGCTAGTATAAAAAGTAGTTTGTGGTTTTGCTTGCAAAGAAGTGCTCATGGGATGAAAGCACTGCTTGGGATTATTCTGAGATGATGGGGGGATTGCTAAACATGTAGCATTTTAGTAAGGAGCTTGTCGGAGTAGTTGTATAGTTGTAAAATTATTTGTTATTTTATGAGAAATTTCTTTATTCATAGCACATGGGCCATCATAGTTGAAGCATACAGATTGGCATGGCATGCGTAGGTCTGTAAAATGTCCTGACAGTGATGTTCATAGAGACTTGTTGTGTAGTTTGATTCTTCATCTGTTTAACAGTAGACATAAGAAATGTATTAGTGGAGCAAGTAGCTGTGAAATTACTGGTGTATGATTGATAGTATGGACGTGGCGCTGAATGGAAGTGTTTGTTCAGCTGTGGGTGTTTTCATAATTGCCATGTGAGGAAGAGCAATACTCGTGATAGGCGAAAAGAGATACAGAGAGAAACACATTTGTTGCGAGTATTGTATATCAGCAGCTCCAAGGGCGGGTATCAAGTAAGACGCAAAGTGAAACGAAAGAGGAAGTATGCATGAAAGAGGCCAAATATCGACAAGAGTTCGCACTGTTAGAGTGAGGTGAATGAGCTAGTGCTGTGCGAAAATTTTCGAAGAGAGAGGCGGTTTTAAAGAAAGCACAAGAGTCCTATGAATGCCCTCTTGTGTGTTTCTCTTTCAGTGGCTATTTGGCATGTCTGCTTGCGCCATAGAATGCTACTGTATGTGCCCCAGGCCGCCATCTAGCGGCCGGAGGTGCAAGCGGTGTTTACATACAGTCTCGCCTGAGGCAATGGTCTCTCATTTCGGAACGCAAGAAGCACTGGTAGCGCACAAAATAGCTGAGTGAGATCATGGCGGCCAAGTAAGAGTAGAAGTTGGTTCTTTGCAGAATGTCCGAGCTTGTAAATCGCGAAATGTGAAGAGTGTGTCGTATTCTCGTAGGGCGTGTTGACGGTCTCGTGGCATAAGTAGCGAGCGGTGATAGCTTGCAAGCAAGATCATACTTCACAGGATCATTTCTGTAGTATGTCTTCAACTCTCTCTAGTTCAAAGCTGGAGTAGACGTAACCACGATGATGAGTGGTAGCACTTTCCCTGAGCGTGAGGCTTGCGATCGAGATTCATCGCATCTTGGTTGTAATCGATGATCGTTCACCACATTCTGAGGGATGTGGGAAGGGAATAGCGCTTTCCGAGTGGTGGTTTTATTATATAGATTAGAAGCGTAAGTCATACCTTTGGTATCGGGACACGCGTCGTTGCAGAAATGTCGCTGCAGGTTGTGGAAGGACTTTGATTGCCACATGTCATGAAAGCTTTGTGGAAGTTTCTCGAGTGTCACGGGGACGAGCCATTTGATTTGGCCTGCTCTAAGTGCTAGGCTTGGATGACAACGACGTACTTTTGAGTTACAAGAATGAGTGAGCAACACAAGAAGAGTGCAATTGATGACCATAAAAAGCTGACACACAACACAGTCTTGATAATCACCACTAATGCATGATGTACGAAACATTTAGGAGGAGCACGTTTGGCTAGCAAACATGAATTGAGTGATTTGCAAGGCACTGTTATCTGCAAGAAGGAATGCATGAAATTGGCAAATGAATAAGACTGGTTCAAATACTATCGACAGAAATTTTATTTCTGTTGTCAACTAGTATTAATTAGATGTGTGGGAGTAGGGGGATATTTCCCTTGCACCATACATCTACATACACGTTGCGTCTGATGTGGCCTAGATTTGCGTACAAAGAACTGTCTAGTTGTCAGTTTTTTCAGTGAACGAGTGTGGTAGGGAGGAGAGAGATTAGTGTTAGATGCAGAGCAGTGCGGGCAGTTGTGTGTCGGACGTTGTATGTCGGACGGTGAGTCGCCGACAGGAATTAGGCGTGCTGCCATCTGTCGGCAGGTGAGGTAATGAAGCAGCTTGAATGGTGACAGAAATGATGGAAATAGTTAACTAAAGAGTAATAGCGACGACATTTGGCAGACACGTGTTTCAGCGTTGACAGTTAGTTTGGGGTGTGTGCTTGCATGACAGTGGAAGTCTGTTGACGGTAGAGAAGTAGACAAGACGGAAAGAATTTTCCGCGTTCTCGCGGAGAAGTAATAGAGAAGCAGCCATAAGTATTGAAGTGAGGGCGTTGATCGGCACTCTGGTTTCCCTTCAAAACGAATAAATCTTTCGCCTTTTACTAAAGATTTCCGTGGAGGGGAACATTAAATGAGTCTACAAGGTATTTTTCGTAGTGCTCGGCTATTGCTGAGCCATCATCACAAGTGTAAACGTAATGTAAGTAGCAAGAGGTAGATTGTGTTGTGTGAATGAAGGGCGTGGAGTAGCGGATGACGTTGGTTCAGGCAGATATTTGTTTTTTTAAAATTTGAAATTGTAATAGGCCGTGTTGTAGTATAATGAAACAAGTACATTTGCCCTGAAATGGCGTGCAGTGTGTTAGACGATTGTGTAAAGAGAGAGCTACAGGACTACCTGGAAACACTTGGTGAACCCTTGCCGTACCTCAGTTCTAGATGATTTGAGAGTGTTTACTTGCACTGCAGTTGCACAACAGCATATAAACTGATATTTGGAAGTGAATGATGAATGATAGGCTTTGTAAGAAATACTGGTATGTGATTAGTAGATTATGTTTTGAAACCCAAAATTATTTTTACCACAGAAGTTTGTGATTTGTAGGTATGATGTGAGTGAGCTTTGGGCCGAAGATGGTGGTTAGTTGGGCAGGATAAGTATTTAAATGGTTTTCAATAGAGTGGATATTAGTGACACTGGCTTGTTGCCATAATGTGTTTGTTCATAACAGTGTACTCAGTTGTGTAGAAGATTTAGGTGAGAAAGAGACAGTTGTTGAATATGACATAAATAGCTAGAAATGAAGTAAGTAGCAATTTCCTGCTAGGTGTAGTTTGGGTATGGTGTGTCTCAGTGAGAGAGAAATCTTGAAATTGAAGGGTTGTTCCTAGCTACAGTCTTGGAAACTATGTATCTGCTGTTGACTCCAATGTTTTCAAGATTATTTGTGTACAAAATTGGGCAGACTTTGCAGTTTCTTCTTCAGTAAATCAGTGGAAGGTGGTGCAGATAATGGTAAAAATGTTCAGTGCCTCCTGTGAGTTGTTGATGCTGCTTGTCTTTTAAGTAAAATTGATAGGGGCTCTTGATTGACCCAGCCATACACAGAGCTGGTGCATACTTGGCTTGAGAAGACTTTGGTCAGTAAATGATGAAATACCAACACAGTGCTCACAACAAAGCTCCTTTCCCTGCATTCTAGTTTCCCTCGGGTATAGAGTGACATGATATTGGCAGAGGATGTGCAGATAATCACTTTGATCAGGCTGTTTGTTTTTTTAATGCTCTTTTACCAGAATCCATGCAT
The DNA here is from genome assembly GCF_021461385.2 of Schistocerca piceifrons. Lineage (NCBI taxonomy): Eukaryota > Metazoa > Arthropoda > Insecta > Orthoptera > Acrididae > Schistocerca > Schistocerca piceifrons. The sequence continues at coordinate 601,156,158 of NC_060140.1, read as the reverse complement.
AGTGATAACTGTGTTCTCTGGTGGAACACGATGAGAACATTGTGTGAAGTGCACGGAAGTAGCTATTTGAGTATGTATGAAAATGTGAGGTAACCACTGTTACTCCTAAATTTCTGTGGAATAAAGTTTTCTGTATGTGTGTGTGTTTGAAAATCCCAGAGGTTCAAGTTGGTAGTTTATATGTTGCAAGCGAAAAAAGCTTTTTAGTAAACTGAGGCACTAGCATTAGTTTCCTGTTCACTGTGACAAGGAAGCTAGTATAAAAAGTAGTTTGTGGTTTTGCTTGCAAAGAAGTGCTCATGGGATGAAAGCACTGCTTGGGATTATTCTGAGATGATGGGGGGGATTGCTAAACATGTAGCATTTTAGTAAGGAGCTTGTCGGAGTAGTTGTATAGTTGTAAAATTATTTGTTATTTTATGAGAAATTTCTTTATTCATAGCACATGGGCCATCATAGTTGAAGCATACAGATTGGCATGGCATGCGTAGGTCTGTAAAATGTCCTGACAGTGATGTTCATAGAGACTTGTTGTGTAGTTTGATTCTTCATCTGTTTAACAGTAGACATAAGAAATGTATTAGTGGAGCAAGTAGCTGTGAAATTACTGGTGTATGATTGATAGTATGGACGTGGCGCTGAATGGAAGTGTTTGTTCAGCTGTGGGTGTTTTCATAATTGCCATGTGAGGAAGAGCAATACTCGTGATAGGCGAAAAGAGATACAGAGAGAAACACATTTGTTGCGAGTATTGTATATCAGCAGCTCCAAGGGCGGGTATCAAGTAAGACGCAAAGTGAAACGAAAGAGGAAGTATGCATGAAAGAGGCCAAATATCGACAAGAGTTCGCACTGTTAGAGTGAGGTGAATGAGCTAGTGCTGTGCGAAAATTTTCGAAGAGAGAGGCGGTTTTAAAGAAAGCACAAGAGTCCTATGAATGCCCTCTTGTGTGTTTCTCTTTCAGTGGCTATTTGGCATGTCTGCTTGCGCCATAGAATGCTACTGTATGTGCCCCAGGCCGCCATCTAGCGGCCGGAGGTGCAAGCGGTGTTTACATACAGTCTCGCCTGAGGCAATGGTCTCTCATTTCGGAACGCAAGAAGCACTGGTAGCGCACAAAATAGCTGAGTGAGATCATGGCGGCCAAGTAAGAGTAGAAGTTGGTTCTTTGCAGAATGTCCGAGCTTGTAAATCGCGAAATGTGAAGAGTGTGTCGTATTCTCGTAGGGCGTGTTGACGGTCTCGTGGCATAAGTAGCGAGCGGTGATAGCTTGCAAGCAAGATCATACTTCACAGGATCATTTCTGTAGTATGTCTTCAACTCTCTCTAGTTCAAAGCTGGAGTAGACGTAACCACGATGATGAGTGGTAGCACTTTCCCTGAGCGTGAGGCTTGCGATCGAGATTCATCGCATCTTGGTTGTAATCGATGATCGTTCACCACATTCTGAGGGATGTGGGAAGGGAATAGCGCTTTCCGAGTGGTGGTTTTATTATATAGATTAGAAGCGTAAGTCATACCTTTGGTATCGGGACACGCGTCGTTGCAGAAATGTCGCTGCAGGTTGTGGAAGGACTTTGATTGCCACATGTCATGAAAGCTTTGTGGAAGTTTCTCGAGTGTCACGGGGACGAGCCATTTGATTTGGCCTGCTCTAAGTGCTAGGCTTGGATGACAACGACGTACTTTTGAGTTACAAGAATGAGTGAGCAACACAAGAAGAGTGCAATTGATGACCATAAAAAGCTGACACACAACACAGTCTTGATAATCACCACTAATGCATGATGTACGAAACATTTAGGAGGAGCACGTTTGGCTAGCAAACATGAATTGAGTGATTTGCAAGGCACTGTTATCTGCAAGAAGGAATGCATGAAATTGGCAAATGAATAAGACTGGTTCAAATACTATCGACAGAAATTTTATTTCTGTTGTCAACTAGTATTAATTAGATGTGTGGGAGTAGGGGGATATTTCCCTTGCACCATACATCTACATACACGTTGCGTCTGATGTGGCCTAGATTTGCGTACAAAGAACTGTCTAGTTGTCAGTTTTTTCAGTGAACGAGTGTGGTAGGGAGGAGAGAGATTAGTGTTAGATGCAGAGCAGTGCGGGCAGTTGTGTGTCGGACGTTGTATGTCGGACGGTGAGTCGCCGACAGGAATTAGGCGTGCTGCCATCTGTCGGCAGGTGAGGTAATGAAGCAGCTTGAATGGTGACAGAAATGATGGAAATAGTTAACTAAAGAGTAATAGCGACGACATTTGGCAGACACGTGTTTCAGCGTTGACAGTTAGTTTGGGGTGTGTGCTTGCATGACAGTGGAAGTCTGTTGACGGTAGAGAAGTAGACAAGACGGAAAGAATTTTCCGCGTTCTCGCGGAGAAGTAATAGAGAAGCAGCCATAAGTATTGAAGTGAGGGCGTTGATCGGCACTCTGGTTTCCCTTCAAAACGAATAAATCTTTCGCCTTTTACTAAAGATTTCCGTGGAGGGGAACATTAAATGAGTCTATAAGGTATTTTTCGTAGTGCTCGGCTATTGCTGAGCCATCATCACAAGTGAAAACGTAATGTAAGTAGCAAGAGGTAGATTGTGTTGTGTGAATGAAGGGCGTGGAGTAGCGGATGACGTTGGTTCAGGCAGATATTTGTTTTTTTAAAATTTGAAATTGTAATAGGCCGTGTCGTAGTATAATGAAACAAGTACATTTGCCCTGAAATGGCGTGCAGTGTGTTAGACGATTGTGTAAAGAGAGAGCTACAGGACTACCTGGAAACACTTGGTGAACCCTTGCCGTACCTCAGTTCTAGATGATTTGAGAGTGTTTACTTGCACTGCAGTTGCACAACAGCATATAAACTGATATTTGGAAGTGAATGATGAATGATAGGCTTTGTAAGAAATACTGGTATGTGATTAGTAGATTATGTTTTGAAACCCAAAATTATTTTTACCACAGAAGTTTGTGATTTGTAGGTATGATGTGAGTGAGCTTTGGGCCGAAGATGGTGGTTAGTTGGGCAGGATAAGTATTTAAATGGTTTTCAATAGAGTGGATATTAGTGACACTGGCTTGTTGCCATAATGTGTTTGTTCATAACAGTGTACTCAGTTGTGTAGAAGATTTAGGTGAGAAAGAGACAGTTGTTGAATATGACATAAATAGCTAGAAATGAAGTAAGTAGCAATTTCCTGCTAGGTGTAGTTTGGGTATGGTGTGTCTCAGTGAGAGAGAAATCTTGAAATTGAAGGGTTGTTCCTAGCTACAGTCTTGGAAACTATGTATCTGCTGTTGACTCCAATGTTTTCAAGATTACTTGTGTACAAAATTGGGCAGACTTTGCAGTTTCTTCTTCAGTAAATCAGTGGAAGGTGGTGCAGATAATGGTAAAAATGTTCAGTGCCTCCTGTGAGTTGTTGATGCTGCTTGTCTTTTAAGTAAAATTGATAGGGGCTCTTGATTGACCCAGCCATACACAGAGCTGGTGCATACTTGGCTTGAGAAGACTTTGGTCAGTAAATGATGAAGTACCAACACAGTGCTCACAACAAAGCTCCTTTCCCTGCATTCTAGTTTCCCTCGGGTATAGAGTGACATGATATTGGCAGAGGATGTGCAGATAATCACTTTGATCAGGCTGTTTGTTTTTTTAATGCTCTTTTACCAGAATCCATGCATAGTGATAACTGTGTTCTCTGGTGGAACACGATGAGAACATTGTGTGAAGTGCACGGAAGTAGCTATTTGAGTATGTATGAAAATGTGAGGTAACCACTGTTACTCCTAAATTTCTGTGGAATAAAGTTTTCTGTATGTGTGTGTGTTTGAAAATCCCAGAGGTTCAAGTTGGTAGTTTATATGTTGCAAGCGAAAAAAGCTTTTTAGTAAACTGAGGCACTAGCATTAGTTTCCTGTTCACTGTGACAAGGAAGCTAGTATAAAAAGTAGTTTGTGGTTTTGCTTGCAAAGAAGTGCTCATGGGATGAAAGCACTGCTTGGGATTATTCTGAGATGATGGGGGGATTGCTAAACATGTAGCATTTTAGTAAGGAGCTTCTCGGAGTAGTTGTATAGTTGTAAAATTATTTGTTATTTTATGAGAAATTTCTTTATTCATAGCACATGGGCCATCATAGTTGAAGCATACAGATTGGCATGGCATGCGTAGGTCTGTAAAATGTCCTGACAGTGATGTTCATAGAGACTTGTTGTGTACTTTGATTCTTCATCTGTTTAACAGTAGACATAAGAAATGTATTAGTGGAGCAAGTAGCTGTGAAATTACTGGTGTATGATTGATAGTATGGACGTGGCGCTGAATGGAAGTGTTTGTTCAGCTGTGGGTGTTTTCATAATTGCCATGTGAGGAAGAGCAATACTCGTGATAGGCGAAAAGAGATACAGAGAGAAACACATTTGTTGCGAGTATTGTATATCAGCAGCTCCAAGGGCGGGTATCAAGTAAGACGCAAAGTGAAACGAAAGAGGAAGTATGCATGAAAGAGGCCAAATATCGACAAGAGTTCGCACTGTTAGAGTGAGGTGAATGAGCTAGTGCTGTGCGAAAATTTTCGAAGAGAGAGGCGGTTTTAAAGAAAGCACAAGAGTCCTATGAATGCCCTCTTGTGTGTTTCTCTTTCAGTGGCTATTTGGCATGTCTGCTTGCGCCATAGAATGCTACTGTATGTGCCCCAGGCCGCCATCTAGCGGCCGGAGGTGCAAGCGGTGTTTACATACAGTCTCGCCTGAGGCAATGGTCTCTCATTTCGGAACGCAAGAAGCACTGGTAGCGCACAAAATAGCTGAGTGAGATCATGGCGGCCAAGTAAGAGTAGAAGTTGGTTCTTTGCAGAATGTCCGAGCTTGTAAATCGCGAAATGTGAAGAGTGTGTCGTATTCTCGTAGGGCGTGTTGACGGTCTCGTGGCATAAGTAGCGAGCGGTGATAGCTTGCAAGCAAGATCATACTTCACAGGATCATTTCTGTAGTATGTCTTCAACTCTCTCTAGTTCAAAGCTGGAGTAGACGTAACCACGATGATGAGTGTAGCACTTTCCCTGAGCGTGAGGCTTGCGATCGAGATTCATCGCATCTTGGTTGTAATCGATGATCGTTCACCACATTCTGAGGGATGTGGGAAGGGAATAGCGCTTTCCGAGTGGTGGTTTTATTATATAGATTAGAAGCGTAAGTCATACCTTTGGTATCGGGACACGCGTCGTTGCAGAAATGTCGCTGCAGGTTGTGGAAGGACTTTGATTGCCACATGTCATGAAAGCTTTGTGGAAGTTTCTCGAGTGTCACGGGGACGAGCCATTTGATTTGGCCTGCTCCAAGTGCTAGGCTTGGATGACAACGACGTACTTTTGAGTTACAAGAATGAGTGAGCAACACAAGAAGAGTGCAATTGATGACCATAAAAAGCTGACACACAACACAGTCTTGATAATCACCACTAATGCATGATGTACGAAACATTTAGGAGGAGCACGTTTGGCTAGCAAACATGAATTGAGTGATTTGCAAGGCACTGTTATCTGCAAGAAGGAATGCATGAAATTGGCAAATGAATAAGACTGGTTCAACTACTATCGACAGAAATTTTATTTCTGTTGTCAACTAGTATTAATTAGATGTGTGGGAGTAGGGGGATATTTCCCTTGCACCATACATCTACATACACGTTGCGTCTGATGTGGCCTAGATTTGCGTACAAAGAACTGTCTAGTTGTCAGTTTTTTCAGTGAACGAGTGTGGTAGGGAGGAGAGAGATTAGTGTTAGATGCAGAGCAGTGCGGGCAGTTGTGTGTCGGACGTTGTATGTCGGACGGTGAGTCGCCGACAGGAATTAGGCGTGCTGCCATCTGTCGGCAGGTGAGGTAATGAAGCAGCTTGAATGGTGACAGAAATGATGGAAATAGTTAACTAAAGAGTAATAGCGACGACATTTGGTAGACACGTGTTTCAGCGTTGACAGTTAGTTTGGGGTGTGTGCTTGCATGACAGTGGAAGTCTGTTGACGGTAGAGAAGTAGACAAGACGGAAAGAATTTTCCGCGTTCTCGCGGAGAAGTAATAGAGAAGCAGCCATAAGTATTGAAGTGAGGGCGTTGATCGGCACTCTGGTTTCCCTTCAAAACGAATAAATCTTTCGCCTTTTACTAAAGATTTCCGTGGAGGGGAACATTAAATGAGTCTACAAGGTATTTTTCGTAGTGCTCGGCTATTGCTGAGCCATCATCACAAGTGAAAACGTAATGTAAGTAGCAAGAGGTAGATTGTGTTGTGTGAATGAAGGGCGTGGAGTAGCGGATGACGTTGGTTCAGGCAGATATTTGTTTTTTTAAAATTTGAAATTGTAATAGGCCGTGTCGTAGTATAATGAAACAAGTACATTTGCCCTGAAATGGCGTGCAGTGTGTTAGACGATTGTGTAAAGAGAGAGCTACAGGACTACCTGGAAACACTTGGTGAACCCTTGCCGTACCTCAGTTCTAGATGATTTGAGAGTGTTTACTTGCACTGCAGTTGCACAACAGCATATAAACTGATATTTGGAAGTGAATGATGAATGATAGGCTTTGTAAGAAATACTGGTATGTGATTAGTAGATTATGTTTTGAAACCCAAAATTATTTTTACCACAGAAGTTTGTGATTTGTAGGTATGATGTGAGTGAGCTTTGGGCCGAAGATGGTGGTTAGTTGGGCAGGATAAGTATTTAAATGGTTTTCAATAGAGTGGATATTAGTGACACTGGCTTGTTGCCATAATGTGTTTGTTCATAACAGTGTACTCAGTTGTGTAGAAGATTTAGGTGAGAAAGAGACAGTTGTTGAATATGACATAAATAGCTAGAAATGAAGTAAGTAGCAATTTCCTGCTAGGTGTAGTTTGGGTATGGTGTGTCTCAGTGAGAGAGAAATCTTGAAATTGAAGGGTTGTTCCTAGCTACAGTCTTGGAAACTATGTATCTGCTGTTGACTCCAATGTTTTCAAGATTACTTGTGTACAAAATTGGGCAGACTTTGCAGTTTCTTCTTCAGTAAATCAGTGGAAGGTGGTGCAGATAATGGTAAAAATGTTCAGTGCCTCCTGTGAGTTGTTGATGCTGCTTGTCTTTTAAGTAAAATTGATAGGGGCTCTTGATTGACCCAGCCATACACAGAGCTGGTGCATACTTGGCTTGAGAAGACTTTGGTCAGTAAATGATGAAATACCAACACAGTGCTCACAACAAAGCTCCTTTCCCTGCATTCTAGTTTCCCTCGGGTATAGAGTGACATGATATTGGCAGAGGATGTGCAGATAATCACTTTGATCAGGCTGTTTGTTTTTTTAATGCTCTTTTACCAGAATCCATGCATAGTGATAACTGTGTTCTCTGGTGGAACACGATGAGAACATTGTGTGAAGTGCACGGAAGTAGCTATTTGAGTATGTATGAAAATGTGAGGTAACCACTGTTACTCCTAAATTTCTGTGGAATAAAGTTTTCTGTATGTGTGTGTGTTTGAAAATCCCAGAGGTTCAAGTTGGTAGTTTATATGTTGCAAGCGAAAAAAGCTTTTTAGTAAACTGAGGCACTAGCATTAGTTTCCTGTTCACTGTGACAAGGAAGCTAGTATAAAAAGTAGTTTGTGGTTTTGCTTGCAAAGAAGTGCTCATGGGATGAAAGCACTGCTTGGGATTATTCTGAGATGATGGGGGGATTGCTAAACATGTAGCATTTTAGTAAGGAGCTTGTCGGAGTAGTTGTATAGTTGTAAAATTATTTGTTATTTTATGAGAAATTTCTTTATTCATAGCACATGGGCCATCATAGTTGAAGCATACAGATTGGCATGGCATGCGTAGGTCTGTAAAATGTCCTGACAGTGATGTTCATAGAGACTTGTTGTGTAGTTTGATTCTTCATCTGTTTAACAGTAGACATAAGAAATGTATTAGTGGAGCAAGTAGCTGTGAAATTACTGGTGTATGATTGATAGTATGGACGTGGCGCTGAATGGAAGTGTTTGTTCAGCTGTGGGTGTTTTCATAATTGCCATGTGAGGAAGAGCAATACTCGTGATAGGCGAAAAGAGATACAGAGAGAAACACATTTGTTGCGAGTATTGTATATCAGCAGCTCCAAGGGCGGGTATCAAGTAAGACGCAAAGTGAAACGAAAGAGGAAGTATGCATGAAAGAGGCCAAATATCGACAAGAGTTCGCACTGTTAGAGTGAGGTGAATGAGCTAGTGCTGTGCGAAAATTTTCGAAGAGAGAGGCGGTTTTAAAGAAAGCACAAGAGTCCTATGAATGCCCTCTTGTGTGTTTCTCTTTCAGTGGCTATTTGGCATGTCTGCTTGCGCCATAGAATGCTACTGTATGTGCCCCAGGCCGCCATCTAGCGGCCGGAGGTGCAAGCGGTGTTTACATACAGTCTCGCCTGAGGCAATGGTCTCTCATTTCGGAACGCAAGAAGCACTGGTAGCGCACAAAATAGCTGAGTGAGATCATGGCGGCCAAGTAAGAGTAGAAGTTGGTTCTTTGCAGAATGTCCGAGCTTGTAAATCGCGAAATGTGAAGAGTGTGTCGTATTCTCGTAGGGCGTGTTGACGGTCTCGTGGCATAAGTAGCGAGCGGTGATAGCTTGCAAGCAAGATCATACTTCACAGGATCATTTCTGTAGTATGTCTTCAACTCTCTCTAGTTCAAAGCTGGAGTAGACGTAATCACGATGATGAGTGGTAGCACTTTCCCTGAGCGTGAGGCTTGCGATCGAGATTCATCGCATCTTGGTTGTAATCGATGATCGTTCACCACATTCTGAGGGATGTGGGAAGGGAATAGCGCTTTCCGAGTGGTGGTTTTATTATATAGATTAGAAGCGTAAGTCATACCTTTGGTATCGGGACACGCGTCGTTGCAGAAATGTCGCTGCAGGTTGTGGAAGGACTTTGATTGCCACATGTCATGAAAGCTTTGTGGAAGTTTCTCGAGTGTCACGGGGACGAGCCATTTGATTTGGCCTGCTCTAAGTGCTAGGCTTGGATGACAACGACGTACTTTTGAGTTACAAGAATGAGTGAGCAACACAAGAAGAGTGCAATTGATGACCATAAAAAGCTGACACACAACACAGTCTTGATAATCACCACTAATGCATGATGTACGAAACATTTAGGAGGAGCACGTTTGGCTAGCAAACATGAATTGAGTGATTTGCAAGGCACTGTTATCTGCAAGAAGGAATGCATGAAATTGGCAAATGAATAAGACTGGTTCAAATACTATCGACAGAAATTTTATTTCTGTTGTCAACTAGTATTAATTAGATGTGTGGGAGTAGGGGGATATTTCCCTTGCACCATACATCTACATACACGTTGCGTCTGATGTGGCCTAGATTTGCGTACAAAGAACTGTCTAGTTGTCAGTTTTTTCAGTGAACGAGTGTGGTAGGGAGGAGAGAGATTAGTGTTAGATGCAGAGCAGTGCGGGCAGTTGTGTGTCGGACGTTGTATGTCGGACGGTGAGTCGCCGACAGGAATTAGGCGTGCTGCCATCTGTCGGCAGGTGAGGTAATGAAGCAGCTTGAATGGTGACAGAAATGATGGAAATAGTTAACTAAAGAGTAATAGCGACGACATTTGGCAGACACGTGTTTCAGCGTTGACAGTTAGTTTGGGGTGTGTGCTTGCATGACAGTGGAAGTCTGTTGACGGTAGAGAAGTAGACAAGACGGAAAGAATTTTCCGCGTTCTCGCGGAGAAGTAATAGAGAAGCAGCCATAAGTATTGAAGTGAGGGCGTTGATCGGCACTCTGGTTTCCCTTCAAAACGAATAAATCTTTCGCCTTTTACTAAAGATTTCCGTGGAGGGGAACATTAAATGAGTCTATAAGGTAGTGATGGGCTAAACTGCGATTTTCCGATATCAGTGATTTCTGTGAATGCTACTTTTCAGTATCTGTTATTCTTAACTGTGGTTTGTCGCAGTTAAGAGTCGCAGTTAAGGAACCTAAGTCGCGTATCCCTCCGCCACTGCTATTTCTGCTACTTCCGCGATTTCTGCGACTTCTGCTACTTCTGCGACTTCTGCTACTTCTGCGATTTCTGTGACTTCTGCTACTTCTGCGATTTCTGTGACTCCTGCGATTTCTGCGACGTACCACCGTATGAAAAAGTTACATCTGTCCACACAGAAAATTGCATCTCAACAAACCTGTCATTGGTAAGTATGTTTTACGTTTATTCTTCCGTTGGCTTTAATTTTGTATTAAAGAAACAACTGTGAAAATATTAATAGTGTAATTAATATGTAAGTAGCCGCACAGTACCGTAATAGTTCGTGTTTAGAAAATGAATTCTAACATATTGTTATGTTCAAAGGTACCTGAACTACATTTCAGTCACTCAGTAAAGTGATTATTCTCAATATCATTGTCAACAGATCTGAAGAAATTGCCAGTCTTTAGACCGTTTTCGTCAGACGAGAGGTTAGTTTCTAAGCGTTTTGATGGACTTAATTACTTCAGTGAGATCGTTCTTGCGAATGTGATATAGCAAATGTGATATAGCAAATATTAGCAATCTACTCTGTTAATTATATTGCTAGTAATTAGTGACAGCAAAAATTGTTTAATAATCCTTGTGTTTTTGCAGACGCAGTTCTGACTGATTACTGGTTGCTGTACATATCTATCCACATCAAGGCTGTTGAGAGAGACTCGTGAAGATTCAAGACAGCTCTTAGAGGATTTGCAGTTTAAAAGTGAAATAATTATGAAATAAGCGTGTGACTGATTAAAGTGTTTTATTGAAGTTGTTGTGCGATTTTAAAGGAATAATAAATGTTAAATACATTGAGTGAATAATAAAAATCTCATTTTCCACATGTTAAGCTGTCCTATACCCGTAATTTTCCGCCACTTATTTACTGGTAAACACTTGTTGGATACCGACGTGCCGCCCCCCCCCCCTTTCTCCACAATCTTGGTGTGACACTGACATGTAACATATCCCAAAGTCTACAATATGCATTTTGAGGCTGTTGATATGAAAGTGGGAAGTACAGATCTTCCAGTTAAATCAGGAATAGCTTAAGTGCATTACTTGAAAGTGACACAGGAAAAGCTTACTTATGTAGGTGGTAGTAGTGTCGGCAAAAAGTTCTTGTGTGTGAAGTTGCCATGTAGAACACCAGGTGTAAAACTTTTCTCCCGAGTCTTGAACTGTGTCGGAACAAAAGTGAGGCATTCATATGACTGTTTTCATTTCTCTGCACTTATACAGATGTCTGAGTTCTGCTGTGTTAACATTGCAAAGTCCTGTAGGCATGTGGAGTATTAACCAAAACTGTCATATTGGAAGCAGAATCAAACACATTTGTTACGTTACTTGATATTTTCAGGAGAAAAAGGCAATGTTGCTTCTTATTAATATAATACATTCAGAGTCACAGCAGTATTTGACCAACCATAACTGATGCTGAATGTGCATGTCGTCATATAATATGAAGGGCTTATTTCAATAGTGGTACAAGTCCATTACCTACACTTTTCTGTCTATAATGCTTCTGAAATTAGTGATCCAAACAAATATAAATAAAGGTTCATCTCTAGCAAGAAGCCATATGCTTGAATATTTCTGGTATCTCAACTGCACTCATTTAACTTTACGACTCTATATCTCAAAATTAACAAAAATGGACTTTTACCACTATTGAAATAAGCCCTTCATATGCACACACAGCACATCGATCTCGTGAGGCACAAGGCTCTCATAACGAAGTACGTACGTCGGTCAACAGATGACACTAGGAGAAGTATGTTAACTGCGCTTTTTAGTTGCTACTTGCGACTCTTGGTTGCGATTTGTCACAGAAATCGCAGTTTGACTCGGTAGCGAATAGCGTAGTATGAACTTTGCTCAACAGATGGCAGTGCTAACTGCGCTTTTTAGTTGCTACTTGCGACTCTTAGTTGCGACTTGTCACGGAAATCGCAGTTAGACTCCATAGCGTACCGCAGAGATGGGCGTAGTACGAACTTTGACCCACAGATGGCACTGTTAACCGCGCTTTCTAGTTGCTACTTGCGACTCTTAGTTGCGACTTGTCACGGAAATCGCAGTTAGACTCCATAGCGTACCGCAGAGATGGACGTAGTACGAACTTTGGCCAACAGATGCCACTGTTAACCGCGCTTTTTAGTTGCTACTTGCGACTCTTAGTTGCGACTTGTCACGGAAATCGCAGTTAGACTCCATAGCGTACCGCAGAGATGGACGTAGTACGAACTTCGGCCAACAGATGCCACTGTTAACCGCGCTTTTTAGTTGCTACTTGCGACTCTTAGTTGCGACTTGTCACTGAAATCGCAGAAAGCAGTGCTAAATTCGACCAATAGATGGCCCACGTCTTTGAATGTGAAATACTACTTGCGACTGCTAACTGTGACTGAAATCGCAGTTAGATTCTGTAAAGTTGCTACTGTGATATCTGTGACTTCTCAGTCACTGCGATTTCTAACAGATACGCGATTTCCTGCCCACCACTACTATAAGGTATTTTTCGTAGTGCTCGGCTATTGCTGAGCCATCATCACAAGTGAAAACGTAATGTAAGTAGCAAGAGGTAGATTGTGTTGTGTGAATGAAGGGCGTGGAGTAGCGGATGACGTTGGTTCAGGCAGATATTTGTTTTTTTAAAATTTGAAATTGTAATAGGCCGTGTCGTAGTATAATGAAACAAGTACATTTGCCCTGAAATGGCGTGCAGTGTGTTAGACGATTGTGTAAAGAGAGAGCTACAGGACTACCTGGAAACACTTGGTGAACCCTTGCCGTACCTCAGTTCTAGATGATTTGAGAGTGTTTACTTGCACTGCAGTTGCACAACAGCATATAAACTGATATTTGGAAGTGAATGATGAATGATAGGCTTTGTAAGAAATACTGGTATGTGATTAGTAGATTATGTTTTGAAACCCAAAATTATTTTTACCACAGAAGTTTGTGATTTGTAGGTATGATGTGAGTGAGCTTTGGGCCGAAGATGGTGGTTAGTTGGGCAGGATAAGTATTTAAATGGTTTTCAATAGAGTGGATATTAGTGACACTGGCTTGTTGCCATAATGTGTTTGTTCATAACAGTGTACTCAGTTGTGTAGAAGATTTAGGTGAGAAAGAGACAGTTGTTGAATATGACATAAATAGCTAGAAATGAAGTAAGTAGCAATTTCCTGCTAGGTGTAGTTTGGGTATGGTGTGTCTCAGTGAGAGAGAAATCTTGAAATTGAAGGGTTGTTCCTAGCTACAGTCTTGGAAACTATGTATCTGCTGTTGACTCCAATGTTTTCAAGATTACTTGTGTACAAAATTGGGCAGACTTTGCAGTTTCTTCTTCAGTAAATCAGTGGAAGGTGGTGCAGATAATGGTAAAAATGTTCAGTGCCTCCTGTGAGTTGTTGATGCTGCTTGTCTTTTAAGTAAAATTGATAGGGGCTCTTGATTGACCCAGCCATACACAGAGCTGGTGCATACTTGGCTTGAGAAGACTTTGGTCAGTAAATGATGAAATACCAACACAGTGCTCACAACAAAGCTCCTTTCCCTGCATTCTAGTTTCCCTCGGGTATAGAGTGACATGATATTGGCAGAGGATGTGCAGATAATCACTTTGATCAGGCTGTTTGTTTTTTTAATGCTCTTTTACCAGAATCCATGCATAGTGATAACTGTGTTCTCTGGTGGAACACGATGAGAACATTGTGTGAAGTGCACGGAAGTAGCTATTTGAGTATGTATGAAAATGTGAGGTAACCACTGTTACTCCTAAATTTCTGTGGAATAAAGTTTTCTGTATGTGTGTGTGTTTGAAAATCCCAGAGGTTCAAGTTGGTAGTTTATATGTTGCAAGCGAAAAAAGCTTTTTAGTAAACTGAGGCACTAGCATTAGTTTCCTGTTCACTGTGACAAGGAAGCTAGTATAAAAAGTAGTTTGTGGTTTTGCTTGCAAAGAAGTGCTCATGGGATGAAAGCACTGCTTGGGATTATTCTGAGATGATGGGGGGATTGCTAAACATGTAGCATTTTAGTAAGGAGCTTCTCGGAGTAGTTGTATAGTTGTAAAATTATTTGTTATTTTATGAGAAATTTCTTTATTCATAGCACATGGGCCATCATAGTTGAAGCATACAGATTGGCATGGCATGCGTAGGTCTGTAAAATGTCCTGACAGTGATGTTCATAGAGACTTGTTGTGTAGTTTGATTCTTCATCTGTTTAACAGTAGACATAAGAAATGTATTAGTGGAGCAAGTAGCTGTGAAATTACTGGTGTATGATTGATAGTATGGACGTGGCGCTGAATGGAAGTGTTTGTTCAGCTGTGGGTGTTTTCATAATTGCCATGTGAGGAAGAGCAATACTCGTGATAGGCGAAAAGAGATACAGAGAGAAACACATTTGTTGCGAGTATTGTATATCAGCAGCTCCAAGGGCGGGTATCAAGTAAGACGCAAAGTGAAACGAAAGAGGAAGTGTGCATGAAAGAGGCCAAATATCGACAAGAGTTCGCACTGTTAGAGTGAGGTGAATGAGCTAGTGCTGTGCGAAAATTTTCGAAGAGAGAGGCGGTTTTAAAGAAAGCACAAGAGTCCTATGAATGCCCTCTTGTGTGTTTCTCTTTCAGTGGCTATTTGGCATGTCTGCTTGCGCCATAGAATGCTACTGTATGTGCCCCAGGCCGCCATCTAGCGGCCGGAGGTGCAAGCGGTGTTTACATACAGTCTCGCCTGAGGCAATGGTCTCTCATTTCGGAACGCAAGAAACACTGGTAGCGCACAAAATAGCTGAGTGAGATCATGGCGGCCAAGTAAGAGTAGAAGTTGGTTCTTTGCAGAATGTCCGAGCTTGTAAATCGCGAAATGTGAAGAGTGTGTCGTATTCTCGTAGGGCGTGTTGACGGTCTCGTGGCATAAGTAGCGAGCGGTGATAGCTTGCAAGCAAGATCATACTTCACAGGATCATTTCTGTAGTATGTCTTCAACTCTCTCTAGTTCAAAGCTGGAGTAGACGTAACCACGATGATGAGTGGTAGCACTTTCCCTGAGCGTGAGGCTTGCGATCGAGATTCATCGCATCTTGGTTGTAATCGATGATCGTTCACCACATTCTGAGGGATGTGGGAAGGGAATAGCGCTTTCCGAGTGGTGGTTTTATTATATAGATTAGAAGCGTAAGTCATACCTTTGGTATCGGGACACGCGTCGTTGCAGAAATGTCGCTGCAGGTTGTGGAAGGACTTTGATTGCCACATGTCATGAAAGCTTTGTGGAAGTCTCGAGTGTCACGGGGACGAGCCATTTGATTTGGCCTGCTCCAAGTGCTAGGCTTGGATGACAACGACGTACTTTTGAGTTACAAGAATGAGTGAGCAACACAAGAAGAGTGCAATTGATGACCATAAAAAGCTGACACACAACACAGTCTTGATAATCACCACTAATGCATGATGTACGAAACATTTAGGAGGAGCACGTTTGGCTAGCAAACATGAATTGAGTGATTTGCAAGGCACTGTTATCTGCAAGAAGGAATGCATGAAATTGGCAAATGAATAAGACTGGTTCAAATACTATCGACAGAAATTTTATTTCTGTTGTCAACTAGTATTAATTAGATGTGTGGGAGTAGGGGGATATTTCCCTTGCACCATACATCTACATACACGTTGCGTCTGATGTGGCCTAGATTTGCGTACAAAGAACTGTCTAGTTGTCAGTTTTTTCAGTGAACGAGTGTGGTAGGGAGGAGAGAGATTAGTGTTAGATGCAGAGCAGTGCGGGCAGTTGTGTGTCGGACGTTGTATGTCGGACGGTGAGTCGCCGACAGGAATTAGGCGTGCTGCCATCTGTCGGCAGGTGAGGTAATGAAGCAGCTTGAATGGTGACAGAAATGATGGAAATAGTTAACTAAAGAGTAATAGCGACGACATTTGGTAGACACGTGTTTCAGCGTTGACAGTTAGTTTGGGGTGTGTGCTTGCATGACAGTGGAAGTCTGTTGACGGTAGAGAAGTAGACAAGACGGAAAGAATTTTCCGCGTTCTCGCGGAGAAGTAATAGAGAAGCAGCCATAAGTATTGAAGTGAGGGCGTTGATCGGCACTCTGGTTTCCCTTCAAAACGAATAAATCTTTCGCCTTTTACTAAAGATTTCCGTGGAGGGGAACATTAAATGAGTCTACAAGGTATTTTTCGTAGTGCTCGGCTATTGCTGAGCCATCATCACAAGTGAAAACGTAATGTAAGTAGCAAGAGGTAGATTGTGTTGTGTGAATGAAGGGCGTGGAGTAGCGGATGACGTTGGTTCAGGCAGATATTTGTTTTTTTAAAATTTGAAATTGTAATAGGCCGTGTCGTAGTATAATGAAACAAGTACATTTGCCCTGAAATGGCGTGCAGTGTGTTAGACGATTGTGTAAAGAGAGAGCTACAGGACTACCTGGAAACACTTGGTGAACCCTTGCCGTACCTCAGTTCTAGATGATTTGAGAGTGTTTACTTGCACTGCAGTTGCACAACAGCATATAAACTGATATTTGGAAGTGAATGATGAATGATAGGCTTTGTAAGAAATACTGGTATGTGATTAGTAGATTATGTTTTGAAACCCAAAATTATTTTTACCACAGAAGTTTGTGATTTGTAGGTATGATGTGAGTGAGCTTTGGGCCGAAGATGGTGGTTAGTTGGGCAGGATAAGTATTTAAATGGTTTTCAATAGAGTGGATATTAGTGACACTGGCTTGTTGCCATAATGTGTTTGTTCATAACAGTGTACTCAGTTGTGTAGAAGATTTAGGTGAGAAAGAGACAGTTGTTGAATATGACATAAATAGCTAGAAATGAAGTAAGTAGCAATTTCCTGCTAGGTGTAGTTTGGGTATGGTGTGTCTCAGTGAGAGAGAAATCTTGAAATTGAAGGGTTGTTCCTAGCTACAGTCTTGGAAACTATGTATCTGCTGTTGACTCCAATGTTTTCAAGATTACTTGTGTACAAAATTGGGCAGACTTTGCAGTTTCTTCTTCAGTAAATCAGTGGAAGGTGGTGCAGATAATGGTAAAAATGTTCAGTGCCTCCTGTGAGTTGTTGATGCTGCTTGTCTTTTAAGTAAAATTGATAGGGGCTCTTGATTGACCCAGCCATACACAGAGCTGGTGCATACTTGGCTTGAGAAGACTTTGGTCAGTAAATGATGAAATACCAACACAGTGCTCACAACAAAGCTCCTTTCCCTGCATTCTAGTTTCCCTCGGGTATAGAGTGACATGATATTGGCAGAGGATGTGCAGATAATCACTTTGATCAGGCTGTTTGTTTTTTTAATGCTCTTTTACCAGAATCCATGCATAGTGATAACTGTGTTCTCTGGTGGAACACGATGAGAACATTGTGTGAAGTGCACGGAAGTAGCTATTTGAGTATGTATGAAAATGTGAGGTAACCACTGTTACTCCTAAATTTCTGTGGAATAAAGTTTTCTGTATGTGTGTGTGTGTTTTAAAATCCCAGAGGTTCAAGTTGGTAGTTTATATGTTGCAAGCGAAAAAAGCTTTTTAGTAAACTGAGGCACTAGCATTAGTTTCCTGTTCACTGTGACAAGGAAGCTAGTATAAAAAGTAGTTTGTGGTTTTGCTTGCAAAGAAGTGCTCATGGGATGAAAGCACTGCTTGGGATTATTCTGAGATGATGGGGGGATTGCTAAACATGTAGCATTTTAGTAAGGAGCTTGTCGGAGTAGTTGTATAGTTGTAAAATTATTTGTTATTTTATGAGAAATTTCTTTATTCATAGCACATGGGCCATCATAGTTGAAGCATACAGATTGGCATGGCATGCGTAGGTCTGTAAAATGTCCTGACAGTGATGTTCATAGAGACTTGTTGTGTAGTTTGATTCTTCATCTGTTTAACAGTAGACATAAGAAATGTATTAGTGGAGCAAGTAGCTGTGAAATTACTGGTGTATGATTGATAGTATGGACGTGGCGCTGAATGGAAGTGTTTGTTCAGCTGTGGGTGTTTTCATAATTGCCATGTGAGGAAGAGCAATACTCGTGATAGGCGAAAAGAGATACAGAGAGAAACACATTTGTTGCGAGTATTGTATATCAGCAGCTCCAAGGGCGGGTATCAAGTAAGACGCAAAGTGAAACGAAAGAGGAAGTATGCATGAAAGAGGCCAAATATCGACAAGAGTTCGCACTGTTAGAGTGAGGTGAATGAGCTAGTGCTGTGCGAAAATTTTCGAAGAGAGAGGCGGTTTTAAAGAAAGCACAAGAGTCCTATGAATGCCCTCTTGTGTGTTTCTCTTTCAGTGGCTATTTGGCATGTCTGCTTGCGCCATAGAATGCTACTGTATGTGCCCCAGGCCGCCATCTAGCGGCCGGAGGTGCAAGCGGTGTTTACATACAGTCTCGCCTGAGGCAATGGTCTCTCATTTCGGAACGCAAGAAGCACTGGTAGCGCACAAAATAGCTGAGTGAGATCATGGCGGCCAAGTAAGAGTAGAAGTTGGTTCTTTGCAGAATGTCCGAGCTTGTAAATCGCGAAATGTGAAGAGTGTGTCGTATTCTCGTAGGGCGTGTTGACGGTCTCGTGGCATAAGTAGCGAGCGGTGATAGCTTGCAAGCAAGATCATACTTCACAGGATCATTTCTGTAGTATGTCTTCAACTCTCTCTAGTTCAAAGCTGGAGTAGACGTAACCACGATGATGAGTGGTAGCACTTTCCCTGAGCGTGAGGCTTGCGATCGAGATTCATCGCATCTTGGTTGTAATCGATGATCGTTCACCACATTCTGAGGGATGTGGGAAGGGAATAGCGCTTTCCGAGTGGTGGTTTTATTATATAGATTAGAAGCGTAAGTCATACCTTTGGTATCGGGACACGCGTCGTTGCAGAAATGTCGCTGCAGGTTGTGGAAGGACTTTGATTGCCACATGTCATGAAAGCTTTGTGGAAGTCTCGAGTGTCACGGGGACGAGCCATTTGATTTGGCCTGCTCCAAGTGCTAGGCTTGGATGACAACGACGTACTTTTGAGTTACAAGAATGAGTGAGCAACACAAGAAGAGTGCAATTGATGACCATAAAAAGCTGACACACAACACAGTCTTGATAATCACCACTAATGCATGATGTACGAAACATTTAGGAGGAGCACGTTTGGCTAGCAAACATGAATTGAGTGATTTGCAAGGCACTGTTATCTGCAAGAAGGAATGCATGAAATTGGCAAATGAATAAGACTGGTTCAAATACTATCGACAGAAATTTTATTTCTGTTGTCAACTAGTATTAATTAGATGTGTGGGAGTAGGGGGATATTTCCCTTGCACCATACATCTACATACACGTTGCGTCTGATGTGGCCTAGATTTGCGTACAAAGAACTGTCTAGTTGTCAGTTTTTTCAGTGAACGAGTGTGGTAGGGAGGAGAGAGATTAGTGTTAGATGCAGAGCAGTGCGGGCAGTTGTGTGTCGGACGTTGTATGTCGGACGGTGAGTCGCCGACAGGAATTAGGCGTGCTGCCATCTGTCGGCAGGTGAGGTAATGAAGCAGCTTGAATGGTGACAGAAATGATGGAAATAGTTAACTAAAGAGTAATAGCGACGACATTTGGTAGACACGTGTTTCAGCGTTGACAGTTAGTTTGGGGTGTGTGCTTGCATGACAGTGGAAGTCTGTTGACGGTAGAGAAGTAGACAAGACGGAAAGAATTTTCCGCGTTCTCGCGGAGAAGTAATAGAGAAGCAGCCATAAGTATTGAAGTGAGGGCGTTGATCGGCACTCTGGTTTCCCTTCAAAACGAATAAATCTTTCGCCTTTTACTAAAGATTTCCGTGGAGGGGAACATTAAATGAGTCTACAAGGTATTTTTCGTAGTGCTCGGCTATTGCTGAGCCATCATCACAAGTGAAAACGTAATGTAAGTAGCAAGAGGTAGATTGTGTTGTGTGAATGAAGGGCGTGGAGTAGCGGATGACGTTGGTTCAGGCAGATATTTGTTTTTTTAAAATTTGAAATTGTAATAGGCCGTGTCGTAGTATAATGAAACAAGTACATTTGCCCTGAAATGGCGTGCAGTGTGTTAGACGATTGTGTAAAGAGAGAGCTACAGGACTACCTGGAAACACTTGGTGAACCCTTGCCGTACCTCAGTTCTAGATGATTTGAGAGTGTTTACTTGCACTGCAGTTGCACAACAGCATATAAACTGATATTTGGAAGTGAATGATGAATGATAGGCTTTGTAAGAAATACTGGTATGTGATTAGTAGATTATGTTTTGAAACCCAAAATTATTTTTACCACAGAAGTTTGTGATTTGTAGGTATGATGTGAGTGAGCTTTGGGCCGAAGATGGTGGTTAGTTGGGCAGGATAAGTATTTAAATGGTTTTCAATAGAGTGGATATTAGTGACACTGGCTTGTTGCCATAATGTGTTTGTTCATAACAGTGTACTCAGTTGTGTAGAAGATTTAGGTGAGAAAGAGACAGTTGTTGAATATGACATAAATAGCTAGAAATGAAGTAAGTAGCAATTTCCTGCTAGGTGTAGTTTGGGTATGGTGTGTCTCAGTGAGAGAGAAATCTTGAAATTGAAGGGTTGTTCCTAGCTACAGTCTTGGAAACTATGTATCTGCTGTTGACTCCAATGTTTTCAAGATTACTTGTGTACAAAATTGGGCAGACTTTGCAGTTTCTTCTTCAGTAAATCAGTGGAAGGTGGTGCAGATAATGGTAAAAATGTTCAGTGCCTCCTGTGAGTTGTTGATGCTGCTTGTCTTTTAAGTAAAATTGATAGGGGCTCTTGATTGACCCAGCCATACACAGAGCTGGTGCATACTTGGCTTGAGAAGACTTTGGTCAGTAAATGATGAAATACCAACACAGTGCTCACAACAAAGCTCCTTTCCCTGCATTCTAGTTTCCCTCGGGTATAGAGTGACATGATATTGGCAGAGGATGTGCAGATAATCACTTTGATCAGGCTGTTTGTTTTTTTAATGCTCTTTTACCAGAATCCATGCATAGTGATAACTGTGTTCTCTGGTGGAACACGATGAGAACATTGTGTGAAGTGCACGGAAGTAGCTATTTGAGTATGTATGAAAATGTGAGGTAACCACTGTTACTCCTAAATTTCTGTGGAATAAAGTTTTCTGTATGTGTGTGTGTGTTTGAAAATCCCAGAGGTTCAAGTTGGTAGTTTATATGTTGCAAGCGAAAAAAGCTTTTTAGTAAACTGAGGCACTAGCATTAGTTTCCTGTTCACTGTGACAAGGAAGCTAGTATAAAAAGTAGTTTGTGGTTTTGCTTGCAAAGAAGTGCTCATGGGATGAAAGCACTGCTTGGGATTATTCTGAGATGATGGGGGGATTGCTAAACATGTAGCATTTTAGTAAGGAGCTTGTCGGAGTAGTTGTATAGTTGTAAAATTATTTGTTATTTTATGAGAAATTTCTTTATTCATAGCACATGGGCCATCATAGTTGAAGCATACAGATTGGCATGGCATGCGTAGGTCTGTAAAATGTCCTGACAGTGATGTTCATAGAGACTTGTTGTGTAGTTTGATTCTTCATCTGTTTAACAGTAGACATAAGAAATGTATTAGTGGAGCAAGTAGCTGTGAAATTACTGGTGTATGATTGATAGTATGGACGTGGCGCTGAATGGAAGTGTTTGTTCAGCTGTGGGTGTTTTCATAATTGCCATGTGAGGAAGAGCAATACTCGTGATAGGCGAAAAGAGATACAGAGAGAAACACATTTGTTGCGAGTATTGTATATCAGCAGCTCCAAGGGCGGGTATCAAGTAAGACGCAAAGTGAAACGAAAGAGGAAGTATGCATGAAAGAGGCCAAATATCGACAAGAGTTCGCACTGTTAGAGTGAGGTGAATGAGCTAGTGCTGTGCGAAAATTTTCGAAGAGAGAGGCGGTTTTAAAGAAAGCACAAGAGTCCTATGAATGCCCTCTTGTGTGTTTCTCTTTCAGTGGCTATTTGGCATGTCTGCTTGCGCCATAGAATGCTACTGTATGTGCCCCAGGCCGCCATCTAGCGGCCGGAGGTGCAAGCGGTGTTTACATACAGTCTCGCCTGAGGCAATGGTCTCTCATTTCGGAACGCAAGAAGCACTGGTAGCGCACAAAATAGCTGAGTGAGATCATGGCGGCCAAGTAAGAGTAGAAGTTGGTTCTTTGCAGAATGTCCGAGCTTGTAAATCGCGAAATGTGAAGAGTGTGTCGTATTCTCGTAGGGCGTGTTGACGGTCTCGTGGCATAAGTAGCGAGCGGTGATAGCTTGCAAGCAAGATCATACTTCACAGGATCATTTCTGTAGTATGTCTTCAACTCTCTCTAGTTCAAAGCTGGAGTAGACGTAACCACGATGATGAGTGGTAGCACTTTCCCTGAGCGTGAGGCTTGCGATCGAGATTCATCGCATCTTGGTTGTAATCGATGATCGTTCACCACATTCTGAGGGATGTGGGAAGGGAATAGCGCTTTCCGAGTGGTGGTTTTATTATATAGATTAGAAGCGTAAGTCATACCTTTGGTATCGGGACACGCGTCGTTGCAGAAATGTCGCTGCAGGTTGTGGAAGGACTTTGATTGCCACATGTCATGAAAGCTTTGTGGAAGTTTCTCGAGTGTCACGGGGACGAGCCATTTGATTTGGCCTGCTCCAAGTGCTAGGCTTGGATGACAACGACGTACTTTTGAGTTACAAGAATGAGTGAGCAACACAAGAAGAGTGCAATTGATGACCATAAAAAGCTGACACACAACACAGTCTTGATAATCACCACTAATGCATGATGTACGAAACATTTAGGAGGAGCACGTTTGGCTAGCAAACATGAATTGAGTGATTTGCAAGGCACTGTTATCTGCAAGAAGGAATGCATGAAATTGGCAAATGAATAAGACTGGTTCAAATACTATCGACAGAAATTTTATTTCTGTTGTCAACTAGTATTAATTAGATGTGTGGGAGTAGGGGGATATTTCCCTTGCACCATACATCTACATACACGTTGCGTCTGATGTGGCCTAGATTTGCGTACAAAGAACTGTCTAGTTGTCAGTTTTTTCAGTGAACGAGTGTGGTAGGGAGGAGAGAGATTAGTGTTAGATGCAGAGCAGTGCGGGCAGTTGTGTGTCGGACGTTGTATGTCGGACGGTGAGTCGCCGACAGGAATTAGGCGTGCTGCCATCTGTCGGCAGGTGAGGTAATGAAGCAGCTTGAATGGTGACAGAAATGATGGAAATAGTTAACTAAAGAGTAATAGCGACGACATTTGGTAGACACGTGTTTCAGCGTTGACAGTTAGTTTGGGGTGTGTGCTTGCATGACAGTGGAAGTCTGTTGACGGTAGAGAAGTAGACAAGACGGAAAGAATTTTCCGCGTTCTCGCGGAGAAGTAATAGAGAAGCAGCCATAAGTATTGAAGTGAGGGCGTTGATCGGCACTCTGGTTTCCCTTCAAAACGAATAAATCTTTCGCCTTTTACTAAAGATTTCCGTGGAGGGGAACATTAAATGAGTCTACAAGGTATTTTTCGTAGTGCTCGGCTATTGCTGAGCCATCATCACAAGTGAAAACGTAATGTAAGTAGCAAGAGGTAGATTGTGTTGTGTGAATGAAGGGCGTGGAGTAGCGGATGACGTTGGTTCAGGCAGATATTTGTTTTTTTAAAATTTGAAATTGTAATAGGCCGTGTCGTAGTATAATGAAACAAGTACATTTGCCCTGAAATGGCGTGCAGTGTGTTAGACGATTGTGTAAAGAGAGAGCTACAGGACTACCTGGAAACACTTGGTGAACCCTTGCCGTACCTCAGTTCTAGATGATTTGAGAGTGTTTACTTGCACTGCAGTTGCACAACAGCATATAAACTGATATTTGGAAGTGAATGATGAATGATAGGCTTTGTAAGAAATACTGGTATGTGATTAGTAGATTATGTTTTGAAACCCAAAATTATTTTTACCACAGAAGTTTGTGATTTGTAGGTATGATGTGAGTGAGCTTTGGGCCGAAGATGGTGGTTAGTTGGGCAGGATAAGTATTTAAATGGTTTTCAATAGAGTGGATATTAGTGACACTGGCTTGTTGCCATAATGTGTTTGTTCATAACAGTGTACTCAGTTGTGTAGAAGATTTAGGTGAGAAAGAGACAGTTGTTGAATATGACATAAATAGCTAGAAATGAAGTAAGTAGCAATTTCCTGCTAGGTGTAGTTTGGGTATGGTGTGTCTCAGTGAGAGAGAAATCTTGAAATTGAAGGGTTGTTCCTAGCTACAGTCTTGGAAACTATGTATCTGCTGTTGACTCCAATGTTTTCAAGATTACTTGTGTACAAAATTGGGCAGACTTTGCAGTTTCTTCTTCAGTAAATCAGTGGAAGGTGGTGCAGATAATGGTAAAAATGTTCAGTGCCTCCTGTGAGTTGTTGATGCTGCTTGTCTTTTAAGTAAAATTGATAGGGGCTCTTGATTGACCCAGCCATACACAGAGCTGGTGCATACTTGGCTTGAGAAGACTTTGGTCAGTAAATGATGAAATACCAACACAGTGCTCACAACAAAGCTCCTTTCCCTGCATTCTAGTTTCCCTCGGGTATAGAGTGACATGATATTGGCAGAGGATGTGCAGATAATCACTTTGATCAGGCTGTTTGTTTTTTTAATGCTCTTTTACCAGAATCCATGCATAGTGATAACTGTGTTCTCTGGTGGAACACGATGAGAACATTGTGTGAAGTGCACGGAAGTAGCTATTTGAGTATGTATGAAAATGTGAGGTAACCACTGTTACTCCTAAATTTCTGTGGAATAAAGTTTTCTGTATGTGTGTGTGTGTTTGAAAATCCCAGAGGTTCAAGTTGGTAGTTTATATGTTGCAAGCGAAAAAAGCTTTTTAGTAAACTGAGGCACTAGCATTAGTTTCCTGTTCACTGTGACAAGGAAGCTAGTATAAAAAGTAGTTTGTGGTTTTGCTTGCAAAGAAGTGCTCATGGGATGAAAGCACTGCTTGGGATTATTCTGAGATGATGGGGGGATTGCTAAACATGTAGCATTTTAGTAAGGAGCTTGTCGGAGTAGTTGTATAGTTGTAAAATTATTTGTTATTTTATGAGAAATTTCTTTATTCATAGCACATGGGCCATCATAGTTGAAGCATACAGATTGGCATGGCATGCGTAGGTCTGTAAAATGTCCTGACAGTGATGTTCATAGAGACTTGTTGTGTAGTTTGATTCTTCATCTGTTTAACAGTAGACATAAGAAATGTATTAGTGGAGCAAGTAGCTGTGAAATTACTGGTGTATGATTGATAGTATGGACGTGGCGCTGAATGGAAGTGTTTGTTCAGCTGTGGGTGTTTTCATAATTGCCATGTGAGGAAGAGCAATACTCGTGATAGGCGAAAAGAGATACAGAGAGAAACACATTTGTTGCGAGTATTGTATATCAGCAGCTCCAAGGGCGGGTATCAAGTAAGACGCAAAGTGAAACGAAAGAGGAAGTATGCATGAAAGAGGCCAAATATCGACAAGAGTTCGCACTGTTAGAGTGAGGTGAATGAGCTAGTGCTGTGCGAAAATTTTCGAAGAGAGAGGCGGTTTTAAAGAAAGCACAAGAGTCCTATGAATGCCCTCTTGTGTGTTTCTCTTTCAGTGGCTATTTGGCATGTCTGCTTGCGCCATAGAATGCTACTGTATGTGCCCCAGGCCGCCATCTAGCGGCCGGAGGTGCAAGCGGTGTTTACATACAGTCTCGCCTGAGGCAATGGTCTCTCATTTCGGAACGCAAGAAGCACTGGTAGCGCACAAAATAGCTGAGTGAGATCATGGCGGCCAAGTAAGAGTAGAAGTTGGTTCTTTGCAGAATGTCCGAGCTTGTAAATCGCGAAATGTGAAGAGTGTGTCGTATTCTCGTAGGGCGTGTTGACGGTCTCGTGGCATAAGTAGCGAGCGGTGATAGCTTGCAAGCAAGATCATACTTCACAGGATCATTTCTGTAGTATGTCTTCAACTCTCTCTAGTTCAAAGCTGGAGTAGACGTAACCACGATGATGAGTGGTAGCACTTTCCCTGAGCGTGAGGCTTGCGATCGAGATTCATCGCATCTTGGTTGTAATCGATGATCGTTCACCACATTCTGAGGGATGTGGGAAGGGAATAGCGCTTTCCGAGTGGTGGTTTTATTATATAGATTAGAAGCGTAAGTCATACCTTTGGTATCGGGACACGCGTCGTTGCAGAAATGTCGCTGCAGGTTGTGGAAGGACTTTGATTGCCACATGTCATGAAAGCTTTGTGGAAGTTTCTCGAGTGTCACGGGGACGAGCCATTTGATTTGGCCTGCTCCAAGTGCTAGGCTTGGATGACAACGACGTACTTTTGAGTTACAAGAATGAGTGAGCAACACAAGAAGAGTGCAATTGATGACCATAAAAAGCTGACACACAACACAGTCTTGATAATCACCACTAATGCATGATGTACGAAACATTTAGGAGGAGCACGTTTGGCTAGCAAACATGAATTGAGTGATTTGCAAGGCACTGTTATCTGCAAGAAGGAATGCATGAAATTGGCAAATGAATAAGACTGGTTCAAATACTATCGACAGAAATTTTATTTCTGTTGTCAACTAGTATTAATTAGATGTGTGGGAGTAGGGGGATATTTCCCTTGCACCATACATCTACATACACGTTGCGTCTGATGTGGCCTAGATTTGCGTACAAAGAACTGTCTAGTTGTCAGTTTTTTCAGTGAACGAGTGTGGTAGGGAGGAGAGAGATTAGTGTTAGATGCAGAGCATTGCGGGCAGTTGTGTGTCGGACGTTGTATGTCGGACGGTGAGTCGCCGACAGGAATTAGGCGTGCTGCCATCTGTCGGCAGGTGAGGTAATGAAGCAGCTTGAATGGTGACAGAAATGATGGAAATAGTTAACTAAAGAGTAATAGCGACGACATTTGGCAGACACGTGTTTCAGCGTTGACAGTTAGTTTGGGGTGTGTGCTTGCATGACAGTGGAAGTCTGTTGACGGTAGAGAAGTAGACAAGACGGAAAGAATTTTCCGCGTTCTCGCGGAGAAGTAATAGAGAAGCAGCCATAAGTATTGAAGTGAGGGCGTTGATCGGCACTCTGGTTTCCCTTCAAAACGAATAAATCTTTCGCCTTTTACTAAAGATTTCCGTGGAGGGGAACATTAAATGAGTCTACAAGGTATTTTTCGTAGTGCTCGGCTATTGCTGAGCCATCATCACAAGTGAAAACGTAATGTAAGTAGCAAGAGGTAGATTGTGTTGTGTGAATGAAGGGCGTGGAGTAGCGGATGACGTTGGTTCAGGCAGATATTTGTTTTTTTAAAATTTGAAATTGTAATAGGCCGTGTCGTAGTATAATGAAACAAGTACATTTGCCCTGAAATGGCGTGCAGTGTGTTAGACGATTGTGTAAAGAGAGAGCTACAGGACTACCTGGAAACACTTGGTGAACCCTTGCCGTACCTCAGTTCTAGATGATTTGAGAGTGTTTACTTGCACTGCAGTTGCACAACAGCATATAAACTGATATTTGGAAGTGAATGATGAATGATAGGCTTTGTAAGAAATACTGGTATGTGATTAGTAGATTATGTTTTGAAACCCAAAATTATTTTTACCACAGAAGTTTGTGATTTGTAGGTATGATGTGAGTGAGCTTTGGGCCGAAGATGGTGGTTAGTTGGGCAGGATAAGTATTTAAATGGTTTTCAATAGAGTGGATATTAGTGACACTGGCTTGTTGCCATAATGTGTTTGTTCATAACAGTGTACTCAGTTGTGTAGAAGATTTAGGTGAGAAAGAGACAGTTGTTGAATATGACATAAATAGCTAGAAATGAAGTAAGTAGCAATTTCCTGCTAGGTGTAGTTTGGGTATGGTGTGTCTCAGTGAGAGAGAAATCTTGAAATTGAAGGGTTGTTCCTAGCTACAGTCTTGGAAACTATGTATCTGCTGTTGACTCCAATGTTTTCAAGATTACTTGTGTACAAAATTGGGCAGACTTTGCAGTTTCTTCTTCAGTAAATCAGTGGAAGGTGGTGCAGATAATGGTAAAAATGTTCAGTGCCTCCTGTGAGTTGTTGATGCTGCTTGTCTTTTAAGTAAAATTGATAGGGGCTCTTGATTGACCCAGCCATACACAGAGCTGGTGCATACTTGGCTTGAGAAGACTTTGGTCAGTAAATGATGAAATACCAACACAGTGCTCACAACAAAGCTCCTTTCCCTGCATTCTAGTTTCCCTCGGGTATAGAGTGACATGATATTGGCAGAGGATGTGCAGATAATCACTTTGATCAGGCTGTTTGTTTTTTTAATGCTCTTTTACCAGAATCCATGCATAGTGATAACTGTGTTCTCTGGTGGAACACGATGAGAACATTGTGTGAAGTGCACGGAAGTAGCTATTTGAGTATGTATGAAAATGTGAGGTAACCACTGTTACTCCTAAATTTCTGTGGAATAAAGTTTTCTGTATGTGTGTGTGTGTTTGAAAATCCCAGAGGTTCAAGTTGGTAGTTTATATGTTGCAAGCGAAAAAAGCTTTTTAGTAAACTGAGGCACTAGCATTAGTTTCCTGTTCACTGTGACAAGGAAGCTAGTATAAAAAGTAGTTTGTGGTTTTGCTTGCAAAGAAGTGCTCATGGGATGAAAGCACTGCTTGGGATTATTCTGAGATGATGGGGGGATTGCTAAACATGTAGCATTTTAGTAAGGAGCTTGTCGGAGTAGTTGTATAGTTGTAAAATTATTTGTTATTTTATGAGAAATTTCTTTATTCATAGCACATGGGCCATCATAGTTGAAGCATACAGATTGGCATGGCATGCGTAGGTCTGTAAAATGTCCTGACAGTGATGTTCATAGAGACTTGTTGTGTAGTTTGATTCTTCATCTGTTTAACAGTAGACATAAGAAATGTATTAGTGGAGCAAGTAGCTGTGAAATTACTGGTGTATGATTGATAGTATGGACGTGGCGCTGAATGGAAGTGTTTGTTCAGCTGTGGGTGTTTTCATAATTGCCATGTGAGGAAGAGCAATACTCGTGATAGGCGAAAAGAGATACAGAGAGAAACACATTTGTTGCGAGTATTGTATATCAGCAGCTCCAAGGGCGGGTATCAAGTAAGACGCAAAGTGAAACGAAAGAGGAAGTATGCATGAAAGAGGCCAAATATCGACAAGAGTTCGCACTGTTAGAGTGAGGTGAATGAGCTAGTGCTGTGCGAAAATTTTCGAAGAGAGAGGCGGTTTTAAAGAAAGCACAAGAGTCCTATGAATGCCCTCTTGTGTGTTTCTCTTTCAGTGGCTATTTGGCATGTCTGCTTGCGCCATAGAATGCTACTGTATGTGCCCCAGGCCGCCATCTAGCGGCCGGAGGTGCAAGCGGTGTTTACATACAGTCTCGCCTGAGGCAATGGTCTCTCATTTCGGAACGCAAGAAGCACTGGTAGCGCACAAAATAGCTGAGTGAGATCATGGCGGCCAAGTAAGAGTAGAAGTTGGTTCTTTGCAGAATGTCCGAGCTTGTAAATCGCGAAATGTGAAGAGTGTGTCGTATTCTCGTAGGGCGTGTTGACGGTCTCGTGGCATAAGTAGCGAGCGGTGATAGCTTGCAAGCAAGATCATACTTCACAGGATCATTTCTGTAGTATGTCTTCAACTCTCTCTAGTTCAAAGCTGGAGTAGACGTAACCACGATGATGAGTGGTAGCACTTTCCCTGAGCGTGAGGCTTGCGATCGAGATTCATCGCATCTTGGTTGTAATCGATGATCGTTCACCACATTCTGAGGGATGTGGGAAGGGAATAGCGCTTTCCGAGTGGTGGTTTTATTATATAGATTAGAAGCGTAAGTCATACCTTTGGTATCGGGACACGCGTCGTTGCAGAAATGTCGCTGCAGGTTGTGGAAGGACTTTGATTGCCACATGTCATGAAAGCTTTGTGGAAGTTTCTCGAGTGTCACGGGGACGAGCCATTTGATTTGGCCTGCTCTAAGTGCTAGGCTTGGATGACAACGACGTACTTTTGAGTTACAAGAATGAGTGAGCAACACAAGAAGAGTGCAATTGATGACCATAAAAAGCTGACACACAACACAGTCTTGATAATCACCACTAATGCATGATGTACGAAACATTTAGGAGGAGCACGTTTGGCTAGCAAACATGAATTGAGTGATTTGCAAGGCACTGTTATCTGCAAGAAGGAATGCATGAAATTGGCAAATGAATAAGACTGGTTCAAATACTATCGACAGAAATTTTATTTCTGTTGTCAACTAGTATTAATTAGATGTGTGGGAGTAGGGGGATATTTCCCTTGCACCATACATCTACATACACGTTGCGTCTGATGTGGCCTAGATTTGCGTACAAAGAACTGTCTAGTTGTCAGTTTTTTCAGTGAACGAGTGTGGTAGGGAGGAGAGAGATTAGTGTTAGATGCAGAGCAGTGCGGGCAGTTGTGTGTCGGACGTTGTATGTCGGACGGTGAGTCGCCGACAGGAATTAGGCGTGCTGCCATCTGTCGGCAGGTGAGGTAATGAAGCAGCTTGAATGGTGACAGAAATGATGGAAATAGTTAACTAAAGAGTAATAGCGACGACATTTGGCAGACACGTGTTTCAGCGTTGACAGTTAGTTTGGGGTGTGTGCTTGCATGACAGTGGAAGTCTGTTGACGGTAGAGAAGTAGACAAGACGGAAAGAATTTTCCGCGTTCTCGCGGAGAAGTAATAGAGAAGCAGCCATAAGTATTGAAGTGAGGGCGTTGATCGGCACTCTGGTTTCCCTTCAAAACGAATAAATCTTTCGCCTTTTACTAAAGATTTCCGTGGAGGGGAACATTAAATGAGTCTACAAGGTATTTTTCGTAGTGCTCGGCTATTGCTGAGCCATCATCACAAGTGAAAACGTAATGTAAGTAGCAAGAGGTAGATTGTGTTGTGTGAATGAAGGGCGTGGAGTAGCGGATGACGTTGGTTCAGGCAGATATTTGTTTTTTTAAAATTTGAAATTGTAATAGGCCGTGTCGTAGTATAATGAAACAAGTACATTTGCCCTGAAATGGCGTGCAGTGTGTTAGACGATTGTGTAAAGAGAGAGCTACAGGACTACCTGGAAACACTTGGTGAACCCTTGCCGTACCTCAGTTCTAGATGATTTGAGAGTGTTTACTTGCACTGCAGTTGCACAACAGCATATAAACTGATATTTGGAAGTGAATGATGAATGATAGGCTTTGTAAGAAATACTGGTATGTGATTAGTAGATTATGTTTTGAAACCCAAAATTATTTTTACCACAGAAGTTTGTGATTTGTAGGTATGATGTGAGTGAGCTTTGGGCCGAAGATGGTGGTTAGTTGGGCAGGATAAGTATTTAAATGGTTTTCAATAGAGTGGATATTAGTGACACTGGCTTGTTGCCATAATGTGTTTGTTCATAACAGTGTACTCAGTTGTGTAGAAGATTTAGGTGAGAAAGAGACAGTTGTTGAATATGACATAAATAGCTAGAAATGAAGTAAGTAGCAATTTCCTGCTAGGTGTAGTTTGGGTATGGTGTGTCTCAGTGAGAGAGAAATCTTGAAATTGAAGGGTTGTTCCTAGCTACAGTCTTGGAAACTATGTATCTGCTGTTGACTCCAATGTTTTCAAGATTACTTGTGTACAAAATTGGGCAGACTTTGCAGTTTCTTCTTCAGTAAATCAGTGGAAGGTGGTGCAGATAATGGTAAAAATGTTCAGTGCCTCCTGTGAGTTGTTGATGCTGCTTGTCTTTTAAGTAAAATTGATAGGGGCTCTTGATTGACCCAGCCATACACAGAGCTGGTGCATACTTGGCTTGAGAAGACTTTGGTCAGTAAATGATGAAATACCAACACAGTGCTCACAACAAAGCTCCTTTCCCTGCATTCTAGTTTCCCTCGGGTATAGAGTGACATGATATTGGCAGAGGATGTGCAGATAATCACTTTGATCAGGCTGTTTGTTTTTTTAATGCTCTTTTACCAGAATCCATGCATAGTGATAACTGTGTTCTCTGGTGGAACACGATGAGAACATTGTGTGAAGTGCACGGAAGTAGCTATTTGAGTATGTATGAAAATGTGAGGTAACCACTGTTACTCCTAAATTTCTGTGGAATAAAGTTTTCTGTATGTGTGTGTGTTTGAAAATCCCAGAGGTTCAAGTTGGTAGTTTATATGTTGCAAGCGAAAAAAGCTTTTTAGTAAACTGAGGCACTAGCATTAGTTTCCTGTTCACTGTGACAAGGAAGCTAGTATAAAAAGTAGTTTGTGGTTTTGCTTGCAAAGAAGTGCTCATGGGATGAAAGCACTGCTTGGGATTATTCTGAGATGATGGGGGGGATTGCTAAACATGTAGCATTTTAGTAAGGAGCTTGTCGGAGTAGTTGTATAGTTGTAAAATTATTTGTTATTTTATGAGAAATTTCTTTATTCATAGCACATGGGCCATCATAGTTGAAGCATACAGATTGGCATGGCATGCGTAGGTCTGTAAAATGTCCTGACAGTGATGTTCATAGAGACTTGTTGTGTACTTTGATTCTTCATCTGTTTAACAGTAGACATAAGAAATGTATTAGTGGAGCAAGTAGCTGTGAAATTACTGGTGTATGATTGATAGTATGGACGTGGCGCTGAATGGAAGTGTTTGTTCAGCTGTGGGTGTTTTCATAATTGCCATGTGAGGAAGAGCAATACTCGTGATAGGCGAAAAGAGATACAGAGAGAAACACATTTGTTGCGAGTATTGTATATCAGCAGCTCCAAGGGCGGGTATCAAGTAAGACGCAAAGTGAAACGAAAGAGGAAGTATGCATGAAAGAGGCCAAATATCGACAAGAGTTCGCACTGTTAGAGTGAGGTGAATGAGCTAGTGCTGTGCGAAAATTTTCGAAGAGAGAGGCGGTTTTAAAGAAAGCACAAGAGTCCTATGAATGCCCTCTTGTGTGTTTCTCTTTCAGTGGCTATTTGGCATGTCTGCTTGCGCCATAGAATGCTACTGTATGTGCCCCAGGCCGCCATCTAGCGGCCGGAGGTGCAAGCGGTGTTTACATACAGTCTCGCCTGAGGCAATGGTCTCTCATTTCGGAACGCAAGAAGCACTGGTAGCGCACAAAATAGCTGAGTGAGATCATGGCGGCCAAGTAAGAGTAGAAGTTGGTTCTTTGCAGAATGTCCGAG
Source organism: Schistocerca piceifrons (assembly GCF_021461385.2). Classification (NCBI taxonomy): domain Eukaryota; kingdom Metazoa; phylum Arthropoda; class Insecta; order Orthoptera; family Acrididae; genus Schistocerca; species Schistocerca piceifrons. Next base: position 601,122,795 of record NC_060140.1, on the reverse strand, counting down.
CTTGTAAATCGCGAAATGTGAAGAGTGTGTCGTATTCTCGTAGGGCGTGTTGACGGTCTCGTGGCATAAGTAGCGAGCGGTGATAGCTTGCAAGCAAGATCATACTTCACAGGATCATTTCTGTAGTATGTCTTCAACTCTCTCTAGTTCAAAGCTGGAGTAGACGTAACCACGATGATGAGTGGTAGCACTTTCCCTGAGCGTGAGGCTTGCGATCGAGATTCATCGCATCTTGGTTGTAATCGATGATCGTTCACCACATTCTGAGGGATGTGGGAAGGGAATAGCGCTTTCCGAGTGGTGGTTTTATTATATAGATTAGAAGCGTAAGTCATACCTTTGGTATCGGGACACGCGTCGTTGCAGAAATGTCGCTGCAGGTTGTGGAAGGACTTTGATTGCCACATGTCATGAAAGCTTTGTGGAAGTTTCTCGAGTGTCACGGGGACGAGCCATTTGATTTGGCCTGCTCTAAGTGCTAGGCTTGGATGACAACGACGTACTTTTGAGTTACAAGAATGAGTGAGCAACACAAGAAGAGTGCAATTGATGACCATAAAAAGCTGACACACAACACAGTCTTGATAATCACCACTAATGCATGATGTACGAAACATTTAGGAGGAGCACGTTTGGCTAGCAAACATGAATTGAGTGATTTGCAAGGCACTGTTATCTGCAAGAAGGAATGCATGAAATTGGCAAATGAATAAGACTGGTTCAAATACTATCGACAGAAATTTTATTTCTGTTGTCAACTAGTATTAATTAGATGTGTGGGAGTAGGGGGATATTTCCCTTGCACCATACATCTACATACACGTTGCGTCTGATGTGGCCTAGATTTGCGTACAAAGAACTGTCTAGTTGTCAGTTTTTTCAGTGAACGAGTGTGGTAGGGAGGAGAGAGATTAGTGTTAGATGCAGAGCAGTGCGGGCAGTTGTGTGTCGGACGTTGTATGTCGGACGGTGAGTCGCCGACAGGAATTAGGCGTGCTGCCATCTGTCGGCAGGTGAGGTAATGAAGCAGCTTGAATGGTGACAGAAATGATGGAAATAGTTAACTAAAGAGTAATAGCGACGACATTTGGCAGACACGTGTTTCAGCGTTGACAGTTAGTTTGGGGTGTGTGCTTGCATGACAGTGGAAGTCTGTTGACGGTAGAGAAGTAGACAAGACGGAAAGAATTTTCCGCGTTCTCGCGGAGAAGTAATAGAGAAGCAGCCATAAGTATTGAAGTGAGGGCGTTGATCGGCACTCTGGTTTCCCTTCAAAACGAATAAATCTTTCGCCTTTTACTAAAGATTTCCGTGGAGGGGAACATTAAATGAGTCTACAAGGTATTTTTCGTAGTGCTCGGCTATTGCTGAGCCATCATCACAAGTGAAAACGTAATGTAAGTAGCAAGAGGTAGATTGTGTTGTGTGAATGAAGGGCGTGGAGTAGCGGATGACGTTGGTTCAGGCAGATATTTGTTTTTTTAAAATTTGAAATTGTAATAGGCCGTGTCGTAGTATAATGAAACAAGTACATTTGCCCTGAAATGGCGTGCAGTGTGTTAGACGATTGTGTAAAGAGAGAGCTACAGGACTACCTGGAAACACTTGGTGAACCCTTGCCGTACCTCAGTTCTAGATGATTTGAGAGTGTTTACTTGCACTGCAGTTGCACAACAGCATATAAACTGATATTTGGAAGTGAATGATGAATGATAGGCTTTGTAAGAAATACTGGTATGTGATTAGTAGATTATGTTTTGAAACCCAAAATTATTTTTACCACAGAAGTTTGTGATTTGTAGGTATGATGTGAGTGAGCTTTGGGCCGAAGATGGTGGTTAGTTGGGCAGGATAAGTATTTAAATGGTTTTCAATAGAGTGGATATTAGTGACACTGGCTTGTTGCCATAATGTGTTTGTTCATAACAGTGTACTCAGTTGTGTAGAAGATTTAGGTGAGAAAGAGACAGTTGTTGAATATGACATAAATAGCTAGAAATGAAGTAAGTAGCAATTTCCTGCTAGGTGTAGTTTGGGTATGGTGTGTCTCAGTGAGAGAGAAATCTTGAAATTGAAGGGTTGTTCCTAGCTACAGTCTTGGAAACTATGTATCTGCTGTTGACTCCAATGTTTTCAAGATTACTTGTGTACAAAATTGGGCAGACTTTGCAGTTTCTTCTTCAGTAAATCAGTGGAAGGTGGTGCAGATAATGGTAAAAATGTTCAGTGCCTCCTGTGAGTTGTTGATGCTGCTTGTCTTTTAAGTAAAATTGATAGGGGCTCTTGATTGACCCAGCCATACACAGAGCTGGTGCATACTTGGCTTGAGAAGACTTTGGTCAGTAAATGATGAAATACCAACACAGTGCTCACAACAAAGCTCCTTTCCCTGCATTCTAGTTTCCCTCGGGTATAGAGTGACATGATATTGGCAGAGGATGTGCAGATAATCACTTTGATCAGGCTGTTTGTTTTTTTAATGCTCTTTTACCAGAATCCATGCATAGTGATAACTGTGTTCTCTGGTGGAACACGATGAGAACATTGTGTGAAGTGCACGGAAGTAGCTATTTGAGTATGTATGAAAATGTGAGGTAACCACTGTTACTCCTAAATTTCTGTGGAATAAAGTTTTCTGTATGTGTGTGTGTTTGAAAATCCCAGAGGTTCAAGTTGGTAGTTTATATGTTGCAAGCGAAAAAAGCTTTTTAGTAAACTGAGGCACTAGCATTAGTTTCCTGTTCACTGTGACAAGGAAGCTAGTATAAAAAGTAGTTTGTGGTTTTGCTTGCAAAGAAGTGCTCATGGGATGAAAGCACTGCTTGGGATTATTCTGAGATGATGGGGGGGATTGCTAAACATGTAGCATTTTAGTAAGGAGCTTGTCGGAGTAGTTGTATAGTTGTAAAATTATTTGTTATTTTATGAGAAATTTCTTTATTCATAGCACATGGGCCATCATAGTTGAAGCATACAGATTGGCATGGCATGCGTAGGTCTGTAAAATGTCCTGACAGTGATGTTCATAGAGACTTGTTGTGTACTTTGATTCTTCATCTGTTTAACAGTAGACATAAGAAATGTATTAGTGGAGCAAGTAGCTGTGAAATTACTGGTGTATGATTGATAGTATGGACGTGGCGCTGAATGGAAGTGTTTGTTCAGCTGTGGGTGTTTTCATAATTGCCATGTGAGGAAGAGCAATACTCGTGATAGGCGAAAAGAGATACAGAGAGAAACACATTTGTTGCGAGTATTGTATATCAGCAGCTCCAAGGGCGGGTATCAAGTAAGACGCAAAGTGAAACGAAAGAGGAAGTATGCATGAAAGAGGCCAAATATCGACAAGAGTTCGCACTGTTAGAGTGAGGTGAATGAGCTAGTGCTGTGCGAAAATTTTCGAAGAGAGAGGCGGTTTTAAAGAAAGCACAAGAGTCCTATGAATGCCCTCTTGTGTGTTTCTCTTTCAGTGGCTATTTGGCATGTCTGCTTGCGCCATAGAATGCTACTGTATGTGCCCCAGGCCGCCATCTAGCGGCCGGAGGTGCAAGCGGTGTTTACATACAGTCTCGCCTGAGGCAATGGTCTCTCATTTCGGAACGCAAGAAGCACTGGTAGCGCACAAAATAGCTGAGTGAGATCATGGCGGCCAAGTAAGAGTAGAAGTTGGTTCTTTGCAGAATGTCCGAGCTTGTAAATCGCGAAATGTGAAGAGTGTGTCGTATTCTCGTAGGGCGTGTTGACGGTCTCGTGGCATAAGTAGCGAGCGGTGATAGCTTGCAAGCAAGATCATACTTCACAGGATCATTTCTGTAGTATGTCTTCAACTCTCTCTAGTTCAAAGCTGGAGTAGACGTAACCACGATGATGAGTGGTAGCACTTTCCCTGAGCGTGAGGCTTGCGATCGAGATTCATCGCATCTTGGTTGTAATCGATGATCGTTCACCACATTCTGAGGGATGTGGGAAGGGAATAGCGCTTTCCGAGTGGTGGTTTTATTATATAGATTAGAAGCGTAAGTCATACCTTTGGTATCGGGACACGCGTCGTTGCAGAAATGTCGCTGCAGGTTGTGGAAGGACTTTGATTGCCACATGTCATGAAAGCTTTGTGGAAGTTTCTCGAGTGTCACGGGGACGAGCCATTTGATTTGGCCTGCTCCAAGTGCTAGGCTTGGATGACAACGACGTACTTTTGAGTTACAAGAATGAGTGAGCAACACAAGAAGAGTGCAATTGATGACCATAAAAAGCTGACACACAACACAGTCTTGATAATCACCACTAATGCATGATGTACGAAACATTTAGGAGGAGCACGTTTGGCTAGCAAACATGAATTGAGTGATTTGCAAGGCACTGTTATCTGCAAGAAGGAATGCATGAAATTGGCAAATGAATAAGACTGGTTCAAATACTATCGACAGAAATTTTATTTCTGTTGTCAACTAGTATTAATTAGATGTGTGGGAGTAGGGGGATATTTCCCTTGCACCATACATCTACATACACGTTGCGTCTGATGTGGCCTAGATTTGCGTACAAAGAACTGTCTAGTTGTCAGTTTTTTCAGTGAACGAGTGTGGTAGGGAGGAGAGAGATTAGTGTTAGATGCAGAGCAGTGCGGGCAGTTGTGTGTCGGACGTTGTGTGTCGGACGGTGAGTCGCCGACAGGAATTAGGCGTGCTGCCATCTGTCGGCAGGTGAGGTAATGAAGCAGCTTGAATGGTGACAGAAATGATGGAAATAGTTAACTAAAGAGTAATAGCGACGACATTTGGTAGACACGTGTTTCAGCGTTGACAGTTAGTTTGGGGTGTGTGCTTGCATGACAGTGGAAGTCTGTTGACGGTAGAGAAGTAGACAAGACGGAAAGAATTTTCCGCGTTCTCGCGGAGAAGTAATAGAGAAGCAGCCATAAGTATTGAAGTGAGGGCGTTGATCGGCACTCTGGTTTCCCTTCAAAACGAATAAATCTTTCGCCTTTTACTAAAGATTTCCGTGGAGGGGAACATTAAATGAGTCTACAAGGTATTTTTCGTAGTGCTCGGCTATTGCTGAGCCATCATCACAAGTGAAAACGTAATGTAAGTAGCAAGAGGTAGATTGTGTTGTGTGAATGAAGGGCGTGGAGTAGCGGATGACGTTGGTTCAGGCAGATATTTGTTTTTTTAAAATTTGAAATTGTAATAGGCCGTGTCGTAGTATAATGAAACAAGTACATTTGCCCTGAAATGGCGTGCAGTGTGTTAGACGATTGTGTAAAGAGAGAGCTACAGGACTACCTGGAAACACTTGGTGAACCCTTGCCGTACCTCAGTTCTAGATGATTTGAGAGTGTTTACTTGCACTGCAGTTGCACAACAGCATATAAACTGATATTTGGAAGTGAATGATGAATGATAGGCTTTGTAAGAAATACTGGTATGTGATTAGTAGATTATGTTTTGAAACCCAAAATTATTTTTACCACAGAAGTTTGTGATTTGTAGGTATGATGTGAGTGAGCTTTGGGCCGAAGATGGTGGTTAGTTGGGCAGGATAAGTATTTAAATGGTTTTCAATAGAGTGGATATTAGTGACACTGGCTTGTTGCCATAATGTGTTTATTCATAACAGTGTACTCAGTTGTGTAGAAGATTTAGGTGAGAAAGAGACAGTTGTTGAATATGACATAAATAGCTAGAAATGAAGTAAGTAGCAATTTCCTGCTAGGTGTAGTTTGGGTATGGTGTGTCTCAGTGAGAGAGAAATCTTGAAATTGAAGGGTTGTTCCTAGCTACAGTCTTGGAAACTATGTATCTGCTGTTGACTCCAATGTTTTCAAGATTACTTGTGTACAAAATTGGGCAGACTTTGCAGTTTCTTCTTCAGTAAATCAGTGGAAGGTGGTGCAGATAATGGTAAAAATGTTCAGTGCCTCCTGTGAGTTGTTGATGCTGCTTGTCTTTTAAGTAAAATTGATAGGGGCTCTTGATTGACCCAGCCATACACAGAGCTGGTGCATACTTGGCTTGAGAAGACTTTGGTCAGTAAATGATGAAATACCAACACAGTGCTCACAACAAAGCTCCTTTCCCTGCATTCTAGTTTCCCTCGGGTATAGAGTGACATGATATTGGCAGAGGATGTGCAGATAATCACTTTGATCAGGCTGTTTGTTTTTTTAATGCTCTTTTACCAGAATCCATGCATAGTGATAACTGTGTTCTCTGGTGGAACACGATGAGAACATTGTGTGAAGTGCACGGAAGTAGCTATTTGAGTATGTATGAAAATGTGAGGTAACCACTGTTACTCCTAAATTTCTGTGGAATAAAGTTTTCTGTATGTGTGTGTGTGTTTGAAAATCCCAGAGGTTCAAGTTGGTAGTTTATATGTTGCAAGCGAAAAAAGCTTTTTAGTAAACTGAGGCACTAGCATTAGTTTCCTGTTCACTGTGACAAGGAAGCTAGTATAAAAAGTAGTTTGTGGTTTTGCTTGCAAAGAAGTGCTCATGGGATGAAAGCACTGCTTGGGATTATTCTGAGATGATGGGGGGATTGCTAAACATGTAGCATTTTAGTAAGGAGCTTGTCGGAGTAGTTGTATAGTTGTAAAATTATTTGTTATTTTATGAGAAATTTCTTTATTCATAGCACATGGGCCATCATAGTTGAAGCATACAGATTGGCATGGCATGCGTAGGTCTGTAAAATGTCCTGACAGTGATGTTCATAGAGACTTGTTGTGTAGTTTGATTCTTCATCTGTTTAACAGTAGACATAAGAAATGTATTAGTGGAGCAAGTAGCTGTGAAATTACTGGTGTATGATTGATAGTATGGACGTGGCGCTGAATGGAAGTGTTTGTTCAGCTGTGGGTGTTTTCATAATTGCCATGTGAGGAAGAGCAATACTCGTGATAGGCGAAAAGAGATACAGAGAGAAACACATTTGTTGCGAGTATTGTATATCAGCAGCTCCAAGGGCGGGTATCAAGTAAGACGCAAAGTGAAACGAAAGAGGAAGTATGCATGAAAGAGGCCAAATATCGACAAGAGTTCGCACTGTTAGAGTGAGGTGAATGAGCTAGTGCTGTGCGAAAATTTTCGAAGAGAGAGGCGGTTTTAAAGAAAGCACAAGAGTCCTATGAATGCCCTCTTGTGTGTTTCTCTTTCAGTGGCTATTTGGCATGTCTGCTTGCGCCATAGAATGCTACTGTATGTGCCCCAGGCCGCCATCTAGCGGCCGGAGGTGCAAGCGGTGTTTACATACAGTCTCGCCTGAGGCAATGGTCTCTCATTTCGGAACGCAAGAAGCACTGGTAGCGCACAAAATAGCTGAGTGAGATCATGGCGGCCAAGTAAGAGTAGAAGTTGGTTCTTTGCAGAATGTCCGAGCTTGTAAATCGCGAAATGTGAAGAGTGTGTCGTATTCTCGTAGGGCGTGTTGACGGTCTCGTGGCATAAGTAGCGAGCGGTGATAGCTTGCAAGCATCTCCGGCGGTACACCGCAAGGTTACCGCCCTTCGATTGTGCCTTTTTCGCGCTAATCGAAGTGTTAGGGGTTCCAGGTGCCAGCCAGCCAGCCAGCCAGCAGTCAGCAGTTCCCGGTCCCGGCCTGCAGCAGTGGTCCCGCAGCCAGCCAGCCAGCCAGCCAGCCAGCCAGCCAGCCAGCCAGCCAGCCAGCCAGCCCTCCGGTGGCAGCAGCAGTCCAGCCAGCAGCAGTCCAGCCAGCAGCAGTCCAGCCAGCAGCAGCAGCAGCAGCAGCAGCAGCAGCAGCAGCCGCAGCCGCAGCCGCCGCCGCCCCGGCCCCGTCCGCGGCAGCAGCGTCCCTGCCTCTCGCCGTCGCCGTCGCCGTCGCCGTCGCCGTCGCCGTCGCCGTCGCCGTCCGTCGTCCCCCAGTGTGTGTCCTGTCCTTTTAGTGCTGTGTTTTTCTTTCTTCTTCTTGTCGTCATGTCCGCCCCCACCACCACCGTCACTACTACCACCACCGCCATCGTGTATACGTCCCCTTCCGCCGCCTCCACCACTATCACTTGGTGTGCCCAATCCCACCCCCCTCCTTCCATCCCTCCCCTCCTCTCTATCCCTTCGCCCTCGCTCTTTGTCTCCCCATCTCCCGCCTCTTCCTCTCGTTCTGATCCTTTCCCCCCACTCCCCCAGCCTGTCACTGCAGCTCCGGCTAGGGTGGTGGCCCGTCGGGCCACTGCCCACGCCCAGCTCTCCCCATCGCCATCGCCATCGCCATCACCGCCACCACCGTCATCATCGTCACCATCACCATCACTGCCACATTCGCCTGCACCGTCACAGTCACTATCTCCGGCGCCGCCTGCTGCGTCCGTGCCGGGACCTGTCCCTTCCCACCACCTCCCCGTCGTTCCCGTCCCTCCTGTCACCACCCGCCCATCTGCCGCTGTCAAACGCCCTAGTGGCGCCTCCACTTCCTCTGCTCCTAAAAAGGCTCCACCCCGCCCGCCATCCCCACCCCAAAATGCCATGGACGTCTCCCCACCAGGCCCCGCTCCCTCCTCCTCCTCCTCCTCCTCCCCACCCGGTCTCTACAAATATCTCCTGTCCCGTCCCGATCCTTCCTTCCTCGAGGCCCGGAATCTCTCCCTCCTCCTCCGCCAACATTTCCCTGGCGTCCCCATCTCCCTCCTTACTCCCAGACGGGATTCTGTTCTTATCTCCTCCCCCAGCCCAACCCTCCATACTGACATCCTCTCCCGCCTCCCCATCACCCGTTTTGGTCCTCACGCCTCCCTCACCCCTGCTCCCTCCCCATCTCCTACCCGCCAACCCCAACCCCCGCGTCGCCCGCCGACCCTCACCGCCGTGATCACTCGGCTTAGCCCGTCGATCACGGAGGAGGAGGTGCTGGCGGAGCTGAAGGCCCATCCCACCCTGGAGGTGCGGGCGGTCCGCCGCATTTTCAACGCGGCCGGCCCCACCCGCCTTATGCGGGTTTTCTCTGAGGACGCCCCCTCCATTGACCGTCTCCTGAAGGAGGGTGCCCTCCTCTTCAATCAGCGGTACAAGGTCGACCCCTCCCGTTCCCCCCCTCAATCCCTGCGCTGCCAGAGATGTCTGCGCTACAATGCACATCCAACAGCAGAGTGCCGCGAGGCCCCCACCTGCCCACATTGTCGGCAAGCGCACTTCCTCCGGCAGTGCCCCAACCTCCAATCCCCTCCCTCCTGTAATACCTGCAGCCTCCCCCACCCCACCTACTCCCAAAAGTGCAAAGCCCGACCCCCTCCCACCACTCCTGAACTCACCGTACCTGTCCGTCCCCTGGACGCCCCCACCCCTCCTGGCAATTCCCTTCGTCCCCCCCCCCACTGCTGAGGACATCATCAGGTTCCTCACCATTGTCCTTCAAAACGTCCATCCCTTTCAGCGCCCCCACACCTTACAACAGATCTCCCTCGCCGCCCGTTCCATATTCCACCTTAAAATGTACGCCACCTTTTCCAATAACCAGGCCCATTTCACCTTCTCCCGCCTTGACACCCTCGTCTAAGTCCTTATCATGGCGCGACAGCATCGTATCCTTTTCAACAATATCCGCTCCCTTCCCGCCAACAAGAACCTCTTCCTGCACACCCTTGCTACCCACCGTGTGGATGCCTTCCTCCTCAATGAAACCTTCCTCCAACCCCACCACTCCATCCACACCTCCCCCTATCTCCTCCACCGCTCCGATAATCCCCTCCCAGTTGCGCGTGGCGGAGTTGCCATTGGCCACCACCGCCAGATCCCCGTTCGGCTCCAGCCTCTCCTTCCCGACCCCACCGAACACCTGATCCTTAGTCTCTTCTTCCCCGGCCTTACCATTACCTGTGCCACCATCTATGTCCGCCCCAACGCCCCTCTTCCTTTCGACTTCCTCTCCCACATCGACCGTACCTTCTCCTCCTATGTGATCGCCGCCGACCTCAACATCCATAGTCGCTCCGCTGCCCAGTTACGGCGGTGGCATCGGTTCCTCTCCTCCCTTCAAGGCGACCTCATCCCCATCCCCCAGCATACTCGTCCCGAATCCAACTCCACTCCCGATGTTATCCTCTCCTCCCCCAACCTCCTTGGTCGCATTACGGTGGATGTCCTGGAGCCTATTGGTAGCGACCATCTCCCTGTCCTCCTCACCGTTTCAGACGGCCGTCGCCCCCGCCCCGACCCTCGTCATGACCCTCCCCCTAAGTACATCCATGACTATTCCCGTGCCAACTGGAATGCCTACCGGGATACCCTCTCCACTCAGGTCGATAGCCACCCTCTCGCCTACCGCCGTCCTGATGATGTCACCCATGCCGCCTCCTTTCTCCAGCAGACCTTGTCTGAGGCCGTGGAGGCCCACGTCCCTACTGTTGCCATCCACCCCCACCGTCCTACCTTACCACCACAGGCCGTCCTCCTCCTCCGTGAATCCCGTCGTCTCTACCGTGCCTTCCTCCGCACGCGTGACCCGGACACCCTACGACGCCACCGGCAACTGCAGCGACACATTCGAAATTTGCTCGCGGCCAAGAAACGCCGGGACTGGCGACAGACATGCACCCGTTTAACTGCTACCCTCCCTATAAACTCGTCCAAGTTCTGGACCGCCTTCCGTCGCCTTACCGGAACTAAACCCTCCCCCTACTATCCTCTTCTCCACGATGATCGCCCCTTTCCTGACGCCCTTAGTAAGGCCAATCACTTTGCCTCCTACCTGTCCGATGTGTTTTCCATCCCTGATGATCCCCAGTTCGATTACTCCCTCTTCCCAGATATCCGCGATCGAACTGATACCTCTGTCCCTCCCCTCGCTCCTGGTTTCCAGTACTTGGACAACATTCCACACACGGACCTTAATGCCCCCATCACCACACAGGATCTCATCAATACACTCCGCACCAAACGCAACACCGCTCCTGGTCACGATCGTGTCACCTACCGTCACCTTCGTGAAGCTCCTGTCTCTTTTCTCTCCACCCTGGCCAGGCTCTACAATGTAGTCCTGTCCACCGGTTACTACCCCGACCTGTGGAAAACCTCCCGTATCCTCATGTTCCTCAAACCTGGCAAACCGCCGTCCGCCGTCTCCTCCTACCGTCCCATCAGCCTTACCTCGGTCTTCAGCAAGGTCCTGGAATCTATCCTCACCCGCCGCATCCACCAGCATCTCCGCCAGCACCGCCTCCTCCCCGTCACCCAGTGTGGCTTTCGGCCGTCCTTCTCTTCCGACGATCTTCTCCTTCACCTCACTCATCTCCTTTCCGAACAGCTCAATTCCCGTCGCTCCGCAATCTTCCTCTCTCTTGACCTCGAACGCGCATATGACCGCGTATGGCATTCCGGTCTCCTCTTCAAGCTCCAAACCTTCGCCCTTCCCATTAACTACGTTCGTCTGATCGGTTCCTTTCTCTCCCGCCGTCCTTCCTATGTCACCATCCATAACACCGATTCCTACACCTTTTTCCCCTCCGCCGGTGTGCCCCAAGGCTCCGTCCTCTCCCCCCTTCTGTACTTGTTGTACACGGCGGACATGCCGCCGCCGTCACCCCCCGTCCACCTTCTCCAGTTTGCCGATGACACCGCCTTCCTTGCCCTTGCCCCCACCCTGCGACGCTCCCAACACCTTCTCCAATCCCATCTTGACCGGTTCACCGCTTGGTGCAACCAGTGGTTGCTCAAGGTCAATCCTTCCAAAACCCAGGCGATCATTGTAGGCAAAACCACTCCCTCCTTCCGCCTCCTTGATTTCTATCTCACCGTTTATGGCCGTCCCATCGCTCTCACCCCCACCCTTAAGTACCTTGGCGTCACCCTCGACCGTCGCCTCTCCTGGACTCCCCATCTCCAGACAATCCAAGCCAAGGCACGTTCCCGACTCCGTCTCCTCAAGCTCCTTTCCGGCCGAACGTGGGGTCTGGACCCCTCCACCATCCTCCACACCTATAAGTCCCTCATCCGCCCTATCCTCTGTTACGCCCATCCCGCCTGGATCTCCGCCCCCCCTTCCTTTTATAAATCCCTCCAAATCCTTGAACGCCATGCTCTCCGCCTTGCCTATCGCATCCGTCTCCCTTCCCCCACGCGGATCCTGTATGACCTTCTCCCCTTCCCCCACCTCCTCTTCTTCCTCGAAAGGATACGCATCCTATACACCTCCCGTAAACTCGATCCTCCTCACCCGCTTGTCTCCCCGATCCTCTCCCACCCCCGCCCGCTGCCACGCCTGTACTCCCACGTCCCACCCGGTCTCCATCTCTCCACCCTCCTTACCCTCTCCCAAGGTGGCTTCCGCCAGCTCCCCCTCCCTGATGATGCCCTCCTCCCCTCCATCTACCCCTCCTACCAACTTTGATCCTCCCACCCTCCTCCTGTGCTTGCTCCTCGGGGCACCCTCCCTCCCTTCTCTCCCCTTTCCCTCCCTCCTCCTTTTCTCGTCCCTCGTCCCCCGGGCCCCCCCCTCCCCTGTCCCTATCCTCCTGTCCCCGTCTCCTAAGCCATGGCATCCTCTTTTCCTCCCCTCTCCCCCTCCTCATCCCTGTTGCCCTCTTGGCAGGTCCCCGGACTCGCACACGCTCAGTGGACATTCGCGCGCCGGAGATCACCGCCATCAGTGTATCGTGTGTGCCGTCATGTTTAGTGTTCAGTGTTTACCGTCACACTCCATCGTTCACCAGTGCCATCGTCTCCTTCAGTGTTTGTGCGTCGTCTCAACAGTTTGCAGTGTGGCTTATCGTCGAGTGTGAACGGCTCCGTGTTTGTTTCTCTGTGTCTCCTGTTTATTGCCCACCGTTTTGTAACTTTTATGTTTTTCTCCTGTTTTTGCTGATTGTACCTTCTATGGCTGAAGAGCAGCGTAGTATGCTGCTGACAGCCTGCCTGCTGTACAGGCTTTAAAATAACAATAAAGTAAAAAAAAAAAAAAAAGCTTGCAAGCAAGATCATACTTCACAGGATCATTTCTGTAGTATGTCTTCAACTCTCTCTAGTTCAAAGCTGGAGTAGACGTAACCACGATGATGAGTGGTAGCACTTTCCCTGAGCGTGAGGCTTGCGATCGAGATTCATCGCATCTTGGTTGTAATCGATGATCGTTCACCACATTCTGAGGGATGTGGGAAGGGAATAGCGCTTTCCGAGTGGTGGTTTTATTATATAGATTAGAAGCGTAAGTCATACCTTTGGTATCGGGACACGCGTCGTTGCAGAAATGTCGCTGCAGGTTGTGGAAGGACTTTGATTGCCACATGTCATGAAAGCTTTGTGGAAGTTTCTCGAGTGTCACGGGGACGAGCCATTTGATTTGGCCTGCTCCAAGTGCTAGGCTTGGATGACAACGACGTACTTTTGAGTTACAAGAATGAGTGAGCAACACAAGAAGAGTGCAATTGATGACCATAAAAAGCTGACACACAACACAGTCTTGATAATCACCACTAATGCATGATGTACGAAACATTTAGGAGGAGCACGTTTGGCTAGCAAACATGAATTGAGTGATTTGCAAGGCACTGTTATCTGCAAGAAGGAATGCATGAAATTGGCAAATGAATAAGACTGGTTCAAATACTATCGACAGAAATTTTATTTCTGTTGTCAACTAGTATTAATTAGATGTGTGGGAGTAGGGGGATATTTCCCTTGCACCATACATCTACATACACGTTGCGTCTGATGTGGCCTAGATTTGCGTACAAAGAACTGTCTAGTTGTCAGTTTTTTCAGTGAACGAGTGTGGTAGGGAGGAGAGAGATTAGTGTTAGATGCAGAGCAGTGCGGGCAGTTGTGTGTCGGACGTTGTATGTCGGACGGTGAGTCGCCGACAGGAATTAGGCGTGCTGCCATCTGTCGGCAGGTGAGGTAATGAAGCAGCTTGAATGGTGACAGAAATGATGGAAATAGTTAACTAAAGAGTAATAGCGACGACATTTGGTAGACACGTGTTTCAGCGTTGACAGTTAGTTTGGGGTGTGTGCTTGCATGACAGTGGAAGTCTGTTGACGGTAGAGAAGTAGACAAGACGGAAAGAATTTTCCGCGTTCTCGCGGAGAAGTAATAGAGAAGCAGCCATAAGTATTGAAGTGAGGGCGTTGATCGGCACTCTGGTTTCCCTTCAAAACGAATAAATCTTTCGCCTTTTACTAAAGATTTCCGTGGAGGGGAACATTAAATGAGTCTACAAGGTATTTTTCGTAGTGCTCGGCTATTGCTGAGCCATCATCACAAGTGAAAACGTAATGTAAGTAGCAAGAGGTAGATTGTGTTGTGTGAATGAAGGGCGTGGAGTAGCGGATGACGTTGGTTCAGGCAGATATTTGTTTTTTTAAAATTTGAAATTGTAATAGGCCGTGTCGTAGTATAATGAAACAAGTACATTTGCCCTGAAATGGCGTGCAGTGTGTTAGACGATTGTGTAAAGAGAGAGCTACAGGACTACCTGGAAACACTTGGTGAACCCTTGCCGTACCTCAGTTCTAGATGATTTGAGAGTGTTTACTTGCACTGCAGTTGCACAACAGCATATAAACTGATATTTGGAAGTGAATGATGAATGATAGGCTTTGTAAGAAATACTGGTATGTGATTAGTAGATTATGTTTTGAAACCCAAAATTATTTTTACCACAGAAGTTTGTGATTTGTAGGTATGATGTGAGTGAGCTTTGGGCCGAAGATGGTGGTTAGTTGGGCAGGATAAGTATTTAAATGGTTTTCAATAGAGTGGATATTAGTGACACTGGCTTGTTGCCATAATGTGTTTGTTCATAACAGTGTACTCAGTTGTGTAGAAGATTTAGGTGAGAAAGAGACAGTTGTTGAATATGACATAAATAGCTAGAAATGAAGTAAGTAGCAATTTCCTGCTAGGTGTAGTTTGGGTATGGTGTGTCTCAGTGAGAGAGAAATCTTGAAATTGAAGGGTTGTTCCTAGCTACAGTCTTGGAAACTATGTATCTGCTGTTGACTCCAATGTTTTCAAGATTACTTGTGTACAAAATTGGGCAGACTTTGCAGTTTCTTCTTCAGTAAATCAGTGGAAGGTGGTGCAGATAATGGTAAAAATGTTCAGTGCCTCCTGTGAGTTGTTGATGCTGCTTGTCTTTTAAGTAAAATTGATAGGGGCTCTTGATTGACCCAGCCATACACAGAGCTGGTGCATACTTGGCTTGAGAAGACTTTGGTCAGTAAATGATGAAATACCAACACAGTGCTCACAACAAAGCTCCTTTCCCTGCATTCTAGTTTCCCTCGGGTATAGAGTGACATGATATTGGCAGAGGATGTGCAGATAATCACTTTGATCAGGCTGTTTGTTTTTTTAATGCTCTTTTACCAGAATCCATGCATAGTGATAACTGTGTTCTCTGGTGGAACACGATGAGAACATTGTGTGAAGTGCACGGAAGTAGCTATTTGAGTATGTATGAAAATGTGAGGTAACCACTGTTACTCCTAAATTTCTGTGGAATAAAGTTTTCTGTATGTGTGTGTGTTTGAAAATCCCAGAGGTTCAAGTTGGTAGTTTATATGTTGCAAGCGAAAAAAGCTTTTTAGTAAACTGAGGCACTAGCATTAGTTTCCTGTTCACTGTGACAAGGAAGCTAGTATAAAAAGTAGTTTGTGGTTTTGCTTGCAAAGAAGTGCTCATGGGATGAAAGCACTGCTTGGGATTATTCTGAGATGATGGGGGGGATTGCTAAACATGTAGCATTTTAGTAAGGAGCTTGTCGGAGTAGTTGTATAGTTGTAAAATTATTTGTTATTTTATGAGAAATTTCTTTATTCATAGCACATGGGCCATCATAGTTGAAGCATACAGATTGGCATGGCATGCGTAGGTCTGTAAAATGTCCTGACAGTGATGTTCATAGAGACTTGTTGTGTACTTTGATTCTTCATCTGTTTAACAGTAGACATAAGAAATGTATTAGTGGAGCAAGTAGCTGTGAAATTACTGGTGTATGATTGATAGTATGGACGTGGCGCTGAATGGAAGTGTTTGTTCAGCTGTGGGTGTTTTCATAATTGCCATGTGAGGAAGAGCAATACTCGTGATAGGCGAAAAGAGATACAGAGAGAAACACATTTGTTGCGAGTATTGTATATCAGCAGCTCCAAGGGCGGGTATCAAGTAAGACGCAAAGTGAAACGAAAGAGGAAGTATGCATGAAAGAGGCCAAATATCGACAAGAGTTCGCACTGTTAGAGTGAGGTGAATGAGCTAGTGCTGTGCGAAAATTTTCGAAGAGAGAGGCGGTTTTAAAGAAAGCACAAGAGTCCTATGAATGCCCTCTTGTGTGTTTCTCTTTCAGTGGCTATTTGGCATGTCTGCTTGCGCCATAGAATGCTACTGTATGTGCCCCAGGCCGCCATCTAGCGGCCGGAGGTGCAAGCGGTGTTTACATACAGTCTCGCCTGAGGCAATGGTCTCTCATTTCGGAACGCAAGAAGCACTGGTAGCGCACAAAATAGCTGAGTGAGATCATGGCGGCCAAGTAAGAGTAGAAGTTGGTTCTTTGCAGAATGTCCGAGCTTGTAAATCGCGAAATGTGAAGAGTGTGTCGTATTCTCGTAGGGCGTGTTGACGGTCTCGTGGCATAAGTAGCGAGCGGTGATAGCTTGCAAGCAAGATCATACTTCACAGGATCATTTCTGTAGTATGTCTTCAACTCTCTCTAGTTCAAAGCTGGAGTAGACGTAACCACGATGATGAGTGGTAGCACTTTCCCTGAGCGTGAGGCTTGCGATCGAGATTCATCGCATCTTGGTTGTAATCGATGATCGTTCACCACATTCTGAGGGATGTGGGAAGGGAATAGCGCTTTCCGAGTGGTGGTTTTATTATATAGATTATAGTGATGGGCTAAACTGCGATTTTCCGATATCGGTGATTTCTGTGAATGCTACTTTTCAGTATCTGTTATTCTTAACTGTGATTTGTCGCAGTTAAGAGTCGCAGTTAAGGAACCTAAGTCGCGTATCCCTCCGCCACTGCTACTTCTGCTACTTCCGCGATTTCTGCGACTTCTGCTACTTCTGCGACTTCTGCGATTTCTGTGACTTCTGCTACTTCTGCGATTTCTGTGACTTCTGCTACTTCTGCGATTTCTGTGACTCCTGCGATTGCTGCGACGTACCACCGTATGAAAAAGGTACATCTGTCCACACAGAAAATTGCATCTCAACAAACCTGTCATTGGTAAGTATGTTTTACGTTTATTCTTCCGTTGGCTTTAATTTTGTATTAAAGAAACAACTGTGAAAATATTAATAGTGTAATTAATATGTAAGTAGCCGCACAGTACCGTAATAGTTCGTGTTTAGAAAATGAATTCTAACATATTGTTATGTTCATAGGTACCTGAACTACATTTCAGTCACTCAGTAAAGTGATAATTCAAAATATCATTGTCAACAGATCTGAAGAAATTGCCAGTCTTTAGACCGTTTTCGTCAGACGACAGGTTAGTTTCTAAGCGTTTTGATGGACTTAATTACTTCAGTGAGATCGTTCTTGCGAATGTGATATAGCAAATATTAGCAAATGTGATATAGCAAATATTAGCAATCTACTCTGTCAATTATATTGCTAGTAATTAGTGACAGCAAAAATTGTTTAATAATCCTTGTGTTTTTGCAGACGCAGTTCTGACTGATTACTGGTTGCTGTACATATCTATCCACATCAAGGCTGTTGAGAGAGACTCGTGAAGATTCAAGACAGTTCTTAGAGGATTTGCAGTTTAAAAGTGAAATAATTATGAAATAAGTGTATGACTGATTAAAGTGTTTTATTGAAGTTGTTGTGCGATTTTAAAGGAATAATAAATGTTAAATACATTGAGTGAATAATAAAAATCTCATTTTCCACATGTTAAGCCGTCCTATACCCGTAATTTTCCGCCACTTATTTATTGGTAAACACTTGTTGGAGAGTGACATGCCGCGCCCCCCTCCCCCCCCCCCTTTCACCACAATCTTGGTGTGACACTGACCTGTAGCATATCCCGAAGTCTACAATATGCATTTTGAGGCTGTTGATATGAAAGTGGGAAGTACAGATCTTCCAGTTAAATCAGGAATAGCTTAGTGCATTACTTGAAAGTGACACAGGAAAAGCTTACTTATGTAGGTGGTAGTAGTGTCGGCAAAAAGTTCTTGTGTGTGAAGTTGCCATGTAGAACACCAGGTGTAAAACTTTTCTCCCGAGTCTTGAACTGTGAGGCATTCATATGACTGTTTTCATTTCTCTACACTTATACAGATGTCTGAGTTCTGCTGTGTTAACATTGCAAAGTCCTGTAGGCATGTGGAGTATTAACCAAAACTGTCATATTGGAAGCAGAATCAAACACATTTGTTACGTTACTCGATATTTTCAGGAGAAAAAGGCAATGTCGCTTCTTATTAATATAATACATTCAGAGTCACAGCAGTATTTGACCAACCATAACCGATGCTGAATGTGCATGTCGTCATATAATATGAAGAGCTTATTTCAATAGTGGTACAAGTCCATTACCTACACTTTTCTGTCTATAATGCTTCTGAAATTAGTGATCCAAACAAACATAAATAAAGGCTCATCTCTAGCAAGAAGCCATATGGTGAATATTTCTGGTATCTCAACTGCAGATTTTTCAGCACTCATTTAACTTTACGACTCTATATCTCAAAATTAACAAAAATGGACTTGTACCACTATTGAAATAAACCCTTCACATGCACACACAGCACATCGATCTCGTGAGGCACAAGGCTCTCATAACGTACATACGTCGGTCAACAGATGACACTAGGAGAAGTATGTTAACTGCGCTTTTTAGTTGCTACTTGCGACTCTTAGTTGCGATTTGTCACAGAAATCGCAGATTGACTCGGTAGCGAATAGCGTAGTATGAACTTTGCTCAACAGATGGCAGTGCTAACTGCGCTTTTTAGTTGCTACTTGCGACTCTTAGTTGCGACTTGTCACGGAAATCGCAGTTAGACTCCATAGCGTATCGCAGAGATGGACGTAGTACGAACTTTGACCCACAGATGGCACTGTTAACCGCGCTTTCTAGTTGCTACTTGCGACTCTTAGTTGCGACTTGTCACGGAAATCGCAGTTAGACTCCATAGCGTATCGCAGAGATGGACGTAGTACGAACTTTGACCCACAGATGGCACTGTTAACCGCGCTTTTTAGTTGCTACTTGCGACTCTTAGTTGCGACTTGTCACGGAAATCGCAGTTAGACTCCATAGCGTACCGCAGAGATAGACGTAGTACGAACTTCGGCCAACAGATGCCACTGTTAACCGCGCTTTTTAGTTGCTACTTGCGACTCTTAGTTGCGACTTGTCACTGAAATCGCAGAAAGCAGTGCTAAATTCGACCAATAGATGGCTCACGTCTTTGAATGTGAAATACTACTTGCGACTGCTAACTGTGACTGAAATCGCAGTTAGATTCTGTAAAGTTGCTACTGTGATATCTGTGACTTCTCAGTCACTGTGATTTCTAACAGATACGCGATTTCCTGCCCACCACTAATAGATTAGAAGCGTAAGTCATACCTTTGGTATCGGGACACGCGTCGTTGCAGAAATGTCGCTGCAGGTTGTGGAAGGACTTTGATTGCCACATGTCATGAAAGCTTTGTGGAAGTTTCTCGAGTGTCACGGGGACGAGCCATTTGATTTGGCCTGCTCTAAGTGCTAGGCTTGGATGACAACGACGTACTTTTGAGTTACAAGAATGAGTGAGCAACACAAGAAGAGTGCAATTGATGACCATAAAAAGCTGACACACAACACAGTCTTGATAATCACCACTAATGCATGATGTACGAAACATTTAGGAGGAGCACGTTTGGCTAGCAAACATGAATTGAGTGATTTGCAAGGCACTGTTATCTGCAAGAAGGAATGCATGAAATTGGCAAATGAATAAGACTGGTTCAAATACTATCGACAGAAATTTTATTTCTGTTGTCAACTAGTATTAATTAGATGTGTGGGAGTAGGGGGATATTTCCCTTGCACCATACATCTACATACACGTTGCGTCTGATGTGGCCTAGATTTGCGTACAAAGAACTGTCTAGTTGTCAGTTTTTTCAGTGAACGAGTGTGGTAGGGAGGAGAGAGATTAGTGTTAGATGCAGAGCAGTGCGGGCAGTTGTGTGTCGGACGTTGTATGTCGGACGGTGAGTCGCCGACAGGAATTAGGCGTGCTGCCATCTGTCGGCAGGTGAGGTAATGAAGCAGCTTGAATGGTGACAGAAATGATGGAAATAGTTAACTAAAGAGTAATAGCGACGACATTTGGCAGACACGTGTTTCAGCGTTGACAGTTAGTTTGGGGTGTGTGCTTGCATGACAGTGGAAGTCTGTTGACGGTAGAGAAGTAGACAAGACGGAAAGAATTTTCCGCGTTCTCGCGGAGAAGTAATAGAGAAGCAGCCATAAGTATTGAAGTGAGGGCGTTGATCGGCACTCTGGTTTCCCTTCAAAACGAATAAATCTTTCGCCTTTTACTAAAGATTTCCGTGGAGGGGAACATTAAATGAGTCTACAAGGTATTTTTCGTAGTGCTCGGCTATTGCTGAGCCATCATCACAAGTGAAAACGTAATGTAAGTAGCAAGAGGTAGATTGTGTTGTGTGAATGAAGGGCGTGGAGTAGCGGATGACGTTGGTTCAGGCAGATATTTGTTTTTTTAAAATTTGAAATTGTAATAGGCCGTGTCGTAGTATAATGAAACAAGTACATTTGCCCTGAAATGGCGTGCAGTGTGTTAGACGATTGTGTAAAGAGAGAGCTACAGGACTACCTGGAAACACTTGGTGAACCCTTGCCGTACCTCAGTTCTAGATGATTTGAGAGTGTTTACTTGCACTGCAGTTGCACAACAGCATATAAACTGATATTTGGAAGTGAATGATGATTGATAGGCTTTGTAAGAAATACTGGTATGTGATTAGTAGATTATGTTTTGAAACCCAAAATTATTTTGACCACAGAAGTTTGTGATTTGTAGGTATGATGTGAGTGAGCTTTGGGCCGAAGATGGTGGTTAGTTGGGCAGGATAAGTATTTAAATGGTTTTCAATAGAGTGGATATTAGTGACACTGGCTTGTTGCCATAATGTGTTTGTTCATAACAGTGTACTCAGTTGTGTAGAAGATTTAGGTGAGAAAGAGACAGTTGTTGAATATGACATAAATAGCTAGAAATGAAGTAAGTAGCAATTTCCTGCTAGGTGTAGTTTGGGTATGGTGTGTCTCAGTGAGAGAGAAATCTTGAAATTGAAGGGTTGTTCCTAGCTACAGTCTTGGAAACTATGTATCTGCTGTTGACTCCAATGTTTTCAAGATTACTTGTGTACAAAATTGGGCAGACTTTGCAGTTTCTTCTTCAGTAAATCAGTGGAAGGTGGTGCAGATAATGGTAAAAATGTTCAGTGCCTCCTGTGAGTTGTTGATGCTGCTTGTCTTTTAAGTAAAATTGATAGGGGCTCTTGATTGACCCAGCCATACACAGAGCTGGTGCATACTTGGCTTGAGAAGACTTTGGTCAGTAAATGATGAAATACCAACACAGTGCTCACAACAAAGCTCCTTTCCCTGCATTCTAGTTTCCCTCGGGTATAGAGTGACATGATATTGGCAGAGGATGTGCAGATAATCACTTTGATCAGGCTGTTTGTTTTTTTAATGCTCTTTTACCAGAATCCATGCATAGTGATAACTGTGTTCTCTGGTGGAACACGATGAGAACATTGTGTGAAGTGCACGGAAGTAGCTATTTGAGTATGTATGAAAATGTGAGGTAACCACTGTTACTCCTAAATTTCTGTGGAATAAAGTTTTCTGTATGTGTGTGTGTTTGAAAATCCCAGAGGTTCAAGTTGGTAGTTTATATGTTGCAAGCGAAAAAAGCTTTTTAGTAAACTGAGGCACTAGCATTAGTTTCCTGTTCACTGTGACAAGGAAGCTAGTATAAAAAGTAGTTTGTGGTTTTGCTTGCAAAGAAGTGCTCATGGGATGAAAGCACTGCTTGGGATTATTCTGAGATGATGGGGGGATTGCTAAACATGTAGCATTTTAGTAAGGAGCTTGTCGGAGTAGTTGTATAGTTGTAAAATTATTTGTTATTTTATGAGAAATTTCTTTATTCATAGCACATGGGCCATCATAGTTGAAGCATACAGATTGGCATGGCATGCGTAGGTCTGTAAAATGTCCTGACAGTGATGTTCATAGAGACTTGTTGTGTACTTTGATTCTTCATCTGTTTAACAGTAGACATAAGAAATGTATTAGTGGAGCAAGTAGCTGTGAAATTACTGGTGTATGATTGATAGTATGGACGTGGCGCTGAATGGAAGTGTTTGTTCAGCTGTGGGTGTTTTCATAATTGCCATGTGAGGAAGAGCAATACTCGTGATAGGCGAAAAGAGATACAGAGAGAAACACATTTGTTGCGAGTATTGTATATCAGCAGCTCCAAGGGCGGGTATCAAGTAAGACGCAAAGTGAAACGAAAGAGGAAGTATGCATGAAAGAGGCCAAATATCGACAAGAGTTCGCACTGTTAAGAGTGAGGTGAATGAGCAAGTGCTGTGCGAAAATTTTCGAAGAGAGAGGCGGTTTTAAAGAAAGCACAAGAGTCCTATGAATGCCCTCTTGTGTGTTTCTCTTTCAGTGGCTATTTGGCATGTCTGCTTGCGCCATAGAATGCTACTGTATGTGCCCCAGGCCGCCATCTAGCGGCCGGAGGTGCAAGCGGTGTTTACATACAGTCTCGCCTGAGGCAATGGTCTCTCATTTCGGAACGCAAGAAGCACTGGTAGCGCACAAAATAGCTGAGTGAGATCATGGCGGCCAAGTAAGAGTAGAAGTTGGTTCTTTGCAGAATGTCCGAGCTTGTAAATCGCGAAATGTGAAGAGTGTGTCGTATTCTCGTAGGGCGTGTTGACGGTCTCGTGGCATAAGTAGCGAGCGGTGATAGCTTGCAAGCAAGATCATACTTCACAGGATCATTTCTGTAGTATGTCTTCAACTCTCTCTAGTTCAAAGCTGGAGTAGACGTAACCACGATGATGAGTGGTAGCACTTTCCCTGAGCGTGAGGCTTGCGATCGAGATTCATCGCATCTTGGTTGTAATCGATGATCGTTCACCACATTCTGAGGGATGTGGGAAGGGAATAGCGCTTTCCGAGTGGTGGTTTTATTATATAGATTAGAAGCGTAAGTCATACCTTTGGTATCGGGACACGCGTCGTTGCAGAAATGTCGCTGCAGGTTGTGGAAGGACTTTGATTGCCACATGTCATGAAAGCTTTGTGGAAGTTTCTCGAGTGTCACGGGGACGAGCCATTTGATTTGGCCTGCTCCAAGTGCTAGGCTTGGATGACAACGACGTACTTTTGAGTTACAAGAATGAGTGAGCAACACAAGAAGAGTGCAATTGATGACCATAAAAAGCTGACACACAACACAGTCTTGATAATCACCACTAATGCATGATGTACGAAACATTTAGGAGGAGCACGTTTGGCTAGCAAACATGAATTGAGTGATTTGCAAGGCACTGTTATCTGCAAGAAGGAATGCATGAAATTGGCAAATGAATAAGACTGGTTCAAATACTATCGACAGAAATTTTATTTCTGTTGTCAACTAGTATTAATTAGATGTGTGGGAGTAGGGGGATATTTCCCTTGCACCATACATCTACATACACGTTGCGTCTGATGTGGCCTAGATCTGCGTACAAAGAACTGTCTAGTTGTCAGTTTTTTCCGTGAACGAGTGTGGTAGGGAGGAGAGAGATTAGTGTTAGATGCAGAGCAGTGCGGGCAATTGTGTGTCGGACGTTGTATGTCGGACGGTGAGTCGCCGACAGGAATTAGGCGTGCTGCCATCTGTCGGCAGGTGAGGTAATGAAGCAGCTTGAATGGTGACAGAAATGATGGAAATAGTTAACTAAAGAGTAATAGCGACGACATTTGGCAGACACGTGTTTCAGCGTTGACAGTTAGTTTGGGGTGTGTGCTTGCATGACAGTGGAAGTCTGTTGACGGTAGAGAAGTAGACAAGACGGAAAGAATTTTCCGCGTTCTCGCGGAGAAGTAATAGAGAAGCAGACATAAGTATTGAAGTGAGGGCGTTGATCGGCACTCTGGTTTCCCTTCAAAACGAATAAATCTTTCGCCTTTTACTAAAGATTTCCGTGGAGGGGAACATTAAATGAGTCTATAAGGTATTTTTCGTAGTGCTCGGCTATTGCTGAGCCATCATCACAAGTGAAAACGTAATGTAAGTAGCAAGAGGTAGATTGTGTTGTGTGAATGAAGGGCGTGGAGTAGCGGATGACGTTGGTTCAGGCAGATATTTGTTTTTTTAAAATTTGAAATTGTAATAGGCCGTGTCGTAGTATAATGAAACAAGTACATTTGCCCTGAAATGGCGTGCAGTGTGTTAGACGATTGTGTAAAGAGAGAGCTACAGGACTACCTGGAAACACTTGGTGAACCCTTGCCGTACCTCAGTTCTAGATGATTTGAGAGTGTTTACTTGCACTGCAGTTGCACAACAGCATATAAACTGATATTTGGAAGTGAATGATGAATGATAGGCTTTGTAAGAAATACTGGTATGTGATTAGTAGATTATGTTTTGAAACCCAAAATTATTTTTACCACAGAAGTTTGTGATTTGTAGGTATGATGTGAGTGAGCTTTGGGCCGAAGATGGTGGTTAGTTGGGCAGGATAAGTATTTAAATGGTTTTCAATAGAGTGGATATTAGTGACACTGGCTTGTTGCCATAATGTGTTTGTTCATAACAGTGTACTCAGTTGTGTAGAAGATTTAGGTGAGAAAGAGACAGTTGTTGAATATGACATAAATAGCTAGAAATGAAGTAAGTAGCAATTTCCTGCTAGGTGTAGTTTGGGTATGGTGTGTCTCAGTGAGAGAGAAATCTTGAAATTGAAGGGTTGTTCCTAGCTACAGTCTTGGAAACTATGTATCTGCTGTTGACTCCAATGTTTTCAAGATTACTTGTGTACAAAATTGGGCAGACTTTGCAGTTTCTTCTTCAGTAAATCAGTGGAAGGTGGTGCAGATAATGGTAAAAATGTTCAGTGCCTCCTGTGAGTTGTTGATGCTGCTTGTCTTTTAAGTAAAATTGATAGGGGCTCTTGATTGACCCAGCCATACACAGAGCTGGTGCATACTTGGCTTGAGAAGACTTTGGTCAGTAAATGATGAAGTACCAACACAGTGCTCACAACAAAGCTCCTTTCCCTGCATTCTAGTTTCCCTCGGGTATAGAGTGACATGATATTGGCAGAGGATGTGCAGATAATCACTTTGATCAGGCTGTTTGTTTTTTTAATGCTCTTTTACCAGAATCCATGCATAGTGATAACTGTGTTCTCTGGTGGAACACGATGAGAACATTGTGTGAAGTGCACGGAAGTAGCTATTTGAGTATGTATGAAAATGTGAGGTAACCACTGTTACTCCTAAATTTCTGTGGAATAAAGTTTTCTGTATGTGTGTGTGTTTGAAAATCCCAGAGGTTCAAGTTGGTAGTTTATATGTTGCAAGCGAAAAAAGCTTTTTAGTAAACTGAGGCACTAGCATTAGTTTCCTGTTCACTGTGACAAGGAAGCTAGTATAAAAAGTAGTTTGTGGTTTTGCTTGCAAAGAAGTGCTCATGGGATGAAAGCACTGCTTGGGATTATTCTGAGATGATGGGGGGATTGCTAAACATGTAGCATTTTAGTAAGGAGCTTGTCGGAGTAGTTGTATAGTTGTAAAATTATTTGTTATTTTATGAGAAATTTCTTTATTCATAGCACATGGGCCATCATAGTTGAAGCATACAGATTGGCATGGCATGCGTAGGTCTGTAAAATGTCCTGACAGTGATGTTCATAGAGACTTGTTGTGTAGTTTGATTCTTCATCTGTTTAACAGTAGACATAAGAAATGTATTAGTGGAGCAAGTAGCTGTGAAATTACTGGTGTATGATTGATAGTATGGACGTGGCGCTGAATGGAAGTGTTTGTTCAGCTGTGGGTGTTTTCATAATTGCCATGTGAGGAAGAGCAATACTCGTGATAGGCGAAAAGAGATACAGAGAGAAACACATTTGTTGCGAGTATTGTATATCAGCAGCTCCAAGGGCGGGTATCAAGTAAGACGCAAAGTGAAACGAAAGAGGAAGTATGCATGAAAGAGGCCAAATATCGACAAGAGTTCGCACTGTTAGAGTGAGGTGAATGAGCTAGTGCTGTGCGAAAATTTTCGAAGAGAGAGGCGGTTTTAAAGAAAGCACAAGAGTCCTATGAATGCCCTCTTGTGTGTTTCTCTTTCAGTGGCTATTTGGCATGTCTGCTTGCGCCATAGAATGCTACTGTATGTGCCCCAGGCCGCCATCTAGCGGCCGGAGGTGCAAGCGGTGTTTACATACAGTCTCGCCTGAGGCAATGGTCTCTCATTTCGGAACGCAAGAAGCACTGGTAGCGCACAAAATAGCTGAGTGAGATCATGGCGGCCAAGTAAGAGTAGAAGTTGGTTCTTTGCAGAATGTCCGAGCTTGTAAATCGCGAAATGTGAAGAGTGTGTCGTATTCTCGTAGGGCGTGTTGACGGTCTCGTGGCATAAGTAGCGAGCGGTGATAGCTTGCAAGCAAGATCATACTTCACAGGATCATTTCTGTAGTATGTCTTCAACTCTCTCTAGTTCAAAGCTGGAGTAGACGTAACCACGATGATGAGTGGTAGCACTTTCCCTGAGCGTGAGGCTTGCGATCGAGATTCAGCGCATCTTGGTTGTAATCGATGATCGTTCACCACATTCTGAGGGATGTGGGAAGGGAATAGCGCTTTCCGAGTGGTGGTTTTATTATATAGATTAGAAGCGTAAGTCATACCTTTGGTATCGGGACACGCGTCGTTGCAGAAATGTCGCTGCAGGTTGTGGAAGGACTTTGATTGCCACATGTCATGAAAGCTTTGTGGAAGTTTCTCGAGTGTCACGGGGACGAGCCATTTGATTTGGCCTGCTCCAAGTGCTAGGCTTGGATGACAACGACGTACTTTTGAGTTACAAGAATGAGTGAGCAACACAAGAAGAGTGCAATTGATGACCATAAAAAGCTGACACACAACACAGTCTTGATAATCACCACTAATGCATGATGTACGAAACATTTAGGAGGAGCACGTTTGGCTAGCAAACATGAATTGAGTGATTTGCAAGGCACTGTTATCTGCAAGAAGGAATGCATGAAATTGGCAAATGAATAAGACTGGTTCAAATACTATCGACAGAAATTTTATTTCTGTTGTCAACTAGTATTAATTAGATGTGTGGGAGTAGGGGGATATTTCCCTTGCACCATACATCTACATACACGTTGCGTCTGATGTGGCCTAGATTTGCGTACAAAGAACTGTCTAGTTGTCAGTTTTTTCAGTGAACGAGTGTGGTAGGGAGGAGAGAGATTAGTGTTAGATGCAGAGCAGTGCGGGCAGTTGTGTGTCGGACGTTGTGTGTCGGACGGTGAGTCGCCGACAGGAATTAGGCGTGCTGCCATCTGTCGGCAGGTGAGGTAATGAAGCAGCTTGAATGGTGACAGAAATGATGGAAATAGTTAACTAAAGAGTAATAGCGACGACATTTGGCAGACACGTGTTTCAGCGTTGACAGTTAGTTTGGGGTGTGTGCTTGCATGACAGTGGAAGTCTGTTGACGGTAGAGAAGTAGACAAGACGGAAAGAATTTTCCGCGTTCTCGCGGAGAAGTAATAGAGAAGCAGCCATAAGTATTGAAGTGAGGGCGTTGATCGGCACTCTGGTTTCCCTTCAAAACGAATAAATCTTTCGCCTTTTACTAAAGATTTCCGTGGAGGGGAACATTAAATGAGTCTACAAGGTATTTTTCGTAGTGCTCGGCTATTGCTGAGCCATCATCACAAGTGAAAACGTAATGTAAGTAGCAAGAGGTAGATTGTGTTGTGTGAATGAAGGGCGTGGAGTAGCGGATGACGTTGGTTCAGGCAGATATTTGTTTTTTTAAAATTTGAAATTGTAATAGGCCGTGTCGTAGTATAATGAAACAAGTACATTTGCCCTGAAATGGCGTGCAGTGTGTTAGACGATTGTGTAAAGAGAGAGCTACAGGACTACCTGGAAACACTTGGTGAACCCTTGCCGTACCTCAGTTCTAGATGATTTGAGAGTGTTTACTTGCACTGCAGTTGCACAACAGCATATAAACTGATATTTGGAAGTGAATGATGAATGATAGGCTTTGTAAGAAATACTGGTATGTGATTAGTAGATTATGTTTTGAAACCCAAAATTATTTTTACCACAGAAGTTTGTGATTTGTAGGTATGATGTGAGTGAGCTTTGGGCCGAAGATGGTGGTTAGTTGGGCAGGATAAGTATTTAAATGGTTTTCAATAGAGTGGATATTAGTGACACTGGCTTGTTGCCATAATGTGTTTGTTCATAACAGTGTACTCAGTTGTGTAGAAGATTTAGGTGAGAAAGAGACAGTTGTTGAATATGACATAAATAGCTAGAAATGAAGTAAGTAGCAATTTCCTGCTAGGTGTAGTTTGGGTATGGTGTGTCTCAGTGAGAGAGAAATCTTGAAATTGAAGGGTTGTTCCTAGCTACAGTCTTGGAAACTATGTATCTGCTGTTGACTCCAATGTTTTCAAGATTACTTGTGTACAAAATTGGGCAGACTTTGCAGTTTCTTCTTCAGTAAATCAGTGGAAGGTGGTGCAGATAATGGTAAAAATGTTCAGTGCCTCCTGTGAGTTGTTGATGCTGCTTGTCTTTTAAGTAAAATTGATAGGGGCTCTTGATTGACCCAGCCATACACAGAGCTGGTGCATACTTGGCTTGAGAAGACTTTGGTCAGTAAATGATGAAATACCAACACAGTGCTCACAACAAAGCTCCTTTCCCTGCATTCTAGTTTCCCTCGGGTATAGAGTGACATGATATTGGCAGAGGATGTGCAGATAATCACTTTGATCAGGCTGTTTGTTTTTTTAATGCTCTTTTACCAGAATCCATGCATAGTGATAACTGTGTTCTCTGGTGGAACACGATGAGAACATTGTGTGAAGTGCACGGAAGTAGCTATTTGAGTAGGTATGAAAATGTGAGGTAACCACTGTTACTCCTAAATTTCTGTGGAATAAAGTTTTCTGTATGTGTGTGTGTGTGTTTGAAAATCCCAGAGGTTCAAGTTGGTAGTTTATATGTTGCAAGCGAAAAAAGCTTTTTAGTAAACTGAGGCACTAGCATTAGTTTCCTGTTCACTGTGACAAGGAAGCTAGTATAAAAAGTAGTTTGTGGTTTTGCTTGCAAAGAAGTGCTCATGGGATGAAAGCACTGCTTGGGATTATTCTGAGATGATGGGGGGATTGCTAAACATGTAGCATTTTAGTAAGGAGCTTGTCGGAGTAGTTGTATAGTTGTAAAATTATTTGTTATTTTATGAGAAATTTCTTTATTCATAGCACATGGGCCATCATAGTTGAAGCATACAGATTGGCATGGCATGCGTAGGTCTGTAAAATGTCCTGACAGTGATGTTCATAGAGACTTGTTGTGTACTTTGATTCTTCATCTGTTTAACAGTAGACATAAGAAATGTATTAGTGGAGCAAGTAGCTGTGAAATTACTGGTGTATGATTGATAGTATGGACGTGGCGCTGAATGGAAGTGTTTGTTCAGCTGTGGGTGTTTTCATAATTGCCATGTGAGGAAGAGCAATACTCGTGATAGGCGAAAAGAGATACAGAGAGAAACACATTTGTTGCGAGTATTGTATATCAGCAGCTCCAAGGGCGGGTATCAAGTAAGACGCAAAGTGAAACGAAAGAGGAAGTATGCATGAAAGAGGCCAAATATCGACAAGAGTTCGCACTGTTAAGAGTGAGGTGAATGAGCTAGTGCTGTGCGAAAATTTTCGAAGAGAGAGGCGGTTTTAAAGAAAGCACAAGAGTCCTATGAATGCCCTCTTGTGTGTTTCTCTTTCAGTGGCTATTTGGCATGTCTGCTTGCGCCATAGAATGCTACTGTATGTGCCCCAGGCCGCCATCTAGCGGCCGGAGGTGCAAGCGGTGTTTACATACAGTCTCGCCTGAGGCAATGGTCTCTCATTTCGGAACGCAAGAAGCACTGGTAGCGCACAAAATAGCTGAGTGAGATCATGGCGGCCAAGTAAGAGTAGAAGTTGGTTCTTTGCAGAATGTCCGAGCTTGTAAATCGCGAAATGTGAAGAGTGTGTCGTATTCTCGTAGGGCGTGTTGACGGTCTCGTGGCATAAGTAGCGAGCGGTGATAGCTTGCAAGCAAGATCATACTTCACAGGATCATTTCTGTAGTATGTCTTCAACTCTCTCTAGTTCAAAGCTGGAGTAGACGTAACCACGATGATGAGTGGTAGCACTTTCCCTGAGCGTGAGGCTTGCGATCGAGATTCATCGCATCTTGGTTGTAATCGATGATCGTTCACCACATTCTGAGGGATGTGGGAAGGGAATAGCGCTTTCCGAGTGGTGGTTTTATTATATAGATTAGAAGCGTAAGTCATACCTTTGGTATCGGGACACGCGTCGTTGCAGAAATGTCGCTGCAGGTTGTGGAAGGACTTTGATTGCCACATGTCATGAAAGCTTTGTGGAAGTTTCTCGAGTGTCACGGGGACGAGCCATTTGATTTGGCCTGCTCCAAGTGCTAGGCTTGGATGACAACGACGTACTTTTGAGTTACAAGAATGAGTGAGCAACACAAGAAGAGTGCAATTGATGACCATAAAAAGCTGACACACAACACAGTCTTGATAATCACCACTAATGCATGATGTACGAAACATTTAGGAGGAGCACGTTTGGCTAGCAAACATGAATTGAGTGATTTGCAAGGCACTGTTATCTGCAAGAAGGAATGCATGAAATTGGCAAATGAATAAGACTGGTTCAAATACTATCGACAGAAATTTTATTTCTGTTGTCAACTAGTATTAATTAGATGTGTGGGAGTAGGGGGATATTTCCCTTGCACCATACATCTACATACACGTTGCGTCTGATGTGGCCTAGATTTGCGTACAAAGAACTGTCTAGTTGTCAGTTTTTTCAGTGAACGAGTGTGGTAGGGAGGAGAGAGATTAGTGTTAGATGCAGAGCAGTGCGGGCAGTTGTGTGTCGGACGTTGTATGTCGGACGGTGAGTCGCCGACAGGAATTAGGCGTGCTGCCATCTGTCGGCAGGTGAGGTAATGAAGCAGCTTGAATGGTGACAGAAATGATGGAAATAGTTAACTAAAGAGTAATAGCGACGACATTTGGCAGACACGTGTTTCAGCGTTGACAGTTAGTTTGGGGTGTGTGCTTGCATGACAGTGGAAGTCTGTTGACGGTAGAGAAGTAGACAAGACGGAAAGAATTTTCCGCGTTCTCGCGGAGAAGTAATAGAGAAGCAGCCATAAGTATTGAAGTGAGGGCGTTGATCGGCACTCTGGTTTCCCTTCAAAACGAATAAATCTTTCGCCTTTTACTAAAGATTTCCGTGGAGGGGAACATTAAATGAGTCTACAAGGTATTTTTCGTAGTGCTCGGCTATTGCTGAGCCATCATCACAAGTGAAAACGTAATGTAAGTAGCAAGAGGTAGATTGTGTTGTGTGAATGAAGGGCGTGGAGTAGCGGATGACGTTGGTTCAGGCAGATATTTGTTTTTTTAAAATTTGAAATTGTAATAGGCCGTGTCGTAGTATAATGAAACAAGTACATTTGCCCTGAAATGGCGTGCAGTGTGTTAGACGATTGTGTAAAGAGAGAGCTACAGGACTACCTGGAAACACTTGGTGAACCCTTGCCGTACCTCAGTTCTAGATGATTTGAGAGTGTTTACTTGCACTGCAGTTGCACAACAGCATATAAACTGATATTTGGAAGTGAATGATGAATGATAGGCTTTGTAAGAAATACTGGTATGTGATTAGTAGATTATGTTTTGAAACCCAAAATTATTTTTACCACAGAAGTTTGTGATTTGTAGGTATGATGTGAGTGAGCTTTGGGCCGAAGATGGTGGTTAGTTGGGCAGGATAAGTATTTAAATGGTTTTCAATAGAGTGGATATTAGTGACACTGGCTTGTTGCCATAATGTGTTTGTTCATAACAGTGTACTCAGTTGTGTAGAAGATTTAGGTGAGAAAGAGACAGTTGTTGAATATGACATAAATAGCTAGAAATGAAGTAAGTAGCAATTTCCTGCTAGGTGTAGTTTGGGTATGGTGTGTCTCAGTGAGAGAGAAATCTTGAAATTGAAGGGTTGTTCCTAGCTACAGTCTTGGAAACTATGTATCTGCTGTTGACTCCAATGTTTTCAAGATTACTTGTGTACAAAATTGGGCAGACTTTGCAGTTTCTTCTTCAGTAAATCAGTGGAAGGTGGTGCAGATAATGGTAAAAATGTTCAGTGCCTCCTGTGAGTTGTTGATGCTGCTTGTCTTTTAAGTAAAATTGATAGGGGCTCTTGATTGACCCAGCCATACACAGAGCTGGTGCATACTTGGCTTGAGAAGACTTTGGTCAGTAAATGATGAAATACCAACACAGTGCTCACAACAAAGCTCCTTTCCCTGCATTCTAGTTTCCCTCGGGTATAGAGTGACATGATATTGGCAGAGGATGTGCAGATAATCACTTTGATCAGGCTGTTTGTTTTTTTAATGCTCTTTTACCAGAATCCATGCATAGTGATAACTGTGTTCTCTGGTGGAACACGATGAGAACATTGTGTGAAGTGCACGGAAGTAGCTATTTGAGTATGTATGAAAATGTGAGGTAACCACTGTTACTCCTAAATTTCTGTGGAATAAAGTTTTCTGTATGTGTGTGTGTGTGTTTGAAAATCCCAGAGGTTCAAGTTGGTAGTTTATATGTTGCAAGCGAAAAAAGCTTTTTAGTAAACTGAGGCACTAGCATTAGTTTCCTGTTCACTGTGACAAGGAAGCTAGTATAAAAAGTAGTTTGTGGTTTTGCTTGCAAAGAAGTGCTCATGGGATGAAAGCACTGCTTGGGATTATTCTGAGATGATGGGGGGATTGCTAAACATGTAGCATTTTAGTAAGGAGCTTGTCGGAGTAGTTGTATAGTTGTAAAATTATTTGTTATTTTATGAGAAATTTCTTTATTCATAGCACATGGGCCATCATAGTTGAAGCATACAGATTGGCATGGCATGCGTAGGTCTGTAAAATGTCCTGACAGTGATGTTCATAGAGACTTGTTGTGTACTTTGATTCTTCATCTGTTTAACAGTAGACATAAGAAATGTATTAGTGGAGCAAGTAGCTGTGAAATTACTGGTGTATGATTGATAGTATGGACGTGGCGCTGAATGGAAGTGTTTGTTCAGCTGTGGGTGTTTTCATAATTGCCATGTGAGGAAGAGCAATACTCGTGATAGGCGAAAAGAGATACAGAGAGAAACACATTTGTTGCGAGTATTGTATATCAGCAGCTCCAAGGGCGGGTATCAAGTAAGACGCAAAGTGAAACGAAAGAGGAAGTATGCATGAAAGAGGCCAAATATCGACAAGAGTTCGCACTGTTAAGAGTGAGGTGAATGAGCTAGTGCTGTGCGAAAATTTTCGAAGAGAGAGGCGGTTTTAAAGAAAGCACAAGAGTCCTATGAATGCCCTCTTGTGTGTTTCTCTTTCAGTGGCTATTTGGCATGTCTGCTTGCGCCATAGAATGCTACTGTATGTGCCCCAGGCCGCCATCTAGCGGCCGGAGGTGCAAGCGGTGTTTACATACAGTCTCGCCTGAGGCAATGGTCTCTCATTTCGGAACGCAAGAAGCACTGGTAGCGCACAAAATAGCTGAGTGAGATCATGGCGGCCAAGTAAGAGTAGAAGTTGGTTCTTTGCAGAATGTCCGAGCTTGTAAATCGCGAAATGTGAAGAGTGTGTCGTATTCTCGTAGGGCGTGTTGACGGTCTCGTGGCATAAGTAGCGAGCGGTGATAGCTTGCAAGCAAGATCATACTTCACAGGATCATTTCTGTAGTATGTCTTCAACTCTCTCTAGTTCAAAGCTGGAGTAGACGTAACCACGATGATGAGTGGTAGCACTTTCCCTGAGCGTGAGGCTTGCGATCGAGATTCATCGCATCTTGGTTGTAATCGATGATCGTTCACCACATTCTGAGGGATGTGGGAAGGGAATAGCGCTTTCCGAGTGGTGGTTTTATTATATAGATTAGAAGCGTAAGTCATACCTTTGGTATCGGGACACGCGTCGTTGCAGAAATGTCGCTGCAGGTTGTGGAAGGACTTTGATTGCCACATGTCATGAAAGCTTTGTGGAAGTTTCTCGAGTGTCACGGGGACGAGCCATTTGATTTGGCCTGCTCCAAGTGCTAGGCTTGGATGACAACGACGTACTTTTGAGTTACAAGAATGAGTGAGCAACACAAGAAGAGTGCAATTGATGACCATAAAAAGCTGACACACAACACAGTCTTGATAATCACCACTAATGCATGATGTACGAAACATTTAGGAGGAGCACGTTTGGCTAGCAAACATGAATTGAGTGATTTGCAAGGCACTGTTATCTGCAAGAAGGAATGCATGAAATTGGCAAATGAATAAGACTGGTTCAAATACTATCGACAGAAATTTTATTTCTGTTGTCAACTAGTATTAATTAGATGTGTGGGAGTAGGGGGATATTTCCCTTGCACCATACATCTACATACACGTTGCGTCTGATGTGGCCTAGATTTGCGTACAAAGAACTGTCTAGTTGTCAGTTTTTTCAGTGAACGAGTGTGGTAGGGAGGAGAGAGATTAGTGTTAGATGCAGAGCAGTGCGGGCAGTTGTGTGTCGGACGTTGTATGTCGGACGGTGAGTCGCCGACAGGAATTAGGCGTGCTGCCATCTGTCGGCAGGTGAGGTAATGAAGCAGCTTGAATGGTGACAGAAATGATGGAAATAGTTAACTAAAGAGTAATAGCGACGACATTTGGCAGACACGTGTTTCAGCGTTGACAGTTAGTTTGGGGTGTGTGCTTGCATGACAGTGGAAGTCTGTTGACGGTAGAGAAGTAGACAAGACGGAAAGAATTTTCCGCGTTCTCGCGGAGAAGTAATAGAGAAGCAGCCATAAGTATTGAAGTGAGGGCGTTGATCGGCACTCTGGTTTCCCTTCAAAACGAATAAATCTTTCGCCTTTTACTAAAGATTTCCGTGGAGGGGAACATTAAATGAGTCTACAAGGTATTTTTCGTAGTGCTCGGCTATTGCTGAGCCATCATCACAAGTGAAAACGTAATGTAAGTAGCAAGAGGTAGATTGTGTTGTGTGAATGAAGGGCGTGGAGTAGCGGATGACGTTGGTTCAGGCAGATATTTGTTTTTTTAAAATTTGAAATTGTAATAGGCCGTGTCGTAGTATAATGAAACAAGTACATTTGCCCTGAAATGGCGTGCAGTGTGTTAGACGATTGTGTAAAGAGAGAGCTACAGGACTACCTGGAAACACTTGGTGAACCCTTGCCGTACCTCAGTTCTAGATGATTTGAGAGTGTTTACTTGCACTGCAGTTGCACAACAGCATATAAACTGATATTTGGAAGTGAATGATGAATGATAGGCTTTGTAAGAAATACTGGTATGTGATTAGTAGATTATGTTTTGAAACCCAAAATTATTTTTACCACAGAAGTTTGTGATTTGTAGGTATGATGTGAGTGAGCTTTGGGCCGAAGATGGTGGTTAGTTGGGCAGGATAAGTATTTAAATGGTTTTCAATAGAGTGGATATTAGTGACACTGGCTTGTTGCCATAATGTGTTTGTTCATAACAGTGTACTCAGTTGTGTAGAAGATTTAGGTGATAAAGAGACAGTTGTTGAATATGACATAAATAGCTAGAAATGAAGTAAGTAGCAATTTCCTGCTAGGTGTAGTTTGGGTATGGTGTGTCTCAGTGAGAGAGAAATCTTGAAATTGAAGGGTTGTTCCTAGCTACAGTCTTGGAAACTATGTATCTGCTGTTGACTCCAATGTTTTCAAGATTACTTGTGTACAAAATTGGGCAGACTTTGCAGTTTCTTCTTCAGTAAATCAGTGGAAGGTGGTGCAGATAATGGTAAAAATGTTCAGTGCCTCCTGTGAGTTGTTGATGCTGCTTGTCTTTTAAGTAAAATTGATAGGGGCTCTTGATTGACCCAGCCATACACAGAGCTGGTGCATACTTGGCTTGAGAAGACTTTGGTCAGTAAATGATGAAATACCAACACAGTGCTCACAACAAAGCTCCTTTCCCTGCATTCTAGTTTCCCTCGGGTATAGAGTGACATGATATTGGCAGAGGATGTGCAGATAATCACTTTGATCAGGCTGTTTGTTTTTTTAATGCTCTTTTACCAGAATCCATGCATAGTGATAACTGTGTTCTCTGGTGGAACACGATGAGAACATTGTGTGAAGTGCACGGAAGTAGCTATTTGAGTAGGTATGAAAATGTGAGGTAACCACTGTTACTCCTAAATTTCTGTGGAATAAAGTTTTCTGTATGTGTGTGTGTGTGTTTGAAAATCCCAGAGGTTCAAGTTGGTAGTTTATATGTTGCAAGCGAAAAAAGCTTTTTAGTAAACTGAGGCACTAGCATTAGTTTCCTGTTCACTGTGACAAGGAAGCTAGTATAAAAAGTAGTTTGTGGTTTTGCTTGCAAAGAAGTGCTCATGGGATGAAAGCACTGCTTGGGATTATTCTGAGATGATGGGGGGATTGCTAAACATGTAGCATTTTAGTAAGGAGCTTGTCGGAGTAGTTGTATAGTTGTAAAATTATTTGTTATTTTATGAGAAATTTCTTTATTCATAGCACATGGGCCATCATAGTTGAAGCATACAGATTGGCATGGCATGCTTAGGTCTGTAAAATGTCCTGACAGTGATGTTCATAGAGACTTGTTGTGTACTTTGATTCTTCATCTGTTTAACAGTAGACATAAGAAATGTATTAGTGGAGCAAGTAGCTGTGAAATTACTGGTGTATGATTGATAGTATGGACGTGGCGCTGAATGGAAGTGTTTGTTCAGCTGTGGGTGTTTTCATAATTGCCATGTGAGGAAGAGCAATACTCGTGATAGGCGAAAAGAGATACAGAGAGAAACACATTTGTTGCGAGTATTGTATATCAGCAGCTCCAAGGGCGGGTATCAAGTAAGACGCAAAGTGAAACGAAAGAGGAAGTATGCATGAAAGAGGCCAAATATCGACAAGAGTTCGCACTGTTAAGAGTGAGGTGAATGAGCTAGTGCTGTGCGAAAATTTTCGAAGAGAGAGGCGGTTTTAAAGAAAGCACAAGAGTCCTATGAATGCCCTCTTGTGTGTTTCTCTTTCAGTGGCTATTTGGCATGTCTGCTTGCGCCATAGAATGCTACTGTATGTGCCCCAGGCCGCCATCTAGCGGCCGGAGGTGCAAGCGGTGTTTACATACAGTCTCGCCTGAGGCAATGGTCTCTCATTTCGGAACGCAAGAAGCACTGGTAGCGCACAAAATAGCTGAGTGAGATCATGGCGGCCAAGTAAGAGTAGAAGTTGGTTCTTTGCAGAATGTCCGAGCTTGTAAATCGCGAAATGTGAAGAGTGTGTCGTATTCTCGTAGGGCGTGTTGACGGTCTCGTGGCATAAGTAGCGAGCGGTGATAGCTTGCAAGCAAGATCATACTTCACAGGATCATTTCTGTAGTATGTCTTCAACTCTCTCTAGTTCAAAGCTGGAGTAGACGTAACCACGATGATGAGTGGTAGCACTTTCCCTGAGCGTGAGGCTTGCGATCGAGATTCATCGCATCTTGGTTGTAATCGATGATCGTTCACCACATTCTGAGGGATGTGGGAAGGGAATAGCGCTTTCCGAGTGGTGGTTTTATTATATAGATTAGAAGCGTAAGTCATACCTTTGGTATCGGGACACGCGTCGTTGCAGAAATGTCGCTGCAGGTTGTGGAAGGACTTTGATTGCCACATGTCATGAAAGCTTTGTGGAAGTTTCTCGAGTGTCACGGGGACGAGCCATTTGATTTGGCCTGCTCCAAGTGCTAGGCTTGGATGACAACGACGTACTTTTGAGTTACAAGAATGAGTGAGCAACACAAGAAGAGTGCAATTGATGACCATAAAAAGCTGACACACAACACAGTCTTGATAATCACCACTAATGCATGATGTACGAAACATTTAGGAGGAGCACGTTTGGCTAGCAAACATGAATTGAGTGATTTGCAAGGCACTGTTATCTGCAAGAAGGAATGCATGAAATTGGCAAATGAATAAGACTGGTTCAAATACTATCGACAGAAATTTTATTTCTGTTGTCAACTAGTATTAATTAGATGTGTGGGAGTAGGGGGATATTTCCCTTGCACCATACATCTACATACACGTTGCGTCTGATGTGGCCTAGATTTGCGTACAAAGAACTGTCTAGTTGTCAGTTTTTTCAGTGAACGAGTGTGGTAGGGAGGAGAGAGATTAGTGTTAGATGCAGAGCAGTGCGGGCAGTTGTGTGTCGGACGTTGTATGTCGGACGGTGAGTCGCCGACAGGAATTAGGCGTGCTGCCATCTGTCGGCAGGTGAGGTAATGAAGCAGCTTGAATGGTGACAGAAATGATGGAAATAGTTAACTAAAGAGTAATAGCGACGACATTTGGCAGACACGTGTTTCAGCGTTGACAGTTAGTTTGGGGTGTGTGCTTGCATGACAGTGGAAGTCTGTTGACGGTAGAGAAGTAGACAAGACGGAAAGAATTTTCCGCGTTCTCGCGGAGAAGTAATAGAGAAGCAGCCATAAGTATTGAAGTGAGGGCGTTGATCGGCACTCTGGTTTCCCTTCAAAACGAATAAATCTTTCGCCTTTTACTAAAGATTTCCGTGGAGGGGAACATTAAATGAGTCTACAAGGTATTTTTCGTAGTGCTCGGCTATTGCTGAGCCATCATCACAAGTGAAAACGTAATGTAAGTAGCAAGAGGTAGATTGTGTTGTGTGAATGAAGGGCGTGGAGTAGCGGATGACGTTGGTTCAGGCAGATATTTGTTTTTTTAAAATTTGAAATTGTAATAGGCCGTGTCGTAGTATAATGAAACAAGTACATTTGCCCTGAAATGGCGTGCAGTGTGTTAGACGATTGTGTAAAGAGAGAGCTACAGGACTACCTGGAAACACTTGGTGAACCCTTGCCGTACCTCAGTTCTAGATGATTTGAGAGTATTTACTTGCACTGCAGTTGCACAACAGCATATAAACTGATATTTGGAAGTGAATGATGAATGATAGGCTTTGTAAGAAATACTGGTATGTGATTAGTAGATTATGTTTTGAAACCCAAAATTATTTTTACCACAGAAGTTTGTGATTTGTAGGTATGATGTGAGTGAGCTTTGGGCCGAAGATGGTGGTTAGTTGGGCAGGATAAGTATTTAAATGGTTTTCAATAGAGTGGATATTAGTGACACTGGCTTGTTGCCATAATGTGTTTGTTCATAACAGTGTACTCAGTTGTGTAGAAGATTTAGGTGAGAAAGAGACAGTTGTTGAATATGACATAAATAGCTAGAAATGAAGTAAGTAGCAATTTCCTGCTAGGTGTAGTTTGGGTATGGTGTGTCTCAGTGAGAGAGAAATCTTGAAATTGAAGGGTTGTTCCTAGCTACAGTCTTGGAAACTATGTATCTGCTGTTGACTCCAATGTTTTCAAGATTACTTGTGTACAAAATTGGGCAGACTTTGCAGTTTCTTCTTCAGTAAATCAGTGGAAGGTGGTGCAGATAATGGTAAAAATGTTCAGTGCCTCCTGTGAGTTGTTGATGCTGCTTGTCTTTTAAGTAAAATTGATAGGGGCTCTTGATTGACCCAGCCATACACAGAGCTGGTGCATACTTGGCTTGAGAAGACTTTGGTCAGTAAATGATGAAATACCAACACAGTGCTCACAACAAAGCTCCTTTCCCTGCATTCTAGTTTCCCTCGGGTATAGAGTGACATGATATTGGCAGAGGATGTGCAGATAATCACTTTGATCAGGCTGTTTGTTTTTTTAATGCTCTTTTACCAGAATCCATGCATAGTGATAACTGTGTTCTCTGGTGGAACACGATGAGAACATTGTGTGAAGTGCACGGAAGTAGCTATTTGAGTAGGTATGAAAATGTGAGGTAACCACTGTTACTCCTAAATTTCTGTGGAATAAAGTTTTCTGTATGTGTGTGTGTGTGTGTTTGAAAATCCCAGAGGTTCAAGTTGGTAGTTTATATGTTGCAAGCGAAAAAAGCTTTTTAGTAAACTGAGGCACTAGCATTAGTTTCCTGTTCACTGTGACAAGGAAGCTAGTATAAAAAGTAGTTTGTGGTTTTGCTTGCAAAGAAGTGCTCATGGGATGAAAGCACTGCTTGGGATTATTCTGAGATGATGGGGGGATTGCTAAACATGTAGCATTTTAGTAAGGAGCTTGTCGGAGTAGT
Source organism: Schistocerca piceifrons (assembly GCF_021461385.2). Lineage (NCBI taxonomy): Eukaryota > Metazoa > Arthropoda > Insecta > Orthoptera > Acrididae > Schistocerca > Schistocerca piceifrons. The sequence goes on along the minus strand of NC_060140.1, from coordinate 601,082,227 downwards.
TGTATAGTTGTAAAATTATTTGTTATTTTATGAGAAATTTCTTTATTCATAGCACATGGGCCATCATAGTTGAAGCATACAGATTGGCATGGCATGCGTAGGTCTGTAAAATGTCCTGACAGTGATGTTCATAGAGACTTGTTGTGTACTTTGATTCTTCATCTGTTTAACAGTAGACATAAGAAATGTATTAGTGGAGCAAGTAGCTGTGAAATTACTGGTGTATGATTGATAGTATGGACGTGGCGCTGAATGGAAGTGTTTGTTCAGCTGTGGGTGTTTTCATAATTGCCATGTGAGGAAGAGCAATACTCGTGATAGGCGAAAAGAGATACAGAGAGAAACACATTTGTTGCGAGTATTGTATATCAGCAGTTCCAAGGGCGGGTATCAAGTAAGACGCAAAGTGAAACGAAAGAGGAAGTATGCATGAAAGAGGCCAAATATCGACAAGAGTTCGCACTGTTAAGAGTGAGGTGAATGAGCTAGTGCTGTGCGAAAATTTTCGAAGAGAGAGGCGGTTTTAAAGAAAGCACAAGAGTCCTATGAATGCCCTCTTGTGTGTTTCTCTTTCAGTGGCTATTTGGCATGTCTGCTTGCGCCATAGAATGCTACTGTATGTGCCCCAGGCCGCCATCTAGCGGCCGGAGGTGCAAGCGGTGTTTACATACAGTCTCGCCTGAGGCAATGGTCTCTCATTTCGGAACGCAAGAAGCACTGGTAGCGCACAAAATAGCTGAGTGAGATCATGGCGGCCAAGTAAGAGTAGAAGTTGGTTCTTTGCAGAATGTCCGAGCTTGTAAATCGCGAAATGTGAAGAGTGTGTCGTATTCTCGTAGGGCGTGTTGACGGTCTCGTGGCATAAGTAGCGAGCGGTGATAGCTTGCAAATCTCCCTTTTCCCTCCCTCCTCCTTTTCTCGTCCCTCGTCCCCCGGGCCCCCCCCCTCCCCTGTCCCTATCCTCCTGTCCCCGTCTCCTAAGCCATGGCATCCTCTTTTCCTCCCCTCTCCCCCTCCTCATCCCTGTTGCCCTCTTGGCAGGTCCCCGGACTCGCACACGCTCAGTGGACATTCGCGCGCCGGAGATCACCGCCATCAGTGTATCGTGTGTGCCGTCATGTTTAGTGTTCAGTGTTTACCGTCACACTCCATCGTTCACCAGTGCCATCGTCTCCTTCAGTGTTTGTGCGTCGTCTCAACAGTTTGCAGTGTGGCTTATCGTCGAGTGTGAACGGCTCCGTGTTTGTTTCTCTGTGTCTCCTGTTTTATTGCCCACCATTTTGTAACTTTTATGTTTTTCTCCTGTTTTTGCTCATTGTACCTTCTATGGCTGAAGAGCAGCGTAGTATGCTGCTGACAGCCTGCCTGCTGTCCAGGCTTTAAAATAACAATAAAGTAAAAAAAAAAAAAAAGCTTGCAAGCAAGATCATACTTCACAGGATCATTTCTGTAGTATGTCTTCAACTCTCTCTAGTTCAAAGCTGGAGTAGACGTAACCACGATGATGAGTGGTAGCACTTTCCCTGAGCGTGAGGCTTGCGATCGAGATTCATCGCATCTTGGTTGTAATCGATGATCGTTCACCACATTCTGAGGGATGTGGGAAGGGAATAGCGCTTTCCGAGTGGTGGTTTTATTATATAGATTAGAAGCGTAAGTCATACCTTTGGTATCGGGACACGCGTCGTTGCAGAAATGTCGCTGCAGGTTGTGGAAGGACTTTGATTGCCACATGTCATGAAAGCTTTGTGGAAGTTTCTCGAGTGTCACGGGGACGAGCCATTTGATTTGGCCTGCTCCAAGTGCTAGGCTTGGATGACAACGACGTACTTTTGAGTTACAAGAATGAGTGAGCAACACAAGAAGAGTGCAATTGATGACCATAAAAAGCTGACACACAACACAGTCTTGATAATCACCACTAATGCATGATGTACGAAACATTTAGGAGGAGCACGTTTGGCTAGCAAACATGAATTGAGTGATTTGCAAGGCACTGTTATCTGCAAGAAGGAATGCATGAAATTGGCAAATGAATAAGACTGGTTCAAATACTATCGACAGAAATTTTATTTCTGTTGTCAACTAGTATTAATTAGATGTGTGGGAGTAGGGGGATATTTCCCTTGCACCATACATCTACATACACGTTGCGTCTGATGTGGCCTAGATTTGCGTACAAAGAACTGTCTAGTTGTCAGTTTTTTCAGTGAACGAGTGTGGTAGGGAGGAGAGAGATTAGTGTTAGATGCAGAGCAGTGCGGGCAGTTGTGTGTCGGACGTTGTATGTCGGACGGTGAGTCGCCGACAGGAATTAGGCGTGCTGCCATCTGTCGGCAGGTGAGGTAATGAAGCAGCTTGAATGGTGACAGAAATGATGGAAATAGTTAACTAAAGAGTAATAGCGACGACATTTGGCAGACACGTGTTTCAGCGTTGACAGTTAGTTTGGGGTGTGTGCTTGCATGACAGTGGAAGTCTGTTGACGGTAGAGAAGTAGACAAGACGGAAAGAATTTTCCGCGTTCTCGCGGAGAAGTAATAGAGAAGCAGCCATAAGTATTGAAGTGAGGGCGTTGATCGGCACTCTGGTTTCCCTTCAAAACGAATAAATCTTTCGCCTTTTACTAAAGATTTCCGTGGAGGGGAACATTAAATGAGTCTACAAGGTATTTTTCGTAGTGCTCGGCTATTGCTGAGCCATCATCACAAGTGAAAACGTAATGTAAGTAGCAAGAGGTAGATTGTGTTGTGTGAATGAAGGGCGTGGAGTAGCGGATGACGTTGGTTCAGGCAGATATTTGTTTTTTTAAAATTTGAAATTGTAATAGGCCGTGTCGTAGTATAATGAAACAAGTACATTTGCCCTGAAATGGCGTGCAGTGTGTTAGACGATTGTGTAAAGAGAGAGCTACAGGACTACCTGGAAACACTTGGTGAACCCTTGCCGTACCTCAGTTCTAGATGATTTGAGAGTGTTTACTTGCACTGCAGTTGCACAACAGCATATAAACTGATATTTGGAAGTGAATGATGAATGATAGGCTTTGTAAGAAATACTGGTATGTGATTAGTAGATTATGTTTTGAAACCCAAAATTATTTTTACCACAGAAGTTTGTGATTTGTAGGTATGATGTGAGTGAGCTTTGGGCCGAAGATGGTGGTTAGTTGGGCAGGATAAGTATTTAAATGGTTTTCAATAGAGTGGATATTAGTGACACTGGCTTGTTGCCATAATGTGTTTGTTCATAACAGTGTACTCAGTTGTGTAGAAGATTTAGGTGATAAAGAGACAGTTGTTGAATATGACATAAATAGCTAGAAATGAAGTAAGTAGCAATTTCCTGCTAGGTGTAGTTTGGGTATGGTGTGTCTCAGTGAGAGAGAAATCTTGAAATTGAAGGGTTGTTCCTAGCTACAGTCTTGGAAACTATGTATCTGCTGTTGACTCCAATGTTTTCAAGATTACTTGTGTACAAAATTGGGCAGACTTTGCAGTTTCTTCTTCAGTAAATCAGTGGAAGGTGGTGCAGATAATGGTAAAAATGTTCAGTGCCTCCTGTGAGTTGTTGATGCTGCTTGTCTTTTAAGTAAAATTGATAGGGGCTCTTGATTGACCCAGCCATACACAGAGCTGGTGCATACTTGGCTTGAGAAGACTTTGGTCAGTAAATGATGAAATACCAACACAGTGCTCACAACAAAGCTCCTTTCCCTGCATTCTAGTTTCCCTCGGGTATAGAGTGACATGATATTGGCAGAGGATGTGCAGATAATCACTTTGATCAGGCTGTTTGTTTTTTTAATGCTCTTTTACCAGAATCCATGCATAGTGATAACTGTGTTCTCTGGTGGAACACGATGAGAACATTGTGTGAAGTGCACGGAAGTAGCTATTTGAGTATGTATGAAAATGTGAGGTAACCACTGTTACTCCTAAATTTCTGTGGAATAAAGTTTTCTGTATGTGTGTGTGTTTGAAAATCCCAGAGGTTCAAGTTGGTAGTTTATATGTTGCAAGCGAAAAAAGCTTTTTAGTAAACTGAGGCACTAGCATTAGTTTCCTGTTCACTGTGACAAGGAAGCTAGTATAAAAAGTAGTTTGTGGTTTTGCTTGCAAAGAAGTGCTCATGGGATGAAAGCACTGCTTGGGATTATTCTGAGATGATGGGGGGATTGCTAAACATGTAGCATTTTAGTAAGGAGCTTGTCGGAGTAGTTGTATAGTTGTAAAATTATTTGTTATTTTATGAGAAATTTCTTTATTCATAGCACATGGGCCATCATAGTTGAAGCATACAGATTGGCATGGCATGCGTAGGTCTGTAAAATGTCCTGACAGTGATGTTCATAGAGACTTGTTGTGTACTTTGATTCTTCATCTGTTTAACAGTAGACATAAGAAATGTATTAGTGGAGCAAGTAGCTGTGAAATTACTGGTGTATGATTGATAGTATGGACGTGGCGCTGAATGGAAGTGTTTGTTCAGCTGTGGGTGTTTTCATAATTGCCATGTGAGGAAGAGCAATACTCGTGATAGGCGAAAAGAGATACAGAGAGAAACACATTTGTTGCGAGTATTGTATATCAGCAGCTCCAAGGGCGGGTATCAAGTAAGACGCAAAGTGAAACGAAAGAGGAAGTATGCATGAAAGAGGCCAAATATCGACAAGAGTTCGCACTGTTAGAGTGAGGTGAATGAGCTAGTGCTGTGCGAAAATTTTCGAAGAGAGAGGCGGTTTTAAAGAAAGCACAAGAGTCCTATGAATGCCCTCTTGTGTGTTTCTCTTTCAGTGGCTATTTGGCATGTCTGCTTGCGCCATAGAATGCTACTGTATGTGCCCCAGGCCGCCATCTAGCGGCCGGAGGTGCAAGCGGTGTTTACATACAGTCTCGCCTGAGGCAATGGTCTCTCATTTCGGAACGCAAGAAGCACTGGTAGCGCACAAAATAGCTGAGTGAGATCATGGCGGCCAAGTAAGAGTAGAAGTTGGTTCTTTGCAGAATGTCCGAGCTTGTAAATCGCGAAATGTGAAGAGTGTGTCGTATTCTCGTAGGGCGTGTTGACGGTCTCGTGGCATAAGTAGCGAGCGGTGATAGCTTGCAAGCAAGATCATACTTCACAGGATCATTTCTGTAGTATGTCTTCAACTCTCTCTAGTTCAAAGCTGGAGTAGACGTAACCACGATGATGAGTGGTAGCACTTTCCCCGAGCGTGAGGCTTGCGATCGAGATTCATCGCATCTTGGTTGTAATCGATGATCGTTCACCACATTCTGAGGGATGTGGGAAGGGAATAGCGCTTTCCGAGTGGTGGTTTTATTATATAGATTAGAAGCGTAAGTCATACCTTTGGTATCGGGACACGCGTCGTTGCAGAAATGTCGCTGCAGGTTGTGGAAGGACTTTGATTGCCACATGTCATGAAAGCTTTGTGGAAGTTTCTCGAGTGTCACGGGGACGAGCCATTTGATTTGGCCTGCTCCAAGTGCTAGGCTTGGATGACAACGACGTACTTTTGAGTTACAAGAATGAGTGAGCAACACAAGAAGAGTGCAATTGATGACCATAAAAAGCTGACACACAACACAGTCTTGATAATCACCACTAATGCATGATGTACGAAACATTTAGGAGGAGCACGTTTGGCTAGCAAACATGAATTGAGTGATTTGCAAGGCACTGTTATCTGCAAGAAGGAATGCATGAAATTGGCAAATGAATAAGACTGGTTCAAATACTATCGACAGAAATTTTATTTCTGTTGTCAACTAGTATTAATTAGATGTGTGGGAGTAGGGGGATATTTCCCTTGCACCATACATCTACATACACGTTGCGTCTGATGTGGCCTAGATTTGCGTACAAAGAACTGTCTAGTTGTCAGTTTTTTCAGTGAACGAGTGTGGTAGGGAGGAGAGAGATTAGTGTTAGATGCAGAGCAGTGCGGGCAGTTGTGTGTCGGACGTTGTATGTCGGACGGTGAGTCGCCGACAGGAATTAGGCGTGCTGCCATCTGTCGGCAGGTGAGGTAATGAAGCAGCTTGAATGGTGACAGAAATGATGGAAATAGTTAACTAAAGAGTAATAGCGACGACATTTGGCAGACACGTGTTTCAGCGTTGACAGTTAGTTTGGGGTGTGTGCTTGCATGACAGTGGAAGTCTGTTGACGGTAGAGAAGTAGACAAGACGGAAAGAATTTTCCGCGTTCTCGCGGAGAAGTAATAGAGAAGCAGCCATAAGTATTGAAGTGAGGGCGTTGATCGGCACTCTGGTTTCCCTTCAAAACGAATAAATCTTTCGCCTTTTACTAAAGATTTCCGTGGAGGGGAACATTAAATGAGTCTATAAGGTATTTTTCGTAGTGCTCGGCTATTGCTGAGCCATCATCACAAGTGAAAACGTAATGTAAGTAGCAAGAGGTAGATTGTGTTGTGTGAATGAAGGGCGTGGAGTAGCGGATGACGTTGGTTCAGGCAGATATTTGTTTTTTTAAAATTTGAAATTGTAATAGGCCGTGTCGTAGTATAATGAAACAAGTACATTTGCCCTGAAATGGCGTGCAGTGTGTTAGACGATTGTGTAAAGAGAGAGCTACAGGACTACCTGGAAACACTTGGTGAACCCTTGCCGTACCTCAGTTCTAGATGATTTGAGAGTGTTTACTTGCACTGCAGTTGCACAACAGCATATAAACTGATATTTGGAAGTGAATGATGAATGATAGGCTTTGTAAGAAATACTGGTATGTGATTAGTAGATTATGTTTTGAAACCCAAAATTATTTTTACCACAGAAGTTTGTGATTTGTAGGTATGATGTGAGTGAGCTTTGGGCCGAAGATGGTGGTTAGTTGGGCAGGATAAGTATTTAAATGGTTTTCAATAGAGTGGATATTAGTGACACTGGCTTGTTGCCATAATGTGTTTGTTCATAACAGTGTACTCAGTTGTGTAGAAGATTTAGGTGAGAAAGAGACAGTTGTTGAATATGACATAAATAGCTAGAAATGAAGTAAGTAGCAATTTCCTGCTAGGTGTAGTTTGGGTATGGTGTGTCTCAGTGAGAGAGAAATCTTGAAATTGAAGGGTTGTTCCTAGCTACAGTCTTGGAAACTATGTATCTGCTGTTGACTCCAATGTTTTCAAGATTACTTGTGTACAAAATTGGGCAGACTTTGCAGTTTCTTCTTCAGTAAATCAGTGGAAGGTGGTGCAGATAATGGTAAAAATGTTCAGTGCCTCCTGTGAGTTGTTGATGCTGCTTGTCTTTTAAGTAAAATTGATAGGGGCTCTTGATTGACCCAGCCATACACAGAGCTGGTGCATACTTGGCTTGAGAAGACTTTGGTCAGTAAATGATGAAATACCAACACAGTGCTCACAACAAAGCTCCTTTCCCTGCATTCTAGTTTCCCTCGGGTATAGAGTGACATGATATTGGCAGAGGATGTGCAGATAATCACTTTGATCAGGCTGTTTGTTTTTTTAATGCTCTTTTACCAGAATCCATGCATAGTGATAACTGTGTTCTCTGGTGGAACACGATGAGAACATTGTGTGAAGTGCACGGAAGTAGCTATTTGAGTATGTATGAAAATGTGAGGTAACCACTGTTACTCCTAAATTTCTGTGGAATAAAGTTTTCTGTATGTGTGTGTGTTTGAAAATCCCAGAGGTTCAAGTTGGTAGTTTATATGTTGCAAGCGAAAAAAGCTTTTTAGTAAACTGAGGCACTAGCATTAGTTTCCTGTTCACTGTGACAAGGAAGCTAGTATAAAAAGTAGTTTGTGGTTTTGCTTGCAAAGAAGTGCTCATGGGATGAAAGCACTGCTTGGGATTATTCTGAGATGATGGGGGGATTGCTAAACATGTAGCATTTTAGTAAGGAGCTTGTCGGAGTAGTTGTATAGTTGTAAAATTATTTGTTATTTTATGAGAAATTTCTTTATTCATAGCACATGGGCCGTCATAGTTGAAGCATACAGATTGGCATGGCATGCGTAGGTCTGTAAAATGTCCTGACAGTGATGTTCATAGAGACTTGTTGTGTACTTTGATTCTTCATCTGTTTAACAGTAGACATAAGAAATGTATTAGTGGAGCAAGTAGCTGTGAAATTACTGGTGTATGATTGATAGTATGGACGTGGCGCTGAATGGAAGTGTTTGTTCAGCTGTGGGTGTTTTCATAATTGCCATGTGAGGAAGAGCAATACTCGTGATAGGCGAAAAGAGATACAGAGAGAAACACATTTGTTGCGAGTATTGTATATCAGCAGCTCCAAGGGCGGGTATCAAGTAAGACGCAAAGTGAAACGAAAGAGGAAGTATGCATGAAAGAGGCCAAATATCGACAAGAGTTCGCACTGTTAGAGTGAGGTGAATGAGCTAGTGCTGTGCGAAAATTTTCGAAGAGAGAGGCGGTTTTAAAGAAAGCACAAGAGTCCTATGAATGCCCTCTTGTGTGTTTCTCTTTCAGTGGCTATTTGGCATGTCTGCTTGCGCCATAGAATGCTACTGTATGTGCCCCAGGCCGCCATCTAGCGGCCGGAGGTGCAAGCGGTGTTTACATACAGTCTCGCCTGAGGCAATGGTCTCTCATTTCGGAACGCAAGAAGCACTGGTAGCGCACAAAATAGCTGAGTGAGATCATGGCGGCCAAGTAAGAGTAGAAGTTGGTTCTTTGCAGAATGTCCGAGCTTGTAAATCGCGAAATGTGAAGAGTGTGTCGTATTCTCGTAGGGCGTGTTGACGGTCTCGTGGCATAAGTAGCGAGCGGTGATAGCTTGCAAGCAAGATCATACTTCACAGGATCATTTCTGTAGTATGTCTTCAACTCTCTCTAGTTCAAAGCTGGAGTAGACGTAACCACGATGATGAGTGGTAGCACTTTCCCTGAGCGTGAGGCTTGCGATCGAGATTCATCGCATCTTGGTTGTAATCGATGATCGTTCACCACATTCTTAGGGATGTGGGGAGGGAATAGCGCTTTCCGAGTGGTGGTTTTATTATATAGATTAGAAGCGTAAGTCATACCTTTGGTATCGGGACACGCGTCGTTGCAGAAATGTCGCTGCAGGTTGTGGAAGGACTTTGATTGCCACATGTCATGAAAGCTTTGTGGAAGTTTCTCGAGTGTCACGGGGACGAGCCATTTGATTTGGCCTGCTCCAAGTGCTAGGCTTGGATGACAACGACGTACTTTTGAGTTACAAGAATGAGTGAGCAACACAAGAAGAGTGCAATTGATGACCATAAAAAGCTGACACACAACACAGTCTTGATAATCACCACTAATGCATGATGTACGAAACATTTAGGAGGAGCACGTTTGGCTAGCAAACATGAATTGAGTGATTTGCAAGGCACTGTTATCTGCAAGAAGGAATGCATGAAATTGGCAAATGAATAAGACTGGTTCAAATACTATCGACAGAAATTTTATTTCTGTTGTCAACTAGTATTAATTAGATGTGTGGGAGTAGGGGGATATTTCCCTTGCACCATACATCTACATACACGTTGCGTCTGATGTGGCCTAGATTTGCGTACAAAGAACTGTCTAGTTGTCAGTTTTTTCAGTGAACGAGTGTGGTAGGGAGGAGAGAGATTAGTGTTAGATGCAGAGCAGTGCGGGCAGTTGTGTGTCGGACGTTGTATGTCGGACGGTGAGTCGCCGACAGGAATTAGGCGTGCTGCCATCTGTCGGCAGGTGAGGTAATGAAGCAGCTTGAATGGTGACAGAAATGATGGAAATAGTTAACTAAAGAGTAATAGCGACGACATTTGGCAGACACGTGTTTCAGCGTTGACAGTTAGTTTGGGGTGTGTGCTTGCATGACAGTGGAAGTCTGTTGACGGTAGAGAAGTAGACAAGACGGAAAGAATTTTCCGCGTTCTCGCGGAGAAGTAATAGAGAAGCAGCCATAAGTATTGAAGTGAGGGCGTTGATCGGCACTCTGGTTTCCCTTCAAAACGAATAAATCTTTCGCCTTTTACTAAAGATTTCCGTGGAGGGGAACATTAAATGAGTCTATAAGGTATTTTTCGTAGTGCTCGGCTATTGCTGAGCCATCATCACAAGTGAAAACGTAATGTAAGTAGCAAGAGGTAGATTGTGTTGTGTGAATGAAGGGCGTGGAGTAGCGGATGACGTTGGTTCAGGCAGATATTTGTTTTTTTAAAATTTGAAATTGTAATAGGCCGTGTCGTAGTATAATGAAACAAGTACATTTGCCCTGAAATGGCGTGCAGTGTGTTAGACGATTGTGTAAAGAGAGAGCTACAGGACTACCTGGAAACACTTGGTGAACCCTTGCCGTACCTCAGTTCTAGATGATTTGAGAGTGTTTACTTGCACTGCAGTTGCACAACAGCATATAAACTGATATTTGGAAGTGAATGATGAATGATAGGCTTTGTAAGAAATACTGGTATGTGATTAGTAGATTATGTTTTGAAACCCAAAATTATTTTTACCACAGAAGTTTGTGATTTGTAGGTATGATGTGAGTGAGCTTTGGGCCGAAGATGGTGGTTAGTTGGGCAGGATAAGTATTTAAATGGTTTTCAATAGAGTGGATATTAGTGACACTGGCTTGTTGCCATAATGTGTTTGTTCATAACAGTGTACTCAGTTGTGTAGAAGATTTAGGTGAGAAAGAGACAGTTGTTGAATATGACATAAATAGCTAGAAATGAAGTAAGTAGCAATTTCCTGCTAGGTGTAGTTTGGGTATGGTGTGTCTCAGTGAGAGAGAAATCTTGAAATTGAAGGGTTGTTCCTAGCTACAGTCTTGGAAACTATGTATCTGCTGTTGACTCCAATGTTTTCAAGATTACTTGTGTACAAAATTGGGCAGACTTTGCAGTTTCTTCTTCAGTAAATCAGTGGAAGGTGGTGCAGATAATGGTAAAAATGTTCAGTGCCTCCTGTGAGTTGTTGATGCTGCTTGTCTTTTAAGTAAAATTGATAGGGGCTCTTGATTGACCCAGCCATACACAGAGCTGGTGCATACTTGGCTTGAGAAGACTTTGGTCAGTAAATGATGAAATACCAACACAGTGCTCACAACAAAGCTCCTTTCCCTGCATTCTAGTTTCCCTCGGGTATAGAGTGACATGATATTGGCAGAGGATGTGCAGATAATCACTTTGATCAGGCTGTTTGTTTTTTTTAATGCTCTTTTACCAGAATCCATGCATAGTGATAACTGTGTTCTCTGGTGGAACACGATGAGAACATTGTGTGAAGTGCACGGAAGTAGCTATTTGAGTATGTATGAAAATGTGAGGTAACCACTGTTACTCCTAAATTTCTGTGGAATAAAGTTTTCTGTATGTGTGTGTGTTTGAAAATCCCAGAGGTTCAAGTTGGTAGTTTATATGTTGCAAGCGAAAAAAGCTTTTTAGTAAACTGAGGCACTAGCATTAGTTTCCTGTTCACTGTGACAAGGAAGCTAGTATAAAAAGTAGTTTGTGGTTTTGCTTGCAAAGAAGTGCTCATGGGATGAAAGCACTGCTTGGGATTATTCTGAGATGATGGGGGGATTGCTAAACATGTAGCATTTTAGTAAGGAGCTTGTCGGAGTAGTTGTATAGTTGTAAAATTATTTGTTATTTTATGAGAAATTTCTTTATTCATAGCACATGGGCCATCATAGTTGAAGCATACAGATTGGCATGGCATGCGTAGGTCTGTAAAATGTCCTGACAGTGATGTTCATAGAGACTTGTTGTGTACTTTGATTCTTCATCTGTTTAACAGTAGACATAAGAAATGTATTAGTGGAGCAAGTAGCTGTGAAATTACTGGTGTATGATTGATAGTATGGACGTGGCGCTGAATGGAAGTGTTTGTTCAGCTGTGGGTGTTTTCATAATTGCCATGTGAGGAAGAGCAATACTCGTGATAGGCGAAAAGAGATACAGAGAGAAACACATTTGTTGCGAGTATTGTATATCAGCAGCTCCAAGGGCGGGTATCAAGTAAGACGCAAAGTGAAACGAAAGAGGAAGTATGCATGAAAGAGGCCAATTATCGACAAGAGTTCGCACTGTTAGAGTGAGGTGAATGAGCTAGTGCTGTGCGAAAATTTTCGAAGAGAGAGGCGGTTTTAAAGAAAGCACAAGAGTCCTATGAATGCCCTCTTGTGTGTTTCTCTTTCAGTGGCTATTTGGCATGTCTGCTTGCGCCATAGAATGCTACTGTATGTGCCCCAGGCCGCCATCTAGCGGCCGGAGGTGCAAGCGGTGTTTACATACAGTCTCGCCTGAGGCAATGGTCTCTCATTTCGGAACGCAAGAAGCACTGGTAGCGCACAAAATAGCTGAGTGAGATCATGGCGGCCAAGTAAGAGTAGAAGTTGGTTCTTTGCAGAATGTCCGAGCTTGTAAATCGCGAAATGTGAAGAGTGTGTCGTATTCTCGTAGGGCGTGTTGACGGTCTCGTGGCATAAGTAGCGAGCGGTGATAGCTTGCAAGCAAGATCATACTTCACAGGATCATTTCTGTAGTATGTCTTCAACTCTCTCTAGTTCAAAGCTGGAGTAGACGTAACCACGATGATGAGTGGTAGCACTTTCCCTGAGCGTGAGGCTTGCGATCGAGATTCATCGCATCTTGGTTGTAATCGATGATCGTTCACCACATTCTGAGGGATGTGGGAAGGGAATAGCGCTTTCCGAGTGGTGGTTTTATTATATAGATTAGAAGCGTAAGTCATACCTTTGGTATCGGGACACGCGTCGTTGCAGAAATGTCGCTGCAGGTTGTGGAAGGACTTTGATTGCCACATGTCATGAAAGCTTTGTGGAAGTTTCTCGAGTGTCACGGGGACGAGCCATTTGATTTGGCCTGCTCCAAGTGCTAGGCTTGGATGACAACGACGTACTTTTGAGTTACAAGAATGAGTGAGCAACACAAGAAGAGTGCAATTGATGACCATAAAAAGCTGACACACAACACAGTCTTGATAATCACCACTAATGCATGATGTACGAAACATTTAGGAGGAGCACGTTTGGCTAGCAAACATGAATTGAGTGATTTGCAAGGCACTGTTATCTGCAAGAAGGAATGCATGAAATTGGCAAATGAATAAGACTGGTTCAAATACTATCGACAGAAATTTTATTTCTGTTGTCAACTAGTATTAATTAGATGTGTGGGAGTAGGGGGATATTTCCCTTGCACCATACATCTACATACACGTTGCGTCTGATGTGGCCTAGATTTGCGTACAAAGAACTGTCTAGTTGTCAGTTTTTTCAGTGAACGAGTGTGGTAGGGAGGAGAGAGATTAGTGTTAGATGCAGAGCAGTGCGGGCAGTTGTGTGTCGGACGTTGTATGTCGGACGGTGAGTCGCCGACAGGAATTAGGCGTGCTGCCATCTGTCGGCAGGTGAGGTAATGAAGCAGCTTGAATGGTGACAGAAATGATGGAAATAGTTAACTAAAGAGTAATAGCGACGACATTTGGTAGACACGTGTTTCAGCGTTGACAGTTAGTTTGGGGTGTGTGCTTGCATGACAGTGGAAGTCTGTTGACGGTAGAGAAGTAGACAAGACGGAAAGAATTTTCCGCGTTCTCGCGGAGAAGTAATAGAGAAGCAGCCATAAGTATTGAAGTGAGGGCGTTGATCGGCACTCTGGTTTCCCTTCAAAACGAATAAATCTTTCGCCTTTTACTAAAGATTTCCGTGGAGGGGAACATTAAATGAGTCTACAAGGTATTTTTCGTAGTGCTCGGCTATTGCTGAGCCATCATCACAAGTGAAAACGTAATGTAAGTAGCAAGAGGTAGATTGTGTTGTGTGAATGAAGGGCGTGGAGTAGCGGATGACGTTGGTTCAGGCAGATATTTGTTTTTTTAAAATTTGAAATTGTAATAGGCCGTGTCGTAGTATAATGAAACAAGTACATTTGCCCTGAAATGGCGTGCAGTGTGTTAGACGATTGTGTAAAGAGAGAGCTACAGGACTACCTGGAAACACTTGGTGAACCCTTGCCGTACCTCAGTTCTAGATGATTTGAGAGTGTTTACTTGCACTGCAGTTGCACAACAGCATATAAACTGATATTTGGAAGTGAATGATGAATGATAGGCTTTGTAAGAAATACTGGTATGTGATTAGTAGATTATGTTTTGAAACCCAAAATTATTTTTACCACAGAAGTTTGTGATTTGTAGGTATGATGTGAGTGAGCTTTGGGCCGAAGATGGTGGTTAGTTGGGCAGGATAAGTATTTAAATGGTTTTCAATAGAGTGGATATTAGTGACACTGGCTTGTTGCCATAATGTGTTTGTTCATAACAGTGTACTCAGTTGTGTAGAAGATTTAGGTGAGAAAGAGACAGTTGTTGAATATGACATAAATAGCTAGAAATGAAGTAAGTAGCAATTTCCTGCTAGGTGTAGTTTGGGTATGGTGTGTCTCAGTGAGAGAGAAATCTTGAAATTGAAGGGTTGTTCCTAGCTACAGTCTTGGAAACTATGTATCTGCTGTTGACTCCAATGTTTTCAAGATTACTTGTGTACAAAATTGGGCAGACTTTGCAGTTTCTTCTTCAGTAAATCAGTGGAAGGTGGTGCAGATAATGGTAAAAATGTTCAGTGCCTCCTGTGAGTTGTTGATGCTGCTTGTCTTTTAAGTAAAATTGATAGGGGCTCTTGATTGACCCAGCCATACACAGAGCTGGTGCATACTTGGCTTGAGAAGACTTTGGTCAGTAAATGATGAAATACCAACACAGTGCTCACAACAAAGCTCCTTTCCCTGCATTCTAGTTTCCCTCGGGTATAGAGTGACATGATATTGGCAGAGGATGTGCAGATAATCACTTTGATCAGGCTGTTTGTTTTTTTAATGCTCTTTTACCAGAATCCATGCATAGTGATAACTGTGTTCTCTGGTGGAACACGATGAGAACATTGTGTGAAGTGCACGGAAGTAGCTATTTGAGTATGTATGAAAATGTGAGGTAACCACTGTTACTCCTAAATTTCTGTGGAATAAAGTTTTCTGTATGTGTGTGTGTGTTTGAAAATCCCAGAGGTTCAAGTTGGTAGTTTATATGTTGCAAGCGAAAAAAGCTTTTTAGTAAACTGAGGCACTAGCATTAGTTTCCTGTTCACTGTGACAAGGAAGCTAGTATAAAAAGTAGTTTGTGGTTTTGCTTGCAAAGAAGTGCTCATGGGATGAAAGCACTGCTTGGGATTATTCTGAGATGATGGGGGGATTGCTAAACATGTAGCATTTTAGTAAGGAGCTTGTCGGAGTAGTTGTATAGTTGTAAAATTATTTGTTATTTTATGAGAAATTTCTTTATTCATAGCACATGGGCCATCATAGTTGAAGCATACAGATTGGCATGGCATGCGTAGGTCTGTAAAATGTCCTGACAGTGATGTTCATAGAGACTTGTTGTGTAGTTTGATTCTTCATCTGTTTAACAGTAGACATAAGAAATGTATTAGTGGAGCAAGTAGCTGTGAAATTACTGGTGTATGATTGATAGTATGGACGTGGCGCTGAATGGAAGTGTTTGTTCAGCTGTGGGTGTTTTCATAATTGCCATGTGAGGAAGAGCAATACTCGTGATAGGCGAAAAGAGATACAGAGAGAAACACATTTTTTGCGAGTATTGTATATCAGCAGCTCCAAGGGCGGGTATCAAGTAAGACGCAAAGTGAAACAAAAGAGGAAGTATGCATGAAAGAGGCCAAATATCGACAAGAGTTCGCACTGTTAGAGTGAGGTGAATGAGCTAGTGCTGTGCGAAAATTTTCGAAGAGAGAGGCGGTTTTAAAGAAAGCACAAGAGTCCTATGAATGCCCTCTTGTGTGTTTCTCTTTCAGTGGCTATTTGGCATGTCTGCTTGCGCCATAGAATGCTACTGTATGTGCCCCAGGCCGCCATCTAGCGGCCGGAGGTGCAAGCGGTGTTTACATACAGTCTCGCCTGAGGCAATGGTCTCTCATTTCGGAACGCAAGAAGCACTGGTAGCGCACAAAATAGCTGAGTGAGATCATGGCGGCCAAGTAAGAGTAGAAGTTGGTTCTTTGCAGAATGTCCGAGCTTGTAAATCGCGAAATGTGAAGAGTGTGTCGTATTCTCGTAGGGCGTGTTGACGGTCTCGTGGCATAAGTAGCGAGCGGTGATAGCTTGCAAGCAAGATCATACTTCACAGGATCATTTCTGTAGTATGTCTTCAACTCTCTCTAGTTCAAAGCTGGAGTAGACGTAACCACGATGATGAGTGGTAGCACTTTCCCTGAGCGTGAGGCTTGCGATCGAGATTCATCGCATCTTGGTTGTAATCGATGATCGTTCACCACATTCTGAGGGATGTGGGAAGGGAATAGCGCTTTCCGAGTGGTGGTTTTATTATATAGATTAGAAGCGTAAGTCATACCTTTGGTATCGGGACACGCGTCGTTGCAGAAATGTCGCTGCAGGTTGTGGAAGGACTTTGATTGCCACATGTCATGAAAGCTTTGTGGAAGTTTCTCGAGTGTCACGGGGACGAGCCATTTGATTTGGCCTGCTCCAAGTGCTAGGCTTGGATGACAACGACGTACTTTTGAGTTACAAGAATGAGTGAGCAACACAAGAAGAGTGCAATTGATGACCATAAAAAGCTGACACACAACACAGTCTTGATAATCACCACTAATGCATGATGTACGAAACATTTAGGAGGAGCACGTTTGGCTAGCAAACATGAATTGAGTGATTTGCAAGGCACTGTTATCTGCAAGAAGGAATGCATGAAATTGGCAAATGAATAAGACTGGTTCAAATACTATCGACAGAAATTTTATTTCTGTTGTCAACTAGTATTAATTAGATGTGTGGGAGTAGGGGGATATTTCCCTTGCACCATACATCTACATACACGTTGCGTCTGATGTGGCCTAGATTTGCGTACAAAGAACTGTCTAGTTGTCAGTTTTTTCAGTGAACGAGTGTGGTAGGGAGGAGAGAGATTAGTGTTAGATGCAGAGCAGTGCGGGCAGTTGTGTGTCGGACGTTGTATGTCGGACGGTGAGTCGCCGACAGGAATTAGGCGTGCTGCCATCTGTCGGCAGGTGAGGTAATGAAGCAGCTTGAATGGTGACAGAAATGATGGAAATAGTTAACTAAAGAGTAATAGCGACGACATTTGGCAGACACGTGTTTCAGCGTTGACAGTTAGTTTGGGGTGTGTGCTTGCATGACAGTGGAAGTCTGTTGACGGTAGAGAAGTAGACAAGACGGAAAGAATTTTCCGCGTTCTCGCGGAGAAGTAATAGAGAAGCAGCCATAAGTATTGAAGTGAGGGCGTTGATCGGCACTCTGGTTTCCCTTCAAAACGAATAAATCTTTCGCCTTTTACTAAAGATTTCCGTGGAGGGGAACATTAAATGAGTCTACAAGGTATTTTTCGTAGTGCTCGGCTATTGCTGAGCCATCATCACAAGTGAAAACGTAATGTAAGTAGCAAGAGGTAGATTGTGTTGTGTGAATGAAGGGCGTGGAGTAGCGGATGACGTTGGTTCAGGCAGATATTTGTTTTTTTAAAATTTGAAATTGTAATAGGCAGTGTCGTAGTATAATGAAACAAGTACATTTGCCCTGAAATGGCGTGCAGTGTGTTAGACGATTGTGTAAAGAGAGAGCTACAGGACTACCTGGAAACACTTGGTGAACCCTTGCCGTACCTCAGTTCTAGATGATTTGAGAGTGTTTACTTGCACTGCAGTTGCACAACAGCATATAAACTGATATTTGGAAGTGAATGATGAATGATAGGCTTTGTAAGAAATACTGGTATGTGATTAGTAGATTATGCTTTGAAACCCAAAATTATTTTTACCACAGAAGTTTGTGATTTGTAGGTATGATGTGAGTGAGCTTTGGGCCGAAGATGGTGGTTAGTTGGGCAGGATAAGTATTTAAATGGTTTTCAATAGAGTGGATATTAGTGACACTGGCTTGTTGCCATAATGTGTTTGTTCATAACAGTGTACTCAGTTGTGTAGAAGATTTAGGTGAGAAAGAGACAGTTGTTGAATATGACATAAATAGCTAGAAATGAAGTAAGTAGCAATTTCCTGCTAGGTGTAGTTTGGGTATGGTGTGTCTCAGTGAGAGAGAAATCTTGAAATTGAAGGGTTGTTCCTAGCTACAGTCTTGGAAACTATGTATCTGCTGTTGACTCCAATGTTTTCAAGATTACTTGTGTACAAAATTGGGCAGACTTTGCAGTTTCTTCTTCAGTAAATCAGTGGAAGGTGGTGCAGATAATGGTAAAAATGTTCAGTGCCTCCTGTGAGTTGTTGATGCTGCTTGTCTTTTAAGTAAAATTGATAGGGGCTCTTGATTGACCCAGCCATACACAGAGCTGGTGCATACTTGGCTTGAGAAGACTTTGGTCAGTAAATGATGAAATACCAACACAGTGCTCACAACAAAGCTCCTTTCCCTGCATTCTAGTTTCCCTCGGGTATAGAGTGACATGATATTGGCAGAGGATGTGCAGATAATCACTTTGATCAGGCTGTTTGTTTTTTTAATGCTCTTTTACCAGAATCCATGCATAGTGATAACTGTGTTCTCTGGTGGAACACGATGAGAACATTGTGTGAAGTGCACGGAAGTAGCTATTTGAGTATGTATGAAAATGTGAGGTAACCACTGTTACTCCTAAATTTCTGTGGAATAAAGTTTTCTGTATGTGTGTGTGTGTTTGAAAATCCCAGAGGTTCAAGTTGGTAGTTTATATGTTGCAAGCGAAAAAAGCTTTTTAGTAAACTGAGGCACTAGCATTAGTTTCCTGTTCACTGTGACAAGGAAGCTAGTATAAAAAGTAGTTTGTGGTTTTGCTTGCAAAGAAGTGCTCATGGGATGAAAGCACTGCTTGGGATTATTCTGAGATGATGGGGGGATTGCTAAACATGTAGCATTTTAGTAAGGAGCTTGTCGGAGTAGTTGTATAGTTGTAAAATTATTTGTTATTTTATGAGAAATTTCTTTATTCATAGCACATGGGCCATCATAGTTGAAGCATACAGATTGGCATGGCATGCGTAGGTCTGTAAAATGTCCTGACAGTGATGTTCATAGAGACTTGTTGTGTACTTTGATTCTTCATCTGTTTAACAGTAGACATAAGAAATGTATTAGTGGAGCAAGTAGCTGTGAAATTACTGGTGTATGATTGATAGTATGGACGTGGCGCTGAATGGAAGTGTTTGTTCAGCTGTGGGTGTTTTCATAATTGCCATGTGAGGAAGAGCAATACTCGTGATAGGCGAAAAGAGATACAGAGAGAAACACATTTTTTGCGAGTATTGTATATCAGCAGCTCCAAGGGCGGGTATCAAGTAAGACGCAAAGTGAAACGAAAGAGGAAGTATGCATGAAAGAGGCCAAATATCGACAAGAGTTCGCACTGTTAGAGTGAGGTGAATGAGCTAGTGCTGTGCGAAAATTTTCGAAGAGAGAGGCGGTTTTAAAGAAAGCACAAGAGTCCTATGAATGCCCTCTTGTGTGTTTCTCTTTCAGTGGCTATTTGGCATGTCTGCTTGCGCCATAGAATGCTACTGTATGTGCCCCAGGCCGCCATCTAGCGGCCGGAGGTGCAAGCGGTGTTTACATACAGTCTCGCCTGAGGCAATGGTCTCTCATTTCGGAACGCAAGAAGCACTGGTAGCGCACAAAATAGCTGAGTGAGATCATGGCGGCCAAGTAAGAGTAGAAGTTGGTTCTTTGCAGAATGTCCGAGCTTGTAAATCGCGAAATGTGAAGAGTGTGTCGTATTCTCGTAGGGCGTGTTGACGGTCTCGTGGCATAAGTAGCGAGCGGTGATAGCTTGCAAGCAAGATCATACTTCACAGGATCATTTCTGTAGTATGTCTTCAACTCTCTCTAGTTCAAAGCTGTAGTAGACGTAACCACGATGATGAGTGGTAGCACTTTCCCTGAGCGTGAGGCTTGCGATCGAGATTCATCGCATCTTGGTTGTAATCGATGATCGTTCACCACATTCTGAGGGATGTGGGAAGGGAATAGCGCTTTCCGAGTGGTGGTTTTATTATATAGATTAGAAGCGTAAGTCATACCTTTGGTATCGGGACACGCGTCGTTGCAGAAATGTCGCTGCAGGTTGTGGAAGGACTTTGATTGCCACATGTCATGAAAGCTTTGTGGAAGTTTCTCGAGTGTCACGGGGACGAGCCATTTGATTTGGCCTGCTCCAAGTGCTAGGCTTGGATGACAACGACGTACTTTTGAGTTACAAGAATGAGTGAGCAACACAAGAAGAGTGCAATTGATGACCATAAAAAGCTGACACACAACACAGTCTTGATAATCACCACTAATGCATGATGTACGAAACATTTAGGAGGAGCACGTTTGGCTAGCAAACATGAATTGAGTGATTTGCAAGGCACTGTTATCTGCAAGAAGGAATGCATGAAATTGGCAAATGAATAAGACTGGTTCAAATACTATCGACAGAAATTTTATTTCTGTTGTCAACTAGTATTAATTAGATGTGTGGGAGTAGGGGGATATTTCCCTTGCACCATACATCTACATACACGTTGCGTCTGATGTGGCCTAGATTTGCGTACAAAGAACTGTCTAGTTGTCAGTTTTTTCAGTGAACGAGTGTGGTAGGGAGGAGAGAGATTAGTGTTAGATGCAGAGCAGTGCGGGCAGTTGTGTGTCGGACGTTGTATGTCGGACGGTGAGTCGCCGACAGGAATTAGGCGTGCTGCCATCTGTCGGCAGGTGAGGTAATGAAGCAGCTTGAATGGTGACAGAAATGATGGAAATAGTTAACTAAAGAGTAATAGCGACGACATTTGGCAGACACGTGTTTCAGCGTTGACAGTTAGTTTGGGGTGTGTGCTTGCATGACAGTGGAAGTCTGTTGACGGTAGAGAAGTAGACAAGACGGAAAGAATTTTCCGCGTTCTCGCGGAGAAGTAATAGAGAAGCAGCCATAAGTATTGAAGTGAGGGCGTTGATCGGCACTCTGGTTTCCCTTCAAAACGAATAAATCTTTCGCCTTTTACTAAAGATTTCCGTGGAGGGGAACATTAAATGAGTCTACAAGGTATTTTTCGTAGTGCTCGGCTATTGCTGAGCCATCATCACAAGTGAAAACGTAATGTAAGTAGCAAGAGGTAGATTGTGTTGTGTGAATGAAGGGCGTGGAGTAGCGGATGACGTTGGTTCAGGCAGATATTTGTTTTTTTAAAATTTGAAATTGTAATAGGCAGTGTCGTAGTATAATGAAACAAGTACATTTGCCCTGAAATGGCGTGCAGTGTGTTAGACGATTGTGTAAAGAGAGAGCTACAGGACTACCTGGAAACACTTGGTGAACCCTTGCCGTACCTCAGTTCTAGATGATTTGAGAGTGTTTACTTGCACTGCAGTTGCACAACAGCATATAAACTGATATTTGGAAGTGAATGATGAATGATAGGCTTTGTAAGAAATACTGGTATGTGATTAGTAGATTATGCTTTGAAACCCAAAATTATTTTTACCACAGAAGTTTGTGATTTGTAGGTATGATGTGAGTGAGCTTTGGGCCGAAGATGGTGGTTAGTTGGGCAGGATAAGTATTTAAATGGTTTTCAATAGAGTGGATATTAGTGACACTGGCTTGTTGCCATAATGTGTTTGTTCATAACAGTGTACTCAGTTGTGTAGAAGATTTAGGTGAGAAAGAGACAGTTGTTGAATATGACATAAATAGCTAGAAATGAAGTAAGTAGCAATTTCCTGCTAGGTGTAGTTTGGGTATGGTGTGTCTCAGTGAGAGAGAAATCTTGAAATTGAAGGGTTGTTCCTAGCTACAGTCTTGGAAACTATGTATCTGCTGTTGACTCCAATGTTTTCAAGATTACTTGTGTACAAAATTGGGCAGACTTTGCAGTTTCTTCTTCAGTAAATCAGTGGAAGGTGGTGCAGATAATGGTAAAAATGTTCAGTGCCTCCTGTGAGTTGTTGATGCTGCTTGTCTTTTAAGTAAAATTGATAGGGGCTCTTGATTGACCCAGCCATACACAGAGCTGGTGCATACTTGGCTTGAGAAGACTTTGGTCAGTAAATGATGAAATACCAACACAGTGCTCACAACAAAGCTCCTTTCCCTGCATTCTAGTTTCCCTCGGGTATAGAGTGACATGATATTGGCAGAGGATGTGCAGATAATCACTTTGATCAGGCTGTTTGTTTTTTTAATGCTCTTTTACCAGAATCCATGCATAGTGATAACTGTGTTCTCTGGTGGAACACGATGAGAACATTGTGTGAAGTGCACGGAAGTAGCTATTTGAGTATGTATGAAAATGTGAGGTAACCACTGTTACTCCTAAATTTCTGTGGAATAAAGTTTTCTGTATGTGTGTGTGTTTGAAAATCCCAGAGGTTCAAGTTGGTAGTTTATATGTTGCAAGCGAAAAAAGCTTTTTAGTAAACTGAGGCACTAGCATTAGTTTCCTGTTCACTGTGACAAGGAAGCTAGTATAAAAAGTAGTTTGTGGTTTTGCTTGCAAAGAAGTGCTCATGGGATGAAAGCACTGCTTGGGATTATTCTGAGATGATGGGGGGATTGCTAAACATGTAGCATTTTAGTAAGGAGCTTGTCGGAGTAGTTGTATAGTTGTAAAATTATTTGTTATTTTATGAGAAATTTCTTTATTCATAGCACATGGGCCATCATAGTTGAAGCATACAGATTGGCATGGCATGCGTAGGTCTGTAAAATGTCCTGACAGTGATGTTCATAGAGACTTGTTGTGTAGTTTGATTCTTCATCTGTTTAACAGTAGACATAAGAAATGTATTAGTGGAGCAAGTAGCTGTGAAATTACTGGTGTATGATTGATAGTATGGACGTGGCGCTGAATGGAAGTGTTTGTTCAGCTGTGGGTGTTTTCATAATTGCCATGTGAGGAAGAGCAATACTCGTGATAGGCGAAAAGAGATACAGAGAGAAACACATTTGTTGCGAGTATTGTATATCAGCAGCTCCAAGGGCGGGTATCAAGTAAGACGCAAAGTGAAACGAAAGAGGAAGTATGCATGAAAGAGGCCGAATATCGACAAGAGTTCGCACTGTTAGAGTGAGGTGAATGAGCTAGTGCTGTGCGAAAATTTTCGAAGAGAGAGGCGGTTTTAAAGAAAGCACAAGAGTCCTATGAATGCCCTCTTGTGTGTTTCTCTTTCAGTGGCTATTTGGCATGTCTGCTTGCGCCATAGAATGCTACTGTATGTGCCCCAGGCCGCCATCTAGCGGCCGGAGGTGCAAGCGGTGTTTACATACAGT
Source organism: Schistocerca piceifrons (assembly GCF_021461385.2). NCBI lineage: Eukaryota > Metazoa > Arthropoda > Insecta > Orthoptera > Acrididae > Schistocerca > Schistocerca piceifrons. The sequence continues at coordinate 601,058,883 of NC_060140.1, read as the reverse complement.
CTCGCCTGAGGCAATGGTCTCTCATTTCGGAACGCAAGAAGCACTGGTAGCGCACAAAATAGCTGAGTGAGATCATGGCGGCCAAGTAAGAGTAGAAGTTGGTTCTTTGCAGAATGTCCGAGCTTGTAAATCGCGAAATGTGAAGAGTGTGTCGTATTCTCGTAGGGCGTGTTGACGGTCTCGTGGCATAAGTAGCGAGCGGTGATAGCTTGCAAGCAAGATCATACTTCACAGGATCATTTCTGTAGTATGTCTTCAACTCTCTCTAGTTCAAAGCTGGAGTAGACGTAACCACGATGATGAGTGGTAGCACTTTCCCTGAGCGTGAGGCTTGCGATCGAGATTCATCGCATCTTGGTTGTAATCGATGATCGTTCACCACATTCTGAGGGATGTGGGAAGGGAATAGCGCTTTCCGAGTGGTGGTTTTATTATATAGATTAGAAGCGTAAGTCATACCTTTGGTATCGGGACACGCGTCGTTGCAGAAATGTCGCTGCAGGTTGTGGAAGGACTTTGATTGCCACATGTCATGAAAGCTTTGTGGAAGTTTCTCGAGTGTCACGGGGACGAGCCATTTGATTTGGCCTGCTCCAAGTGCTAGGCTTGGATGACAACGACGTACTTTTGAGTTACAAGAATGAGTGAGCAACACAAGAAGAGTGCAATTGATGACCATAAAAAGCTGACACACAACACAGTCTTGATAATCACCACTAATGCATGATGTACGAAACATTTAGGAGGAGCACGTTTGGCTAGCAAACATGAATTGAGTGATTTGCAAGGCACTGTTATCTGCAAGAAGGAATGCATGAAATTGGCAAATGAATAAGACTGGTTCAAATACTATCGACAGAAATTTTATTTCTGTTGTCAACTAGTATTAATTAGATGTGTGGGAGTAGGGGGATATTTCCCTTGCACCATACATCTACATACACGTTGCGTCTGATGTGGCCTAGATTTGCGTACAAAGAACTGTCTAGTTGTCAGTTTTTTCAGTGAACGAGTGTGGTAGGGAGGAGAGAGATTAGTGTTAGATGCAGAGCAGTGCGGGCAGTTGTGTGTCGGACGTTGTATGTCGGACGGTGAGTCGCCGACAGGAATTAGGCGTGCTGCCATCTGTCGGCAGGTGAGGTAATGAAGCAGCTTGAATGGTGACAGAAATGATGGAAATAGTTAACTAAAGAGTAATAGCGACGACATTTGGCAGACACGTGTTTCAGCGTTGACAGTTAGTTTGGGGTGTGTGCTTGCATGACAGTGGAAGTCTGTTGACGGTAGAGAAGTAGACAAGACGGAAAGAATTTTCCGCGTTCTCGCGGAGAAGTAATAGAGAAGCAGCCATAAGTATTGAAGTGAGGGCGTTGATCGGCACTCTGGTTTCCCTTCAAAACGAATAAATCTTTCGCCTTTTACTAAAGATTTCCGTGGAGGGGAACGTTAAATGAGTCTACAAGGTATTTTTCGTAGTGCTCGGCTATTGCTGAGCCATCATCACAAGTGAAAACGTAATGTAAGTAGCAAGAGGTAGATTGTGTTGTGTGAATGAAGGGCGTGGAGTAGCGGATGACGTTGGTTCAGGCAGATATTTGTTTTTTTAAAATTTGAAATTGTAATAGGCAGTGTCGTAGTATAATGAAACAAGTACATTTGCCCTGAAATGGCGTGCAGTGTGTTAGACGATTGTGTAAAGAGAGAGCTACAGGACTACCTGGAAACACTTGGTGAACCCTTGCCGTACCTCAGTTCTAGATGATTTGAGAGTGTTTACTTGCACTGCAGTTGCACAACAGCATATAAACTGATATTTGGAAGTGAATGATGAATGATAGGCTTTGTAAGAAATACTGGTATGTGATTAGTAGATTATGCTTTGAAACCCAAAATTATTTTTACCACAGAAGTTTGTGATTTGTAGGTATGATGTGAGTGAGCTTTGGGCCGAAGATGGTGGTTAGTTGGGCAGGATAAGTATTTAAATGGTTTTCAATAGAGTGGATATTAGTGACACTGGCTTGTTGCCATAATGTGTTTGTTCATAACAGTGTACTCAGTTGTGTAGAAGATTTAGGTGAGAAAGAGACAGTTGTTGAATATGACATAAATAGCTAGAAATGAAGTAAGTAGCAATTTCCTGCTAGGTGTAGTTTGGGTATGTTGTGTCTCAGTGAGAGAGAAATCTTGAAATTGAAGGGTTGTTCCTAGCTACAGTCTTGGAAACTATGTATCTGCTGTTGACTCCAATGTTTTCAAGATTACTTGTGTACAAAATTGGGCAGACTTTGCAGTTTCTTCTTCAGTAAATCAGTGGAAGGTGGTGCAGATAATGGTAAAAATGTTCAGTGCCTCCTGTGAGTTGTTGATGCTGCTTGTCTTTTAAGTAAAATTGATAGGGGCTCTTGATTGACCCAGCCATACACAGAGCTGGTGCATACTTGGCTTGAGAAGACTTTGGTCAGTAAATGATGAAATACCAACACAGTGCTCACAACAAAGCTCCTTTCCCTGCATTCTAGTTTCCCTCGGGTATAGAGTGACATGATATTGGCAGAGGATGTGCAGATAATCACTTTGATCAGGCTGTTTGTTTTTTTAATGCTCTTTTACCAGAATCCATGCATAGTGATAACTGTGTTCTCTGGTGGAACACGATGAGAACATTGTGTGAAGTGCACGGAAGTAGCTATTTGAGTATGTATGAAAATGTGAGGTAACCACTGTTACTCCTAAATTTCTGTGGAATAAAGTTTTCTGTATGTGTGTGTGTTTGAAAATCCCAGAGGTTCAAGTTGGTAGTTTATATGTTGCAAGCGAAAAAAGCTTTTTAGTAAACTGAGGCACTAGCATTAGTTTCCTGTTCACTGTGACAAGGAAGCTAGTATAAAAAGTAGTTTGTGGTTTTGCTTGCAAAGAAGTGCTCATGGGATGAAAGCACTGCTTGGGATTATTCTGAGATGATGGGGGGATTGCTAAACATGTAGCATTTTAGTAAGGAGCTTGTCGGAGTAGTTGTATAGTTGTAAAATTATTTGTTATTTTATGAGAAATTTCTTTATTCATAGCACATGGGCCATCATAGTTGAAGCATACAGATTGGCATGGCATGCGTAGGTCTGTAAAATGTCCTGACAGTGATGTTCATAGAGACTTGTTGTGTACTTTGATTCTTCATCTGTTTAACAGTAGACATAAGAAATGTATTAGTGGAGCAAGTAGCTGTGAAATTACTGGTGTATGATTGATAGTATGGACGTGGCGCTGAATGGAAGTGTTTGTTCAGCTGTGGGTGTTTTCATAATTGCCATGTGAGGAAGAGCAATACTCGTGATAGGCGAAAAGAGATACAGAGAGAAACACATTTGTTGCGAGTATTGTATATCAGCAGCTCCAAGGGCGGGTATCAAGTAAGACGCAAAGTGAAACGAAAGAGGAAGTATGCATGAAAGAGGCCGAATATCGACAAGAGTTCGCACTGTTAGAGTGAGGTGAATGAGCTAGTGCTGTGCGAAAATTTTCGAAGAGAGAGGCGGTTTTAAAGAAAGCACAAGAGTCCTATGAATGCCCTCTTGTGTGTTTCTCTTTCAGTGGCTATTTGGCATGTCTGCTTGCGCCATAGAATGCTACTGTATGTGCCCCAGGCCGCCATCTAGCGGCCGGAGGTGCAAGCGGTGTTTACATACAGTCTCGCCTGAGGCAATGGTCTCTCATTTCGGAACGCAAGAAGCACTGGTAGCGCACAAAATAGCTGAGTGAGATCATGGCGGCCAAGTAAGAGTAGAAGTTGGTTCTTTGCAGAATGTCCGAGCTTGTAAATCGCGAAATGTGAAGAGTGTGTCGTATTCTCGTAGGGCGTGTTGACGGTCTCGTGGCATAAGTAGCGAGCGGTGATAGCTTGCAAGCAAGATCATACTTCACAGGATCATTTCTGTAGTATGTCTTCAACTCTCTCTAGTTCAAAGCTGGAGTAGACGTAACCACGATGATGAGTGGTAGCACTTTCCCTGAGCGTGAGGCTTGCGATCGAGATTCATCGCATCTTGGTTGTAATCGATGATCGTTCACCACATTCTGAGGGATGTGGGAAGGGAATAGCGCTTTCCGAGTGGTGGTTTTATTATATAGATTAGAAGCGTAAGTCATACCTTTGGTATCGGGACACGCGTCGTTGCAGAAATGTCGCTGCAGGTTGTGGAAGGACTTTGATTGCCACATGTCATGAAAGCTTTGTGGAAGTTTCTCGAGTGTCACGGGGACGAGCCATTTGATTTGGCCTGCTCTAAGTGCTAGGCTTGGATGACAACGACGTACTTTTGAGTTACAAGAATGAGTGAGCAACACAAGAAGAGTGCAATTGATGACCATAAAAAGCTGACACACAACACAGTCTTGATAATCACCACTAATGCATGATGTACGAAACATTTAGGAGGAGCACGTTTGGCTAGCAAACATGAATTGAGTGATTTGCAAGGCACTGTTATCTGCAAGAAGGAATGCATGAAATTGGCAAATGAATAAGACTGGTTCAAATACTATCGACAGAAATTTTATTTCTGTTGTCAACTAGTATTAATTAGATGTGTGGGAGTAGGGGGATATTTCCCTTGCACCATACATCTACATACACGTTGCGTCTGATGTGGCCTAGATTTGCGTACAAAGAACTGTCTAGTTGTCAGTTTTTTCAGTGAACGAGTGTGGTAGGGAGGAGAGAGATTAGTGTTAGATGCAGAGCAGTGCGGGCAGTTGTGTGTCGGACGTTGTATGTCGGACGGTGAGTCGCCGACAGGAATTAGGCGTGCTGCCATCTGTCGGCAGGTGAGGTAATGAAGCAGCTTGAATGGTGACAGAAATGATGGAAATAGTTAACTAAAGAGTAATAGCGACGACATTTGGCAGACACGTGTTTCAGCGTTGACAGTTAGTTTGGGGTGTGTGCTTGCATGACAGTGGAAGTCTGTTGACGGTAGAGAAGTAGACAAGACGGAAAGAATTTTCCGCGTTCTCGCGGAGAAGTAATAGAGAAGCAGCCATAAGTATTGAAGTGAGGGCGTTGATCGGCACTCTGGTTTCCCTTCAAAACGAATAAATCTTTCGCCTTTTACTAAAGATTTCCGTGGAGGGGAACATTAAATGAGTCTACAAGGTATTTTTCGTAGTGCTCGGCTATTGCTGAGCCATCATCACAAGTGAAAACGTAATGTAAGTAGCAAGAGGTAGATTGTGTTGTGTGAATGAAGGGCGTGGAGTAGCGGATGACGTTGGTTCAGGCAGATATTTGTTTTTTTAAAATTTGAAATTGTAATAGGCCGTGTCGTAGTATAATGAAACAAGTACATTTGCCCTGAAATGGCGTGCAGTGTGTTAGACGATTGTGTAAAGAGAGAGCTACAGGACTACCTGGAAACACTTGGTGAACCCTTGCCGTACCTCAGTTCTAGATGATTTGAGAGTGTTTACTTGCACTGCAGTTGCACAACAGCATATAAACTGATATTTGGAAGTGAATGATGAATGATAGGCTTTGTAAGAAATACTGGTATGTGATTAGTAGATTATGTTTTGAAACCCAAAATTATTTTTACCACAGAAGTTTGTGATTTGTAGGTATGATGTGAGTGAGCTTTGGGCCGAAGATGGTGGTTAGTTGGGCAGGATAAGTATTTAAATGGTTTTCAATAGAGTGGATATTAGTGACACTGGCTTGTTGCCATAATGTGTTTGTTCATAACAGTGTACTCAGTTGTGTAGAAGATTTAGGTGAGAAAGAGACAGTTGTTGAATATGACATAAATAGCTAGAAATGAAGTAAGTAGCAATTTCCTGCTAGGTGTAGTTTGGGTATGGTGTGTCTCAGTGAGAGAGAAATCTTGAAATTGAAGGGTTGTTCCTAGCTACAGTCTTGGAAACTATGTATCTGCTGTTGACTCCAATGTTTTCAAGATTACTTGTGTACAAAATTGGGCAGACTTTGCAGTTTCTTCTTCAGTAAATCAGTGGAAGGTGGTGCAGATAATGGTAAAAATGTTCAGTGCCTCCTGTGAGTTGTTGATGCTGCTTGTCTTTTAAGTAAAATTGATAGGGGCTCTTGATTGACCCAGCCATACACAGAGCTGGTGCATACTTGGCTTGAGAAGACTTTGGTCAGTAAATGATGAAATACCAACACAGTGCTCACAACAAAGCTCCTTTCCCTGCATTCTAGTTTCCCTCGGGTATAGAGTGACATGATATTGGCAGAGGATGTGCAGATAATCACTTTGATCAGGCTGTTTGTTTTTTTAATGCTCTTTTACCAGAATCCATGCATAGTGATAACTGTGTTCTCTGGTGGAACACGATGAGAACATTGTGTGAAGTGCACGGAAGTAGCTATTTGAGTATGTATGAAAATGTGAGGTAACCACTGTTACTCCTAAATTTCTGTGGAATAAAGTTTTCTGTATGTGTGTGTGTTTGAAAATCCCAGAGGTTCAAGTTGGTAGTTTATATGTTGCAAGCGAAAAAAGCTTTTTAGTAAACTGAGGCACTAGCATTAGTTTCCTGTTCACTGTGACAAGGAAGCTAGTATAAAAAGTAGTTTGTGGTTTTGCTTGCAAAGAAGTGCTCATGGGATGAAAGCACTGCTTGGGATTATTCTGAGATGATGGGGGGATTGCTAAACATGTAGCATTTTAGTAAGGAGCTTGTCGGAGTAGTTGTATAGTTGTAAAATTATTTGTTATTTTATGAGAAATTTCTTTATTCATAGCACATGGGCCATCATAGTTGAAGCATACAGATTGGCATGGCATGCGTAGGTCTGTAAAATGTCCTGACAGTGATGTTCATAGAGACTTGTTGTGTAGTTTGATTCTTCATCTGTTTAACAGTAGACATAAGAAATGTATTAGTGGAGCAAGTAGCTGTGAAATTACTGGTGTATGATTGATAGTATGGACGTGGCGCTGAATGGAAGTGTTTGTTCAGCTGTGGGTGTTTTCATAATTGCCATGTGAGGAAGAGCAATACTCGTGATAGGCGAAAAGAGATACAGAGAGAAACACATTTGTTGCGAGTATTGTATATCAGCAGCTCCAAGGGCGGGTATCAAGTAAGACGCAAAGTGAAACGAAAGAGGAAGTATGCATGAAAGAGGCCAAATATCGACAAGAGTTCGCACTGTTAGAGTGAGGTGAATGAGCTAGTGCTGTGCGAAAATTTTCGAAGAGAGAGGCGGTTTTAAAGAAAGCACAAGAGTCCTATGAATGCCCTCTTGTGTGTTTCTCTTTCAGTGGCTATTTGGCATGTCTGCTTGCGCCATAGAATGCTACTGTATGTGCCCCAGGCCGCCATCTAGCGGCCGGAGGTGCAAGCGGTGTTTACATACAGTCTCGCCTGAGGCAATGGTCTCTCATTTCGGAACGCAAGAAGCACTGGTAGCGCACAAAATAGCTGAGTGAGATCATGGCGGCCAAGTAAGAGTAGAAGTTGGTTCTTTGCAGAATGTCCGAGCTTGTAAATCGCGAAATGTGAAGAGTGTGTCGTATTCTCGTAGGGCGTGTTGACGGTCTCGTGGCATAAGTAGCGAGCGGTGATAGCTTGCAAGCAAGATCATACTTCACAGGATCATTTCTGTAGTATGTCTTCAACTCTCTCTAGTTCAAAGCTGGAGTAGACGTAACCACGATGATGAGTGGTAGCACTTTCCCTGAGCGTGAGGCTTGCGATCGAGATTCATCGCATCTTGGTTGTAATCGATGATCGTTCACCACATTCTGAGGGATGTGGGAAGGGAATAGCGCTTTCCGAGTGGTGGTTTTATTATATAGATTAGAAGCGTAAGTCATACCTTTGGTATCGGGACACGCGTCGTTGCAGAAATGTCGCTGCAGGTTGTGGAAGGACTTTGATTGCCACATGTCATGAAAGCTTTGTGGAAGTTTCTCGAGTGTCACGGGGACGAGCCATTTGATTTGGCCTGCTCTAAGTGCTAGGCTTGGATGACAACGACGTACTTTTGAGTTACAAGAATGAGTGAGCAACACAAGAAGAGTGCAATTGATGACCATAAAAAGCTGACACACAACACAGTCTTGATAATCACCACTAATGCATGATGTACGAAACATTTAGGAGGAGCACGTTTGGCTAGCAAACATGAATTGAGTGATTTGCAAGGCACTGTTATCTGCAAGAAGGAATGCATGAAATTGGCAAATGAATAAGACTGGTTCAAATACTATCGACAGAAATTTTATTTCTGTTGTCAACTAGTATTAATTAGATGTGTGGGAGTAGGGGGATATTTCCCTTGCACCATACATCTACATACACGTTGCGTCTGATGTGGCCTAGATTTGCGTACAAAGAACTGTCTAGTTGTCAGTTTTTTCAGTGAACGAGTGTGGTAGGGAGGAGAGAGATTAGTGTTAGATGCAGAGCAGTGCGGGCAGTTGTGTGTCGGACGTTGTATGTCGGACGGTGAGTCGCCGACAGGAATTAGGCGTGCTGCCATCTGTCGGCAGGTGAGGTAATGAAGCAGCTTGAATGGTGACAGAAATGATGGAAATAGTTAACTAAAGAGTAATAGCGACGACATTTGGTAGACACGTGTTTCAGCGTTGACAGTTAGTTTGGGGTGTGTGCTTGCATGACAGTGGAAGTCTGTTGACGGTAGAGAAGTAGACAAGACGGAAAGAATTTTCCGCGTTCTCGCGGAGAAGTAATAGAGAAGCAGCCATAAGTATTGAAGTGAGGGCGTTGATCGGCACTCTGGTTTCCCTTCAAAACGAATAAATCTATCGCCTTTTACTAAAGATTTCCGTGGAGGGGAACATTAAATGAGTCTACAAGGTATTTTTCGTAGTGCTCGGCTATTGCTGAGCCATCATCACAAGTGAAAACGTAATGTAAGTAGCAAGAGGTAGATTGTGTTGTGTGAATGAAGGGCGTGGAGTAGCGGATGACGTTGGTTCAGGCAGATATTTGTTTTTTTAAAATTTGAAATTGTAATAGGCCGTGTCGTAGTATAATGAAACAAGTACATTTGCCCTGAAATGGCGTGCAGTGTGTTAGACGATTGTGTAAAGAGAGAGCTACAGGACTACCTGGAAACACTTGGTGAACCCTTGCCGTACCTCAGTTCTAGATGATTTGAGAGTGTTTACTTGCACTGCAGTTGCACAACAGCATATAAACTGATATTTGGAAGTGAATGATGAATGATAGGCTTTGTAAGAAATACTGGTATGTGATTAGTAGATTATGTTTTGAAACCCAAAATTATTTTTACCACAGAAGTTTGTGATTTGTAGGTATGATGTGAGTGAGCTTTGGGCCGAAGATGGTGGTTAGTTGGGCAGGATAAGTATTTAAATGGTTTTCAATAGAGTGGATATTAGTGACACTGGCTTGTTGCCATAATGTGTTTGTTCATAACAGTGTACTCAGTTGTGTAGAAGATTTAGGTGAGAAAGAGACAGTTGTTGAATATGACATAAATAGCTAGAAATGAAGTAAGTAGCAATTTCCTGCTAGGTGTAGTTTGGGTATGGTGTGTCTCAGTGAGAGAGAAATCTTGAAATTGAAGGGTTGTTCCTAGCTACAGTCTTGGAAACTATGTATCTGCTGTTGACTCCAATGTTTTCAAGATTACTTGTGTACAAAATTGGGCAGACTTTGCAGTTTCTTCTTCAGTAAATCAGTGGAAGGTGGTGCAGATAATGGTAAAAATGTTCAGTGCCTCCTGTGAGTTGTTGATGCTGCTTGTCTTTTAAGTAAAATTGATAGGGGCTCTTGATTGACCCAGCCATACACAGAGCTGGTGCATACTTGGCTTGAGAAGACTTTGGTCAGTAAATGATGAAATACCAACACAGTGCTCACAACAAAGCTCCTTTCCCTGCATTCTAGTTTCCCTCGGGTATAGAGTGACATGATATTGGCAGAGGATGTGCAGATAATCACTTTGATCAGGCTGTTTGTTTTTTTAATGCTCTTTTACCAGAATCCATGCATAGTGATAACTGTGTTCTCTGGTGGAACACGATGAGAACATTGTGTGAAGTGCACGGAAGTAGCTATTTGAGTATGTATGAAAATGTGAGGTAACCACTGTTACTCCTAAATTTCTGTGGAATAAAGTTTTCTGTATGTGTGTGTGTTTGAAAATCCCAGAGGTTCAAGTTGGTAGTTTATATGTTGCAAGCGAAAAAAGCTTTTTAGTAAACTGAGGCACTAGCATTAGTTTCCTGTTCACTGTGACAAGGAAGCTAGTATAAAAAGTAGTTTGTGGTTTTGCTTGCAAAGAAGTGCTCATGGGATGAAAGCACTGCTTGGGATTATTCTGAGATGATGGGGGGATTGCTAAACATGTAGCATTTTAGTAAGGAGCTTGTCGGAGTAGTTGTATAGTTGTAAAATTATTTGTTATTTTATGAGAAATTTCTTTATTCATAGCACATGGGCCATCATAGTTGAAGCATACAGATTGGCATGGCATGCGTAGGTCTGTAAAATGTCCTGACAGTGATGTTCATAGAGACTTGTTGTGTACTTTGATTCTTCATCTGTTTAACAGTAGACATAAGAAATGTATTAGTGGAGCAAGTAGCTGTGAAATTACTGGTGTATGATTGATAGTATGGACGTGGCGCTGAATGGAAGTGTTTGTTCAGCTGTGGGTGTTTTCATAATTGCCATGTGAGGAAGAGCAATACTCGTGATAGGCGAAAAGAGATACAGAGAGAAACACATTTGTTGCGAGTATTGTATATCAGCAGCTCCAAGGGCGGGTATCAAGTAAGACGCAAAGTGAAACGAAAGAGGAAGTATGCATGAAAGAGGCCAAATATCGACAAGAGTTCGCACTGTTAAGAGTGAGGTGAATGAGCAAGTGCTGTGCGAAAATTTTCGAAGAGAGAGGCGGTTTTAAAGAAAGCACAAGAGTCCTATGAATGCCCTCTTGTGTGTTTCTCTTTCAGTGGCTATTTGGCATGTCTGCTTGCGCCATAGAATGCTACTGTATGTGCCCCAGGCCGCCATCTAGCGGCCGGAGGTGCAAGCGGTGTTTACATACAGTCTCGCCTGAGGCAATGGTCTCTCATTTCGGAACGCAAGAAGCACTGGTAGCGCACAAAATAGCTGAGTGAGATCATGGCGGCCAAGTAAGAGTAGAAGTTGGTTCTTTGCAGAATGTCCGAGCTTGTAAATCGCGAAATGTGAAGAGTGTGTCGTATTCTCGTAGGGCGTGTTGACGGTCTCGTGGCATAAGTAGCGAGCGGTGATAGCTTGCAAGCAAGATCATACTTCACAGGATCATTTCTGTAGTATGTCTTCAACTCTCTCTAGTTCAAAGCTGGAGTAGACGTAACCACGATGATGAGTGGTAGCACTTTCCCTGAGCGTGAGGCTTGCGATCGAGATTCATCGCATCTTGGTTGTAATCGATGATCGTTCACCACATTCTGAGGGATGTGGGAAGGGAATAGCGCTTTCCGAGTGGTGGTTTTATTATATAGATTAGAAGCGTAAGTCATACCTTTGGTATCGGGACACGCGTCGTTGCAGAAATGTCGCTGCAGGTTGTGGAAGGACTTTGATTGCCACATGTCATGAAAGCTTTGTGGAAGTTTCTCGAGTGTCACGGGGACGAGCCATTTGATTTGGCCTGCTCCAAGTGCTAGGCTTGGATGACAACGACGTACTTTTGAGTTACAAGAATGAGTGAGCAACACAAGAAGAGTGCAATTGATGACCATAAAAAGCTGACACACAACACAGTCTTGATAATCACCACTAATGCATGATGTACGAAACATTTAGGAGGAGCACGTTTGGCTAGCAAACATGAATTGAGTGATTTGCAAGGCACTGTTATCTGCAAGAAGGAATGCATGAAATTGGCAAATGAATAAGACTGGTTCAAATACTATCGACAGAAATTTTATTTCTGTTGTCAACTAGTATTAATTAGATGTGTGGGAGTAGGGGGATATTTCCCTTGCACCATACATCTACATACACGTTGCGTCTGATGTGGCCTAGATCTGCGTACAAAGAACTGTCTAGTTGTCAGTTTTTTCCGTGAACGAGTGTGGTAGGGAGGAGAGAGATTAGTGTTAGATGCAGAGCAGTGCGGGCAGTTGTGTGTCGGACGTTGTATGTCGGACGGTGAGTCGCCGACAGGAATTAGGCGTGCTGCCATCTGTCGGCAGGTGAGGTAATGAAGCAGCTTGAATGGTGACAGAAATGATGGAAATAGTTAACTAAAGAGTAATAGCGACGACATTTGGCAGACACGTGTTTCAGCGTTGACAGTTAGTTTGGGGTGTGTGCTTGCATGACAGTGGAAGTCTGTTGACGGTAGAGAAGTAGACAAGACGGAAAGAATTTTCCGCGTTCTCGCGGAGAAGTAATAGAGAAGCAGACATAAGTATTGAAGTGAGGGCGTTGATCGGCACTCTGGTTTCCCTTCAAAACGAATAAATCTTTCGCCTTTTACTAAAGATTTCCGTGGAGGGGAACATTAAATGAGTCTACAAGGTATTTTTCGTAGTGCTCGGCTATTGCTGAGCCATCATCACAAGTGAAAACGTAATGTAAGTAGCAAGAGGTAGATTGTGTTGTGTGAATGAAGGGCGTGGAGTAGCGGATGACGTTGGTTCAGGCAGATATTTGTTTTTTTAAAATTTGAAATTGTAATAGGCCGTGTCGTAGTATAATGAAACAAGTACATTTGCCCTGAAATGGCGTGCAGTGTGTTAGACGATTGTGTAAAGAGAGAGCTACAGGACTACCTGGAAACACTTGGTGAACCCTTGCCGTACCTCAGTTCTAGATGATTTGAGAGTGTTTACTTGCACTGCAGTTGCACAACAGCATATAAACTGATATTTGGAAGTGAATGATGAATGATAGGCTTTGTAAGAAATACTGGTATGTGATTAGTAGATTATGTTTTGAAACCCAAAATTATTTTTACCACAGAAGTTTGTGATTTGTAGGTATGATGTGAGTGAGCTTTGGGCCGAAGATGGTGGTTAGTTGGGCAGGATAAGTATTTAAATGGTTTTCAATAGAGTGGATATTAGTGACACTGGCTTGTTGCCATAATGTGTTTGTTCATAACAGTGTACTCAGTTGTGTAGAAGATTTAGGTGAGAAAGAGACAGTTGTTGAATATGACATAAATAGCTAGAAATGAAGTAAGTAGCAATTTCCTGCTAGGTGTAGTTTGGGTATGGTGTGTCTCAGTGAGAGAGAAATCTTGAAATTGAAGGGTTGTTCCTAGCTACAGTCTTGGAAACTATGTATCTGCTGTTGACTCCAATGTTTTCAAGATTACTTGTGTACAAAATTGGGCAGACTTTGCAGTTTCTTCTTCAGTAAATCAGTGGAAGGTGGTGCAGATAATGGTAAAAATGTTCAGTGCCTCCTGTGAGTTGTTGATGCTGCTTGTCTTTTAAGTAAAATTGATAGGGGCTCTTGATTGACCCAGCCATACACAGAGCTGGTGCATACTTGGCTTGAGAAGACTTTGGTCAGTAAATGATGAAGTACCAACACAGTGCTCACAACAAAGCTCCTTTCCCTGCATTCTAGTTTCCCTCGGGTATAGAGTGACATGATATTGGCAGAGGATGTGCAGATAATCACTTTGATCAGGCTGTTTGTTTTTTTAATGCTCTTTTACCAGAATCCATGCATAGTGATAACTGTGTTCTCTGGTGGAACACGATGAGAACATTGTGTGAAGTGCACGGAAGTAGCTATTTGAGTATGTATGAAAATGTGAGGTAACCACTGTTACTCCTAAATTTCTGTGGAATAAAGTTTTCTGTATGTGTGTGTGTTTGAAAATCCCAGAGGTTCAAGTTGGTAGTTTATATGTTGCAAGCGAAAAAAGCTTTTTAGTAAACTGAGGCACTAGCATTAGTTTCCTGTTCACTGTGACAAGGAAGCTAGTATAAAAAGTAGTTTGTGGTTTTGCTTGCAAAGAAGTGCTCATGGGATGAAAGCACTGCTTGGGATTATTCTGAGATGATGGGGGGATTGCTAAACATGTAGCATTTTAGTAAGGAGCTTGTCGGAGTAGTTGTATAGTTGTAAAATTATTTGTTATTTTATGAGAAATTTCTTTATTCATAGCACATGGGCCATCATAGTTGAAGCATACAGATTGGCATGGCATGCGTAGGTCTGTAAAATGTCCTGACAGTGATGTTCATAGAGACTTGTTGTGTACTTTGATTCTTCATCTGTTTAACAGTAGACATAAGAAATGTATTAGTGGAGCAAGTAGCTGTGAAATTACTGGTGTATGATTGATAGTATGGACGTGGCGCTGAATGGAAGTGTTTGTTCAGCTGTGGGTGTTTTCATAATTGCCATGTGAGGAAGAGCAATACTCGTGATAGGCGAAAAGAGATACAGAGAGAAACACATTTGTTGCGAGTATTGTATATCAGCAGCTCCAAGGGCGGGTATCAAGTAAGACGCAAAGTGAAACGAAAGAGGAAGTATGCATGAAAGAGGCCAAATATCGACAAGAGTTCGCACTGTTAGAGTGAGGTGAATGAGCTAGTGCTGTGCGAAAATTTTCGAAGAGAGAGGCGGTTTTAAAGAAAGCACAAGAGTCCTATGAATGCCCTCTTGTGTGTTTCTCTTTCAGTGGCTATTTGGCATGTCTGCTTGCGCCATAGGATGCTACTGTATGTGCCCCAGGCCGCCATCTAGCGGCCGGAGGTGCAAGCGGTGTTTACATACAGTCTCGCCTGAGGCAATGGTCTCTCATTTCGGAACGCAAGAAGCACTGGTAGCGCACAAAATAGCTGAGTGAGATCATGGCGGCCAAGTAAGAGTAGAAGTTGGTTCTTTGCAGAATGTCCGAGCTTGTAAATCGCGAAATGTGAAGAGTGTGTCGTATTCTCGTAGGGCGTGTTGACGGTCTCGTGGCATAAGTAGCGAGCGGTGATAGCTTGCAAGCAAGATCATACTTCACAGGATCATTTCTGTAGTATGTCTTCAACTCTCTCTAGTTCAAAGCTGGAGTAGACGTAACCACGATGATGAGTGGTAGCACTTTCCCTGAGCGTGAGGCTTGCGATCGAGATTCATCGCATCTTGGTTGTAATCGATGATCGTTCACCACATTCTGAGGGATGTGGGAAGGGAATAGCGCTTTCCGAGTGGTGGTTTTATTATATAGATTAGAAGCGTAAGTCATACCTTTGGTATCGGGACACGCGTCGTTGCAGAAATGTCGCTGCAGGTTGTGGAAGGACTTTGATTGCCACATGTCATGAAAGCTTTGTGGAAGTTTCTCGAGTGTCACGGGGACGAGCCATTTGATTTGGCCTGCTCCAAGTGCTAGGCTTGGATGACAACGACGTACTTTTGAGTTACAAGAATGAGTGAGCAACACAAGAAGAGTGCAATTGATGACCATAAAAAGCTGACACACAACACAGTCTTGATAATCACCACTAATGCATGATGTACGAAACATTTAGGAGGAGCACGTTTGGCTAGCAAACATGAATTGAGTGATTTGCAAGGCACTGTTATCTGCAAGAAGGAATGCATGAAATTGGCAAATGAATAAGACTGGTTCAAATACTATCGACAGAAATTTTATTTCTGTTGTCAACTAGTATTAATTAGATGTGTGGGAGTAGGGGGATATTTCCCTTGCACCATACATCTACATACACGTTGCGTCTGATGTGGCCTAGATTTGCGTACAAAGAACTGTCTAGTTGTCAGTTTTTTCAGTGAACGAGTGTGGTAGGGAGGAGAGAGATTAGTGTTAGATGCAGAGCAGTGCGGGCAGTTGTGTGTCGGACGTTGTGTGTCGGACGGTGAGTCGCCGACAGGAATTAGGCGTGCTGCCATCTGTCGGCAGGTGAGGTAATGAAGCAGCTTGAATGGTGACAGAAATGATGGAAATAGTTAACTAAAGAGTAATAGCGACGACATTTGGTAGACACGTGTTTCAGCGTTGACAGTTAGTTTGGGGTGTGTGCTTGCATGACAGTGGAAGTCTGTTGACGGTAGAGAAGTAGACAAGACGGAAAGAATTTTCCGCGTTCTCGCGGAGAAGTAATAGAGAAGCAGCCATAAGTATTGAAGTGAGGGCGTTGATCGGCACTCTGGTTTCCCTTCAAAACGAATAAATCTTTCGCCTTTTACTAAAGATTTCCGTGGAGGGGAACATTAAATGAGTCTACAAGGTATTTTTCGTAGTGCTCGGCTATTGCTGAGCCATCATCACAAGTGAAAACGTAATGTAAGTAGCAAGAGGTAGATTGTGTTGTGTGAATGAAGGGCGTGGAGTAGCGGATGACGTTGGTTCAGGCAGATATTTGTTTTTTTAAAATTTGAAATTGTAATAGGCCGTGTCGTAGTATAATGAAACAAGTACATTTGCCCTGAAATGGCGTGCAGTGTGTTAGACGATTGTGTAAAGAGAGAGCTACAGGACTACCTGGAAACACTTGGTGAACCCTTGCCGTACCTCAGTTCTAGATGATTTGAGAGTGTTTACTTGCACTGCAGTTGCACAACAGCATATAAACTGATATTTGGAAGTGAATGATGAATGATAGGCTTTGTAAGAAATACTGGTATGTGATTAGTAGATTATGTTTTGAAACCCAAAATTATTTTTACCACAGAAGTTTGTGATTTGTAGGTATGATGTGAGTGAGCTTTGGGCCGAAGATGGTGGTTAGTTGGGCAGGATAAGTATTTAAATGGTTTTCAATAGAGTGGATATTAGTGACACTGGCTTGTTGCCATAATGTGTTTGTTCATAACAGTGTACTCAGTTGTGTAGAAGATTTAGGTGAGAAAGAGACAGTTGTTGAATATGACATAAATAGCTAGAAATGAAGTAAGTAGCAATTTCCTGCTAGGTGTAGTTTGGGTATGGTGTGTCTCAGTGAGAGAGAAATCTTGAAATTGAAGGGTTGTTCCTAGCTACAGTCTTGGAAACTATGTATCTGCTGTTGACTCCAATGTTTTCAAGATTACTTGTGTACAAAATTGGGCAGACTTTGCAGTTTCTTCTTCAGTAAATCAGTGGAAGGTGGTGCAGATAATGGTAAAAATGTTCAGTGCCTCCTGTGAGTTGTTGATGCTGCTTGTCTTTTAAGTAAAATTGATAGGGGCTCTTGATTGACCCAGCCATACACAGAGCTGGTGCATACTTGGCTTGAGAAGACTTTGGTCAGTAAATGATGAAATACCAACACAGTGCTCACAACAAAGCTCCTTTCCCTGCATTCTAGTTTCCCTCGGGTATAGAGTGACATGATATTGGCAGAGGATGTGCAGATAATCACTTTGATCAGGCTGTTTGTTTTTTTTAATGCTCTTTTACCAGAATCCATGCATAGTGATAACTGTGTTCTCTGGTGGAACACGATGAGAACATTGTGTGAAGTGCACGGAAGTAGCTATTTGAGTATGTATGAAAATGTGAGGTAACCACTGTTACTCCTAAATTTCTGTGGAATAAAGTTTTCTGTATGTGTGTGTGTTTGAAAATCCCAGAGGTTCAAGTTGGTAGTTTATATGTTGCAAGCGAAAAAAGCTTTTTAGTAAACTGAGGCACTAGCATTAGTTTCCTGTTCACTGTGACAAGGAAGCTAGTATAAAAAGTAGTTTGTGGTTTTGCTTGCAAAGAAGTGCTCATGGGATGAAAGCACTGCTTGGGATTATTCTGAGATGATGGGGGGATTGCTAAACATGTAGCATTTTAGTAAGGAGCTTGTCGGAGTAGTTGTATAGTTGTAAAATTATTTGTTATTTTATGAGAAATTTCTTTATTCATAGCACATGGGCCATCATAGTTGAAGCATACAGATTGGCATGGCATGCGTAGGTCTGTAAAATGTCCTGACAGTGATGTTCATAGAGACTTGTTGTGTACTTTGATTCTTCATCTGTTTAACAGTAGACATAAGAAATGTATTAGTGGAGCAAGTAGCTGTGAAATTACTGGTGTATGATTGATAGTATGGACGTGGCGCTGAATGGAAGTGTTTGTTCAGCTGTGGGTGTTTTCATAATTGCCATGTGAGGAAGAGCAATACTCGTGATAGGCGAAAAGAGATACAGAGAGAAACACATTTGTTGCGAGTATTGTATATCAGCAGCTCCAAGGGCGGGTATCAAGTAAGACGCAAAGTGAAACGAAAGAGGAAGTATGCATGAAAGAGGCCAAATATCGACAAGAGTTCGCACTGTTAGAGTGAGGTGAATGAGCTAGTGCTGTGCGAAAATTTTCGAAGAGAGAGGCGGTTTTAAAGAAAGCACAAGAGTCCTATGAATGCCCTCTTGTGTGTTTCTCTTTCAGTGGCTATTTGGCATGTCTGCTTGCGCCATAGAATGCTACTGTATGTGCCCCAGGCCGCCATCTAGCGGCCGGAGGTGCAAGCGGTGTTTACATACAGTCTCGCCTGAGGCAATGGTCTCTCATTTCGGAACGCAAGAAGCACTGGTAGCGCACAAAATAGCTGAGTGAGATCATGGCGGCCAAGTAAGAGTAGAAGTTGGTTCTTTGCAGAATGTCCGAGCTTGTAAATCGCGAAATGTGAAGAGTGTGTCGTATTCTCGTAGGGCGTGTTGACGGTCTCGTGGCATAAGTAGCGAGCGGTGATAGCTTGCAAGCAAGATCATACTTCACAGGATCATTTCTGTAGTATGTCTTCAACTCTCTCTAGTTCAAAGCTGGAGTAGACGTAACCACGATGATGAGTGGTAGCACTTTCCCTGAGCGTGAGGCTTGCGATCGAGATTCATCGCATCTTGGTTGTAATCGATGATCGTTCACCACATTCTGAGGGATGTGGGAAGGGAATAGCGCTTTCCGAGTGGTGGTTTTATTATATAGATTAGAAGCGTAAGTCATACCTTTGGTATCGGGACACGCGTCGTTGCAGAAATGTCGCTGCAGGTTGTGGAAGGACTTTGATTGCCACATGTCATGAAAGCTTTGTGGAAGTTTCTCGAGTGTCACGGGGACGAGCCATTTGATTTGACCTGCTCCAAGTGCTAGGCTTGGATGACAACGACGTACTTTTGAGTTACAAGAATGAGTGAGCAACACAAGAAGAGTGCAATTGATGACCATAAAAAGCTGACACACAACACAGTCTTGATAATCACCACTAATGCATGATGTACGAAACATTTAGGAGGAGCACGTTTGGCTAGCAAACATGAATTGAGTGATTTGCAAGGCACTGTTATCTGCAAGAAGGAATGCATGAAATTGGCAAATGAATAAGACTGGTTCAAATACTATCGACAGAAATTTTATTTCTGTTGTCAACTAGTATTAATTAGATGTGTGGGAGTAGGGGGATATTTCCCTTGCACCATACATCTACATACACGTTGCGTCTGATGTGGCCTAGATTTGCGTACAAAGAACTGTCTAGTTGTCAGTTTTTTCAGTGAACGAGTGTGGTAGGGAGGAGAGAGATTAGTGTTAGATGCAGAGCAGTGCGGGCAGTTGTGTGTCGGACGTTGTATGTCGGACGGTGAGTCGCCGACAGGAATTAGGCGTGCTGCCATCTGTCGGCAGGTGAGGTAATGAAGCAGCTTGAATG
This sequence comes from Schistocerca piceifrons, assembly GCF_021461385.2. Lineage (NCBI taxonomy): Eukaryota > Metazoa > Arthropoda > Insecta > Orthoptera > Acrididae > Schistocerca > Schistocerca piceifrons. The sequence continues at coordinate 601,039,276 of NC_060140.1, read as the reverse complement.
GTGACAGAAATGATGGAAATAGTTAACTAAAGAGTAATAGCGACGACATTTGGCAGACACGTGTTTCAGCGTTGACAGTTAGTTTGGGGTGTGTGCTTGCATGACAGTGGAAGTCTGTTGACGGTAGAGAAGTAGACAAGACGGAAAGAATTTTCCGCGTTCTCGCGGAGAAGTAATAGAGAAGCAGCCATAAGTATTGAAGTGAGGGCGTTGATCGGCACTCTGGTTTCCCTTCAAAACGAATAAATCTTTCGCCTTTTACTAAAGATTTCCGTGGAGGGGAACATTAAATGAGTCTATAAGGTATTTTTCGTAGTGCTCGGCTATTGCTGAGCCATCATCACAAGTGAAAACGTAATGTAAGTAGCAAGAGGTAGATTGTGTTGTGTGAATGAAGGGCGTGGAGTAGCGGATGACGTTGGTTCAGGCAGATATTTGTTTTTTTAAAATTTGAAATTGTAATAGGCCGTGTCGTAGTATAATGAAACAAGTACATTTGCCCTGAAATGGCGTGCAGTGTGTTAGACGATTGTGTAAAGAGAGAGCTACAGGACTACCTGGAAACACTTGGTGAACCCTTGCCGTACCTCAGTTCTAGATGATTTGAGAGTGTTTACTTGCACTGCAGTTGCACAACAGCATATAAACTGATATTTGGAAGTGAATGATGAATGATAGGCTTTGTAAGAAATACTGGTATGTGATTAGTAGATTATGTTTTGAAACCCAAAATTATTTTTACCACAGAAGTTTGTGATTTGTAGGTATGATGTGAGTGAGCTTTGGGCCGAAGATGGTGGTTAGTTGGGCAGGATAAGTATTTAAATGGTTTTCAATAGAGTGGATATTAGTGACACTGGCTTGTTGCCATAATGTGTTTGTTCATAACAGTGTACTCAGTTGTGTAGAAGATTTAGGTGAGAAAGAGACAGTTGTTGAATATGACATAAATAGCTAGAAATGAAGTAAGTAGCAATTTCCTGCTAGGTGTAGTTTGGGTATGGTGTGTCTCAGTGAGAGAGAAATCTTGAAATTGAAGGGTTGTTCCTAGCTACAGTCTTGGAAACTATGTATCTGCTGTTGACTCCAATGTTTTCAAGATTACTTGTGTACAAAATTGGGCAGACTTTGCAGTTTCTTCTTCAGTAAATCAGTGGAAGGTGGTGCAGATAATGGTAAAAATGTTCAGTGCCTCCTGTGAGTTGTTGATGCTGCTTGTCTTTTAAGTAAAATTGATAGGGGCTCTTGATTGACCCAGCCATACACAGAGCTGGTGCATACTTGGCTTGAGAAGACTTTGGTCAGTAAATGATGAAGTACCAACACAGTGCTCACAACAAAGCTCCTTTCCCTGCATTCTAGTTTCCCTCGGGTATAGAGTGACATGATATTGGCAGAGGATGTGCAGATAATCACTTTGATCAGGCTGTTTGTTTTTTTAATGCTCTTTTACCAGAATCCATGCATAGTGATAACTGTGTTCTCTGGTGGAACACGATGAGAACATTGTGTGAAGTGCACGGAAGTAGCTATTTGAGTATGTATGAAAATGTGAGGTAACCACTGTTACTCCTAAATTTCTGTGGAATAAAGTTTTCTGTATGTGTGTGTGTTTGAAAATCCCAGAGGTTCAAGTTGGTAGTTTATATGTTGCAAGCGAAAAAAGCTTTTTAGTAAACTGAGGCACTAGCATTAGTTTCCTGTTCACTGTGACAAGGAAGCTAGTATAAAAAGTAGTTTGTGGTTTTGCTTGCAAAGAAGTGCTCATGGGATGAAAGCACTGCTTGGGATTATTCTGAGATGATGGGGGGATTGCTAAACATGTAGCATTTTAGTAAGGAGCTTGTCGGAGTAGTTGTATAGTTGTAAAATTATTTGTTATTTTATGAGAAATTTCTTTATTCATAGCACATGGGCCATCATAGTTGAAGCATACAGATTGGCATGGCATGCGTAGGTCTGTAAAATGTCCTGACAGTGATGTTCATAGAGACTTGTTGTGTACTTTGATTCTTCATCTGTTTAACAGTAGACATAAGAAATGTATTAGTGGAGCAAGTAGCTGTGAAATTACTGGTGTATGATTGATAGTATGGACGTGGCGCTGAATGGAAGTGTTTGTTCAGCTGTGGGTGTTTTCATAATTGCCATGTGAGGAAGAGCAATACTCGTGATAGGCGAAAAGAGATACAGAGAGAAACACATTTGTTGCGAGTATTGTATATCAGCAGCTCCAAGGGCGGGTATCAAGTAAGACGCAAAGTGAAACGAAAGAGGAAGTATGCATGAAAGAGGCCAAATATCGACAAGAGTTCGCACTGTTAGAGTGAGGTGAATGAGCTAGTGCTGTGCGAAAATTTTCGAAGAGAGAGGCGGTTTTAAAGAAAGCACAAGAGTCCTATGAATGCCCTCTTGTGTGTTTCTCTTTCAGTGGCTATTTGGCATGTCTGCTTGCGCCATAGAATGCTACTGTATGTGCCCCAGGCCGCCATCTAGCGGCCGGAGGTGCAAGCGGTGTTTACATACAGTCTCGCCTGAGGCAATGGTCTCTCATTTCGGAACGCAAGAAGCACTGGTAGCGCACAAAATAGCTGAGTGAGATCATGGCGGCCAAGTAAGAGTAGAAGTTGGTTCTTTGCAGAATGTCCGAGCTTGTAAATCGCGAAATGTGAAGAGTGTGTCGTATTCTCGTAGGGCGTGTTGACGGTCTCGTGGCATAAGTAGCGAGCGGTGATAGCTTGCAAGCAAGATCATACTTCACAGGATCATTTCTGTAGTATGTCTTCAACTCTCTCTAGTTCAAAGCTGGAGTAGACGTAACCACGATGATGAGTGGTAGCACTTTCCCTGAGCGTGAGGCTTGCGATCGAGATTCATCGCATCTTGGTTGTAATCGATGATCGTTCACCACATTCTGAGGGATGTGGGAAGGGAATAGCGCTTTCCGAGTGGTGGTTTTATTATATAGATTAGAAGCGTAAGTCATACCTTTGGTATCGGGACACGCGTCGTTGCAGAAATGTCGCTGCAGGTTGTGGAAGGACTTTGATTGCCACATGTCATGAAAGCTTTGTGGAAGTTTCTCGAGTGTCACGGGGACGAGCCATTTGATTTGGCCTGCTCCAAGTGCTAGGCTTGGATGACAACGACGTACTTTTGAGTTACAAGAATGAGTGAGCAACACAAGAAGAGTGCAATTGATGACCATAAAAAGCTGACACACAACACAGTCTTGATAATCACCACTAATGCATGATGTACGAAACATTTAGGAGGAGCACGTTTGGCTAGCAAACATGAATTGAGTGATTTGCAAGGCACTGTTATCTGCAAGAAGGAATGCATGAAATTGGCAAATGAATAAGACTGGTTCAAATACTATCGACAGAAATTTTATTTCTGTTGTCAACTAGTATTAATTAGATGTGTGGGAGTAGGGGGATATTTCCCTTGCACCATACATCTACATACACGTTGCGTCTGATGTGGCCTAGATTTGCGTACAAAGAACTGTCTAGTTGTCAGTTTTTTCAGTGAACGAGTGTGGTAGGGAGGAGAGAGATTAGTGTTAGATGCAGAGCAGTGCGGGCAGTTGTGTGTCGGACGTTGTATGTCGGACGGTGAGTCGCCGACAGGAATTAGGCGTGCTGCCATCTGTCGGCAGGTGAGGTAATGAAGCAGCTTGAATGGTGACAGAAATGATGGAAATAGTTAACTAAAGAGTAATAGCGACGACATTTGGCAGACACGTGTTTCAGCGTTGACAGTTAGTTTGGGGTGTGTGCTTGCATGACAGTGGAAGTCTGTTGACGGTAGAGAAGTAGACAAGACGGAAAGAATTTTCCGCGTTCTCGCGGAGAAGTAATAGAGAAGCAGCCATAAGTATTGAAGTGAGGGCGTTGATCGGCACTCTGGTTTCCCTTCAAAACGAATAAATCTTTCGCCTTATACTAAAGATTTCCGTGGAGGGGAACATTAAATGAGTCTACAAGGTATTTTTCGTAGTGCTCGGCTATTGCTGAGCCATCATCACAAGTGAAAACGTAATGTAAGTAGCAAGAGGTAGATTGTGTTGTGTGAATGAAGGGCGTGGAGTAGCGGATGACGTTGGTTCAGGCAGATATATGTTTTTTTAAAATTTGAAATTGTAATAGGCCGTGTCGTAGTATAATGAAACAAGTACATTTGCCCTGAAATGGCGTGCAGTGTGTTAGACGATTGTGTAAAGAGAGAGCTACAGGACTACCTGGAAACACTTGGTGAACCCTTGCCGTACCTCAGTTCTAGATGATTTGAGAGTGTTTACTTGCACTGCAGTTGCACAACAGCATATAAACTGATATTTGGAAGTGAATGATGACTGATAGGCTTTGTAAGAAATACTGGTATGTGATTAGTAGATTATGTTTTGAAACCCAAAATTATTTTTACCACAGAAGTTTGTGATTTGTAGGTATGATGTGAGTGAGCTTTGGGCCGAAGATGGTGGTTAGTTGGGCAGGATAAGTATTTAAATGGTTTTCAATAGAGTGGATATTAGTGACACTGGCTTGTTGCCATAATGTGTTTGTTCATAACAGTGTACTCAGTTGTGTAGGAGATTTAGGTGAGAAAGAGACAGTTGTTGAATATGACATAAATAGCTAGAAATGAAGTAAGTAGCAATTTCCTGCTAGGTGTAGTTTGGGTATGGTGTGTCTCAGTGAGAGAGAAATCTTGAAATTGAAGGGTTGTTCCTAGCTACAGTCTTGGAAACTATGTATCTGCTGTTGACTCCAATGTTTTCAAGATTACTTGTGTACAAAATTGGGCAGACTTTGCAGTTTCTTCTTCAGTAAATCAGTGGAAGGTGGTGCAGATAATGGTAAAAATGTTCAGTGCCTCCTGTGAGTTGTTGATGCTGCTTGTCTTTTAAGTAAAATTGATAGGGGCTCTTGATTGACCCAGCCATACACAGAGCTGGTGCATACTTGGCTTGAGAAGACTTTGGTCAGTAAATGATGAAGTACCAACACAGTGCTCACAACAAAGCTCCTTTCCCTGCATTCTAGTTTCCCTCGGGTATAGAGTGACATGATATTGGCAGAGGATGTGCAGATAATCACTTTGATCAGGCTGTTTGTTTTTTTAATGCTCTTTTACCAGAATCCATGCATAGTGATAACTGTGTTCTCTGGTGGAACACGATGAGAACATTGTGTGAAGTGCACGGAAGTAGCTATTTGAGTATGTATGAAAATGTGAGGTAACCACTGTTACTCCTAAATTTCTGTGGAATAAAGTTTTCTGTATGTGTGTGTGTTTGAAAATCCCAGAGGTTCAAGTTGGTAGTTTATATGTTGCAAGCGAAAAAAGCTTTTTAGTAAACTGAGGCACTAGCATTAGTTTCCTGTTCACTGTGACAAGGAAGCTAGTATAAAAAGTAGTTTGTGGTTTTGCTTGCAAAGAAGTGCTCATGGGATGAAAGCACTGCTTGGGATTATTCTGAGATGATGGGGGGATTGCTAAACATGTAGCATTTTAGTAAGGAGCTTGTCGGAGTAGTTGTATAGTTGTAAAATTATTTGTTATTTTATGAGAAATTTCTTTATTCATAGCACATGGGCCATCATAGTTGAAGCATACAGATTGGCATGGCATGCGTAGGTCTGTAAAATGTCCTGACAGTGATGTTCATAGAGACTTGTTGTGTACTTTGATTCTTCATCTGTTTAACAGTAGACATAAGAAATGTATTAGTGGAGCAAGTAGCTGTGAAATTACTGGTGTATGATTGATAGTATGGACGTGGCGCTGAATGGAAGTGTTTGTTCAGCTGTGGGTGTTTTCATAATTGCCATGTGAGGAAGAGCAATACTCGTGATAGGCGAAAAGAGATACAGAGAGAAACACATTTGTTGCGAGTATTGTATATCAGCAGCTCCAAGGGCGGGTATCAAGTAAGACGCAAAGTGAAACGAAAGAGGAAGTATGCATGAAAGAGGCCAAATATCGACAAGAGTTCGCACTGTTAGAGTGAGGTGAATGAGCTAGTGCTGTGCGAAAATTTTCGAAGAGAGAGGCGGTTTTAAAGAAAGCACAAGAGTCCTATGAATGCCCTCTTGTGTGTTTCTCTTTCAGTGGCTATTTGGCATGTCTGCTTGCGCCATAGAATGCTACTGTATGTGCCCCAGGCCGCCATCTAGCGGCCGGAGGTGCAAGCGGTGTTTACATACAGTCTCGCCTGAGGCAATGGTCTCTCATTTCGGAACGCAAGAAGCACTGGTAGCGCACAAAATAGCTGAGTGAGATCATGGCGGCCAAGTAAGAGTAGAAGTTGGTTCTTTGCAGAATGTCCGAGCTTGTAAATCGCGAAATGTGAAGAGTGTGTCGTATTCTCGTAGGGCGTGTTGACGGTCTCGTGGCATAAGTAGCGAGCGGTGATAGCTTGCAAGCAAGATCATACTTCACAGGATCATTTCTGTAGTATGTCTTCAACTCTCTCTAGTTCAAAGCTGGAGTAGACGTAACCACGATGATGAGTGGTAGCACTTTCCCTGAGCGTGAGGCTTGCGATCGAGATTCATCGCATCTTGGTTGTAATCGATGATCGTTCACCACATTCTGAGGGATGTGGGAAGGGAATAGCGCTTTCCGAGTGGTGGTTTTATTATATAGATTAGAAGCGTAAGTCATACCTTTGGTATCGGGACACGCGTCGTTGCAGAAATGTCGCTGCAGGTTGTGGAAGGACTTTGATTGCCACATGTCATGAAAGCTTTGTGGAAGTTTCTCGAGTGTCACGGGGACGAGCCATTTGATTTGGCCTGCTCCAAGTGCTAGGCTTGGATGACAACGACGTACTTTTGAGTTACAAGAATGAGTGAGCAACACAAGAAGAGTGCAATTGATGACCATAAAAAGCTGACACACAACACAGTCTTGATAATCACCACTAATGCATGATGTACGAAACATTTAGGAGGAGCACGTTTGGCTAGCAAACATGAATTGAGTGATTTGCAAGGCACTGTTATCTGCAAGAAGGAATGCATGAAATTGGCAAATGAATAAGACTGGTTCAAATACTATCGACAGAAATTTTATTTCTGTTGTCAACTAGTATTAATTAGATGTGTGGGAGTAGGGGGATATTTCCCTTGCACCATACATCTACATACACGTTGCGTCTGATGTGGCCTAGATTTGCGTACAAAGAACTGTCTAGTTGTCAGTTTTTTCAGTGAACGAGTGTGGTAGGGAGGAGAGAGATTAGTGTTAGATGCAGAGCAGTGCGGGCAGTTGTGTGTCGGACGTTGTATGTCGGACGGTGAGTCGCCGACAGGAATTAGGCGTGCTGCCATCTGTCGGCAGGTGAGGTAATGAAGCAGCTTGAATGGTGACAGAAATGATGGAAATAGTTAACTAAAGAGTAATAGCGACGACATTTGGCAGACACGTGTTTCAGCGTTGACAGTTAGTTTGGGGTGTGTGCTTGCATGACAGTGGAAGTCTGTTGACGGTAGAGAAGTAGACAAGACGGAAAGAATTTTCCGCGTTCTCGCGGAGAAGTAATAGAGAAGCAGCCATAAGTATTGAAGTGAGGGCGTTGATCGGCACTCTGGTTTCCCTTCAAAACGAATAAATCTTTCGCCTTATACTAAAGATTTCCGTGGAGGGGAACATTAAATGAGTCTACAAGGTATTTTTCGTAGTGCTCGGCTATTGCTGAGCCATCATCACAAGTGAAAACGTAATGTAAGTAGCAAGAGGTAGATTGTGTTGTGTGAATGAAGGGCGTGGAGTAGCGGATGACGTTGGTTCAGGCAGATATTTGTTTTTTTTAAAATTTGAAATTGTAATAGGCCGTGTCGTAGTATAATGAAACAAGTACATTTGCCCTGAAATGGCGTGCAGTGTGTTAGACGATTGTGTAAAGAGAGAGCTACAGGACTACCTGGAAACACTCGGTGAACCCTTGCCGTACCTCAGTTCTAGATGATTTGAGAGTGTTTACTTGCACTGCAGTTGCACAACAGCATATAAACTGATATTTGGAAGTGAATGATGAATGATAGGCTTTGTAAGAAATACTGGTATGTGATTAGTAGATTATGCTTTGAAACCCAAAATTATTTTTACCACAGAAGTTTGTGATTTGTAGGTATGATGTGAGTGAGCTTTGGGCCGAAGATGGTGGTTAGTTGGGCAGGATAAGTATTTAAATGGTTTTCAATAGAGTGGATATTAGTGACACTGGCTTGTTGCCATAATGTGTTTGTTCATAACAGTGTACTCAGTTGTGTAGAAGATTTAGGTGAGAAAGAGACAGTTGTTGAATATGACATAAATAGCTAGAAATGAAGTAAGTAGCAATTTCCTGCTAGGTGTAGTTTGGGTATGGTGTGTCTCAGTGAGAGAGAAATCTTGAAATTGAAGGGTTGTTCCTAGCTACAGTCTTGGAAACTATGTATCTGCTGTTGACTCCAATGTTTTCAAGATTACTTGTGTACAAAATTGGGCAGACTTTGCAGTTTCTTCTTCAGTAAATCAGTGGAAGGTGGTGCAGATAATGGTAAAAATGTTCAGTGCCTCCTGTGAGTTGTTGATGCTGCTTGTCTTTTAAGTAAAATTGATAGGGGCTCTTGATTGACCCAGCCATACACAGAGCTGGTGCATACTTGGCTTGAGAAGACTTTGGTCAGTAAATGATGAAATACCAACACAGTGCTCACAACAAAGCTCCTTTCCCTGCATTCTAGTTTCCCTCGGGTATAGAGTGACATGATATTGGCAGAGGATGTGCAGATAATCACTTTGATCAGGCTGTTTGTTTTTTTTAATGCTCTTTTACCAGAATCCATGCATAGTGATAACTGTGTTCTCTGGTGGAACACGATGAGAACATTGTGTGAAGTGCACGGAAGTAGCTATTTGAGTATGTATGAAAATGTGAGGTAACCACTGTTACTCCTAAATTTCTGTGGAATAAAGTTTTCTGTATGTGTGTGTGTTTGAAAATCCCAGAGGTTCAAGTTGGTAGTTTATATGTTGCAAGCGAAAAAAGCTTTTTAGTAAACTGAGGCACTAGCATTAGTTTCCTGTTCACTGTGACAAGGAAGCTAGTATAAAAAGTAGTTTGTGGTTTTGCTTGCAAAGAAGTGCTCATGGGATGAAAGCACTGCTTGGGATTATTCTGAGATGATGGGGGGATTGCTAAACATGTAGCATTTTAGTAAGGAGCTTGTCGGAGTAGTTGTATAGTTGTAAAATTATTTGTTATTTTATGAGAAATTTCTTTATTCATAGCACATGGGCCATCATAGTTGAAGCATACAGATTGGCATGGCATGCGTAGGTCTGTAAAATGTCCTGACAGTGATGTTCATAGAGACTTGTTGTGTACTTTGATTCTTCATCTGTTTAACAGTAGACATAAGAAATGTATTAGTGGAGCAAGTAGCTGTGAAATTACTGGTGTATGATTGATAGTATGGACGTGGCGCTGAATGGAAGTGTTTGTTCAGCTGTGGGTGTTTTCATAATTGCCATGTGAGGAAGAGCAATACTCGTGATAGGCGAAAAGAGATACAGAGAGAAACACATTTGTTGCGAGTATTGTATATCAGCAGCTCCAAGGGCGGGTATCAAGTAAGACGCAAAGTGAAACGAAAGAGGAAGTATGCATGAAAGAGGCCAAATATCGACAAGAGTTCGCACTGTTAGAGTGAGGTGAATGAGCTAGTGCTGTGCGAAAATTTTCGAAGAGAGAGGCGGTTTTAAAGAAAGCACAAGAGTCCTATGAATGCCCTCTTGTGTGTTTCTCTTTCAGTGGCTATTTGGCATGTCTGCTTGCGCCATAGAATGCTACTGTATGTGCCCCAGGCCGCCATCTAGCGGCCGGAGGTGCAAGCGGTGTTTACATACAGTCTCGCCTGAGGCAATGGTCTCTCATTTCGGAACGCAAGAAGCACTGGTAGCGCACAAAATAGCTGAGTGAGATCATGGCGGCCAAGTAAGAGTAGAAGTTGGTTCTTTGCAGAATGTCCGAGCTTGTAAATCGCGAAATGTGAAGAGTGTGTCGTATTCTCGTAGGGCGTGTTGACGGTCTCGTGGCATAAGTAGCGAGCGGTGATAGCTTGCAAGCAAGATCATACTTCACAGGATCATTTCTGTAGTATGTCTTCAACTCTCTCTAGTTCAAAGCTGGAGTAGACGTAACCACGATGATGAGTGGTAGCACTTTCCCTGAGCGTGAGGCTTGCGATCGAGATTCATCGCATCTTGGTTGTAATCGATGATCGTTCACCACATTCTGAGGGATGTGGGAAGGGAATAGCGCTTTCCGAGTGGTGGTTTTATTATATAGATTAGAAGCGTAAGTCATACCTTTGGTATCGGGACACGCGTCGTTGCAGAAATGTCGCTGCAGGTTGTGGAAGGACTTTGATTGCCACATGTCATGAAAGCTTTGTGGAAGTTTCTCGAGTGTCACGGGGACGAGCCATTTGATTTGGCCTGCTCCAAGTGCTAGGCTTGGATGACAACGACGTACTTTTGAGTTACAAGAATGAGTGAGCAACACAAGAAGAGTGCAATTGATGACCATAAAAAGCTGACACACAACACAGTCTTGATAATCACCACTAATGCATGATGTACGAAACATTTAGGAGGAGCACGTTTGGCTAGCAAACATGAATTGAGTGATTTGCAAGGCACTGTTATCTGCAAGAAGGAATGCATGAAATTGGCAAATGAATAAGACTGGTTCAAATACTATCGACAGAAATTTTATTTCTGTTGTCAACTAGTATTAATTAGATGTGTGGGAGTAGGGGGATATTTCCCTTGCACCATACATCTACATACACGTTGCGTCTGATGTGGCCTAGATTTGCGTACAAAGAACTGTCTAGTTGTCAGTTTTTTCAGTGAACGAGTGTGGTAGGGAGGAGAGAGATTAGTGTTAGATGCAGAGCAGTGCGGGCAGTTGTGTGTCGGACGTTGTATGTCGGACGGTGAGTCGCCGACAGGAATTAGGCGTGCTGCCATCTGTCGGCAGGTGAGGTAATGAAGCAGCTTGAATGGTGACAGAAATGATGGAAATAGTTAACTAAAGAGTAATAGCGACGACATTTGGTAGACACGTGTTTCAGCGTTGACAGTTAGTTTGGGGTGTGTGCTTGCATGACAGTGGAAGTCTGTTGACGGTAGAGAAGTAGACAAGACGGAAAGAATTTTCCGCGTTCTCGCGGAGAAGTAATAGAGAAGCAGCCATAAGTATTGAAGTGAGGGCGTTGATCGGCACTCTGGTTTCCCTTCAAAACGAATAAATCTTTCGCCTTTTACTAAAGATTTCCGTGGAGGGGAACATTAAATGAGTCTACAAGGTATTTTTCGTAGTGCTCGGCTATTGCTGAGCCATCATCACAAGTGAAAACGTAATGTAAGTAGCAAGAGGTAGATTGTGTTGTGTGAATGAAGGGCGTGGAGTAGCGGATGACGTTGGTTCAGGCAGATATTTGTTTTTTTAAAATTTGAAATTGTAATAGGCCGTGTCGTAGTATAATGAAACAAGTACATTTGCCCTGAAATGGCGTGCAGTGTGTTAGACGATTGTGTAAAGAGAGAGCTACAGGACTACCTGGAAACACTTGGTGAACCCTTGCCGTACCTCAGTTCTAGATGATTTGAGAGTGTTTACTTGCACTGCAGTTGCACAACAGCATATAAACTGATATTTGGAAGTGAATGATGAATGATAGGCTTTGTAAGAAATACTGGTATGTGATTAGTAGATTATGTTTTGAAACCCAAAATTATTTTTACCACAGAAGTTTGTGATTTGTAGGTATGATGTGAGTGAGCTTTGGGCCGAAGATGGTGGTTAGTTGGGCAGGATAAGTATTTAAATGGTTTTCAATAGAGTGGATATTAGTGACACTGGCTTGTTGCCATAATGTGTTTGTTCATAACAGTGTACTCAGTTGTGTAGAAGATTTAGGTGAGAAAGAGACAGTTGTTGAATATGACATAAATAGCTAGAAATGAAGTAAGTAGCAATTTCCTGCTAGGTGTAGTTTGGGTATGGTGTGTCTCAGTGAGAGAGAAATCTTGAAATTGAAGGGTTGTTCCTAGCTACAGTCTTGGAAACTATGTATCTGCTGTTGACTCCAATGTTTTCAAGATTACTTGTGTACAAAATTGGGCAGACTTTGCAGTTTCTTCTTCAGTAAATCAGTGGAAGGTGGTGCAGATAATGGTAAAAATGTTCAGTGCCTCCTGTGAGTTGTTGATGCTGCTTGTCTTTTAAGTAAAATTGATAGGGGCTCTTGATTGACCCAGCCATACACAGAGCTGGTGCATACTTGGCTTGAGAAGACTTTGGTCAGTAAATGATGAAATACCAACACAGTGCTCACAACAAAGCTCCTTTCCCTGCATTCTAGTTTCCCTCGGGTATAGAGTGACATGATATTGGCAGAGGATGTGCAGATAATCACTTTGATCAGGCTGTTTGTTTTTTTAATGCTCTTTTACCAGAATCCATGCATAGTGATAACTGTGTTCTCTGGTGGAACACGATGAGAACATTGTGTGAAGTGCACGGAAGTAGCTATTTGAGTATGTATGAAAATGTGAGGTAACCACTGTTACTCCTAAATTTCTGTGGAATAAAGTTTTCTGTATGTGTGTGTGTTTGAAAATCCCAGAGGTTCAAGTTGGTAGTTTATATGTTGCAAGCGAAAAAAGCTTTTTAGTAAACTGAGGCACTAGCATTAGTTTCCTGTTCACTGTGACAAGGAAGCTAGTATAAAAAGTAGTTTGTGGTTTTGCTTGCAAAGAAGTGCTCATGGGATGAAAGCACTGCTTGGGATTATTCTGAGATGATGGGGGGATTGCTAAACATGTAGCATTTTAGTAAGGAGCTTGTCGGAGTAGTTGTATAGTTGTAAAATTATTTGTTATTTTATGAGAAATTTCTTTATTCATAGCACATGGGCCGTCATAGTTGAAGCATACAGATTGGCATGGCATGCGTAGGTCTGTAAAATGTCCTGACAGTGATGTTCATAGAGACTTGTTGTGTACTTTGATTCTTCATCTGTTTAACAGTAGACATAAGAAATGTATTAGTGGAGCAAGTAGCTGTGAAATTACTGGTGTATGATTGATAGTATGGACGTGGCGCTGAATGGAAGTGTTTGTTCAGCTGTGGGTGTTTTCATAATTGCCATGTGAGGAAGAGCAATACTCGTGATAGGCGAAAAGAGATACAGAGAGAAACACATTTGTTGCGAGTATTGTATATCAGCAGCTCCAAGGGCGGGTATCAAGTAAGACGCAAAGTGAAACGAAAGAGGAAGTATGCATGAAAGAGGCCAAATATCGACAAGAGTTCGCACTGTTAGAGTGAGGTGAATGAGCTAGTGCTGTGCGAAAATTTTCGAAGAGAGAGGCGGTTTTAAAGAAAGCACAAGAGTCCTATGAATGCCCTCTTGTGTGTTTCTCTTTCAGTGGCTATTTGGCATGTCTGCTTGCGCCATAGAATGCTACTGTATGTGCCCCAGGCCGCCATCTAGCGGCCGGAGGTGCAAGCGGTGTTTACATACAGTCTCGCCTGAGGCAATGGTCTCTCATTTCGGAACGCAAGAAGCACTGGTAGCGCACAAAATAGCTGAGTGAGATCATGGCGGCCAAGTAAGAGTAGAAGTTGGTTCTTTGCAGAATGTCCGAGCTTGTAAATCGCGAAATGTGAAGAGTGTGTCGTATTCTCGTAGGGCGTGTTGACGGTCTCGTGGCATAAGTAGCGAGCGGTGATAGCTTGCAAGCAAGATCATACTTCACAGGATCATTTCTGTAGTATGTCTTCAACTCTCTCTAGTTCAAAGCTGGAGTAGACGTAACCACGATGATGAGTGGTAGCACTTTCCCTGAGCGTGAGGCTTGCGATCGAGATTCATCGCATCTTGGTTGTAATCGATGATCGTTCACCACATTCTGAGGGATGTGGGAAGGGAATAGCGCTTTCCGAGTGGTGGTTTTATTATATAGATTAGAAGCGTAAGTCATACCTTTGGTATCGGGACACGCGTCGTTGCAGAAATGTCGCTGCAGGTTGTGGAAGGACTTTGATTGCCACATGTCATGAAAGCTTTGTGGAAGTTTCTCGAGTGTCACGGGGACGAGCCATTTGATTTGGCCTGCTCCAAGTGCTAGGCTTGGATGACAACGACGTACTTTTGAGTTACAAGAATGAGTGAGCAACACAAGAAGAGTGCAATTGATGACCATAAAAAGCTGACACACAACACAGTCTTGATAATCACCACTAATGCATGATGTACGAAACATTTAGGAGGAGCACGTTTGGCTAGCAAACATGAATTGAGTGATTTGCAAGGCACTGTTATCTGCAAGAAGGAATGCATGAAATTGGCAAATGAATAAGACTGGTTCAAATACTATCGACAGAAATTTTATTTCTGTTGTCAACTAGTATTAATTAGATGTGTGGGAGTAGGGGGATATTTCCCTTGCACCATACATCTACATACACGTTGCGTCTGATGTGGCCTAGATTTGCGTACAAAGAACTGTCTAGTTGTCAGTTTTTTCAGTGAACGAGTGTGGTAGGGAGGAGAGAGATTAGTGTTAGATGCAGAGCAGTGCGGGCAGTTGTGTGTCGGACGTTGTATGTCGGACGGTGAGTCGCCGACAGGAATTAGGCGTGCTGCCATCTGTCGGCAGGTGAGGTAATGAAGCAGCTTGAATGGTGACAGAAATGATGGAAATAGTTAACTAAAGAGTAATAGCGACGACATTTGGCAGACACGTGTTTCAGCGTTGACAGTTAGTTTGGGGTGTGTGCTTGCATGACAGTGGAAGTCTGTTGACGGTAGAGAAGTAGACAAGACGGAAAGAATTTTCCGCGTTCTCGCGGAGAAGTAATAGAGAAGCAGCCATAAGTATTGAAGTGAGGGCGTTGATCGGCACTCTGGTTTCCCTTCAAAACGAATAAATCTTTCGCCTTTTACTAAAGATTTCCGTGGTGGGGAACATTAAATGAGTCTACAAGGTATTTTTCGTAGTGCTCGGCTATTGCTGAGCCATCATCACAAGTGAAAACGTAATGTAAGTAGCAAGAGGTAGATTGTGTTGTGTGAATGAAGGGCGTGGAGTAGCGGATGACGTTGGTTCAGGCAGATATTTGTTTTTTTTTAAATTTGAAATTGTAATAGGCCGTGTCGTAGTATAATGAAACAAGTACATTTGCCCTGAAATGGCGTGCAGTGTGTTAGACGATTGTGTAAAGAGAGAGCTACAGGACTACCTGGAAACACTTGGTGAACCCTTGCCGTACCTCAGTTCTAGATGATTTGAGAGTGTTTACTTGCACTGCAGTTGCACAACAGCATATAAACTGATATTTGGAAGTGAATGATGAATGATAGGCTTTGTAAGAAATACTGGTATGTGATTAGTAGATTATGTTTTGAAACCCAAAATTATTTTTACCACAGAAGTTTGTGATTTGTAGGTATGATGTGAGTGAGCTTTGGGCCGAAGATGGTGGTTAGTTGGGCAGGATAAGTATTTAAATGGTTTTCAATAGAGTGGATATTAGTGACACTGGCTTGTTGCCATAATGTGTTTGTTCATAACAGTGTACTCAGTTGTGTAGAAGATTTAGGTGAGAAAGAGACAGTTGTTGAATATGACATAAATAGCTAGAAATGAAGTAAGTAGCAATTTCCTGCTAGGTGTAGTTTGGGTATGGTGTGTCTCAGTGAGAGAGAAATCTTGAAATTGAAGGGTTGTTCCTAGCTACAGTCTTGGAAACTATGTATCTGCTGTTGACTCCAATGTTTTCAAGATTACTTGTGTACAAAATTGGGCAGACTTTGCAGTTTCTTCTTCAGTAAATCAGTGGAAGGTGGTGCAGATAATGGTAAAAATGTTCAGTGCCTCCTGTGAGTTGTTGATGCTGCTTGTCTTTTAAGTAAAATTGATAGGGGCTCTTGATTGACCCAGCCATACACAGAGCTGGTGCATACTTGGCTTGAGAAGACTTTGGTCAGTAAATGATGAAATACCAACACAGTGCTCACAACAAAGCTCCTTTCCCTGCATTCTAGTTTCCCTCGGGTATAGAGTGACATGATATTGGCAGAGGATGTGCAGATAATCACTTTGGTCAGGCTGTTTGTTTTTTTAATGCTCTTTTACCAGAATCCATGCATAGTGATAACTGTGTTCTCTGGTGGAACACGATGAGAACATTGTGTGAAGTGCACGGAAGTAGCTATTTGAGTATGTATGAAAATGTGAGGTAACCACTGTTACTCCTAAATTTCTGTGGAATAAAGTTTTCTGTATGTGTGTGTGTGTTTGAAAATCCCAGAGGTTCAAGTTGGTAGTTTATATGTTGCAAGCGAAAAAAGCTTTTTAGTAAACTGAGGCACTAGCATTAGTTTCCTGTTCACTGTGACAAGGAAGCTAGTATAAAAAGTAGTTTGTGGTTTTGCTTGCAAAGAAGTGCTCATGGGATGAAAGCACTGCTTGGGATTATTCTGAGATGATGGGGGGATTGCTAAACATGTAGCATTTTAGTAAGGAGCTTGTCGGAGTAGTTGTATAGTTGTAAAATTATTTGTTATTTTATGAGAAATTTCTTTATTCATAGCACATGGGCCATCATAGTTGAAGCATACAGATTGGCATGGCATGCGTAGGTCTGTAAAATGTCCTGACAGTGATGTTCATAGAGACTTGTTGTGTACTTTGATTCTTCATCTGTTTAACAGTAGACATAAGAAATGTATTAGTGGAGCAAGTAGCTGTGAAATTACTGGTGTATGATTGATAGTATGGACGTGGCGCTGAATGGAAGTGTTTGTTCAGCTGTGGGTGTTTTCATAATTGCCATGTGAGGAAGAGCAATACTCGTGATAGGCGAAAAGAGATACAGAGAGAAACACATTTGTTGCGAGTATTGTATATCAGCAGCTCCAAGGGCGGGTATCAAGTAAGACGCAAAGTGAAACGAAAGAGGAAGTATGCATGAAAGAGGCCAAATATCGACAAGAGTTCGCACTGTTAGAGTGAGGTGAATGAGCTAGTGCTGTGCGAAAATTTTCGAAGAGAGAGGCGGTTTTAAAGAAAGCACAAGAGTCCTATGAATGCCCTCTTGTGTGTTTCTCTTTCAGTGGCTATTTGGCATGTCTGCTTGCGCCATAGAATGCTACTGTATGTGCCCCAGGCCGCCATCTAGCGGCCGGAGGTGCAAGCGGTGTTTACATACAGTCTCGCCTGAGGCAATGGTCTCTCATTTCGGAACGCAAGAAGCACTGGTAGCGCACAAAATAGCTGAGTGAGATCATGGCGGCCAAGTAAGAGTAGAAGTTGGTTCTTTGCAGAATGTCCGAGCTTGTAAATCGCGAAATGTGAAGAGTGTGTCGTATTCTCGTAGGGCGTGTTGACGGTCTCGTGGCATAAGTAGCGAGCGGTGATAGCTTGCAAGCAAGATCATACTTCACAGGATCATTTCTGTAGTATGTCTTCAACTCTCTCTAGTTCAAAGCTGGAGTAGACGTAACCACGATGATGAGTGGTAGCACTTTCCCTGAGCGTGAGGCTTGCGATCGAGATTCATCGCATCTTGGTTGTAATCGATGATCGTTCACCACATTCTGAGGGATGTGGGAAGGGAATAGCGCTTTCCGAGTGGTGGTTTTATTATATAGATTAGAAGCGTAAGTCATACCTTTGGTATCGGGACACGCGTCGTTGCAGAAATGTCGCTGCAGGTTGTGGAAGGACTTTGATTGCCACATGTCATGAAAGCTTTGTGGAAGTTTCTCGAGTGTCACGGGGACGAGCCATTTGATTTGGCCTGCTCCAAGTGCTAGGCTTGGATGACAACGACGTACGTTTGAGTTACAAGAATGAGTGAGCAACACAAGAAGAGTGCAATTGATGACCATAAAAAGCTGACACACAACACAGTCTTGATAATCACCACTAATGCATGATGGACGAAACATTTAGGAGGAGCACGTTTGGCTAGCAAACATGAATTGAGTGATTTGCAAGGCACTGTTATCTGCAATAAGGAATGCATGAAATTGGCAAATGAATAAGACTGGTTCAAATACTATCGACAGAAATTTTATTTCTGTTGTCAACTAGTATTAATTAGATGTGTGGGAGTAGGGGGATATTTCCCTTGCACCATACATCTACATACACGTTGCGTCTGATGTGGCCTAGATTTGCGTACAAAGAACTGTCTAGTTGTCAGTTTTTTCAGTGAACGAGTGTGGTAGGGAGGAGAGAGATTAGTGTTAGATGCAGAGCAGTGCGGGCAGTTGTGTGTCGGACGTTGTATGTCGGACGGTGAGTCGCCGACAGGAATTAGGCGTGCTGCCATCTGTCGGCAGGTGAGGTAATGAAGCAGCTTGAATGGTGACAGAAATGATGGAAATAGTTAACTAAAGAGTAATAGCGACGACATTTGGCAGACACGTGTTTCAGCGTTGACAGTTAGTTTGGGGTGTGTGCTTGCATGACAGTGGAAGTCTGTTGACGGTAGAGAAGTAGACAAGACGGAAAGAATTTTCCGCGTTCTCGCGGAGAAGTAATAGAGAAGCAGCCATAAGTATTGAAGTGAGGGCGTTGATCGGCACTCTGGTTTCCCTTCAAAACGAATAAATCTTTCGCCTTTTACTAAAGATTTCCGTGGAGGGGAACATTAAATGAGTCTACAAGGTATTTTTCGTAGTGCTCGGCTATTGCTGAGCCATCATCACAAGTGAAAACGTAATGTAAGTAGCAAGAGGTAGATTGTGTTGTGTGAATGAAGGGCGTGGAGTAGCGGATGACGTTGGTTCAGGCAGATATTTGTTTTTTTTAAAATTTGAAATTGTAATAGGCCGTGTCGTAGTATAATGAAACAAGTACATTTGCCCTGAAATGGCGTGCAGTGTGTTAGACGATTGTGTAAAGAGAGAGCTACAGGACTACCTGGAAACACTTGGTGAACCCTTGCCGTACCTCAGTTCTAGATGATTTGAGAGTGTTTACTTGCACTGCAGTTGCACAACAGCATATAAACTGATATTTGGAAGTGAATGATGAATGATAGGCTTTGTAAGAAATACTGGTATGTGATTAGTAGATTATGCTTTGAAACCCAAAATTATTTTTACCACAGAAGTTTGTGATTTGTAGGTATGATGTGAGTGAGCTTTGGGCCGAAGATGGTGGTTAGTTGGGCAGGATAAGTATTTAAATGGTTTTCAATAGAGTGGATATTAGTGACACTGGCTTGTTGCCATAATGTGTTTGTTCATAACAGTGTACTCAGTTGTGTAGGAGATTTAGGTGAGAAAGAGACAGTTGTTGAATATGACATAAATAGCTAGAAATGAAGTAAGTAGCAATTTCCTGCTAGGTGTAGTTTGGGTATGGTGTGTCTCAGTGAGAGAGAAATCTTGAAATTGAAGGGTTGTTCCTAGCTACAGTCTTGGAAACTATGTATCTGCTGTTGACTCCAATGTTTTCAAGATTACTTGTGTACAAAATTGGGCAGACTTTGCAGTTTCTTCTTCAGTAAATCAGTGGAAGGTGGTGCAGATAATGGTAAAAATGTTCAGTGCCTCCTGTGAGTTGTTGATGCTGCTTGTCTTTTAAGTAAAATTGATAGGGGCTCTTGATTGACCCAGCCATACACAGAGCTGGTGCATACTTGGCTTGAGAAGACTTTGGTCAGTAAATGATGAAATACCAACACAGTGCTCACAACAAAGCTCCTTTCCCTGCATTCTAGTTTCCCTCGGGTATAGAGTGACATGATATTGGCAGAGGATGTGCAGATAATCACTTTGATCAGGCTGTTTGTTTTTTTAATGCTCTTTTACCAGAATCCATGCATAGTGATAACTGTGTTCTCTGGTGGAACACGATGAGAACATTGTGTGAAGTGCACGGAAGTAGCTATTTGAGTATGTATGAAAATGTGAGGTAACCACTGTTACTCCTAAATTTCTGTGGAATAAAGTTTTCTGTATGTGTGTGTGTTTGAAAATCCCAGAGGTTCAAGTTGGTAGTTTATATGTTGCAAGCGAAAAAAGCTTTTTAGTAAACTGAGGCACTAGCATTAGTTTCCTGTTCACTGTGACAAGGAAGCTAGTATAAAAAGTAGTTTGTGGTTTTGCTTGCAAAGAAGTGCTCATGGGATGAAAGCACTGCTTGGGATTATTCTGAGATGATGGGGGGGATTGCTAAACATGTAGCATTTTAGTAAGGAGCTTGTCGGAGTAGTTGTATAGTTGTAAAATTATTTGTTATTTTATGAGAAATTTCTTTATTCATAGCACATGGGCCATCATAGTTGAAGCATACAGATTGGCATGGCATGCGTAGGTCTGTAAAATGTCCTGACAGTGATGTTCATAGAGACTTGTTGTGTACTTTGATTCTTCATCTGTTTAACAGTAGACATAAGAAATGTATTAGTGGAGCAAGTAGCTGTGAAATTACTGGTGTATGATTGATAGTATGGACGTGGCGCTGAATGGAAGTGTTTGTTCAGCTGTGGGTGTTTTCATAATTGCCATGTGAGGAAGAGCAATACTCGTGATAGGCGAAAAGAGATACAGAGAGAAACACATTTGTTGCGAGTATTGTATATCAGCAGCTCCAAGGGCGGGTATCAAGTAAGACGCAAAGTGAAACGAAAGAGGAAGTATGCATGAAAGAGGCCAAATATCGACAAGAGTTCGCACTGTTAAGAGTGAGGTGAATGAGCTAGTGCTGTGCGAAAATTTTCGAAGAGAGAGGCGGTTTTAAAGAAAGCACAAGAGTCCTATGAATGCCCTCTTGTGTGTTTCTCTTTCAGTGGCTATTTGGCATGTCTGCTTGCGCCATAGAATGCTACTGTATGTGCCCCAGGCCGCCATCTAGCGGCCGGAGGTGCAAGCGGTGTTTACATACAGTCTCGCCTGAGGCAATGGTCTCTCATTTCGGAACGCAAGAAGCACTGGTAGCGCACAAAATAGCTGAGTGAGATCATGGCGGCCAAGTAAGAGTAGAAGTTGGTTCTTTGCAGAATGTCCGAGCTTGTAAATCGCGAAATGTGAAGAGTGTGTCGTATTCTCGTAGGGCGTGTTGACGGTCTCGTGGCATAAGTAGCGAGCGGTGATAGCTTGCAAGCAAGATCATACTTCACAGGATCATTTCTGTAGTATGTCTTCAACTCTCTCTAGTTCAAAGCTGGAGTAGACGTAACCACGATGATGAGTGGTAGCACTTTCCCTGAGCGTGAGGCTTGCGATCGAGATTCATCGCATCTTGGTTGTAATCGATGATCGTTCACCACATTCTGAGGGATGTGGGAAGGGAATAGCGCTTTCCGAGTGGTGGTTTTATTATATAGATTAGAAGCGTAAGTCATACCTTTGGTATCGGGACACGCGTCGTTGCAGAAATGTCGCTGCAGGTTGTGGAAGGACTTTGATTGCCACATGTCATGAAAGCTTTGTGGAAGTTTCTCGAGTGTCACGGGGACGAGCCATTTGATTTGGCCTGCTCCAAGTGCTAGGCTTGGATGACAACGACGTACTTTTGAGTTACAAGAATGAGTGAGCAACACAAGAAGAGTGCAATTGATGACCATAAAAAGCTGACACACAACACAGTCTTGATAATCACCACTAATGCATGATGTACGAAACATTTAGGAGGAGCACGTTTGGCTAGCAAACATGAATTGAGTGATTTGCAAGGCACTGTTATCTGCAAGAAGGAATGCATGAAATTGGCAAATGAATAAGACTGGTTCAAATACTATCGACAGAAATTTTATTTCTGTTGTCAACTAGTATTAATTAGATGTGTGGGAGTAGGGGGATATTTCCCTTGCACCATACATCTACATACACGTTGCGTCTGATGTGGCCTAGATTTGCGTACAAAGAACTGTCTAGTTGTCAGTTTTTTCAGTGAACGAGTGTGGTAGGGAGGAGAGAGATTAGTGTTAGATGCAGAGCAGTGCGGGCAGTTGTGTGTCGGACGTTGTATGTCGGACGGTGAGTCGCCGACAGGAATTAGGCGTGCTGCCATCTGTCGGCAGGTGAGGTAATGAAGCAGCTTGAATGGTGACAGAAATGATGGAAATAGTTAACTAAAGAGTAATAGCGACGACATTTGGTAGACACGTGTTTCAGCGTTGACAGTTAGTTTGGGGTGTGTGCTTGCATGACAGTGGAAGTCTGTTGACGGTAGAGAAGTAGACAAGACGGAAAGAATTTTCCGCGTTCTCGCGGAGAAGTAATAGAGAAGCAGCCATAAGTATTGAAGTGAGGGCGTTGATCGGCACTCTGGTTTCCCTTCAAAACGAATAAATCTTTCGCCTTTTACTAAAGATTTCCGTGGAGGGGAACATTAAATGAGTCTACAAGGTATTTTTCGTAGTGCTCGGCTATTGCTGAGCCATCATCACAAGTGAAAACGTAATGTAAGTAGCAAGAGGTAGATTGTGTTGTGTGAATGAAGGGCGTGGAGTAGCGGATGACGTTGGTTCAGGCAGATATTTGTTTTTTTAAAATTTGAAATTGTAATAGGCCGTGTCGTAGTATAATGAAACAAGTACATTTGCCCTGAAATGGCGTGCAGTGTGTTAGACGATTGTGTAAAGAGAGAGCTACAGGACTACCTGGAAACACTTGGTGAACCCTTGCCGTACCTCAGTTCTAGATGATTTGAGAGTGTTTACTTGCACTGCAGTTGCACAACAGCATATAAACTGATATTTGGAAGTGAATGATGAATGATAGGCTTTGTAAGAAATACTGGTATGTGATTAGTAGATTATGCTTTGAAACCCAAAATTATTTTTACCACAGAAGTTTGTGATTTGTAGGTATGATGTGAGTGAGCTTTGGGCCGAAGATGGTGGTTAGTTGGGCAGGATAAGTATTTAAATGGTTTTCAATAGAGTGGATATTAGTGACACTGGCTTGTTGCCATAATGTGTTTGTTCATAACAGTGTACTCAGTTGTGTAGAAGATTTAGGTGAGAAAGAGACAGTTGTTGAATATGACATAAATAGCTAGAAATGAAGTAAGTAGCAATTTCCTGCTAGGTGTAGTTTGGGTATGGTGTGTCTCAGTGAGAGAGAAATCTTGAAATTGAAGGGTTGTTCCTAGCTACAGTCTTGGAAACTATGTATCTGCTGTTGACTCCAATGTTTTCAAGATTACTTGTGTACAAAATTGGGCAGACTTTGCAGTTTCTTCTTCAGTAAATCAGTGGAAGGTGGTGCAGATAATGGTAAAAATGTTCAGTGCCTCCTGTGAGTTGTTGATGCTGCTTGTCTTTTAAGTAAAATTGATAGGGGCTCTTGATTGACCCAGCCATACACAGAGCTGGTGCATACTTGGCTTGAGAAGACTTTGGTCAGTAAATGATGAAATACCAACACAGTGCTCACAACAAAGCTCCTTTCCCTGCATTCTAGTTTCCCTCGGGTATAGAGTGACATGATATTGGCAGAGGATGTGCAGATAATCACTTTGATCAGGCTGTTTGTTTTTTTAATGCTCTTTTACCAGAATCCATGCATAGTGATAACTGTGTTCTCTGGTGGAACACGATGAGAACATTGTGTGAAGTGCACGGAAGTAGCTATTTGAGTATGTATGAAAATGTGAGGTAACCACTGTTACTCCTAAATTTCTGTGGAATAAAGTTTTCTGTATGTGTGTGTGTTTGAAAATCCCAGAGGTTCAAGTTGGTAGTTTATATGTTGCAAGCGAAAAAAGCTTTTTAGTAAACTGAGGCACTAGCATTAGTTTCCTGTTCACTGTGACAAGGAAGCTAGTATAAAAAGTAGTTTGTGGTTTTGCTTGCAAAGAAGTGCTCATGGGATGAAAGCACTGCTTGGGATTATTCTGAGATGATGGGGGGGATTGCTAAACATGTAGCATTTTAGTAAGGAGCTTGTCGGAGTAGTTGTATAGTTGTAAAATTATTTGTTATTTTATGAGAAATTTCTTTATTCATAGCACATGGGCCATCATAGTTGAAGCATACAGATTGGCATGGCATGCGTAGGTCTGTAAAATGTCCTGACAGTGATGTTCATAGAGACTTGTTGTGTACTTTGATTCTTCATCTGTTTAACAGTAGACATAAGAAATGTATTAGTGGAGCAAGTAGCTGTGAAATTACTGGTGTATGATTGATAGTATGGACGTGGCGCTGAATGGAAGTGTTTGTTCAGCTGTGGGTGTTTTCATAATTGCCATGTGAGGAAGAGCAATACTCGTGATAGGCGAAAAGAGATACAGAGAGAAACACATTTGTTGCGAGTATTGTATATCAGCAGCTCCAAGGGCGGGTATCAAGTAAGACGCAAAGTGAAACGAAAGAGGAAGTATGCATGAAAGAGGCCAAATATCGACAAGAGTTCGCACTGTTAAGAGTGAGGTGAATGAGCTAGTGCTGTGCGAAAATTTTCGAAGAGAGAGGCGGTTTTAAAGAAAGCACAAGAGTCCTATGAATGCCCTCTTGTGTGTTTCTCTTTCAGTGGCTATTTGGCATGTCTGCTTGCGCCATAGAATGCTACTGTATGTGCCCCAGGCCGCCATCTAGCGGCCGGAGGTGCAAGCGGTGTTTACATACAGTCTCGCCTGAGGCAATGGTCTCTCATTTCGGAACGCAAGAAGCACTGGTAGCGCACAAAATAGCTGAGTGAGATCATGGCGGCCAAGTAAGAGTAGAAGTTGGTTCTTTGCAGAATGTCCGAGCTTGTAAATCGCGAAATGTGAAGAGTGTGTCGTATTCTCGTAGGGCGTGTTGACGGTCTCGTGGCATAAGTAGCGAGCGGTGATAGCTTGCAAGCAAGATCATACTTCACAGGATCATTTCTGTAGTATGTCTTCAACTCTCTCTAGTTCAAAGCTGGAGTAGACGTAACCACGATGATGAGTGGTAGCACTTTCCCTGAGCGTGAGGCTTGCGATCGAGATTCATCGCATCTTGGTTGTAATCGATGATCGTTCACCACATTCTGAGGGATGTGGGAAGGGAATAGCGCTTTCCGAGTGGTGGTTTTATTATATAGATTAGAAGCGTAAGTCATACCTTTGGTATCGGGACACGCGTCGTTGCAGAAATGTCGCTGCAGGTTGTGGAAGGACTTTGATTGCCACATGTCATGAAAGCTTTGTGGAAGTTTCTCGAGTGTCACGGGGACGAGCCATTTGATTTGGCCTGCTCCAAGTGCTAGGCTTGGATGACAACGACGTACTTTTGAGTTACAAGAATGAGTGAGCAACACAAGAAGAGTGCAATTGATGACCATAAAAAGCTGACACACAACACAGTCTTGATAATCACCACTAATGCATGATGTACGAAACATTTAGGAGGAGCACGTTTGGCTAGCAAACATGAATTGAGTGATTTGCAAGGCACTGTTATCTGCAAGAAGGAATGCATGAAATTGGCAAATGAATAAGACTGGTTCAAATACTATCGACAGAAATTTTATTTCTGTTGTCAACTAGTATTAATTAGATGTGTGGGAGTAGGGGGATATTTCCCTTGCACCATACATCTACATACACGTTGCGTCTGATGTGGCCTAGATTTGCGTACAAAGAACTGTCTAGTTGTCAGTTTTTTCAGTGAACGAGTGTGGTAGGGAGGAGAGAGATTAGTGTTAGATGCAGAGCAGTGCGGGCAGTTGTGTGTCGGACGTTGTATGTCGGACGGTGAGTCGCCGACAGGAATTAGGCGTGCTGCCATCTGTCGGCAGGTGAGGTAATGAAGCAGCTTGAATGGTGACAGAAATGATGGAAATAGTTAACTAAAGAGTAATAGCGACGACATTTGGCAGACACGTGTTTCAGCGTTGACAGTTAGTTTGGGGTGTGTGCTTGCATGACAGTGGAAGTCTGTTGACGGTAGAGAAGTAGACAAGACGGAAAGAATTTTCCGCGTTCTCGCGGAGAAGTAATAGAGAAGCAGCCATAAGTATTGAAGTGAGGGCGTTGATCGGCACTCTGGTTTCCCTTCAAAACGAATAAATCTTTCGCCTTTTACTAAAGATTTCCGTGGAGGGGAACATTAAATGAGTCTATAAGGTATTTTTCGTAGTGCTCGGCTATTGCTGAGCCATCATCACAAGTGAAAACGTAATGTAAGTAGCAAGAGGTAGATTGTGTTGTGTGAATGAAGGGCGTGGAGTAGCGGATGACGTTGGTTCAGGCAGATATTTGTTTTTTTAAAATTTGAAATTGTAATAGGCCGTGTCGTAGTATAATGAAACAAGTACATTTGCCCTGAAATGGCGTGCAGTGTGTTAGACGATTGTGTAAAGAGAGAGCTACAGGACTACCTGGAAACACTTGGTGAACCCTTGCCGTACCTCAGTTCTAGATGATTTGAGAGTGTTTACTTGCACTGCAGTTGCACAACAGCATATAAACTGATATTTGGAAGTGAATGATGAATGATAGGCTTTGTAAGAAATACTGGTATGTGATTAGTAGATTATGTTTTGAAACCCAAAATTATTTTTACCACAGAAGTTTGTGATTTGTAGGTATGATGTGAGTGAGCTTTGGGCCGAAGATGGTGGTTAGTTGGGCAGGATAAGTATTTAAATGGTTTTCAATAGAGTGGATATTAGTGACACTGGCTTGTTGCCATAATGTGTTTGTTCATAACAGTGTACTCAGTTGTGTAGAAGATTTAGGTGAGAAAGAGACAGTTGTTGAATATGACATAAATAGCTAGAAATGAAGTAAGTAGCAATTTCCTGCTAGGTGTAGTTTGGGTATGGTGTGTCTCAGTGAGAGAGAAATCTTGAAATTGAAGGGTTGTTCCTAGCTACAGTCTTGGAAACTATGTATCTGCTGTTGACTCCAATGTTTTCAAGATTACTTGTGTACAAAATTGGGCAGACTTTGCAGTTTCTTCTTCAGTAAATCAGTGGAAGGTGGTGCAGATAATGGTAAAAATGTTCAGTGCCTCCTGTGAGTTGTTGATGCTGCTTGTCTTTTAAGTAAAATTGATAGGGGCTCTTGATTGACCCAGCCATACACAGAGCTGGTGCATACTTGGCTTGAGAAGACTTTGGTCAGTAAATGATGAAATACCAACACAGTGCTCACAACAAAGCTCCTTTCCCTGCATTCTAGTTTCCCTCGGGTATAGAGTGACATGATATTGGCAGAGGGTGTGCAGATAATCACTTTGATCAGGCTGTTTGTTTTTTTAATGCTCTTTTACCAGAATCCATGCATAGTGATAACTGTGTTCTCTGGTGGAACACGATGAGAACATTGTGTGAAGTGCACGGAAGTAGCTATTTGAGTATGTATGAAAATGTGAGGTAACCACTGTTACTCCTAAATTTCTGTGGAATAAAGTTTTCTGTATGTGTGTGTGTTTGAAAATCCCAGAGGTTCAAGTTGGTAGTTTATATGTTGCAAGCGAAAAAAGCTTTTTAGTAAACTGAGGCACTAGCATTAGTTTCCTGTTCACTGTGACAAGGAAGCTAGTATAAAAAGTAGTTTGTGGTTTTGCTTGCAAAGAAGTGCTCATGGGATGAAAGCACTGCTTGGGATTATTCTGAGATGATGGGGGGATTGCTAAACATGTAGCATTTTAGTAAGGAGCTTGTCGGAGTAGTTGTATAGTTGTAAAATTATTTGTTATTTTATGAGAAATTTCTTTATTCATAGCACATGGGCCATCATAGTTGAAGCATACAGATTGGCATGGCATGCGTAGGTCTGTAAAATGTCCTGACAGTGATGTTCATAGAGACTTGTTGTGTACTTTGATTCTTCATCTGTTTAACAGTAGACATAAGAAATGTATTAGTGGAGCAAGTAGCTGTGAAATTACTGGTGTATGATTGATAGTATGGACGTGGCGCTGAATGGAAGTGTTTGTTCAGCTGTGGGTGTTTTCATAATTGCCATGTGAGGAAGAGCAATACTCGTGATAGGCGAAAAGAGATACAGAGAGAAACACATTTGTTGCGAGTATTGTATATCAGCAACTCCAAGGGCGGGTATCAAGTAAGACGCAAAGTGAAACGAAAGAGGAAGTATGCATGAAAGAGGCCAAATATCGACAAGAGTTCGCACTGTTAGAGTGAGGTGAATGAGCTAGTGCTGTGCGAAAATTTTCGAAGAGAGAGGCGGTTTTAAAGAAAGCACAAGAGTCCTATGAATGCCCTCTTGTGTGTTTCTCTTTCAGTGGCTATTTGGCATGTCTGCTTGCGCCATAGAATGCTACTGTATGTGCCCCAGGCCGCCATCTAGCGGCCGGAGGTGCAAGCGGTGTTTACATACAGTCTCGCCTGAGGCAATGGTCTCTCATTTCGGAACGCAAGAAGCACTGGTAGCGCACAAAATAGCTGAGTGAGATCATGGCGGCCAAGTAAGAGTAGAAGTTGGTTCTTTGCAGAATGTCCGAGCTTGTAAATCGCGAAATGTGAAGAGTGTGTCGTATTCTCGTAGGGCGTGTTGACGGTCTCGTGGCATAAGTAGCGAGCGGTGATAGCTTGCAAGCAAGATCATACTTCACAGGATCATTTCTGTAGTATGTCTTCAACTCTCTCTAGTTCAAAGCTGGAGTAGACGTAACCACGATGATGAGTGGTAGCACTTTCCCTGAGCGTGAGGCTTGCGATCGAGATTCATCGCATCTTGGTTGTAATCGATGATCGTTCACCACATTCTGAGGGATGTGGGAAGGGAATAGCGCTTTCCGAGTGGTGGTTTTATTATATAGATTAGAAGCGTAAGTCATACCTTTGGTATCGGGACACGCGTCGTTGCAGAAATGTCGCTGCAGGTTGTGGAAGGACTTTGATTGCCACATGTCATGAAAGCTTTGTGGAAGTTTCTCGAGTGTCACGGGGACGAGCCATTTGATTTGGCCTGCTCCAAGTGCTAGGCTTGGATGACAACGACGTACTTTTGAGTTACAAGAATGAGTGAGCAACACAAGAAGAGTGCAATTGATGACCATAAAAAGCTGACACACAACACAGTCTTGATAATCACCACTAATGCATGATGTACGAAACATTTAGGAGGAGCACGTTTGGCTAGCAAACATGAATTGAGTGATTTGCAAGGCACTGTTATCTGCAAGAAGGAATGCATGAAATTGGCAAATGAATAAGACTGGTTCAAATACTATCGACAGAAATTTTATTTCTGTTGTCAACTAGTATTAATTAGATGTGTGGGAGTAGGGGGATATTTCCCTTGCACCATACATCTACATACACGTTGCGTCTGATGTGGCCTAGATTTGCGTACAAAGAACTGTCTAGTTGTCAGTTTTTTCAGTGAACGAGTGTGGTAGGGAGGAGAGAGATTAGTGTTAGATGCAGAGCAGTGCGGGCAGTTGTGTGTCGGACGTTGTATGTCGGACGGTGAGTCGCCGACAGGAATTAGGCGTGCTGCCATCTGTCGGCAGGTGAGGTAATGAAGCAGCTTGAATGGTGACAGAAATGATGGAAATAGTTAACTAAAGAGTAATAGCGACGACATTTGGCAGACACGTGTTTCAGCGTTGACAGTTAGTTTGGGGTGTGTGCTTGCATGACAGTGGAAGTCTGTTGACGGTAGAGAAGTAGACAAGACGGAAAGAATTTTCCGCGTTCTCGCGGAGAAGTAATAGAGAAGCAGCCATAAGTATTGAAGTGAGGGCGTTGATCGGCACTCTGGTTTCCCTTCAAAACGAATAAATCTTTCGCCTTTTACTAAAGATTTCCGTGGAGGGGAACATTAAATGAGTCTACAAGGTATTTTTCGTAGTGCTCGGCTATTGCTGAGCCATCATCACAAGTGAAAACGTAATGTAAGTAGCAAGAGGTAGATTGTGTTGTGTGAATGAAGGGCGTGGAGTAGCGGATGACGTTGGTTCAGGCAGATATTTGTTTTTTTAAAATTTGAAATTGTAATAGGCCGTGTCGTAGTATAATGAAACAAGTACATTTGCCCTGAAATGGCGTGCAGTGTGTTAGACGATTGTGTAAAGAGAGAGCTACAGGACTACCTGGAAACACTTGGTGAACCCTTGCCGTACCTCAGTTCTAGATGATTTGAGAGTGTTTACTTGCACTGCAGTTGCACAACAGCATATAAACTGATATTTGGAAGTGAATGATGAATGATAGGCTTTGTAAGAAATACTGGTATGTGATTAGTAGATTATGCTTTGAAACCCAAAATTATTTTTACCACAGAAGTTTGTGATTTGTAGGTATGATGTGAGTGAGCTTTGGGCCGAAGATGGTGGTTAGTTGGGCAGGATAAGTATTTAAATGGTTTTCAATAGAGTGGATATTAGTGACACTGGCTTGTTGCCATAATGTGTTTGTTCATAACAGTGTACTCAGTTGTGTAGAAGATTTAGGTGAGAAAGAGACAGTTGTTGAATATGACATAAATAGCTAGAAATGAAGTAAGTAGCAATTTCCTGCTAGGTGTAGTTTGGGTATGGTGTGTCTCAGTGAGAGAGAAATCTTGAAATTGAAGGGTTGTTCCTAGCTACAGTCTTGGAAACTATGTATCTGCTGTTGACTCCAATGTTTTCAAGATTACTTGTGTACAAAATTGGGCAGACTTTGCAGTTTCTTCTTCAGTAAATCAGTGGAAGGTGGTGCAGATAATGGTAAAAATGTTCAGTGCCTCCTGTGAGTTGTTGATGCTGCTTGTCTTTTAAGTAAAATTGATAGGGGCTCTTGATTGACCCAGCCATACACAGAGCTGGTGCATACTTGGCTTGAGAAGACTTTGGTCAGTAAATGATGAAATACCAACACAGTGCTCACAACAAAGCTCCTTTCCCTGCATTCTAGTTTCCCTCGGGTATAGAGTGACATGATATTGGCAGAGGATGTGCAGATAATCACTTTGATCAGGCTGTTTGTTTTTTTAATGCTCTTTTACCAGAATCCATGCATAGTGATAACTGTGTTCTCTGGTGGAACACGATGAGAACATTGTGTGAAGTGCACGGAAGTAGCTATTTGAGTATGTATGAAAATGTGAGGTAACCACTGTTACTCCTAAATTTCTGTGGAATAAAGTTTTCTGTATGTGTGTGTGTTTGAAAATCCCAGAGGTTCAAGTTGGTAGTTTATATGTTGCAAGCGAAAAAAGCTTTTTAGTAAACTGAGGCACTAGCATTAGTTTCCTGTTCACTGTGACAAGGAAGCTAGTATAAAAAGTAGTTTGTGGTTTTGCTTGCAAAGAAGTGCTCATGGGATGAAAGCACTGCTTGGGATTATTCTGAGATGATGGGGGGATTGCTAAACATGTAGCATTTTAGTAAGGAGCTTGTCGGAGTAGTTGTATAGTTGTAAAATTATTTGTTATTTTATGAGAAATTTCTTTATTCATAGCACATGGGCCATCATAGTTGAAGCATACAGATTGGCATGGCATGCGTAGGTCTGTAAAATGTCCTGACAGTGATGTTCATAGAGACTTGTTGTGTACTTTGATTCTTCATCTGTTTAACAGTAGACATAAGAAATGTATTAGTGGAGCAAGTAGCTGTGAAATTACTGGTGTATGATTGATAGTATGGACGTGGCGCTGAATGGAAGTGTTTGTTCAGCTGTGGGTGTTTTCATAATTGCCATGTGAGGAAGAGCAATACTCGTGATAGGCGAAAAGAGATACAGAGAGAAACACATTTGTTGCGAGTATTGTATATCAGCAGCTCCAAGGGCGGGTATCAAGTAAGACGCAAAGTGAAACGAAAGAGGAAGTATGCATGAAAGAGGCCAAATATCGACAAGAGTTCGCACTGTTAAGAGTGAGGTGAATGAGCTAGTGCTGTGCGAAAATTTTCGAAGAGAGAGGCGGTTTTAAAGAAAGCACAAGAGTCCTATGAATGCCCTCTTGTGTGTTTCTCTTTCAGTGGCTATTTGGCATGTCTGCTTGCGCCATAGAATGCTACTGTATGTGCCCCAGGCCGCCATCTAGCGGCCGGAGGTGCAAGCGGTGTTTACATACAGTCTCGCCTGAGGCAATGGTCTCTCATTTCGGAACGCAAGAAGCACTGGTAGCGCACAAAATAGCTGAGTGAGATCATGGCGGCCAAGTAAGAGTAGAAGTTGGTTCTTTGCAGAATGTCCGAGCTTGTAAATCGCGAAATGTGAAGAGTGTGTCGTATTCTCGTAGGGCGTGTTGACGGTCTCGTGGCATAAGTAGCGAGCGGTGATAGCTTGCAAGCAAGATCATACTTCACAGGATCATTTCTGTAGTATGTCTTCAACTCTCTCTAGTTCAAAGCTGGAGTAGACGTAACCACGATGATGAGTGGTAGCACTTTCCCTGAGCGTGAGGCTTGCGATCGAGATTCATCGCATCTTGGTTGTAATCGATGATCGTTCACCACATTCTGAGGGATGTGGGAAGGGAATAGCGCTTTCCGAGTGGTGGTTTTATTATATAGATTAGAAGCGTAAGTCATACCTTTGGTATCGGGACACGCGTCGTTGCAGAAATGTCGCTGCAGGTTGTGGAAGGACTTTGATTGCCACATGTCATGAAAGCTTTGTGGAAGTTTCTCGAGTGTCACGGGGACGAGCCATTTGATTTGGCCTGCTCCAAGTGCTAGGCTTGGATGACAACGACGTACTTTTGAGTTACAAGAATGAGTGAGCAACACAAGAAGAGTGCAATTGATGACCATAAAAAGCTGACACACAACACAGTCTTGATAATCACCACTAATGCATGATGTACGAAACATTTAGGAGGAGCACGTTTGGCTAGCAAACATGAATTGAGTGATTTGCAAGGCACTGTTATCTGCAAGAAGGAATGCATGAAATTGGCAAATGAATAAGACTGGTTCAAATACTATCGACAGAAATCTTATTTCTGTTGTCAACTAGTATTAATTAGATGTGTGGGAGTAGGGGGATATTTCCCTTGCACCATACATCTACATACACGTTGCGTCTGATGTGGCCTAGATTTGCGTACAAAGAACTGTCTAGTTGTCAGTTTTTTCAGTGAACGAGTGTGGTAGGGAGGAGAGAGATTAGTGTTAGATGCAGAGCAGTGCGGGCAGTTGTGTGTCGGACGTTGTATGTCGGACGGTGAGTCGCCGACAGGAATTAGGCGTGCTGCCATCTGTCGGCAGGTGAGGTAATGAAGCAGCTTGAATGGTGACAGAAATGATGGAAATAGTTAACTAAAGAGTAATAGCGACGACATTTGGCAGACACGTGTTTCAGCGTTGACAGTTAGTTTGGGGTGTGTGCTTGCATGACAGTGGAAGTCTGTTGACGGTAGAGAAGTAGACAAGACGGAAAGAATTTTCCGCGTTCTCGCGGAGAAGTAATAGAGAAGCAGCCATAAGTATTGAAGTGAGGGCGTTGATCGGCACTCTGGTTTCCCTTCAAAACGAATAAATCTTTCGCCTTTTACTAAAGATTTCCGTGGAGGGGAACATTAAATGAGTCTACAAGGTATTTTTCGTAGTGCTCGGCTATTGCTGAGCCATCATCACAAGTGAAAACGTAATGTAAGTAGCAAGAGGTAGATTGTGTTGTGTGAATGAAGGGCGTGGAGTAGCGGATGACGTTGGTTCAGGCAGATATTTGTTTTTTTAAAATTTGAAATTGTAATAGGCCGTGTCGTAGTATAATGAAACAAGTACATTTGCCCTGAAATGGCGTGCAGTGTGTTAGACGATTGTGTAAAGAGAGAGCTACAGGACTACCTGGAAACACTTGGTGAACCCTTGCCGTACCTCAGTTCTAGATGATTTGAGAGTGTTTACTTGCACAACAGCATATAAACTGATATTTGGAAGTAAATGATGAATGATAGGCTTTGTAATAAATACTGGTATGTGATTAGTAGATTATGCTTTGAAACCCAAAATTATTTTTACCACAGAAGTTTGTGATTTGTAGGTATGATGTGAGTGAGCTTTGGGCCGAAGATGGTGGTTAGTTGGGCAGGATAAGTATTTAAATGGTTTTCAATAGAGTGGATATTAGTGACACTGGCTTGTTGCCATAATGTGTTTGTTCATAACAGTGTACTCAGTTGTGTAGAAGATTTAGGTGAGAAAGAGACAGTTGTTGAATATGACATAAATAGCTAGAAATGAAGTAAGTAGCAATTTCCTGCTAGGTGTAGTTTGGGTATGGTGTGTCTCAGTGAGAGAGAAATCTTGAAATTGAAGGGTTGTTCCTAGCTACAGTCTTGGAAACTATGTATCTGCTGTTGACTCCAATGTTTTCAAGATTACTTGTGTACAAAATTGGGCAGACTTTGCAGTTTCTTCTTCAGTAAATCAGTGGAAGGTGGTGCAGATAATGGTAAAAATGTTCAGTGCCTCCTGTGAGTTGTTGATGCTGCTTGTCTTTTAAGTAAAATTGATAGGGGCTCTTGATTGACCCAGCCATACACAGAGCTGGTGCATACTTGGCTTGAGAAGACTTTGGTCAGTAAATGATGAAATACCAACACAGTGCTCACAACAAAGCTCCTTTCCCTGCATTCTAGTTTCCCTCGGGTATAGAGTGACATGATATTGGCAGAGGATGTGCAGATAATCACTTTGATCAGGCTGTTTGTTTTTTTAATGCTCTTTTACCAGAATCCATGCATAGTGATAACTGTGTTCTCTGGTGGAACACGATGAGAACATTGTGTGAAGTGCACGGAAGTAGCTATTTGAGTATGTATGAAAATGTGAGGTAACCACTGTTACTCCTAAATTTCTGTGGAATAAAGTTTTCTGTATGTGTGTGTGTTTGAAAATCCCAGAGGTTCAAGTTGGTAGTTTATATGTTGCAAGCGAAAAAAGCTTTTTAGTAAACTGAGGCCCTAGCATTAGTTTCCTGTTCACTGTGACAAGGAAGCTAGTATAAAAAGTAGTTTGCGGTTTTGCAAGCAAAGAAGTGCTCATGGGATGAAAGCACTGCTTGGGATTATTCTGAGATGATGGGGGGATTGCTAAACATGTAGCATTTTAGTAAGGAGCTTGTCGGAGTAGTTGTATAGTTGTAAAATTATTTGTTATTTTATGAGAAATTTCTTTATTCATAGCACATGGGCCATCATAGTTGAAGCATACAGATTGGCATGGCATGCGTAGGTCTGTAAAATGTCCTGACAGTGATGTTCATAGAGACTTGTTGTGTACTTTGATTCTTCATCTGTTTAACAGTAGACATAAGAAATGTATTAGTGGAGCAAGTAGCTGTGAAATTACTGGTGTATGATTGATAGTATGGACGTGGCGCTGAATGGAAGTGTTTGTTCAGCTGTGGGTGTTTTCATAATTGCCATGTGAGGAAGAGCAATACTCGTGATAGGCGAAAAGAGATACAGAGAGAAACACATTTGTTGCGAGTATTGTAT
Source organism: Schistocerca piceifrons (assembly GCF_021461385.2). Classification (NCBI taxonomy): domain Eukaryota; kingdom Metazoa; phylum Arthropoda; class Insecta; order Orthoptera; family Acrididae; genus Schistocerca; species Schistocerca piceifrons. Next base: position 601,003,852 of record NC_060140.1, on the reverse strand, counting down.
ATCAGCAGCTCCAAGGGCGGGTATCAAGTAAGACGCAAAGTGAAACGAAAGAGGAAGTATGCATGAAAGAGGCCAAATATCGACAAGAGTTCGCACTGTTAGAGTGAGGTGAATGAGCTAGTGCTGTGCGAAAATTTTCGAAGAGAGAGTCGGTTTTAAAGAAAGCACAAGAGTCCTATGAATGCCCTCTTGTGTGTTTCTCTTTCAGTGGCTATTTGGCATGTCTGCTTGCGCCATAGAATGCTACTGTATGTGCCCCAGGCCGCCATCTAGCGGCCGGAGGTGCAAGCGGTGTTTACATACAGTCTCGCCTGAGGCAATGGTCTCTCATTTCGGAACGCAAGAAGCACTGGTAGCGCACAAAATAGCTGAGTGAGATCATGGCGGCCAAGTAAGAGTAGAAGTTGGTTCTTTGCAGAATGTCCGAGCTTGTAAATCGCGAAATGTGAAGAGTGTGTCGTATTCTCGTAGGGCGTGTTGACGGTCTCGTGGCATAAGTAGCGAGCGGTGATAGCTTGCAAGCAAGATCATACTTCACAGGATCATTTCTGTAGTATGTCTTCAACTCTCTCTAGTTCAAAGCTGGAGTAGACGTAACCACGATGATGAGTGGTAGCACTTTCCCTGAGCGTGAGGCTTGCGATCGAGATTCATCGCATCTTGGTTGTAATCGATGATCGTTCACCACATTCTGAGGGATGTGGGAAGGGAATAGCGCTTTCCGAGTGGTGGTTTTATTATATAGATTAGAAGCGTAAGTCATACCTTTGGTATCGGGACACGCGTCGTTGCAGAAATGTCGCTGCAGGTTGTGGAAGGACTTTGATTGCCACATGTCATGAAAGCTTTGTGGAAGTTTCTCGAGTGTCACGGGGACGAGCCATTTGATTTGGCCTGCTCCAAGTGCTAGGCTTGGATGACAACGACGTACTTTTGAGTTACAAGAATGAGTGAGCAACACAAGAAGAGTGCAATTGATGACCATAAAAAGCTGACACACAACACAGTCTTGATAATCACCACTAATGCATGATGTACGAAACATTTAGGAGGAGCACGTTTGGCTAGCAAACATGAATTGAGTGATTTGCAAGGCACTGTTATCTGCAAGAAGGAATGCATGAAATTGGCAAATGAATAAGACTGGTTCAAATACTATCGACAGAAATTTTATTTCTGTTGTCAACTAGTATTAATTAGATGTGTGGGAGTAGGGGGATATTTCCCTTGCACCTTACATCTACATACACGTTGCGTCTGATGTGGCCTAGATTTGCGTACAAAGAACTGTCTAGTTGTCAGTTTTTTCAGTGAACGAGTGTGGTAGGGAGGAGAGAGATTAGTGTTAGATGCAGAGCAGTGCGGGCAGTTGTGTGTCGGACGTTGTTGTATGTCGGACGGTGAGTCGCCGACAGGAATTAGGCGTGCTGCCATCTGTCGGCAGGTGAGGTAATGAAGCAGCTTGAATGGTGACAGAAATGATGGAAATAGTTAACTAAAGAGTAATAGCGACGACATTTGGCAGACACGTGTTTCAGCGTTGACAGTTAGTTTGGGGTGTGTGCTTGCATGACAGTGGAAGTCTGTTGACGGTAGAGAAGTAGACAAGACGGAAAGAATTTTCCGCGTTCTCGCGGAGAAGTAATAGAGAAGCAGCCATAAGTATTGAAGTGAGGGCGTTGATCGGCACTCTGGTTTCCCTTCAAAACGAATAAATCTTTCGCCTTTTACTAAAGATTTCCGTGGAGGGGAACATTAAATGAGTCTACAAGGTATTTTTCGTAGTGCTCGGCTATTGCTGAGCCATCATCACAAGTGAAAACGTAATGTAAGTAGCAAGAGGTAGATTGTGTTGTGTGAATGAAGGGCGTGGAGTAGCGGATGACGTTGGTTCAGGCAGATATTTGTTTTTTTAAAATTTGAAATTGTAATAGGCCGTGTCGTAGTATAATGAAACAAGTACATTTGCCCTGAAATGGCGTGCAGTGTGTTAGACGATTGTGTAAAGAGAGAGCTACAGGACTACCTGGAAACACTTGGTGAACCCTTGCCGTACCTCAGTTCTAGATGATTTGAGAGTGTTTACTTGCACTGCAGTTGCACAACAGCATATAAACTGATATTTGGAAGTGAATGATGAATGATAGGCTTTGTAAGAAATACTGGTATGTGATTAGTAGATTATGTTTTGAAACCCAAAATTATTTTTACCACAGAAGTTTGTGATTTGTAGGTATGATGTGAGTGAGCTTTGGGCCGAAGATGGTGGTTAGTTGGGCAGGATAAGTATTTAAATGGTTTTCAATAGAGTGGATATTAGTGACACTGGCTTGTTGCCATAATGTGTTTGTTCATAACAGTGTACTCAGTTGTGTAGAAGATTTAGGTGAGAAAGAGACAGTTGTTGAATATGACATAAATAGCTAGAAATGAAGTAAGTAGCAATTTCCTGCTAGGTGTAGTTTGGGTATGGTGTGTCTCAGTGAGAGAGAAATCTTGAAATTGAAGGGTTGTTCCTAGCTACAGTCTTGGAAACTATGTATCTGCTGTTGACTCCAATGTTTTCAAGATTACTTGTGTACAAAATTGGGCAGACTTTGCAGTTTCTTCTTCAGTAAATCAGTGGAAGGTGGTGCAGATAATGGTAAAAATGTTCAGTGCCTCCTGTGAGTTGTTGATGCTGCTTGTCTTTTAAGTAAAATTGATAGGGGCTCCTGATTGACCCAGCCATACACAGAGCTGGTGCATACTTGGCTTGAGAAGACTTTGGTCAGTAAATGATGAAATACCAACACAGTGCTCACAACAAAGCTCCTTTCCCTGCATTCTAGTTTCCCTCGGGTATAGAGTGACATGATATTGGCAGAGGATGTGCAGATAATCACTTTGATCAGGCTGTTTGTTTTTTTAATGCTCTTTTACCAGAATCCATGCATAGTGATAACTGTGTTCTCTGGTGGAACACGATGAGAACATTGTGTGAAGTGCACGGAAGTAGCTATTTGAGTATGTATGAAAATGTGAGGTAACCACTGTTACTCCTAAATTTCTGTGGAATAAAGTTTTCTGTATGTGTGTGTGTTTGAAAATCCCAGAGGTTCAAGTTGGTAGTTTATATGTTGCAAGCGAAAAAAGCTTTTTAGTAAACTGAGGCACTAGCATTAGTTTCCTGTTCACTGTGACAAGGAAGCTAGTATAAAAAGTAGTTTGTGGTTTTGCTTGCAAAGAAGTGCTCATGGGATGAAAGCACTGCTTGGGATTATTCTGAGATGATGGGGGGATTGCTAAACATGTAGCATTTTAGTAAGGAGCTTGTCGGAGTAGTTGTATAGTTGTAAAATTATTTGTTATTTTATGAGAAATTTCTTTATTCATAGCACATGGGCCATCATAGTTGAAGCATACAGATTGGCATGGCATGCGTAGGTCTGTAAAATGTCCTGACAGTGATGTTCATAGAGACTTGTTGTGTACTTTGATTCTTCATCTGTTTAACAGTAGACATAAGAAATGTATTAGTGGAGCAAGTAGCTGTGAAATTACTGGTGTATGATTGATAGTATGGACGTGGCGCTGAATGGAAGTGTTTGTTCAGCTGTGGGTGTTTTCATAATTGCCATGTGAGGAAGAGCAATACTCGTGATAGGCGAAAAGAGATACAGAGAGAAACACATTTGTTGCGAGTATTGTATATCAGCAGCTCCAAGGGCGGGTATCAAGTAAGACGCAAAGTGAAACGAAAGAGGAAGTATGCATGAAAGAGGCCAAATATCGACAAGAGTTCGCACTGTTAGAGTGAGGTGAATGAGCTAGTGCTGTGCGAAAATTTTCGAAGAGAGAGGCGGTTTTAAAGAAAGCACAAGAGTCCTATGAATGCCCTCTTGTGTGTTTCTCTTTCAGTGGCTATTTGGCATGTCTGCTTGCGCCATAGAATGCTACTGTATGTGCCCCAGGCCGCCATCTAGCGGCCGGAGGTGCAAGCGGTGTTTACATACAGTCTCGCCTGAGGCAATGGTCTCTCATTTCGGAACGCAAGAAGCACTGGTAGCGCACAAAATAGCTGAGTGAGATCATGGCGGCCAAGTAAGAGTAGAAGTTGGTTCTTTGCAGAATGTCCGAGCTTGTAAATCGCGAAATGTGAAGAGTGTGTCGTATTCTCGTAGGGCGTGTTGACGGTCTCGTGGCATAAGTAGCGAGCGGTGATAGCTTGCAAGCAAGATCATACTTCACAGGATCATTTCTGTAGTATGTCTTCAACTCTCTCTAGTTCAAAGCTGGAGTAGACGTAACCACGATGATGAGTGGTAGCACTTTCCCTGAGCGTGAGGCTTGCGATCGAGATTCATCGCATCTTGGTTGTAATCGATGATCGTTCACCACATTCTGAGGGATGTGGGAAGGGAATAGCGCTTTCCGAGTGGTGGTTTTATTATATAGATTAGAAGCGTAAGTCATACCTTTGGTATCGGGACACGCGTCGTTGCAGAAATGTCGCTGCAGGTTGTGGAAGGACTTTGATTGCCACATGTCATGAAAGCTTTGTGGAAGTTTCTCGAGTGTCACGGGGACGAGCCATTTGATTTGGCCTGCTCCAAGTGCTAGGCTTGGATGACAACGACGTACTTTTGAGTTACAAGAATGAGTGAGCAACACAAGAAGAGTGCAATTGATGACCATAAAAAGCTGACACACAACACAGTCTTGATAATCACCACTAATGCATGATGTACGAAACATTTAGGAGGAGCACGTTTGGCTAGCAAACATGAATTGAGTGATTTGCAAGGCACTGTTATCTGCAAGAAGGAATGCATGAAATTGGCAAATGAATAAGACTGGTTCAAATACTATCGACAGAAATTTTATTTCTGTTGTCAACTAGTATTAATTAGATGTGTGGGAGTAGGGGGATATTTCCCTTGCACCATACATCTACATACACGTTGCGTCTGATGTGGCCTAGATTTGCGTACAAAGAACTGTCTAGTTGTCAGTTTTTTCAGTGAACGAGTGTGGTAGGGAGGAGAGAGATTAGTGTTAGATGCAGAGCAGTGCGGGCAGTTGTGTGTCGGACGTTGTATGTCGGACGGTGAGTCGCCGACAGGAATTAGGCGTGCTGCCATCTGTCGGCAGGTGAGGTAATGAAGCAGCTTGAATGGTGACAGAAATGATGGAAATAGTTAACTAAAGAGTAATAGCGACGACATTTGGCAGACACGTGTTTCAGCGTTGACAGTTAGTTTGGGGTGTGTGCTTGCATGACAGTGGAAGTCTGTTGACGGTAGAGAAGTAGACAAGACGGAAAGAATTTTCCGCGTTCTCGCGGAGAAGTAATAGAGAAGCAGCCATAAGTATTGAAGTGAGGGCGTTGATCGGCACTCTGGTTTCCCTTCAAAACGAATAAATCTTTCGCCTTTTACTAAAGATTTCCGTGGAGGGGAACATTAAATGAGTCTACAAGGTATTTTTCGTAGTGCTCGGCTATTGCTGAGCCATCATCACAAGTGAAAACGTAATGTAAGTAGCAAGAGGTAGATTGTGTTGTGTGAATGAAGGGCGTGGAGTAGCGGATGACGTTGGTTCAGGCAGATATTTGTTTTTTTTTAAATTTGAAATTGTAATAGGCCGTGTCGTAGTATAATGAAACAAGTACATTTGCCCTGAAATGGCGTGCAGTGTGTTAGACGATTGTGTAAAGAGAGAGCTACAGGACTACCTGGAAACACTTGGTGAACCCTTGCCGTACCTCAGTTCTAGATGATTTGAGAGTGTTTACTTGCACTGCAGTTGCACAACAGCATATAAACTGATATTTGGAAGTGAATGATGAATGATAGGCTTTGTAAGAAATACTGGTATGTGATTAGTAGATTATGTTTTGAAACCCAAAATTATTTTTACCACAGAAGTTTGTGATTTGTAGGTATGATGTGAGTGAGCTTTGGGCCGAAGATGGTGGTTAGTTGGGCAGGATAAGTATTTAAATGGTTTTCAATAGAGTGGATATTAGTGACACTGGCTTGTTGCCATAATGTGTTTGTTCATAACAGTGTACTCAGTTGTGTAGAAGATTTAGGTGAGAAAGAGACAGTTGTTGAATATGACATAAATAGCTAGAAATGAAGTAAGTAGCAATTTCCTGCTAGGTGTAGTTTGGGTATGGTGTGTCTCAGTGAGAGAGAAATCTTGAAATTGAAGGGTTGTTCCTAGCTACAGTCTTGGAAACTATGTATCTGCTGTTGACTCCAATGTTTTCAAGATTACTTGTGTACAAAATTGGGCAGACTTTGCAGTTTCTTCTTCAGTAAATCAGTGGAAGGTGGTGCAGATAATGGTAAAAATGTTCAGTGCCTCCTGTGAGTTGTTGATGCTGCTTGTCTTTTAAGTAAAATTGATAGGGGCTCTTGATTGACCCAGCCATACACAGAGCTGGTGCATACTTGGCTTGAGAAGACTTTGGTCAGTAAATGATGAAATACCAACACAGTGCTCACAACAAAGCTCCTTTCCCTGCATTCTAGTTTCCCTCGGGTATAGAGTGACATGATATTGGCAGAGGATGTGCAGATAATCACTTTGATCAGGCTGTTTGTTTTTTTTAATGCTCTTTTACCAGAATCCATGCATAGTGATAACTGTGTTCTCTGGTGGAACACGATGAGAACATTGTGTGAAGTGCACGGAAGTAGCTATTTGAGTATGTATGAAAATGTGAGGTAACCACTGTTACTCCTAAATTTCTGTGGAATAAAGTTTTCTGTATGTGTGTGTGTTTGAAAATCCCAGAGGTTCAAGTTGGTAGTTTATATGTTGCAAGCGAAAAAAGCTTTTTAGTAAACTGAGGCACTAGCATTAGTTTCCTGTTCACTGTGACAAGGAAGCTAGTATAAAAAGTAGTTTGTGGTTTTGCTTGCAAAGAAGTGCTCATGGGATGAAAGCACTGCTTGGGATTATTCTGAGATGATGGGGGGATTGCTAAACATGTAGCATTTTAGTAAGGAGCTTGTCGGAGTAGTTGTATAGTTGTAAAATTATTTGTTATTTTATGAGAAATTTCTTTATTCATAGCACATGGGCCATCATAGTTGAAGCATACAGATTGGCATGGCATGCGTAGGTCTGTAAAATGTCCTGACAGTGATGTTCATAGAGACTTGTTGTGTACTTTGATTCTTCATCTGTTTAACAGTAGACATAAGAAATGTATTAGTGGAGCAAGTAGCTGTGAAATTACTGGTGTATGATTGATAGTATGGACGTGGCGCTGAATGGAAGTGTTTGTTCAGCTGTGGGTGTTTTCATAATTGCCATGTGAGGAAGAGCAATACTCGTGATAGGCGAAAAGAGATACAGAGAGAAACACATTTGTTGCGAGTATTGTATATCAGCAGCTCCAAGGGCGGGTATCAAGTAAGACGCAAAGTGAAACGAAAGAGGAAGTATGCATGAAAGAGGCCAAATATCGACAAGAGTTCGCACTGTTAGAGTGAGGTGAATGAGCTAGTGCTGTGCGAAAATTTTCGAAGAGAGAGGCGGTTTTAAAGAAAGCACAAGAGTCCTATGAATGCCCTCTTGTGTGTTTCTCTTTCAGTGGCTATTTGGCATGTCTGCTTGCGCCATAGAATGCTACTGTATGTGCCCCAGGCCGCCATCTAGCGGCCGGAGGTGCAAGCGGTGTTTACATACAGTCTCGCCTGAGGCAATGGTCTCTCATTTCGGAACGCAAGAAGCACTGGTAGCGCACAAAATAGCTGAGTGAGATCATGGCGGCCAAGTAAGAGTAGAAGTTGGTTCTTTGCAGAATGTCCGAGCTTGTAAATCGCGAAATGTGAAGAGTGTGTCGTATTCTCGTAGGGCGTGTTGACGGTCTCGTGGCATAAGTAGCGAGCGGTGATAGCTTGCAAGCAAGATCATACTTCACAGGATCATTTCTGTAGTATGTCTTCAACTCTCTCTAGTTCAAAGCTGGAGTAGACGTAACCACGATGATGAGTGGTAGCACTTTCCCTGAGCGTGAGGCTTGCGATCGAGATTCATCGCATCTTGGTTGTAATCGATGATCGTTCACCACATTCTGAGGGATGTGGGAAGGGAATAGCGCTTTCCGAGTGGTGGTTTTATTATATAGATTAGAAGCGTAAGTCATACCTTTGGTATCGGGACACGCGTCGTTGCAGAAATGTCGCTGCAGGTTGTGGAAGGACTTTGATTGCCACATGTCATGAAAGCTTTGTGGAAGTTTCTCGAGTGTCACGGGGACGAGCCATTTGATTTGGCCTGCTCCAAGTGCTAGGCTTGGATGACAACGACGTACTTTTGAGTTACAAGAATGAGTGAGCAACACAAGAAGAGTGCAATTGATGACCATAAAAAGCTGACACACAACACAGTCTTGATAATCACCACTAATGCATGATGTACGAAACATTTAGGAGGAGCACGTTTGGCTAGCAAACATGAATTGAGTGATTTGCAAGGCACTGTTATCTGCAAGAAGGAATGCATGAAATTGGCAAATGAATAAGACTGGTTCAAATACTATCGACAGAAATTTTATTTCTGTTGTCAACTAGTATTAATTAGATGTGTGGGAGTAGGGGGATATTTCCCTTGCACCTTACATCTACATACACGTTGCGTCTGATGTGGCCTAGATTTGCGTACAAAGAACTGTCTAGTTGTCAGTTTTTTCAGTGAACGAGTGTGGTAGGGAGGAGAGAGATTAGTGTTAGATGCAGAGCAGTGCGGGCAGTTGTGTGTCGGACGTTGTTGTATGTCGGACGGTGAGTCGCCGACAGGAATTAGGCGTGCTGCCATCTGTCGGCAGGTGAGGTAATGAAGCAGCTTGAATGGTGACAGAAATGATGGAAATAGTTAACTAAAGAGTAATAGCGACGACATTTGGCAGACACGTGTTTCAGCGTTGACAGTTAGTTTGGGGTGTGTGCTTGCATGACAGTGGAAGTCTGTTGACGGTAGAGAAGTAGACAAGACGGAAAGAATTTTCCGCGTTCTCGCGGAGAAGTAATAGAGAAGCAGCCATAAGTATTGAAGTGAGGGCGTTGATCGGCACTCTGGTTTCCCTTCAAAACGAATAAATCTTTCGCCTTTTACTAAAGATTTCCGTGGAGGGGAACATTAAATGAGTCTATAAGGTATTTTTCGTAGTGCTCGGCTATTGCTGAGCCATCATCACAAGTGAAAACGTAATGTAAGTAGCAAGAGGTAGATTGTGTTGTGTGAATGAAGGGCGTGGAGTAGCGGATGACGTTGGTTCAGGCAGATATTTGTTTTTTTAAAATTTGAAATTGTAATAGGCCGTGTCGTAGTATAATGAAACAAGTACATTTGCCCTGAAATGGCGTGCAGTGTGTTAGACGATTGTGTAAAGAGAGAGCTACAGGACTACCTGGAAACACTTGGTGAACCCTTGCCGTACCTCAGTTCTAGATGATTTGAGAGTGTTTACTTGCACTGCAGTTGCACAACAGCATATAAACTGATATTTGGAAGTGAATGATGAATGATAGGCTTTGTAAGAAATACTGGTATGTGATTAGTAGATTATGCTTTGAAACCCAAAATTATTTTTACCACAGAAGTTTGTGATTTGTAGGTATGATGTGAGTGAGCTTTGGGCCGAAGATGGTGGTTAGTTGGGCAGGATAAGTATTTAAATGGTTTTCAATAGAGTGGATATTAGTGACACTGGCTTGTTGCCATAATGTGTTTGTTCATAACAGTGTACTCAGTTGTGTAGAAGATTTAGGTGAGAAAGAGACAGTTGTTGAATATGACATAAATAGCTAGAAATGAAGTAAGTAGCAATTTCCTGCTAGGTGTAGTTTGGGTATGGTGTGTCTCAGTGAGAGAGAAATCTTGAAATTGAAGGGTTGTTCCTAGCTACAGTCTTGGAAACTATGTATCTGCTGTTGACTCCAATGTTTTCAAGATTACTTGTGTACAAAATTGGGCAGACTTTGCAGTTTCTTCTTCAGTAAATCAGTGGAAGGTGGTGCAGATAATGGTAAAAATGTTCAGTGCCTCCTGTGAGTTGTTGATGCTGCTTGTCTTTTAAGTAAAATTGATAGGGGCTCTTGATTGACCCAGCCATACACAGAGCTGGTGCATACTTGGCTTGAGAAGACTTTGGTCAGTAAATGATGAAATACCAACACAGTGCTCACAACAAAGCTCCTTTCCCTGCATTCTAGTTTCCCTCGGGTATAGAGTGACATGATATTGGCAGAGGATGTGCAGATAATCACTTTGATCAGGCTGTTTGTTTTTTTAATGCTCTTTTACCAGAATCCATGCATAGTGATAACTGTGTTCTCTGGTGGAACACGATGAGAACATTGTGTGAAGTGCACGGAAGTAGCTATTTGAGTATGTATGAAAATGTGAGGTAACCACTGTTACTCCTAAATTTCTGTGGAATAAAGTTTTCTGTATGTGTGTGTGTTTGAAAATCCCAGAGGTTCAAGTTGGTAGTTTATATGTTGCAAGCGAAAAAAGCTTTTTAGTAAACTGAGGCACTAGCATTAGTTTCCTGTTCACTGTGACAAGGAAGCTAGTATAAAAAGTAGTTTGTGGTTTTGCTTGCAAAGAAGTGCTCATGGGATGAAAGCACTGCTTGGGATTATTCTGAGATGATGGGGGGATTGCTAAACATGTAGCATTTTAGTAAGGAGCTTGTCGGAGTAGTTGTATAGTTGTAAAATTATTTGTTATTTTATGAGAAATTTCTTTATTCATAGCACATGGGCCATCATAGTTGAAGCATACAGATTGGCATGGCATGCGTAGGTCTGTAAAATGTCCTGACAGTGATGTTCATAGAGACTTGTTGTGTACTTTGATTCTTCATCTGTTTAACAGTAGACATAAGAAATGTATTAGTGGAGCAAGTAGCTGTGAAATTACTGGTGTATGATTGATAGTATGGACGTGGCGCTGAATGGAAGTGTTTGTTCAGCTGTGGGTGTTTTCATAATTGCCATGTGAGGAAGAGCAATACTCGTGATAGGCGAAAAGAGATACAGAGAGAAACACATTTGTTGCGAGTATTGTATATCAGCAGCTCCAAGGGCGGGTATCAAGTAAGACGCAAAGTGAAACGAAAGAGGAAGTATGCATGAAAGAGGCCAAATATCGACAAGAGTTCGCACTGTTAAGAGTGAGGTGAATGAGCTAGTGCTGTGCGAAAATTTTCGAAGAGAGAGGCGGTTTTAAAGAAAGCACAAGAGTCCTATGAATGCCCTCTTGTGTGTTTCTCTTTCAGTGGCTATTTGGCATGTCTGCTTGCGCCATAGAATGCTACTGTATGTGCCCCAGGCCGCCATCTAGCGGCCGGAGGTGCAAGCGGTGTTTACATACAGTCTCGCCTGAGGCAATGGTCTCTCATTTCGGAACGCAAGAAGCACTGGTAGCGCACAAAATAGCTGAGTGAGATCATGGCGGCCAAGTAAGAGTAGAAGTTGGTTCTTTGCAGAATGTCCGAGCTTGTAAATCGCGAAATGTGAAGAGTGTGTCGTATTCTCGTAGGGCGTGTTGACGGTCTCGTGGCATAAGTAGCGAGCGGTGATAGCTTGCAAGCAAGATCATACTTCACAGGATCATTTCTGTAGTATGTCTTCAACTCTCTCTAGTTCAAAGCTGGAGTAGACGTAACCACGATGATGAGTGGTAGCACTTTCCCTGAGCGTGAGGCTTGCGATCGAGATTCATCGCATCTTGGTTGTAATCGATGATCGTTCACCACATTCTGAGGGATGTGGGAAGGGAATAGCGCTTTCCGAGTGGTGGTTTTATTATATAGATTAGAAGCGTAAGTCATACCTTTGGTATCGGGACACGCGTCGTTGCAGAAATGTCGCTGCAGGTTGTGGAAGGACTTTGATTGCCACATGTCATGAAAGCTTTGTGGAAGTTTCTCGAGTGTCACGGGGACGAGCCATTTGATTTGGCCTGCTCCAAGTGCTAGGCTTGGATGACAACGACGTACTTTTGAGTTACAAGAATGAGTGAGCAACACAAGAAGAGTGCAATTGATGACCATAAAAAGCTGACACACAACACAGTCTTGATAATCACCACTAATGCATGATGTACGAAACATTTAGGAGGAGCACGTTTGGCTAGCAAACATGAATTGAGTGATTTGCAAGGCACTGTTATCTGCAAGAAGGAATGCATGAAATTGGCAAATGAATAAGACTGGTTCAAATACTATCGACAGAAATTTTATTTCTGTTGTCAACTAGTATTAATTAGATGTGTGGGAGTAGGGGGATATTTCCCTTGCACCATACATCTACATACACGTTGCGTCTGATGTGGCCTAGATTTGCGTACAAAGAACTGTCTAGTTGTCAGTTTTTTCAGTGAACGAGTGTGGTAGGGAGGAGAGAGATTAGTGTTAGATGCAGAGCAGTGCGGGCAGTTGTGTGTCGGACGTTGTATGTCGGACGGTGAGTCGCCGACAGGAATTAGGCGTGCTGCCATCTGTCGGCAGGTGAGGTAATGAAGCAGCTTGAATGGTGACAGAAATGATGGAAATAGTTAACTAAAGAGTAATAGCGACGACATTTGGCAGACACGTGTTTCAGCGTTGACAGTTAGTTTGGGGTGTGTGCTTGCATGACAGTGGAAGTCTGTTGACGGTAGAGAAGTAGACAAGACGGAAAGAATTTTCCGCGTTCTCGCGGAGAAGTAATAGAGAAGCAGCCATAAGTATTGAAGTGAGGGCGTTGATCGGCACTCTGGTTTCCCTTCAAAACGAATAAATCTTTCGCCTTTTACTAAAGATTTCCGTGGAGGGGAACATTAAATGAGTCTATAAGGTATTTTTCGTAGTGCTCGGCTATTGCTGAGCCATCATCACAAGTGAAAACGTAATGTAAGTAGCAAGAGGTAGATTGTGTTGTGTGAATGAAGGGCGTGGAGTAGCGGATGACGTTGGTTCAGGCAGATATTTGTTTTTTTAAAATTTGAAATTGTAATAGGCCGTGTCGTAGTATAATGAAACAAGTACATTTGCCCTGAAATGGCGTGCAGTGTGTTAGACGATTGTGTAAAGAGAGAGCTACAGGACTACCTGGAAACACTTGGTGAACCCTTGCCGTACCTCAGTTCTAGATGATTTGAGAGTGTTTACTTGCACTGCAGTTGCACAACAGCATATAAACTGATATTTGGAAGTGAATGATGAATGATAGGCTTTGTAAGAAATACTGGTATGTGATTAGTAGATTATGTTTTGAAACCCAAAATTATTTTTACCACAGAAGTTTGTGATTTGTAGGTATGATGTGAGTGAGCTTTGGGCCGAAGATGGTGGTTAGTTGGGCAGGATAAGTATTTAAATGGTTTTCAATAGAGTGGATATTAGTGACACTGGCTTGTTGCCATAATGTGTTTGTTCATAACAGTGTACTCAGTTGTGTAGAAGATTTAGGTGAGAAAGAGACAGTTGTTGAATATGACATAAATAGCTAGAAATGAAGTAAGTAGCAATTTCCTGCTAGGTGTAGTTTGGGTATGGTGTGTCTCAGTGAGAGAGAAATCTTGAAATTGAAGGGTTGTTCCTAGCTACAGTCTTGGAAACTATGTATCTGCTGTTGACTCCAATGTTTTCAAGATTACTTGTGTACAAAATTGGGCAGACTTTGCAGTTTCTTCTTCAGTAAATCAGTGGAAGGTGGTGCAGATAATGGTAAAAATGTTCAGTGCCTCCTGTGAGTTGTTGATGCTGCTTGTCTTTTAAGTAAAATTGATAGGGGCTCTTGATTGACCCAGCCATACACAGAGCTGGTGCATACTTGGCTTGAGAAGACTTTGGTCAGTAAATGATGAAATACCAACACAGTGCTCACAACAAAGCTCCTTTCCCTGCATTCTAGTTTCCCTCGGGTATAGAGTGACATGATATTGGCAGAGGATGTGCAGATAATCACTTTGATCAGGCTGTTTGTTTTTTTAATGCTCTTTTACCAGAATCCATGCATAGTGATAACTGTGTTCTCTGGTGGAACACGATGAGAACATTGTGTGAAGTGCACGGAAGTAGCTATTTGAGTATGTATGAAAATGTGAGGTAACCACTGTTACTCCTAAATTTCTGTGGAATAAAGTTTTCTGTATGTGTGTGTGTTTGAAAATCCCAGAGGTTCAAGTTGGTAGTTTATATGTTGCAAGCGAAAAAAGCTTTTTAGTAAACTGAGGCACTAGCATTAGTTTCCTGTTCACTGTGACAAGGAAGCTAGTATAAAAAGTAGTTTGTGGTTTTGCTTGCAAAGAAGTGCTCATGGGATGAAAGCACTGCTTGGGATTATTCTGAGATGATGGGGGGATTGCTAAACATGTAGCATTTTAGTAAGGAGCTTGTCGGAGTAGTTGTATAGTTGTAAAATTATTTGTTATTTTATGAGAAATTTCTTTATTCATAGCACATGGGCCATCATAGTTGAAGCATACAGATTGGCATGGCATGCGTAGGTCTGTAAAATGTCCTGACAGTGATGTTCATAGAGACTTGTTGTGTACTTTGATTCTTCATCTGTTTAACAGTAGACATAAGAAATGTATTAGTGGAGCAAGTAGCTGTGAAATTACTGGTGTATGATTGATAGTATGGACGTGGCGCTGAATGGAAGTGTTTGTTCAGCTGTGGGTGTTTTCATAATTGCCATGTGAGGAAGAGCAATACTCGTGATAGGCGAAAAGAGATACAGAGAGAAACACATTTGTTGCGAGTATTGTATATCAGCAGCTCCAAGGGCGGGTATCAAGTAAGACGCAAAGTGAAACGAAAGAGGAAGTATGCATGAAAGAGGCCAAATATCGACAAGAGTTCGCACTGTTAGAGTGAGGTGAATGAGCTAGTGCTGTGCGAAAATTTTCGAAGAGAGAGGCGGTTTTAAAGAAAGCACAAGAGTCCTATGAATGCCCTCTTGTGTGTTTCTCTTTCAGTGGCTATTTGGCATGTCTGCTTGCGCCATAGAATGCTACTGTATGTGCCCCAGGCCGCCATCTAGTGGCCGGAGGTGCAAGCGGTGTTTACATACAGTCTCGCCTGAGGCAGTGGTCTCTCATTTCGGAACGCAAGAAGCACTGGTAGCGCACAAAATAGCTGAGTGAGATCATGGCGGCCAAGTAAGAGTAGAAGTTGGTTCTTTGCAGAATGTCCGAGCTTGTAAATCGCGAAATGTGAAGAGTGTGTCGTATTCTCGTAGGGCGTGTTGACGGTCTCGTGGCATAAGTAGCGAGCGGTGATAGCTTGCAAGCAAGATCATACTTCACAGGATCATTTCTGTAGTATGTCTTCAACTCTCTCTAGTTCAAAGCTGGAGTAGACGTAACCACGATGATGAGTGGTAGCACTTTCCCTGAGCGTGAGGCTTGCGATCGAGATTCATCGCATCTTGGTTGTAATCGATGATCGTTCACCACATTCTGAGGGATGTGGGAAGGGAATAGCGCTTTCCGAGTGGTGGTTTTATTATATAGATTAGAAGCGTAAGTCATACCTTTGGTATCGGGACACGCGTCGTTGCAGAAATGTCGCTGCAGGTTGTGGAAGGACTTTGATTGCCACATGTCATGAAAGCTTTGTGGAAGTTTCTCGAGTGTCACGGGGACGAGCCATTTGATTTGGCCTGCTCCAAGTGCTAGGCTTGGATGACAACGACGTACTTTTGAGTTACAAGAATGAGTGAGCAACACAAGAAGAGTGCAATTGATGACCATAAAAAGCTGACACACAACACAGTCTTGATAATCACCACTAATGCATGATGTACGAAACATTTAGGAGGAGCACGTTTGGCTAGCAAACATGAATTGAGTGATTTGCAAGGCACTGTTATCTGCAAGAAGGAATGCATGAAATTGGCAAATGAATAAGACTGGTTCAAATACTATCGACAGAAATTTTATTTCTGTTGTCAACTAGTATTAATTAGATGTGTGGGAGTAGGGGGATATTTCCCTTGCACCTTACATCTACATACACGTTGCGTCTGATGTGGCCTAGATTTGCGTACAAAGAACTGTCTAGTTGTCAGTTTTTTCAGTGAACGAGTGTGGTAGGGAGGAGAGAGATTAGTGTTAGATGCAGAGCAGTGCGGGCAGTTGTGTGTCGGACGTTGTTGTATGTCGGACGGTGAGTCGCCGACAGGAATTAGGCGTGCTGCCATCTGTCGGCAGGTGAGGTAATGAAGCAGCTTGAATGGTGACAGAAATGATGGAAATAGTTAACTAAAGAGTAATAGCGACGACATTTGGCAGACACGTGTTTCAGCGTTGACAGTTAGTTTGGGGTGTGTGCTTGCATGACAGTGGAAGTCTGTTGACGGTAGAGAAGTAGACAAGACGGAAAGAATTTTCCGCGTTCTCGCGGAGAAGTAATAGAGAAGCAGCCATAAGTATTGAAGTGAGGGCGTTGATCGGCACTCTGGTTTCCCTTCAAAACGAATAAATCTTTCGCCTTTTACTAAAGATTTCCGTGGAGGGGAACATTAAATGAGTCTACAAGGTATTTTTCGTAGTGCTCGGCTATTGCTGAGCCATCATCACAAGTGAAAACGTAATGTAAGTAGCAAGAGGTAGATTGTGTTGTGTGAATGAAGGGCGTGGAGTAGCGGATGACGTTGGTTCAGGCAGATATTTGTTTTTTTTTAAATTTGAAATTGTAATAGGCCGTGTCGTAGTATAATGAAACAAGTACATTTGCCCTGAAATGGCGTGCAGTGTGTTAGACGATTGTGTAAAGAGAGAGCTACAGGACTACCTGGAAACACTTGGTGAACCCTTGCCGTACCTCAGTTCTATATGATTTGAGAGTGTTTACTTGCACTGCAGTTGCACAACAGCATATAAACTGATATTTGGAAGTGAATGATGAATGATAGGCTTTGTAAGAAATACTGGTATGTGATTAGTAGATTATGTTTTGAAACCCAAAATTATTTTTACCACAGAAGTTTGTGATTTGTAGGTATGATGTGAGTGAGCTTTGGGCCGAAGATGGTGGTTAGTTGGGCAGGATAAGTATTTAAATGGTTTTCAATAGAGTGGATATTAGTGACACTGGCTTGTTGCCATAATGTGTTTGTTCATAACAGTGTACTCAGTTGTGTAGAAGATTTAGGTGAGAAAGAGACAGTTGTTGAATATGACATAAATAGCTAGAAATGAAGTAAGTAGCAATTTCCTGCTAGGTGTAGTTTGGGTATGGTGTGTCTCAGTGAGAGAGAAATCTTGAAATTGAAGGGTTGTTCCTAGCTACAGTCTTGGAAACTATGTATCTGCTGTTGACTCCAATGTTTTCAAGATTACTTGTGTACAAAATTGGGCAGACTTTGCAGTTTCTTCTTCAGTAAATCAGTGGAAGGTGGTGCAGATAATGGTAAAAATGTTCAGTGCCTCCTGTGAGTTGTTGATGCTGCTTGTCTTTTAAGTAAAATTGATAGGGGCTCCTGATTGACCCAGCCATACACAGAGCTGGTGCATACTTGGCTTGAGAAGACTTTGGTCAGTAAATGATGAAATACCAACACAGTGCTCACAACAAAGCTCCTTTCCCTGCATTCTAGTTTCCCTCGGGTATAGAGTGACATGATATTGGCAGAGGATGTGCAGATAATCACTTTGATCAGGCTGTTTGTTTTTTTAATGCTCTTTTACCAGAATCCATGCATAGTGATAACTGTGTTCTCTGGTGGAACACGATGAGAACATTGTGTGAAGTGCACGGAAGTAGCTATTTGAGTATGTATGAAAATGTGAGGTAACCACTGTTACTCCTAAATTACTGTGGAATAAAGTTTTCTGTATGTGTGTGTGTTTGAAAATCCCAGAGGTTCAAGTTGGTAGTTTATATGTTGCAAGCGAAAAAAGCTTTTTAGTAAACTGAGGCACTAGCATTAGTTTCCTGTTCACTGTGACAAGGAAGCTAGTATAAAAAGTAGTTTGTGGTTTTGCTTGCAAAGAAGTGCTCATGGGATGAAAGCACTGCTTGGGATTATTCTGAGATGATGGGGGGATTGCTAAACATGTAGCATTTTAGTAAGGAGCTTGTCGGAGTAGTTGTATAGTTGTAAAATTATTTGTTATTTTATGAGAAATTTCTTTATTCATAGCACATGGGCCATCATAGTTGAAGCATACAGATTGGCATGGCATGCGTAGGTCTGTAAAATGTCCTGACAGTGATGTTCATAGAGACTTGTTGTGTACTTTGATTCTTCATCTGTTTAACAGTAGACATAAGAAATGTATTAGTGGAGCAAGTAGCTGTGAAATTACTGGTGTATGATTGATAGTATGGACGTGGCGCTGAATGGAAGTGTTTGTTCAGCTGTGGGTGTTTTCATAATTGCCATGTGAGGAAGAGCAATACTCGTGATAGGCGAAAAGAGATACAGAGAGAAACACATTTGTTGCGAGTATTGTATATCAGCAGCTCCAAGGGCGGGTATCAAGTAAGACGCAAAGTGAAACGAAAGAGGAAGTATGCATGAAAGAGGCCAAATATCGACAAGAGTTCGCACTGTTAGAGTGAGGTGAATGAGCTAGTGCTGTGCGAAAATTTTCGAAGAGAGAGGCGGTTTTAAAGAAAGCACAAGAGTCCTATGAATGCCCTCTTGTGTGTTTCTCTTTCAGTGGCTATTTGGCATGTCTGCTTGCGCCATAGAATGCTACTGTATGTGCCCCAGGCCGCCATCTAGCGGCCGGAGGTGCAAGCGGTGTTTACATACAGTCTCGCCTGAGGCAATGGTCTCTCATTTCGGAACGCAAGAAGCACTGGTAGCGCACAAAATAGCTGAGTGAGATCATGGCGGCCAAGTAAGAGTAGAAGTTGGTTCTTTGCAGAATGTCCGAGCTTGTAAATCGCGAAATGTGAAGAGTGTGTCGTATTCTCGTAGGGCGTGTTGACGGTCTCGTGGCATAAGTAGCGAGCGGTGATAGCTTGCAAGTACCTTGGCGTCACCCTCGACCGTCGCCTCTCCTGGACTCCCCATCTCCAGACAATCCAAGCCAAGGCACGTTCCCGACTCCGTCTCCTCAAGCTCCTTTCCGGCCGAACGTGGGGTCTGGACCCCTCCACCATCCTCCACACCTATAAGTCCCTCATCCGCCCTATCCTCTGTTACGCCCATCCCGCCTGGATCTCCGCCCCCCCTTCCTTTTATAAATCCCTCCAAATCCTTGAACGCCATGCTCTCCGCCTTGCCTATCGCATCCGTCTCCCTTCCCCCACGCGGATCCTGTATGACCTTATCCCCTTCCCCCACCTCCTCCTCTTCCTCGAAAGGATACGCATCCTATACACCTCCCGTAAACTCGATCCTCCTCACCCGCTCGTCTCCCCGATCCTCTCCCACCCCCGCCCGCTGCCACGCCTGTACTCCCACGTCCCACCCGGTCTCCATCTCTCCACCCTCCTTACCCTCTCCCAAGGTGGCTTCCGCCAGCTCCCCCTCCCTGATGATGCCCTCCTCCCCTCCATCTACCCCTCCTACCAACTTTGATCCTCCCACCCTCCTCCTGTGCTTGCTCCTCGGGGCACCCTCCCTCCCTTCTCTCCCCTTTCCCTCCCTCCTCCTTTTCTCGTCCCTCGTCCCCCGGCCCCCCCCCTCCCCTGTCCCTATCCTCCTGTCCCCGTTTCCTAAGCCATGGCATCCTCTTCTCCTCCCCTCTCCCCCTCCTCATCCCTGTTGCCCTCTTGGCAGGTCCCCGGACTCGCACACGCTCAGTGGACATTCGCGCGCCGGAGATCACCGCCATCAGTGTATCGTGTGTGCCGTCATGTTTAGTGTTCAGTGTTTACCGTCACACTCCATCGTTCACCAGTGCCATCGTCTCCTTCAGTGTTTGTGCGTCGTCTCAACAGTTTGCAGTGTGGCTTCTCGTCGGGTGTGAACGGCTCCGTGTTTGTTTCTCTGTGTCTCCTCTTTATTGCCCACCGTTTTGTAACTTTTATGTTTTTCTCCTGTTTTTGCTGATTGTACCTTCTATGGCTGAAGAGCAGCGTAGTATGCTGCTGACAGCCTGCCTGCTGTACAGGCTTTAAAATAACAATAAAGTAAAAAAAAAAAAAAAAAAGCTTGCAAGCAAGATCATACTTCACAGGATCATTTCTGTAGTATGTCTTCAACTCTCTCTAGTTCAAAGCTGGAGTAGACGTAACCACGATGATGAGTGGTAGCACTTTCCCTGAGCGTGAGGCTTGCGATCGAGATTCATCGCATCTTGGTTGTAATCGATGATCGTTCACCACATTCTGAGGGATGTGGGAAGGGAATAGCGCTTTCCGAGTGGTGGTTTTATTATATAGATTAGAAGCGTAAGTCATACCTTTGGTATCGGGACACGCGTCGTTGCAGAAATGTCGCTGCAGGTTGTGGAAGGACTTTGATTGCCACATGTCATGAAAGCTTTGTGGAAGTTTCTCGAGTGTCACGGGGACGAGCCATTTGATTTGGCCTGCTCCAAGTGCTAGGCTTGGATGACAACGACGTACTTTTGAGTTACAAGAATGAGTGAGCAACACAAGAAGAGTGCAATTGATGACCATAAAAAGCTGACACACAACACAGTCTTGATAATCACCACTAATGCATGATGTACGAAACATTTAGGAGGAGCACGTTTGGCTAGCAAACATGAATTGAGTGATTTGCAAGGCACTGTTATCTGCAAGAAGGAATGCATGAAATTGGCAAATGAATAAGACTGGTTCAAATACTATCGACAGAAATTTTATTTCTGTTGTCAACTAGTATTAATTAGATGTGTGGGAGTAGGGGGATATTTCCCTTGCACCATACATCTACATACACGTTGCGTCTGATGTGGCCTAGATTTGCGTACAAAGAACTGTCTAGTTGTCAGTTTTTTCAGTGAACGAGTGTGGTAGGGAGGAGAGAGATTAGTGTTAGATGCAGAGCAGTGCGGGCAGTTGTGTGTCGGACGTTGTATGTCGGACGGTGAGTCGCCGACAGGAATTAGGCGTGCTGCCATCTGTCGGCAGGTGAGGTAATGAAGCAGCTTGAATGGTGACAGAAATGATGGAAATAGTTAACTAAAGAGTAATAGCGACGACATTTGGCAGACACGTGTTTCAGCGTTGACAGTTAGTTTGGGGTGTGTGCTTGCATGACAGTGGAAGTCTGTTGACGGTAGAGAAGCAGACAAGACGGAAAGAATTTTCCGCGTTCTCGCGGAGAAGTAATAGAGAAGCAGCCATAAGTATTGAAGTGAGGGCGTTGATCGGCACTCTGGTTTCCCTTCAAAACGAATAAATCTTTCGCCTTTTACTAAAGATTTCCGTGGAGGGGAACATTAAATGAGTCTACAAGGTATTTTTCGTAGTGCTCGGCTATTGCTGAGCCATCATCACAAGTGAAAACGTAATGTAAGTAGCAAGAGGTAGATTGTGTTGTGTGAATGAAGGGCGTGGAGTAGCGGATGACGTTGGTTCAGGCAGATATTTGTTTTTTTTAAATTTGAAATTGTAATAGGCCGTGTCGTAGTATAATGAAACAAGTACATTTGCCCTGAAATGGCGTGCAGTGTGTTAGACGATTGTGTAAAGAGAGAGCTACAGGACTACCTGGAAACACTTGGTGAACCCTTGCCGTACCTCAGTTCTAGATGATTTGAGAGTGTTTACTTGCACTGCAGTTGCACAACAGCATATAAACTGATATTTGGAAGTGAATGATGAATGATAGGCTTTGTAAGAAATACTGGTATGTGATTAGTAGATTATGTTTTGAAACCCAAAATTATTTTTACCACAGAAGTTTGTGATTTGTAGGTATGATGTGAGTGAGCTTTGGGCCGAAGATGGTGGTTAGTTGGGCAGGATAAGTATTTAAATGGTTTTCAATAGAGTGGATATTAGTGACACTGGCTTGTTGCCATAATGTGTTTGTTCATAACAGTGTACTCAGTTGTGTAGAAGATTTAGGTGAGAAAGAGACAGTTGTTGAATATGACATAAATAGCTAGAAATGAAGTAAGTAGCAATTTCCTGCTAGGTGTAGTTTGGGTATGGTGTGTCTCAGTGAGAGAGAAATCTTGAAATTGAAGGGTTGTTCCTAGCTACAGTCTTGGAAACTATGTATCTGCTGTTGACTCCAATGTTTTCAAGATTACTTGTGTACAAAATTGGGCAGACTTTGCAGTTTCTTCTTCAGTAAATCAGTGGAAGGTGGTGCAGATAATGGTAAAAATGTTCAGTGCCTCCTGTGAGTTGTTGATGCTGCTTGTCTTTTAAGTAAAATTGATAGGGGCTCCTGATTGACCCAGCCATACACAGAGCTGGTGCATACTTGGCTTGAGAAGACTTTGGTCAGTAAATGATGAAATACCAACACAGTGCTCACAACAAAGCTCCTTTCCCTGCATTCTAGTTTCCCTCGGGTATAGAGTGACATGATATTGGCAGAGGATGTGCAGATAATCACTTTGATCAGGCTGTTTGTTTTTTTAATGCTCTTTTACCAGAATCCATGCATAGTGATAACTGTGTTCTCTGGTGGAACACGATGAGAACATTGTGTGAAGTGCACGGAAGTAGCTATTTGAGTATGTATGAAAATGTGAGGTAACCACTGTTACTCCTAAATTTCTGTGGAATAAAGTTTTCTGTATGTGTGTGTGTTTGAAAATCCCAGAGGTTCAAGTTGGTAGTTTATATGTTGCAAGCGAAAAAAGCTTTTTAGTAAACTGAGGCACTAGCATTAGTTTCCTGTTCACTGTGACAAGGAAGCTAGTATAAAAAGTAGTTTGTGGTTTTGCTTGCAAAGAAGTGCTCATGGGATGAAAGCACTGCTTGGGATTATTCTGAGATGATGGGGGGATTGCTAAACATGTAGCATTTTAGTAAGGAGCTTGTCGGAGTAGTTGTATAGTTGTAAAATTATTTGTTATTTTATGAGAAATTTCTTTATTCATAGCACATGGGCCATCATAGTTGAAGCATACAGATTGGCATGGCATGCGTAGGTCTGTAAAATGTCCTGACAGTGATGTTCATAGAGACTTGTTGTGTACTTTGATTCTTCATCTGTTTAACAGTAGACATAAGAAATGTATTAGTGGAGCAAGTAGCTGTGAAATTACTGGTGTATGATTGATAGTATGGACGTGGCGCTGAATGGAAGTGTTTGTTCAGCTGTGGGTGTTTTCATAATTGCCATGTGAGGAAGAGCAATACTCGTGATAGGCGAAAAGAGATACAGAGAGAAACACATTTGTTGCGAGTATTGTATATCAGCAGCTCCAAGGGCGGGTATCAAGTAAGACGCAAAGTGAAACGAAAGAGGAAGTATGCATGAAAGAGGCCAAATATCGACAAGAGTTCGCACTGTTAGAGTGAGGTGAATGAGCTAGTGCTGTGCGAAAATTTTCGAAGAGAGAGGCGGTTTTAAAGAAAGCACAAGAGTCCTATGAATGCCCTCTTGTGTGTTTCTCTTTCAGTGGCTATTTGGCATGTCTGCTTGCGCCATAGAATGCTACTGTATGTGCCCCAGGCCGCCATCTAGCGGCCGGAGGTGCAAGCGGTGTTTACATACAGTCTCGCCTGAGGCAATGGTATCTCATTTCGGAACGCAAGAAGCACTGGTAGCGCACAAAATAGCTGAGTGAGATCATGGCGGCCAAGTAAGAGTAGAAGTTGGTTCTTTGCAGAATGTCCGAGCTTGTAAATCGCGAAATGTGAAGAGTGTGTCGTATTCTCGTAGGGCGTGTTGACGGTCTCGTGGCATAAGTAGCGAGCGGTGATAGCTTGCAAGCAAGATCATACTTCACAGGATCATTTCTGTAGTATGTCTTCAACTCTCTCTAGTTCAAAGCTGGAGTAGACGTAACCACGATGATGAGTGGTAGCACTTTCCCTGAGCGTGAGGCTTGCGATCGAGATTCATCGCATCTTGGTTGTAATCGATGATCGTTCACCACATTCTGAGGGATGTGGGAAGGGAATAGCGCTTTCCGAGTGGTGGTTTTATTATATAGATTAGAAGCGTAAGTCATACCTTTGGTATCGGGACACGCGTCGTTGCAGAAATGTCGCTGCAGGTTGTGGAAGGACTTTGATTGCCACATGTCATGAAAGCTTTGTGGAAGTTTCTCGAGTGTCACGGGGACGAGCCATTTGATTTGGCCTGCTCCAAGTGCTAGGCTTGGATGACAACGACGTACTTTTGAGTTACAAGAATGAGTGAGCAACACAAGAAGAGTGCAATTGATGACCATAAAAAGCTGACACACAACACAGTCTTGATAATCACCACTAATGCATGATGTACGAAACATTTAGGAGGAGCACGTTTGGCTAGCAAACATGAATTGAGTGATTTGCAAGGCACTGTTATCTGCAAGAAGGAATGCATGAAATTGGCAAATGAATAAGACTGGTTCAAATACTATCGACAGAAATTTTATTTCTGTTGTCAACTAGTATTAATTAGATGTGTGGGAGTAGGGGGATATTTCCCTTGCACCATACATCTACATACACGTTGCGTCTGATGTGGCCTAGATTTGCGTACAAAGAACTGTCTAGTTGTCAGTTTTTTCAGTGAACGAGTGTGGTAGGGAGGAGAGAGATTAGTGTTAGATGCAGAGCAGTGCGGGCAGTTGTGTGTCGGACGTTGTATGTCGGACGGTGAGTCGCCGACAGGAATTAGGCGTGCTGCCATCTGTCGGCAGGTGAGGTAATGAAGCAGCTTGAATGGTGACAGAAATGATGGAAATAGTTAACTAAAGAGTAATAGCGACGACATTTGGCAGACACGTGTTTCAGCGTTGACAGTTAGTTTGGGGTGTGTGCTTGCATGACAGTGGAAGTCTGTTGACGGTAGAGAAGTAGACAAGACGGAAAGAATTTTCCGCGTTCTCGCGGAGAAGTAATAGAGAAGCAGCCATAAGTATTGAAGTGAGGGCGTTGATCGGCACTCTGGTTTCCCTTCAAAACGAATAAATCTTTCGCCTTTTACTAAAGATTTCCGTGGAGGGGAACATTAAATGAGTCTACAAGGTATTTTTCGTAGTGCTCGGCTATTGCTGAGCCATCATCACAAGTGAAAACGTAATGTAAGTAGCAAGAGGTAGATTGTGTTGTGTGAATGAAGGGCGTGGAGTAGCGGATGACGTTGGTTCAGGCAGATATTTGTTTTTTTAAAATTTGAAATTGTAATAGGCCGTGTCGTAGTATAATGAAACAAGTACATTTGCCCTGAAATGGCGTGCAGTGTGTTAGACGATTGTGTAAAGAGAGAGCTACAGGACTACCTGGAAACACTTGGTGAACCCTTGCCGTACCTCAGTTCTAGATGATTTGAGAGTGTTTACTTGCACTGCAGTTGCACAACAGCATATAAACTGATATTTGGAAGTGAATGATGAATGATAGGCTTTGTAAGAAATACTGGTATGTGATTAGTAGATTATGTTTTGAAACCCAAAATTATTTTTACCACAGAAGTTTGTGATTTGTAGGTATGATGTGAGTGAGCTTTGGGCCGAAGATGGTGGTTAGTTGGGCAGGATAAGTATTTAAATGGTTTTCAATAGAGTGGATATTAGTGACACTGGCTTGTTGCCATAATGTGTTTGTTCATAACAGTGTACTCAGTTGTGTAGAAGATTTAGGTGAGAAAGAGACAGTTGTTGAATATGACATAAATAGCTAGAAATGAAGTAAGTAGCAATTTCCTGCTAGGTGTAGTTTGGGTATGGTGTGTCTCAGTGAGAGAGAAATCTTGAAATTGAAGGGTTGTTCCTAGCTACAGTCTTGGAAACTATGTATCTGCTGTTGACTCCAATGTTTTCAAGATTACTTGTGTACAAAATTGGGCAGACTTTGCAGTTTCTTCTTCAGTAAATCAGTGGAAGGTGGTGCAGATAATGGTAAAAATGTTCAGTGCCTCCTGTGAGTTGTTGATGCTGCTTGTCTTTTAAGTAAAATTGATAGGGGCTCTTGATTGACCCAGCCATACACAGAGCTGGTGCATACTTGGCTTGAGAAGACTTTGGTCAGTAAATGATGAAATACCAACACAGTGCTCACAACAAAGCTCCTTTCCCTGCATTCTAGTTTCCCTCGGGTATAGAGTGACATGATATTGGCAGAGGATGTGCAGATAATCACTTTGATCAGGCTGTTTGTTTTTTTTAATGCTCTTTTACCAGAATCCATGCATAGTGATAACTGTGTTCTCTGGTGGAACACGATGAGAACATTGTGTGAAGTGCACGGAAGTAGCTATTTGAGTATGTATGAAAATGTGAGGTAACCACTGTTACTCCTAAATTTCTGTGGAATAAAGTTTTCTGTATGTGTGTGTGTTTGAAAATCCCAGAGGTTCAAGTTGGTAGTTTATATGTTGCAAGCGAAAAAAGCTTTTTAGTAAACTGAGGCACTAGCATTAGTTTCCTGTTCACTGTGACAAGGAAGCTAGTATAAAAAGTAGTTTGCGGTTTTGCAAGCAAAGAAGTGCTCATGGGATGAAAGCACTGCTTGGGATTATTCTGAGATGATGGGGGGATTGCTAAACATGTAGCATTTTAGTAAGGAGCTTGTCGGAGTAGTTGTATAGTTGTAAAATTATTTGTTATTTTATGAGAAATTTCTTTATTCATAGCACATGGGCCATCATAGTTGAAGCATACAGATTGGCATGGCATGCGTAGGTCTGTAAAATGTCCTGACAGTGATGTTCATAGAGACTTGTTGTGTACTTTGATTCTTCATCTGTTTAACAGTAGACATAAGAAATGTATTAGTGGAGCAAGTAGCTGTGAAATTACTGGTGTATGATTGATAGTATGGACGTGGCGCTGAATGGAAGTGTTTGTTCAGCTGTGGGTGTTTTCATAATTGCCATGTGAGGAAGAGCAATACTCGTGATAGGCGAAAAGAGATACAGAGAGAAACACATTTGTTGCGAGTATTGTATATCAGCAGCTCCAAGGGCGGGTATCAAGTAAGACGCAAAGTGAAACGAAAGAGGAAGTATGCATGAAAGAGGCCAAATATCGACAAGAGTTCGCACTGTTAGAGTGAGGTGAATGAGCTAGTGCTGTGCGAAAATTTTCGAAGAGAGAGGCGGTTTTAAAGAAAGCACAAGAGTCCTATGAATGCCCTCTTGTGTGTTTCTCTTTCAGTGGCTATTTGGCATGTCTGCTTGCGCCATAGAATGCTACTGTATGTGCCCCAGGCCGCCATCTAGCGGCCGGAGGTGCAAGCGGTGTTTACATACAGTCTCGCCTGAGGCAATGGTCTCTCATTTCGGAACGCAAGAAGCACTGGTAGCGCACAAAATAGCTGAGTGAGATCATGGCGGCCAAGTAAGAGTAGAAGTTGGTTCTTTGCAGAATGTCCGAGCTTGTAAATCGCGAAATGTGAAGAGTGTGTCGTATTCTCGTAGGGCGTGTTGACGGTCTCGTGGCATAAGTAGCGAGCGGTGATAGCTTGCAAGCAAGATCATACTTCACAGGATCATTTCTGTAGTATGTCTTCAACTCTCTCTAGTTCAAAGCTGGAGTAGACGTAACCACGATGATGAGTGGTAGCACTTTCCCTGAGCGTGAGGCTTGCGATCGAGATTCATCGCATCTTGGTTGTAATCGATGATCGTTCACCACATTCTGAGGGATGTGGGAAGGGAATAGCGCTTTCCGAGTGGTGGTTTTATTATATAGATTAGAAGCGTAAGTCATACCTTTGGTATCGGGACACGCGTCGTTGCAGAAATGTCGCTGCAGGTTGTGGAAGGACTTTGATTGCCACATGTCATGAAAGCTTTGTGGAAGTTTCTCGAGTGTCACGGGGACGAGCCATTTGATTTGGCCTGCTCCAAGTGCTAGGCTTGGATGACAACGACGTACTTTTGAGTTACAAGAATGAGTGAGCAACACAAGAAGAGTGCAATTGATGACCATAAAAAGCTGACACACAACACAGTCTTGATAATCACCACTAATGCATGATGTACGAAACATTTAGGAGGAGCACGTTTGGCTAGCAAACATGAATTGAGTGATTTGCAAGGCACTGTTATCTGCAAGAAGGAATGCATGAAATTGGCAAATGAATAAGACTGGTTCAAATACTATCGACAGAAATTTTATTTCTGTTGTCAACTAGTATTAATTAGATGTGTGGGAGTAGGGGGATATTTCCCTTGCACCATACATCTACATACACGTTGCGTCTGATGTGGCCTAGATTTGCGTACAAAGAACTGTCTAGTTGTCAGTTTTTTCAGTGAACGAGTGTGGTAGGGAGGAGAGAGATTAGTGTTAGATGCAGAGCAGTGCGGGCAGTTGTGTGTCGGACGTTGTATGTCGGACGGTGAGTCGCCGACAGGAATTAGGCGTGCTGCCATCTGTCGGCAGGTGAGGTAATGAAGCAGCTTGAATGGTGACAGAAATGATGGAAATAGTTAACTAAAGAGTAATAGCGACGACATTTGGCAGACACGTGTTTCAGCGTTGACAGTTAGTTTGGGGTGTGTGCTTGCATGACAGTGGAAGTCTGTTGACGGTAGAGAAGTAGACAAGACGGAAAGAATTTTCCGCGTTCTCGCGGAGAAGTAATAGAGAAGCAGCCATAAGTATTGAAGTGAGGGCGTTGATCGGCACTCTGGTTTCCCTTCAAAACGAATAAATCTTTCGCCTTTTACTAAAGATTTCCGTGGAGGGGAACATTAAATGAGTCTACAAGGTATTTTTCGTAGTGCTCGGCTATTGCTGAGCCATCATCACAAGTGAAAACGTAATGTAAGTAGCAAGAGGTAGATTGTGTTGTGTGAATGAAGGGCGTGGAGTAGCGGATGACGTTGGTTCAGGCAGATATTTGTTTTTTTAAAATTTGAAATTGTAATAGGCCGTGTCGTAGTATAATGAAACAAGTACATTTGCCCTGAAATGGCGTGCAGTGTGTTAGACGATTGTGTAAAGAGAGAGCTACAGGACTACCTGGAAACACTTGGTGAACCCTTGCCGTACCTCAGTTCTAGATGATTTGAGAGTGTTTACTTGCACAACAGCATATAAACTGATATTTGGAAGTGAATGAAGAATGATAGGCTTTGTAAGAAATACTGGTATGTGATTAGTAGATTATGTTTTGAAACCCAAAATTATTTTTACCACAGAAGTTTGTGATTTGTAGGTATGATGTGAGTGAGCTTTGGGCCGAAGATGGTGGTTAGTTGGGCAGGATAAGTATTTAAATGGTTTTCAATAGAGTGGATATTAGTGACACTGGCTTGTTGCCATAATGTGTTTGTTCATAACAGTGTACTCAGTTGTGTAGAAGATTTAGGTGAGAAAGAGACAGTTGTTGAATATGACATAAATAGCTAGAAATGAAGTAAGTAGCAATTTCCTGCTAGGTGTAGTTTGGGTATGGTGTGTCTCAGTGAGAGAGAAATCTTGAAATTGAAGGGTTGTTCCTAGCTACAGTCTTGGAAACTATGTATCTGCTGTTGACTCCAATGTTTTCAAGATTACTTGTGTACAAAATTGGGCAGACTTTGCAGTTTCTTCTTCAGTA
The DNA here is from genome assembly GCF_021461385.2 of Schistocerca piceifrons. Lineage (NCBI taxonomy): Eukaryota > Metazoa > Arthropoda > Insecta > Orthoptera > Acrididae > Schistocerca > Schistocerca piceifrons. The sequence continues at coordinate 600,974,274 of NC_060140.1, read as the reverse complement.
AATCAGTGGAAGGTGGTGCAGATAATGGTAAAAATGTTCAGTGCCTCCTGTGAGTTGTTGATGCTGCTTGTCTTTTAAGTAAAATTGATAGGGGCTCTTGATTGACCCAGCCATACACAGAGCTGGTGCATACTTGGCTTGAGAAGACTTTGGTCAGTAAATGATGAAATACCAACACAGTGCTCACAACAAAGCTCCTTTCCCTGCATTCTAGTTTCCCTCGGGTATAGAGTGACATGATATTGGCAGAGGATGTGCAGATAATCACTTTGATCAGGCTGTTTGTTTTTTTTAATGCTCTTTTACCAGAATCCATGCATAGTGATAACTGTGTTCTCTGGTGGAACACGATGAGAACATTGTGTGAAGTGCACGGAAGTAGCTATTTGAGTATGTATGAAAATGTGAGGTAACCACTGTTACTCCTAAATTTCTGTGGAATAAAGTTTTCTGTATGTGTGTGTGTTTGAAAATCCCAGAGGTTCAAGTTGGTAGTTTATATGTTGCAAGCGAAAAAAGCTTTTTAGTAAACTGAGGCACTAGCATTAGTTTCCTGTTCACTGTGACAAGGAAGCTAGTATAAAAAGTAGTTTGTGGTTTTCCTTGCAAAGAAGTGCTCATGGGATGAAAGCACTGCTTGGGATTATTCTGAGATGATGGGGGGATTGCTAAACATGTAGCATTTTAGTAAGGAGCTTGTCGGAGTAGTTATATAGTTGTAAAATTATTTGTTATTTTATGAGAAATTTCTTTATTCATAGCACATGGGCCATCATAGTTGAAGCATACAGATTGGCATGGCATGCGTAGGTCTGTAAAATGTCCTGACAGTGATGTTCATAGAGACTTGTTGTGTACTTTGATTCTTCATCTGTTTAACAGTAGACATAAGAAATGTATTAGTGGAGCAAGTAGCTGTGAAATTACTGGTGTATGATTGATAGTATGGACGTGTTTGTTCAGCTGTGGGTGTTTTCATAATTGCCATGTGAGGAAGAGCAATACTCGTGATAGGCGAAAAGAGATACAGAGAGAAACACATTTGTTGCGAGTATTGTATATCAGCAGCTCCAAGGGCGGGTATCAAGTAAGACGCAAAGTGAAACGAAAGAGGAAGTATGCATGAAAGAGGCCAAATATCGACAAGAGTTCGCACTGTTAGAGTGAGGTGAATGAGCTAGTGCTGTGCGAAAATTTTCGAAGAGAGAGGCGGTTTTAAAGAAAGCACAAGAGTCCTATGAATGCCCTCTTGTGTGTTTCTCTTTCAGTGGCTATTTGGCATGTCTGCTTGCGCCATAGAATGCTACTGTATGTGCCCCAGGCCGCCATCTAGCGGCCGGAGGTGCAAGCGGTGTTTACATACAGTCTCGCCTGAGGCAATGGTCTCTCATTTCGGAACGCAAGAAGCACTGGTAGCGCACAAAATAGCTGAGTGAGATCATGGCGGCCAAGTAAGAGTAGAAGTTGGTTCTTTGCAGAATGTCCGAGCTTGTAAATCGCGAAATGTGAAGAGTGTGTCGTATTCTCGTAGGGCGTGTTGACGGTCTCGTGGCATAAGTAGCGAGCGGTGATAGCTTGCAAGCAAGATCATACTTCACAGGATCATTTCTGTAGTATGTCTTCAACTCTCTCTAGTTCAAAGCTGGAGTAGACGTAACCACGATGATGAGTGGTAGCACTTTCCCTGAGCGTGAGGCTTGCGATCGAGATTCATCGCATCTTGGTTGTAATCGATGATCGTTCACCACATTCTGAGGGATGTGGGAAGGGAATAGCGCTTTCCGAGTGGTGGTTTTATTATATAGATTAGAAGCGTAAGTCATACCTTTGGTATCGGGACACGCGTCGTTGCAGAAATGTCGCTGCAGGTTGTGGAAGGACTTTGATTGCCACATGTCATGAAAGCTTTGTGGAAGTTTCTCGAGTGTCACGGGGACGAGCCATTTGATTTGGCCTGCTCCAAGTGCTAGGCTTGGATGACAACGACGTACTTTTGAGTTACAAGAATGAGTGAGCAACACAAGAAGAGTGCAATTGATGACCATAAAAAGCTGACACACAACACAGTCTTGATAATCACCACTAATGCATGATGTACGAAACATTTAGGAGGAGCACGTTTGGCTAGCAAACATGAATTGAGTGATTTGCAAGGCACTGTTATCTGCAAGAAGGAATGCATGAAATTGGCAAATGAATAAGACTGGTTCAAATACTATCGACAGAAATTTTATTTCTGTTGTCAACTAGTATTAATTAGATGTGTGGGAGTAGGGGGATATTTCCCTTGCACCATACATCTACATACACGTTGCGTCTGATGTGGCCTAGATTTGCGTACAAAGAACTGTCTAGTTGTCAGTTTTTTCAGTGAACGAGTGTGGTAGGGAGGAGAGAGATTAGTGTTAGATGCAGAGCAGTGCGGGCAGTTGTGTGTCGGACGTTGTATGTCGGACGGTGAGTCGCCGACAGGAATTAGGCGTGCTGCCATCTGTCGGCAGGTGAGGTAATGAAGCAGCTTGAATGGTGACAGAAATGATGGAAATAGTTAACTAAAGAGTAATAGCGACGACATTTGGCAGACACGTGTTTCAGCGTTGACAGTTAGTTTGGGGTGTGTGCTTGCATGACAGTGGAAGTCTGTTGACGGTAGAGAAGTAGACAAGACGGAAAGAATTTTCCGCGTTCTCGCGGAGAAGTAATAGAGAAGCAGCCATAAGTATTGAAGTGAGGGCGTTGATCGGCATCTCCGGCGGTACACCGAAAGGTTACCGCCCTTCGATGGTGCAATCTTTCGCGCTAATCGAAGTGTTAGGGTTTACAGGTGCCAGCCAGCCAGCCCAGCAGCAGCAGCAGCAGCAGTTCCCGGTCCCGGCCTGCAGCAGTGGTCCCGCCGCCAGCCAGCCAGCCAGCCAGCCAGCCAGCCAGCCAGCCAGCCAGCAGCCCTCCGGTGCCAGCAGCAGTCCCGCCAGCAGCAGTCCCGCCAGCAGCAGTCCAGGCAGCAGCAGCGGCAGCAGCAGCAGCAGCAGCAGCAGCAGCAGCCGCAGCCGCAGCCGCAGCCGCCCCGGCCCCGTCCGCGGCAGCAGCGTTCCTGCCTCTCGCCGTCGCCGTCGCCGTCGCCGTTCGACGTTCGCCGTTCGCCGTCGCCGTTCGCCGTCGCCGTCGCCGTCCGTCGTCCCCCAGTGTGTGTCCTGTCCTTTTAGTGCTGTGTTTTTTCTTTCTTCTCCTTGTCGTCATGTCTGCCCCCACCACCACCGTCACAACCACCACCACCGCCATCGTGTATACGTCCCCTTCCGCCGCCTCCACCACTATCACTTGGTGTGCCCAGTCCCACCCCCCTCCTTCCATCCCTCCCCTCCTCTCTATCCCTTCGCCCTCGCTTTTTCTCGCCCCCTCTCCCGCCTCTTCCTCTCGTTCTGATCCCTTCCCCCCCCTCCCCCAGCCTGTCACTGCCGCTCCGGCTCGGGTGGTGGCCCGTCGGGCCACTGCCCACGCCCAGCTCTCCCCGTCGCCATCGCCGTCACCGCCGCCACCACCACCACCGCCATCTTCATCGACTTCACCGTCGCCGTCACTGCCACCTTCGCCTGCACCATCACAGTCATTATCTCCGGCGCCGCCTGCTGCATCCGTGCCGGGACCTGCCCCTTCCCACCACCTCCCCATTGTTCCCGTCCCTCTTGTCACCACCCGCCCATCTGCCGCTGTCAAACGCCCTAGTGCCGCCCCCACTCCCTCTGCTCATAAAAAGGCTCCACCCCGCCCCCCATCCCCACCCCAAAATGCCATGGACGTCTCCCCACCAGGCCCCGCTCCCTCCTCCTCCTCCTCCTCCTCCTCCTCCTCCCCACCCGGTCTCTACAAATATCTCCTGTCCCGTCCCGATCCTTCATTCCTCGAGGCCCGGAATCTCTCCCTCCTCCTCCGCCAACATTTCCCTGGCGCCCCCATCTCTCTCCTTACTCCCAGACGGGATTCCGTTCTCATCTCCTCCCCCAGCCCAACCCTCCATACTGACATCCTCTCCCGCCTCCCCATCACCCGTTTTGGCCCTAACGCCTCCCTCACCCCTGCTCCCTCCCCATCTCCTACCCGCCAACCCCAACCCCCGCGTCGCCCGCCGACCCTCACCGCCGTGATCACTCGGCTTAGTCCGTCGATCACGGAGGAGGAGGTGTTGGCGGAGCTGAAGGCCCATCCCACCCTGGAGGTGCGGGCAGTCCGCCGCATTTTTAACGCGACCGGCCCCACCCGCCTTATGCGGGTGTTCTCTGAGGACGCCCCCTCCATTGACCGTCTCCTGAAGGAGGGTGCCCTCCTCTTCAATCAGCGGTACAAAGTCGACCCCTCCCGTCCCCCCCCTCAATCCCTGCGCTGCCAGAGATGTCTGCGCTATAATGCACACACAACAGCCGAGTGCCGCGAGGCCCCCACATGCCCGCATTGTCGCCAAGCGCACTTCCTCCGGCAGTGCCCCAACCTCCAATCCCCTCCCTCCTGTAATACCTGCAGCCTCCCCCACCCTACCTACTCCCAAAAGTGTAAAGCCCGGCCCCCTCCCACCACCCCTGAACTCACCGTCCCTGTCCGTCCCCTGGACGCCCCCACCCCTCCTGGCAATTCCCTTCGTCCCCCTCCCACTGCTGAGGACATCATCAGGTTCCTCACCATTGTCCTCCAAAACGTCCATCCCTTTCAGCGCCCCCACACCCTCCAACAGATCTCCCTCGCCGCCCGTTCCATATTCCACCTTAAAATGTACGCCACCTATTCCAATAACCAGGCCCATTTCACCTTCTCCCGCCTTGACACCCTCGTCTAAATCCTTATCATGGCACGACAGCATCGTATCCTTTTCAACAATATCCGCTCCCTTCCCGCCAACAAGAACCTTTTCCTGCACACCCTTGCTACCCACCGTGTGGATGCCTTCCTCCTCAATGAAACCTTCCTCCAACCCCACCACTCCATCCACACCTCCCCCTATCTCCTCCACCGCTCCGATAATCCCCTCCCAGTTGCGCGTGGCGGAGTTGCCATTGGCCACCACCGCCAGATCCCCGTTCGGCTCCAACCTCTCCTTCCCGACCCCACCGAACACCTGATCCTTAGTCTCTTCTTCCCTGGCCTTACCATTACCTGCGCCACCATCTATGTCCGCCCTAACGCCCCTCTTCCCTTCGACTTCCTCTCCCACATTGACCGTACCTTCTCCTCCTACGTGATCGCCGCCGACCTCAACATCCATAGTCGTTCCGCCGCCCAGTTACGGCGGTGGCATCGGTTCCTCTCCTCCCTTCAAGGCGACCTCATTCCCATCCCCCAGCACACCCGTCCCGAATCCAACTCCACTCCTGATGTTATCCTCTCCTCCCCCAACCTCCTTGGCCGCATAACGGTGGATGTCCTGGAACCTATTGGTAGCGACCATCTCCCTGTCCTCCTCACCGTATCGGACGGTCGTCGCACTCGCCCCGACCCTCGTACTGATCCTCCCCCTAAGTATGTCCACGATTATTCCCGAGCCGACTGGAATGCCTACCGGGATACCCTCTCCACCCAGGTCGATAGCCACCCTCTCACCTACCACCACCCTGACGATGTCACCCATGCCGCCTCCTTTCTCCAGCAGACCTTGTCTGAGGCCGTGGAGGCCCACGTTCCTACTGTCGCCATCCACCCCCACCGTCCTACCTTACCCCCGCAGGCCGTTCTCCTCCTCCGTGAATCCCGTCGTCTCTACCGTGCCTTCCTCCGCACGCGTGACCCGGACACACTACGACGCCACCGGCAACTCCAGCGACACGTTCGTAATTTGCTCGCGGCTAAGAAACGCCGGGACTGGCGACAGACATGCACCCGTTTGAATGAAACCCTACCAATCAACTCGTCCAAGTTCTGGTCGGCCTTCCGTCGCCTTACCGGAACTAAACCCTCCCCCTACTATCCTCTTCTCCACGATGATCACCCCTTCCCTGACGCCCTTAGTAAGGCCAATCACTTTGCCTCCTACCTCTCCGATGTTTTCTCCATCCCCGATGATCCTCAGTTCGATTACTCCCTCTTCCCGGATATCCGCGATCGAACTGACACCTCTGTCCCTCCCCTCGCTCCTGGTTTCCAGTACTTGGACAACATTACACACACGGAACTCAATACCCCTATCACTACACAGGATCTCATTGATACACTCCGCACAAAACGCAACACCGCTCCTGGTCACGATCGTGCCACCTACCGTCACCTTCGTGAAGCTCCTGTCTCTTTCCTCTCCACCCTGGCCAGGCTCTACAATGTAGTCCTGTCCACCGGTTACTACCCCGACCTGTGGAAAACCTCCCGCATCCTCATGTTCCTTAAACCTAGCAAACCGCCGTCCGCCGTCTCCTCTTACCGTCCTATCAGCCTTACCTCGGTCTTCAGCAAGGTCCTGGAATCTATCCTCACCCGCCGCATCCACCAGCATCTCCGCCAGCACCGCCTCCTTCCCGTCACCCAGTGTGGCTTTCGGCCATCCTTCTCTTCCGACGATCTTCTCCTTCACCTCACTCATCTCCTCTCCGAACAGCTTAATTCCCGTCGCTCCGCCATCTTCCTCTCCCTTGACCTCGAACGCGCTTATGACCGTGTCTGGCATTCCGGTCTCCTCTTCAAGCTCCAAACCTTTGCCCTTCCCATTAACTACGTCCGTCTGATCGGTTCCTTTCTCTCCCGCCGTCCTTCCTATGTCACCATCCATAACACAGATTCCTACACTTTTTTTCCCTCCGCCGGTGTGCCCCAAGGCTCCGTCCTCTCCCCCCTTCTGTACCTTTTGTACACGGCGGACATGCCGCCGCCGTCACCCCCCGTCCACCTTCTCCAGTTTGCCGATGACACTGCCTTCCTTGCTCTTGCCCCCACCCTACAACGCTCCCAACGCCTTCTCCAATCCCATCTTGACCGCTTCACTGCTTGGTGCAACCAGTGGTTGCTTAAGGTCAATCCCTCCAAAACCCAGGCGATCATTGTAGGCAAAACCACCCCTTCCTTCCGCCTCCTTGATTTCTATCTCACCGTTTATGGCCGTCCTATCGCTCTCACCCCCACCCTTAAGTACCTTGGCGTCACCCTCGACCGTCGCCTCTCCTGGACTCCCCATCTCCAGACCATCCAAGCCAAGGCACGTTCCCGACTCCGTCTCCTCAAGCTCCTTTCCGGCCGTACGTGGGGTCTGGACCCCTCCACCATCCTACACACCTATAAGTCCCTCATCCGCCCTATCCTCTGTTACGCCCATCCCGCCTGGATCTCCGCCCCCCCTTCCTTTTATAAATCCCTCCAAATCCTTGAACGCCATGCTCTCCGCCTTGCCTATCGCATCCGTCTCCCCTCCCCCACGCGGATCCTGTATGATCTTATCTCCTTCCCTCACCTCCTCCTCTTCCTCGAAAGGATACGAATCCTCTACACCTCCCGTAAACTCGATCCTCCCCACCCGCTCGTCTCCCCGATCCTCTCCCACCCCCGCCCGCTGCCGCGCCTGTACTCTCATGTCCCACCCGGTCTCCATCTCTCCACCCTCCTTACCCTCTCCCAAGGTGGCTTCCGCCAGCTCCCCCTACCTGATGATGCCCTCCTCCCCTCCATCTACCCCTCCTACCAACTTTGATCCTCCCGCCCTCCTCCCGTGCTTGCTCCTCCGGGCACCCTCCCTCCCTTCTCTCCCTTTTTCCCTCCCTCCTCCTTTTCTCTCCCCTTCTCCCCCGGGCCTCCCCTCCCCTGTCCCTCTCCCTCTTGCCCCCGTCTCCCCCGCCGTTGGCATCCTTTTCTCCCCTCTCCCCCCACCTCCCCCCTGTTCCACTCTTGGCAGGTCCCCGGACTCGCACACGCTACGTGGACTTTCGCGCGCCGGAGATGGCCGCCATCAGTGTCTTGTGTGTGCCGTCATGTTTCGTGTTCAGTGTTTCCCGTCATGCTCCGTTGTTCACCAGTGCCATCGTCTTCTTCAGTATCTGTGCGTCGTCTCAACAGTTTGCAGTGTGGTTTATCGTCAAGTGTGAACGGCTCCGTGTTTGTCTCTCTGTGTCTCCTATTTTATCGCCCACCATTTTGTGACTTTTCTGTTTTTCTCCTGTTTTTTGTGCTTCTGTCTCATTTGGCTGAAGAGCAGCGTATTGTGCTGCTGCCAGCCTGCTTATTGTATAGGCATTAAAATGACAATAAAGTAAAAAAAAAAAAAAAAAAAAAGCGTTGATCGGCACTCTGGTTTCCCTTCAAAACGAATAAATCTTTCGCCTTTTACTAAAGATTTCCGTGGAGGGGAACATTAAATGAGTCTACAAGGTATTTTTCGTAGTGCTCGGCTATTGCTGAGCCATCATCACAAGTGAAAACGTAATGTAAGTAGCAAGAGGTAGATTGTGTTGTGTGAATGAAGGGCGTGGAGTAGCGGATGACGTTGGTTCAGGCAGATATTTGTTTTTTTAAAATTTGAAATTGTAATAGGCCGTGTCGTAGTATAATGAAACAAGTACATTTGCCCTGAAATGGCGTGCAGTGTGTTAGACGATTGTGTAAAGAGAGAGCTACAGGACTACCTGGAAACACTTGGTGAACCCTTGCCGTACCTCAGTTCTAGATGATTTGAGAGTGTTTACTTGCACTGCAGTTGCACAACAGCATATAAACTGATATTTGGAAGTGAATGATGAATGATAGGCTTTGTAAGAAATACTGGTATGTGATTAGTAGATTATGTTTTGAAACCCAAAATTATTTTTACCACAGAAGTTTGTGATTTGTAGGTATGATGTGAGTGAGCTTTGGGCCGAAGATGGTGGTTAGTTGGGCAGGATAAGTATTTAAATGGTTTTCAATAGAGTGGATATTAGTGACACTGGCTTGTTGCCATAATGTGTTTGTTCATAACAGTGTACTCAGTTGTGTAGAAGATTTAGGTGAGAAAGAGACAGTTGTTGAATATGACATAAATAGCTAGAAATGAAGTAAGTAGCAATTTCCTGCTAGGTGTAGTTTGGGTATGGTGTGTCTCAGTGAGAGAGAAATCTTGAAATTGAAGGGTTGTTCCTAGCTACAGTCTTGGAAACTATGTATCTGCTGTTGACTCCAATGTTTTCAAGATTACTTGTGTACAAAATTGGGCAGACTTTGCAGTTTCTTCTTCAGTAAATCAGTGGAAGGTGGTGCAGATAATGGTAAAAATGTTCAGTGCCTCCTGTGAGTTGTTGATGCTGCTTGTCTTTTAAGTAAAATTGATAGGGGCTCTTGATTGACCCAGCCATGCACAGAGCTGGTGCATACTTGGCTGGAGAAGACTTTGGTCAGTAAATGATGAAATACCAACACAGTGCTCACAACAAAGCTCCTTTCCCTGCATTCTAGTTTCCCTCGGGTATAGAGTGACATGATATTGGCAGAGGATGTGCAGATAATCACTTTGATCAGGCTGTTTGTTTTTTTAATGCTCTTTTACCAGAATCCATGCATAGTGATAACTGTGTTCTCTGGTGGAACACGATGAGAACATTGTGTGAAGTGCACGGAAGTAGCTATTTGAGTATGTATGAAAATGTGAGGTAACCACTGTTACTCCTAAATTTCTGTGGAATAAAGTTTTCTGTATGTGTGTGTGTGTGTGTGTTTGAAAATCCCAGAGGTTCAAGTTGGTAGTTTATATGTTGCAAGCGAAAAAAGCTTTTTAGTAAACTGAGGCACTAGCATTAGTTTCCTGTTCACTGTGACAAGGAAGCTAGTATAAAAAGTAGTTTGTGGTTTTGCTTGCAAAGAAGTGCTCATGGGATGAAAGCACTGCTTGGGATTATTCTGAGATGATGGGGGGATTGCTAAACATGTAGCATTTTAGTAAGGAGCTTGTCGGAGTAGTTGTATAGTTGTAAAATTATTTGTTATTTTATGAGAAATTTCTTTATTCATAGCACATGGGCCATCATAGTTGAAGCATACAGATTGGCATGGCATGCGTAGGTGTGTAAAATGTTCTGACAGTGATGTTCATAGAGACTTGTTGTGTACTTTGATTCTTCATCTGTTTAACAGTAGACATAAGAAATGTATTAGTGGAGCAAGTAGCTGTGAAATTACTGGTGTATGATTGATAGTATGGACGTGTTTGTTCAGCTGTGGGTGTTTTCATAATTGCCATGTGAGGAAGAGCAATACTCGTGATAGGCGAAAAGAGATACAGAGAGAAACACATTTGTTGCGAGTATTGTATATCAGCAGCTCCAAGGGCGGGTATCAAGTAAGACGCAAAGTGAAACGAAAGAGGAAGTATGCATGAAAGAGGCCAAATATCGACAAGAGTTCGCACTGTTAGAGTGAGGTGAATGAGCTAGTGCTGTGCGAAAATTTTCGAAGAGAAAGGCGGTTTTAAAGAAAGCACAAGAGTCCTATGAATGCCCTCTTGTGTGTTTCTCTTTCAGTGGCTATTTGGCATGTCTGCTTGCGCCATAGAATGCTACTGTATGTGCCCCAGGCCGCCATCTAGCGGCCGGAGGTGCAAGCGGTGTTTACATACAGTCTCGCCTGAGGCAATGGTCTCTCATTTCGGAACGCAAGAAGCACTGGTAGCGCACAAAATAGCTGAGTGAGATCATGGCGGCCAAGTAAGAGTAGAAGTTGGTTCTTTGCAGAATGTCCGAGCTTGTAAATCGCGAAATGTGAAGAGTGTGTCGTATTCTCGTAGGGCGTGTTGACGGTCTCGTGGCATAAGTAGCGAGCGGTGATAGCTTGCAAGCAAGATCATACTTCACAGGATCATTTCTGTAGTATGTCTTCAACTCTCTCTAGTTCAAAGCTGGAGTAGACGTAACCACGATGATGAGTGGTAGCACTTTCCCTGAGCGTGAGGCTTGCGATCGAGATTCATCGCATCTTGGTTGTAATCGATGATCGTTCACCACATTCTGAGGGATGTGGGAAGGGAATAGCGCTTTCCGAGTGGTGGTTTTATTATATAGATTAGAAGCGTAAGTCATACCTTTGGTATCGGGACACGCGTCGTTGCAGAAATGTCGCTGCAGGTTGTGGAAGGACTTTGATTGCCACATGTCATGAAAGCTTTGTGGAAGTTTCTCGAGTGTCACGGGGACGAGCCATTTGATTTGGCCTGCTCCAAGTGCTAGGCTTGGATGACAACGACGTACTTTTGAGTTACAAGAATGAGTGAGCAACACAAGAAGAGTGCAATTGATGACCATAAAAAGCTGACACACAACACAGTCTTGATAATCACCACTAATGCATGATGTACGAAACATTTAGGAGGAGCACGTTTGGCTAGCAAACATGAATTGAGTGATTTGCAAGGCACTGTTATCTGCAAGAAGGAATGCATGAAATTGGCAAATGAATAAGACTGGTTCAAATACTATCGACAGAAATTTTATTTCTGTTGTCAACTAGTATTAATTAGATGTGTGGGAGTAGGGGGATATTTCCCTTGCACCATACATCTACATACACGTTGCGTCTGATGTGGCCTAGATTTGCGTACAAAGAACTGTCTAGTTGTCAGTTTTTTCAGTGAACGAGTGTGGTAGGGAGGAGAGAGATTAGTGTTAGATGCAGAGCAGTGCGGGCAGTTGTGTGTCGGACGTTGTATGTCGGACGGTGAGTCGCCGACAGGAATTAGGCGTGCTGCCATCTGTCGGCAGGTGAGGTAATGAAGCAGCTTGAATGGTGACAGAAATGATGGAAATAGTTAACTAAAGAGTAATAGCGACGACATTTGGCAGACACGTGTTTCAGCGTTGACAGTTAGTTTGGGGTGTGTGCTTGCATGACAGTGGAAGTCTGTTGACGGTAGAGAAGTAGACAAGACGGAAAGAATTTTCCGCGTTCTCGCGGAGAAGTAATAGAGAAGCAGCCATAAGTATTGAAGTGAGGGCGTTGATCGGCCCATCTCCGGCGGTACACCGAAAGGTTACCGCCCTTCGATGGTGCAATCTTTCGCGCTAATCGAAGTGTTAGGGTTTACAGGTGCCAGCCAGCCAGCCAGCCCAGCCCAGCAGCAGCAGCAGCAGCAGCAGCAACAGCAGTTCCCGGTCCCGGCCTGCAGCAGTGGTCCCGCCGCCAGCCAGCCAGCCAGCCAGCCAGCCAGCCAGCCAGCCAGCCAGCCAGCCAGCCAGCAGCCCTCCGGTGCCAGCAGCAGTCCCGCCAGCAGCAGTCCCGCCAGCAGCAGTCCAGGCAGCAGCAGCGGCAGCAGCAGCAGCAGCAGCAGCAGCAGCCGCAGCCGCAGCCGCCCCGGCCCCGTCCGCGGCAGCAGCGTTCCTGCCTCTCGCCGTCGCCGTCGCCGTCGCCGTTCGACGTTCGCCGTCGCCGTCGCCGTCCGTCGTCCCCCAGTGTTTGTCCTGTCCTTTTAGTGCTGTGTTTTTTCTTTCTTCTCCTTGTCGTCATGTCTGCCCCCACCACCACCGTCACAACCACCACCACCGCCATCGTGTATACGTCCCCTTCCGCCGCCTCCACCACTATCACTTGGTGTGCCCAGTCCCACCCCCCTCCTTCCATCCCTCCCCTCCTCTCTATCCCTTCGCCCTCGCTTTTTGTCGCCCCCTCTCCCGCCTCTTCCTCTCGTTCTGATCCCTTCCCCCCCCTCCCCCAGCCTGTCACTGCCGCTCCGGCTCGGGTGGTGGCCCGTCGGGCCACTGCCCACGCCCAGCTCTCCCCGTCGCCATCGCCGTCACCGCCGCCACCACCACCACCGCCATCTTCATCGACTTCACCGTCGCCGTCACTGCCACCTTCGCCTGCACCATCACAGTCATTATCTCCGGCGCCGCCTGCTGCATCCGTGCCGGGACCTGCCCCTTCCCACCACCTCCCCATTGTTCCCGTCCCTCTTGTCACCACCCGCCCATCTGCCGCTGTCAAACGCCCTAGTGCCGCCCCCACTCCCTCTGCTCATAAAAAGGCTCCACCCCGCCCCCCATCCCCACCCCAAAATGCCATGGACGTCTCCCCACCAGGCCCCGCTCCCTCCTCCTCCTCCTCCTCCTCCCCACCCGGTCTCTACAAATATCTCCTGTCCCGTCCCGATCCTTCATTCCTCGAGGCCCGGAATCTCTCCCTCCTCCTCCGCCAACATTTCCCTGGCGCCCCCATCTCTCTCCTTACTCCCAGACGGGATTCCGTTCTCATCTCCTCCCCCAGCCCAACCCTCCATACTGACATCCTCTCCCGCCTCCCCATCACCCGTTTTGGCCCTAACGCCTCCCTCACCCCTGCTCCCTCCCCATCTCCTACCCGCCAACCCCAACCCCCGCGTCGCCCGCCGACCCTCACCGCCGTGATCACTCGGCTTAGTCCGTCGATCACGGAGGAGGAGGTGTTGGCGGAGCTGAAGGCCCATCCCACCCTGGAGGTGCGGGCAGTCCGCCGCATTTTTAACGCGACCGGCCCCACCCGCCTTATGCGGGTGTTCTCTGAGGACGCCCCCTCCATTGACCGTCTCCTGAAGGAGGGTGCCCTCCTCTTCAATCAGCGGTACAAAGTCGACCCCTCCCGTTCCCCCCCTCAATCCCTGCGCTGCCAGAGATGTCTGCGCTATAATGCACACACAACAGCCGAGTGCCGCGAGGCCCCCACATGCCCGCATTGTCGCCAAGCGCACTTCCTCCGGCAGTGCCCCAACCTCCAATCCCCTCCCTCCTGTAATACCTGCAGCCTCCCCCACCCTACCTACTCCCAAAAGTGTAAAGCCCGGCCCCCTCCCACCACCCCTGAACTCACCGTCCCTGTCCGTCCCCTGGACGCCCCCACCCCTCCTGGCAATTCCCTTCGTCCCCCTCCCACTGCTGAGGACATCATCAGGTTCCTCACCATTGTCCTCCAAAACGTCCATCCCTTTCAGCGCCCCCACACCCTCCAACAGATCTCCCTCGCCGCCCGTTCCATATTCCACCTTAAAATGTACGCCACCTATTCCAATAACCAGGCCCATTTCACCTTCTCCCGCCTTGACACCCTCGTCTAAATCCTTATCATGGCACGACAGCATCGTATCCTTTTCAACAATATCCGCTCCCTTCCCGCCAACAAGAACCTTTTCCTGCACACCCTTGCTACCCACCGTGTGGATGCCTTCCTCCTCAATGAAACCTTCCTCCAACCCCACCACTCCATCCACACCTCCCCCTATCTCCTCCACCGCTCCGATAATCCCCTCCCAGTTGCGCGTGGCGGAGTTGCCATTGGCCACCACCGCCAGATCCCCGTTCGGCTCCAACCTCTCCTTCCCGACCCCACCGAACACCTGATCCTTAGTCTCTTCTTCCCTGGCCTTACCATTACCTGCGCCACCATCTATGTCCGCCCTAACGCCCCTCTTCCCTTCGACTTCCTCTCCCACATTGACCGTACCTTCTCCTCCTACGTGATCGCCGCCGACCTCAACATCCATAGTCGTTCCGCCGCCCAGTTACGGCGGTGGCATCGGTTCCTCTCCTCCCTTCAAGGCGACCTCATTCCCATCCCCCAGCACACCCGTCCCGAATCCAACTCCACTCCTGATGTTATCCTCTCCTCCCCCAACCTCCTTGGCCGCATAACGGTGGATGTCCTGGAACCTATTGGTAGCGACCATCTCCCTGTCCTCCTCACCGTATCGGACGGTCGTCGCCCTCGCCCCGACCCTCGTACTGATCCTCCCCCTAAGTATGTCCACGATTATTCCCGAGCCGACTGGAATGCCTACCGGGATACCCTCTCCACCCAGGTCGATAGCCACCCTCTCACCTACCACCACCCTGACGATGTCACCCATGCCGCCTCCTTTCTCCAGCAGACCTTGTCTGAGGCCGTGGAGGCCCACGTTCCTACTGTCGCCATCCACCCCCACCGTCCTACCTTACCCCCGCAGGCCGTTCTCCTCCTCCGTGAATCCCGTCGTCTCTACCGTGCCTTCCTCCGCACGCGTGACCCGGACACACTACGACGCCACCGGCAACTCCAGCGACACGTTCGTAATTTGCTCGCGGCTAAGAAACGCCGGGACTGGCGACAGACATGCACCCGTTTGAATGAAACCCTACCAATCAACTCGTCCAAGTTCTGGTCGGCCTTCCGTCGCCTTACCGGAACTAAACCCTCCCCCTACTATCCTCTTCTCCACGATGATCACCCCTTCCCTGACGCCCTTAGTAAGGCCAATCACTTTGCCTCCTACCTCTCCGATGTTTTCTCCATCCCCGATGATCCTCAGTTCGATTACTCCCTCTTCCCGGATATCCGCGATCGAACTGACACCTCTGTCCCTCCCCTCGCTCCTGGTTTCCAGTACTTGGACAACATTACACACACGGAACTCAATACCCCTATCACTACACAGGATCTCATTGATACACTCCGCACAAAACGCAACACCGCTCCTGGTCACGATCGTGCCACCTACCGTCACCTTCGTGAAGCTCCTGTCTCTTTCCTCTCCACCCTGGCCAGGCTCTACAATGTAGTCCTGTCCACCGGTTACTACCCCGACCTGTGGAAAACCTCCCGCATCCTCATGTTCCTTAAACCTAGCAAACCGCCGTCCGCCGTCTCCTCTTACCGTCCTATCAGCCTTACCTCGGTCTTCAGCAAGGTCCTGGAATCTATCCTCACCCGCCGCATCCACCAGCATCTCCGCCAGCACCGCCTCCTTCCCGTCACCCAGTGTGGCTTTCGGCCATCCTTCTCTTCCGACGATCTTCTCCTTCACCTCACTCATCTCCTCTCCGAACAGCTTAATTCCCGTCGCTCCGCCATCTTCCTCTCCCTTGACCTCGAACGCGCTTATGACCGTGTCTGGCATTCCGGTCTCCTCTTCAAGCTCCAAACCTTTGCCCTTCCCATTAACTACGTCCGTCTGATCGGTTCCTTTCTCTCCCGCCGTCCTTCCTATGTCACCATCCATAACACAGATTCCTACACTTTTTTTCCCTCCGCCGGTGTGCCCCAAGGCTCCGTCCTCTCCCCCCTTCTGTACCTTTTGTACACGGCGGACATGCCGCCGCCGTCACCCCCCGTCCACCTTCTCCAGTTTGCCGATGACACTGCCTTCCTTGCTCTTGCCCCCACCCTACAACGCTCCCAACGCCTTCTCCAATCCCATCTTGACCGCTTCACTGCTTGGTGCAACCAGTGGTTGCTTAAGGTCAATCCCTCCAAAACCCAGGCGATCATTGTAGGCAAAACCACCCCTTCCTTCCGCCTCCTTGATTTCTATCTCACCGTTTCTGGCCGTCCTCTCGCTCTCACCCCCACCCTTAAGTACCTTGGCGTCACCCTCGACCGTCGCCTCTCCTGGACTCCCCATCTCCAGACCATCCAAGCCAAGGCACGTTCCCGACTCCGTCTCCTCAAGCTCCTTTCCGGCCGTACGTGGGGTCTGGACCCCTCCACCATCCTACACACCTATAAGTCCCTCATCCGCCCTATCCTCTGTTACGCCCATCCCGCCTGGATCTCCGCCCCCCCTTCCTTTTATAAATCCCTCCAAATCCTTGAACGCCATGCTCTCCGCCTTGCCTATCGCATCCGTCTCCCCTCCCCCACGCGGATCCTGTATGATCTTATCTCCTTCCCTCACCTCCTCCTCTTCCTCGAAAGGATACGAATCCTCTACACCTCCCGTAAACTCGATCCTCCCCACCCGCTCGTCTCCCCGATCCTCTCCCACCCCCGCCCGCTGCCGCGCCTGTACTCTCATGTCCCACCCGGTCTCCATCTCTCCACCCTCCTTACCCTCTCCCAAGGTGGCTTCCGCCAGCTCCCCCTACCTGATGATGCCCTCCTCCCCTCCATCTACCCCTCCTACCAACTTTGATCCTCCCGCCCTCCTCCCGTGCTTGCTCCTCCGGGCACCCTCCCTCCCTTCTCTCCCTTTTTCCCTCCCTCCTCCTTTTCTCTCCCCTTCTCCCCCCGGCCTCCCCTCCCCTGTCCCTCTCCCTCTTGCCCCCGTCTCCCCCGCCGTTGGCATCCTTTTCTCCCCTCTCCCCCCACCTCCCCCCTGTTCCACTCTTGGCAGGTCCCCGGACTCGCACACGCTACGTGGACTTTCGCGCGCCGGAGATGGCCGCCATCAGTGTCTTGTGTGTGCCGTCATGTTTCGTGTTCAGTGTTTCCCGTCATGCTCCGTTGTTCACCAGTGCCATCGTCTTCTTCAGTATCTGTGCGTCGTCTCAACAGTTTGCAGTGTGGTTTATCGTCAAGTGTGAACGGCTCCGTGTTTGTCTCTCTGTGTCTCCTATTTTATCGCCCACCATTTTGTGACTTTTCTGTTTTTCTCCTGTTTTTGTGCTTCTGTCTCATTTGGCTGAAGAGCAGCGTATTGTGCTGCTGCCAGCCTGCTTATTGTATAGGCATTAAAATGACAATAAAGTAAAAAAAAAAAACAAAAAACGTTGATCGGCACTCTGGTTTCCCTTCAAAACGAATAAATCTTTCGCCTTTTACTAAAGATTTCCGTGGAGGGGAACATTAAATGAGTCTATAAGGTATTTTTCGTAGTGCTCGGCTATTGCTGAGCCATCATCACAAGTGAAAACGTAATGTAAGTAGCAAGAGGTAGATTGTGTTGTGTGAATGAAGGGCGTGGAGTAGCGGATGACGTTGGTTCAGGCAGATATTTGTTTTTTTAAAATTTGAAATTGTAATAGGCCGTGTCGTAGTATAATGAAACAAGTACATTTGCCCTGAAATGGCGTGCAGTGTGTTAGACGATTGTGTAAAGAGAGAGCTACAGGACTACCTGGAAACACTTGGTGAACCCTTGCCGTACCTCAGTTCTAGATGATTTGAGAGTGTTTACTTGCACTGCAGTTGCACAACAGCATATAAACTGATATTTGGAAGTGAATGATGAATGATAGGCTTTGTAAGAAATACTGGTATGTGATTAGTAGATTATGTTTTGAAACCCAAAATTATTTTTACCACAGAAGTTTGTGATTTGTAGGTATGATGTGAGTGAGCTTTGGGCCGAAGATGGTGGTTAGTTGGGCAGGATAAGTATTTAAATGGTTTTCAATAGAGTGGATATTAGTGACACTGGCTTGTTGCCATAATGTGTTTGTTCATAACAGTGTACTCAGTTGTGTAGAAGATTTAGGTGAGAAAGAGACAGTTGTTGAATATGACATAAATAGCTAGAAATGAAGTAAGTAGCAATTTCCTGCTAGGTGTAGTTTGGGTATGGTGTGTCTCAGTGAGAGAGAAATCTTGAAATTGAAGGGTTGTTCCTAGCTACAGTCTTGGAAACTATGTATCTGCTGTTGACTCCAATGTTTTCAAGATTACTTGTGTACAAAATTGGGCAGACTTTGCAGTTTCTTCTTCAGTAAATCAGTGGAAGGTGGTGCAGATAATGGTAAAAATGTTCAGTGCCTCCTGTGAGTTGTTGATGCTGCTTGTCTTTTAAGTAAAATTGATGGGGGCTCTTGATTGACCCAGCCATACACAGAGCTGGTGCATACTTGGCTTGAGAAGACTTTGGTCAGTAAATGATGAAATACCAACACAGTGCTCACAACAAAGCTCCTTTCCCTGCATTCTAGTTTCCCTCGGGTATAGAGTGACATGATATTGGCAGAGGATGTGCAGATAATCACTTTGATCAGGCTGTTTGTTTTTTTAATGCTCTTTTACCAGAATCCATGCATAGTGATAACTGTGTTCTCTGGTGGAACACGATGAGAACATTGTGTGAAGTGCACGGAAGTAGCTATTTGAGTATGTATGAAAATGTGAGGTAACCACTGTTACTCCTAAATTTCTGTGGAATAAAGTTTTCTGTATGTGTGTGTGTTTGAAAATCCCAGAGGTTCAAGTTGGTAGTTTATATGTTGCAAGCGAAAAAAGCTTTTTAGTAAACTGAGGCACTAGCATTAGTTTCCTGTTCACTGTGACAAGGAAGCTAGTATAAAAAGTAGTTTGCGGTTTTGCTTGCAGAGAAGTGCTCATGGGATGAAAGCACTGCTTGGGATTATTCTGAGATGATGGGGGGATTGCTAAACATGTAGCATTTTAGTAAGGAGCTTGTCGGAGTAGTTGTATAGTTGTAAAATTATTTGTTATTTTATGAGAAATTTCTTTATTCATAGCACATGGGCCATCATAGTTGAAGCATACAGATTGGCATGGCATGCGTAGGTCTGTAAAATGTTCTGACAGTGATGTTCATAGAGACTTGTTGTGTACTTTGATTCTTCATCTGTTTAACAGTAGACATAAGAAATGTATTAGTGGAGCAAGTAGCTGTGAAATTACTGGTGTATGATTGATAGTATGGACGTGGCGCTGAATGGAAGTGTTTGTTCAGCTGTGGGTGTTTTCATAATTGCCATGTGAGGAAGAGCAATACTCGTGATAGGCGAAAAGAGATACAGAGAGAAACACATTTGTTGCGAGTATTGTATATCAGCAGCTCCAAGGGCGGGTATCAAGTAAGACGCAAAGTGAAACGAAAGAGGAAGTATGCATGAAAGAGGCCAAATATCGACAAGAGTTCGCACTGTTAGAGTGAGGTGAATGAGCTAGTGCTGTGCGAAAATTTTCGAAGAGAGAGGCGGTTTTAAAGAAAGCACAAGAGTCCTATGAATGCCCTCTTGTGTGTTTCTCTTTCAGTGGCTATTTGGCATGTCTGCTTGCGCCATAGAATGCTACTGTATGTGCCCCAGGCCGCCATCTAGCGGCCGGAGGTGCAAGCGGTGTTTACATACAGTCTCGCCTGAGGCAATGGTCTCTCATTTCGGAACGCAAGAAGCACTGGTAGCGCACAAAATAGCTGAGTGAGATCATGGCGGCCAAGTAAGAGTAGAAGTTGGTTCTTTGCAGAATGTCCGAGCTTGTAAATCGCGAAATGTGAAGAGTGTGTCGTATTCTCGTAGGGCGTGTTGACGGTCTCGTGGCATAAGTAGCGAGCGGTGATAGCTTGCAAGCAAGATCATACTTCACAGGATCATTTCTGTAGTATGTCTTCAACTCTCTCTAGTTCAAAGCTGGAGTAGACGTAACCACGATGATGAGTGGTAGCACTTTCCCTGAGCGTGAGGCTTGCGATCGAGATTCATCGCATCTTGGTTGTAATCGATGATCGTTCACCACATTCTGAGGGATGTGGGAAGGGAATAGCGCTTTCCGAGTGGTGGTTTTATTATATAGATTAGAAGCGTAAGTCATACCTTTGGTATCGGGACACGCGTCGTTGCAGAAATGTCGCTGCAGGTTGTGGAAGGACTTTGATTGCCACATGTCATGAAAGCTTTGTGGAAGTTTCTCGAGTGTCACGGGGACGAGCCATTTGATTTGGCCTGCTCCAAGTGCTAGGCTTGGATGACAACGACGTACTTTTGAGTTACAAGAATGAGTGAGCAACACAAGAAGAGTGCAATTGATGACCATAAAAAGCTGACACACAACACAGTCTTGATAATCACCACTAATGCATGATGTACGAAACATTTAGGAGGAGCACGTTTGGCTAGCAAACATGAATTGAGTGATTTGCAAGGCACTGTTATCTGCAAGAAGGAATGCATGAAATTGGCAAATGAATAAGACTGGTTCAAATACTATCGACAGAAATTTTATTTCTGTTGTCAACTAGTATTAATTAGATGTGTGGGAGTAGGGGGATATTTCCCTTGCACCATACATCTACATACACGTTGCGTCTGATGTGGCCTAGATTTGCGTACAAAGAACTGTCTAGTTGTCAGTTTTTTCAGTGAACGAGTGTGGTAGGGAGGAGAGAGATTAGTGTTAGATGCAGAGCAGTGCGGGCAGTTGTGTGTCGGACGTTGTATGTCGGACGGTGAGTCGCCGACAGGAATTAGGCGTGCTGCCATCTGTCGGCAGGTGAGGTAATGAAGCAGCTTGAATGGTGACAGAAATGATGGAAATAGTTAACTAAAGAGTAATAGCGACGACATTTGGCAGACACGTGTTTCAGCGTTGACAGTTAGTTTGGGGTGTGTGCTTGCATGACAGTGGAAGTCTGTTGACGGTAGAGAAGTAGACAAGACGGAAAGAATTTTCCGCGTTCTCGCGGAGAAGTAATAGAGAAGCAGCTATAAGTATTGAAGTGAGGGCGTTGATCGGCACTCTGGTTTCCCTTCAAAACGAATAAATCTTTCGCCTTTTATTAAAGATTTCCGTGGAGGGGAACATTAAATGAGTCTACAAGGTATTTTTCGTAGTGCTCGGCTATTGCTGAGCCATCATCACAAGTGAAAACGTAATGTAAGTAGCAAGAGGTAGATTGTGTTGTGTGAATGAAGGGCGTGGAGTAGCGGATGACGTTGGTTCAGGCAGATATTTGTTTTTTTAAAATTTGAAATTGTAATAGGCCGTGTCGTAGTATAATGAAACAAGTACATTTGCCCTGAAATGGCGTGCAGTGTGTTAGACGATTGTGTAAAGAGAGAGCTACAGGACTACCTGGAAACACTTGGTGAACCCTTGCCGTACCTCAGTTCTAGATGATTTGAGAGTGTTTACTTGCACTGCAGTTGCACAACAGCATATAAACTGATATTTGGAAGTGAATGATGAATGATAGGCTTTGTAAGAAATACTGGTATGTGATTAGTAGATTATGTTTTGAAACCCAAAATTATTTTTACCACAGAAGTTTGTGATTTGTAGGTATGATGTGAGTGAGCTTTGGGCCGAAGATGGTGGTTAGTTGGGCAGGATAAGTATTTAAATGGTTTTCAATAGAGTGGATATTAGTGACACTGGCTTGTTGCCATAATGTGTTTGTTCATAACAGTGTACTCAGTTGTGTAGAAGATTTAGGTGAGAAAGAGACAGTTGTTGAATATGACATAAATAGCTAGAAATGAAGTAAGTAGCAATTTCCTGCTAGGTGTAGTTTGGGTATGGTGTGTCTCAGTGAGAGAGAAATCTTGAAATTGAAGGGTTGTTCCTAGCTACAGTCTTGGAAACTATGTATCTGCTGTTGACTCCAATGTTTTCAAGATTACTTGTGTACAAAATTGGGCAGACTTTGCAGTTTCTTCTTCAGTAAATCAGTGGAAGGTGGTGCAGATAATGGTAAAAATGTTCAGTGCCTCCTGTGAGTTGTTGATGCTGCTTGTCTTTTAAGTAAAATTGATAGGGGCTCTTGATTGACCCAGCCATACACAGAGCTGGTGCATACTTGGCTTGAGAAGACTTTGGTCAGTAAATGATGAAATACCAACACAGTGCTCACAACAAAGCTCCTTTCCCTGCATTCTAGTTTCCCTCGGGTATAGAGTGACATGATATTGGCAGAGGATGTGCAGATAATCACTTTGATCAGGCTGTTTGTTTTTTTTAATGCTCTTTTACCAGAATCCATGCATAGTGATAACTGTGTTCTCTGGTGGAACACGATGAGAACATTGTGTGAAGTGCACGGAAGTAGCTATTTGAGTATGTATGAAAATGTGAGGTAACCACTGTTACTCCTAAATTTCTGTGGAATAAAGTTTTCTGTATGTGTGTGTGTTTGAAAATCCCAGAGGTTCAAGTTGGTAGTTTATATGTTGCAAGCGAAAAAAGCTTTTTAGTAAACTGAGGCACTAGCATTAGTTTCCTGTTCACTGTGACAAGGAAGCTAGTATAAAAAGTAGTTTGTGGTTTTGCTTGCAAAGAAGTGCTCATGGGATGAAAGCACTGCTTGGGATTATTCTGAGATGATGGGGGGATTGCTAAACATGTAGCATTTTAGTAAGGAGCTTGTCGGAGTAGTTGTATAGTTGTAAAATTATTTGTTATTTTATGAGAAATTTCTTTATTCATAGCACATGGGCCATCATAGTTGAAGCATACAGATTGGCATGGCATGCGTAGGTCTGTAAAATGTCCTGACAGTGATGTTCATAGAGACTTGTTGTGTACTTTGATTCTTCATCTGTTTAACAGTAGACATAAGAAATGTATTAGTGGAGCAAGTAGCTGTGAAATTACTGGTGTATGATTGATAGTATGGACGTGGCGCTGAATGGAAGTGTTTGTTCAGCTGTGGGTGTTTTCATAATTGCCATGTGAGGAAGAGCAATACTCGTGATAGGCGAAAAGAGATACAGAGAGAAACACATTTGTTGCGAGTATTGTATATCAGCAGCTCCAAGGGCGGGTATCAAGTAAGACGCAAAGTGAAACGAAAGAGGAAGTATGCATGAAAGAGGCCAAATATCGACAAGAGTTCGCACTGTTAGAGTGAGGTGAATGAGCTAGTGCTGTGCGAAAATTTTCGAAGAGAGAGGCGGTTTTAAAGAAAGCACAAGAGTCCTATGAATGCCCTCTTGTGTGTTTCTCTTTCAGTGGCTATTTGGCATGTCTGCTTGCGCCATAGAATGCTACTGTATGTGCCCCAGGCCGCCATCTAGCGGCCGGAGGTGCAAGCGGTGTTTACATACAGTCTCGCCTGAGGCAATGGTCTCTCATTTCGGAACGCAAGAAGCACTGGTAGCGCACAAAATAGCTGAGTGAGATCATGGCGGCCAAGTAAGAGTAGAAGTTGGTTCTTTGCAGAATGTCCGAGCTTGTAAATCGCGAAATGTGAAGAGTGTGTCGTATTCTCGTAGGGCGTGTTGACGGTCTCGTGGCATAAGTAGCGAGCGGTGATAGCTTGCAAGCAAGATCATACTTCACAGGATCATTTCTGTAGTATGTCTTCAACTCTCTCTAGTTCAAAGCTGGAGTAGACGTAACCACGATGATGAGTGGTAGCACTTT
Source organism: Schistocerca piceifrons (assembly GCF_021461385.2). Classification (NCBI taxonomy): domain Eukaryota; kingdom Metazoa; phylum Arthropoda; class Insecta; order Orthoptera; family Acrididae; genus Schistocerca; species Schistocerca piceifrons. The sequence goes on along the minus strand of NC_060140.1, from coordinate 600,950,541 downwards.
CCCTGAGCGTGAGGCTTGCGATCGAGATTCATCGCATCTTGGTTGTAATCGATGATCGTTCACCACATTCTGAGGGATGTGGGAAGGGAATAGCGCTTTCCGAGTGGTGGTTTTATTATATAGATTAGAAGCGTAAGTCATACCTTTGGTATCGGGACACGCGTCGTTGCAGAAATGTCGCTGCAGGTTGTGGAAGGACTTTGATTGCCACATGTCATGAAAGCTTTGTGGAAGTTTCTCGAGTGTCACGGGGACGAGCCATTTGATTTGGCCTGCTCCAAGTGCTAGGCTTGGATGACAACGACGTACTTTTGAGTTACAAGAATGAGTGAGCAACACAAGAAGAGTGCAATTGATGACCATAAAAAGCTGACACACAACACAGTCTTGATAATCACCACTAATGCATGATGTACGAAACATTTAGGAGGAGCACGTTTGGCTAGCAAACATGAATTGAGTGATTTGCAAGGCACTGTTATCTGCAAGAAGGAATGCATGAAATTGGCAAATGAATAAGACTGGTTCAAATACTATCGACAGAAATTTTATTTCTGTTGTCAACTAGTATTAATTAGATGTGTGGGAGTAGGGGGATATTTCCCTTGCACCATACATCTACATACACGTTGCGTCTGATGTGGCCTAGATTTGCGTACAAAGAACTGTCTAGTTGTCAGTTTTTTCAGTGAACGAGTGTGGTAGGGAGGAGAGAGATTAGTGTTAGATGCAGAGCAGTGCGGGCAGTTGTGTGTCGGACGTTGTATGTCGGACGGTGAGTCGCCGACAGGAATTAGGCGTGCTGCCATCTGTCGGCAGGTGAGGTAATGAAGCAGCTTGAATGGTGACAGAAATGATGGAAATAGTTAACTAAAGAGTAATAGCGACGACATTTGGCAGACACGTGTTTCAGCGTTGACAGTTAGTTTGGGGTGTGTGCTTGCATGACAGTGGAAGTCTGTTGACGGTAGAGAAGTAGACAAGACGGAAAGAATTTTCCGCGTTCTCGCGGAGAAGTAATAGAGAAGCAGCCATAAGTATTGAAGTGAGGGCGTTGATCGGCACTCTGGTTTCCCTTCAAAACGAATAAATCTTTCGCCTTTTACTAAAGATTTCCGTGGAGGGGAACATTAAATGAGTCTACAAGGTATTTTTCGTAGTGCTCGGCTATTGCTGAGCCATCATCACAAGTGAAAACGTAATGTAAGTAGCAAGAGGTAGATTGTGTTGTGTGAATGAAGGGCGTGGAGTAGCGGATGACGTTGGTTCAGGCAGATATTTGTTTTTTTAAAATTTGAAATTGTAATAGGCCGTGTCGTAGTATAATGAAACAAGTACATTTGCCCTGAAATGGCGTGCAGTGTGTTAGACGATTGTGTAAAGAGAGAGCTACAGGACTACCTGGAAACACTTGGTGAACCCTTGCCGTACCTCAGTTCTAGATGATTTGAGAGTGTTTACTTGCACTGCAGTTGCACAACAGCATATAAACTGATATTTGGAAGTGAATGATGAATGATAGGCTTTGTAAGAAATACTGGTATGTGATTAGTAGATTATGTTTTGAAACCCAAAATTATTTTTACCACAGAAGTTTGTGATTTGTAGGTATGATGTGAGTGAGCTTTGGGCCGAAGATGGTGGTTAGTTGGGCAGGATAAGTATTTAAATGGTTTTCAATAGAGTGGATATTAGTGACACTGGCTTGTTGCCATAATGTGTTTGTTCATAACAGTGTACTCAGTTGTGTAGAAGATTTAGGTGAGAAAGAGACAGTTGTTGAATATGACATAAATAGCTAGAAATGAAGTAAGTAGCAATTTCCTGCTAGGTGTAGTTTGGGTATGGTGTGTCTCAGTGAGAGAGAAATCTTGAAATTGAAGGGTTGTTCCTAGCTACAGTCTTGGAAACTATGTATCTGCTGTTGACTCCAATGTTTTCAAGATTACTTGTGTACAAAATTGGGCAGACTTTGCAGTTTCTTCTTCAGTAAATCAGTGGAAGGTGGTGCAGATAATGGTAAAAATGTTCAGTGCCTCCTGTGAGTTGTTGATGCTGCTTGTCTTTTAAGTAAAATTGATAGGGGCTCTTGATTGACCCAGCCATACACAGAGCTGGTGCATACTTGGCTTGAGAAGACTTTGGTCAGTAAATGATGAAATACCAACACAGTGCTCACAACAAAGCTCCTTTCCCTGCATTCTAGTTTCCCTCGGGTATAGAGTGACATGATATTGGCAGAGGATGTGCAGATAATCACTTTGATCAGGCTGTTTGTTTTTTTAATGCTCTTTTACCAGAATCCATGCATAGTGATAACTGTGCTCTCTGGTGGAACACGATGAGAACATTGTGTGAAGTGCACGGAAGTAGCTATTTGAGTATGTATGAAAATGTGAGGTAACCACTGTTACTCCTAAATTTCTGTGGAATAAAGTTTTCTGTATGTGTGTGTGTTTGAAAATCCCAGAGGTTCAAGTTGGTAGTTTATATGTTGCAAGCGAAAAAAGCTTTTTAGTAAACTGAGGCACTAGCATTAGTTTCCTGTTCACTGTGACAAGGAAGCTAGTATAAAAAGTAGTTTGCGGTTTTGCTTGCAAAGAAGTGCTCATGGGATGAAAGCACTGCTTGGGATTATTCTGAGATGATGGGGGGATTGCTAAACATGTAGCATTTTAGTAAGGAGCTTGTCGGAGTAGTTGTATAGTTGTAAAATTATTTGTTATTTTATGAGAAATTTCTTTATTCATAGCACATGGGCCATCATAGTTGAAGCATACAGATTGGCATGGCATGCGTAGGTCTGTAAAATGTCCTGACAGTGATGTTCATAGAGACTTGTTGTGTACTTTGATTCTTCATCTGTTTAACAGTAGACATAAGAAATGTATTAGTGGAGCAAGTAGCTGTGAAATTACTGGTGTATGATTGATAGTATGGACGTGGCGCTGAATGGAAGTGTTTGTTCAGCTGTGGGTGTTTTCATAATTGCCATGTGAGGAAGAGCAATACTCGTGATAGGCGAAAAGATTTTTTTTTTTTTTACTTTATTGTCATTTTAATGCCTATACAATAAGCAGGCTGGCAGCAGCACACTACGCTGCTCTTCAGCCAAATGAGACAGAAGCACAAAAAAACAGGAGAAAAACAGAAAAGTCACAAAATGGTGGGCGATAAAATAGGAGACACAGAGAGACAAACACGGAGCCGTTCACACTTGACGATAAACCACACTGCAAACTGTTGAGACGACGCACAGATACTGAAGAAGACGATGGCACTGGTGAACAACGGAGCGTGACGGGAAACACTGAACACGAAACATGACGGCACACACAAGACACTGATGGCGGCGATCTCCGGCGCGCGAAAGTCCACGTAGCGTGTGCGAGTCCGGGGACCTGCCAAGAGTGGAACAGGGGGGAGGTGGGGGGAGAGGGGAGAAAAGGATGCCAACGGCGGGGGAGACGGGGGCAAGAGGGAGAGGTACAGGGGAGGGGAGGCCGGGGGGAGAAGGGGAGAGAAAAGGAGGAGGGAGGGAAAAAGGGAGAGAAGGGAGGGAGGGTGCCCGGAGGAGCAAGCACGGGAGGAGGGCGGGAGGATCAAAGTTGGTAGGAGGGGTAGATGGAGGGGAGGAGGGCATCATCAGGTAGGGGGAGCTGGCGGAAGCCACCTTGGGAGAGGGTAAGGAGGGTGGAGAGATGGAGACCGGGTGGGACATGAGAGTACAGGCGCGGCAGCGGGCGGGGGTGGGAGAGGATCGGGGAGACGAGCGGGTGGGGAGGATCGAGTTTACGGGAGGTGTAGAGGATGCGTATCCTTTCGAGGAAGAGGAGGAGGTGAGGGAAGGAGATAAGATCATACAGGATCCGCGTGGGGGAGGGGAGACGGATGCGATAGGCAAGGCGGAGAGCATGGCGTTCAAGGATTTGGAGGGATTTATAAAAGGAAGGGGGGGCGGAGATCCAGGCGGGATGGGCGTAACAGAGGATAGGGCGGATGAGGGACTTATAGGTGTGGAGGATGGTGGAGGGGTCCAGACCCCACGTACGGCCGGAAAGGAGCTTGAGGAGACGGAGTCGGGAACGTGCCTTGGCTTGGATTGTCTGGAGATGGGGAGTCCAGGAGAGGCGACGGTCGAGGGTGACGCCAAGGTACTTAAGGGTGGGGGTGAGAGCGATAGGACGGCCATAAACGGTGAGATAGAAATCAAGGAGGCGGAAGGAAGGGGTGGTTTTGCCTACAATGATCGCCTGGGTTTTGGAGGGATTGACCTTAAGCAACCACTGGTTGCACCAAGCAGTGAAGCGGTCAAGATGGGATTGGAGAAGGCGTTGGGAGCGTTGTAGGGTGGGGGCAAGAGCAAGGAAGGCAGTGTCATCGGCAAACTGGAGAAGGTGGACGGGGGGTGACGGCGGCGGCATGTCCGCCGTGTACAAAAGGTACAGAAGGGGGGAGAGGACGGAGCCTTGGGGCACACCGGCGGAGGGAAAAAAAGTGTAGGAATCTGTGTTATGGATGGTGACATAGGAAGGACGGCGGGAGAGAAAGGAACCGATCAGACGGACGTAGTTAATGGGAAGGGCAAAGGTTTGGAGCTTGAAGAGGAGACCGGAATGCCAGACACGGTCATAAGCGCGTTCGAGGTCAAGGGAGAGGAAGATGGCGGAGCGACGGGAATTAAGCTGTTCGGAGAGGAGATGAGTGAGGTGAAGGAGAAGATCGTCGGAAGAGAAGGATGGCCGAAAGCCACACTGGGTGACGGGAAGGAGGCGGTGCTGGCGGAGATGCTGGTGGATGCGGCGGGTGAGGATAGATTCCAGGACCTTGCTGAAGACCGAGGTAAGGCTGATAGGACGGTAAGAGGAGACGGCGGACGGCGGTTTGCTAGGTTTAAGGAACATGAGGATGCGGGAGGTTTTCCACAGGTCGGGGTAGTAACCGGTGGACAGGACTACATTGTAGAGCCTGGCCAGGGTGGAGAGGAAAGAGACAGGAGCTTCACGAAGGTGACGGTAGGTGGCACGATCGTGACCAGGAGCGGTGTTGCGTTTTGTGCGGAGTGTATCAATGAGATCCTGTGTAGTGATAGGGGTATTGAGTTCCGTGTGTGTAATGTTGTCCAAGTACTGGAAACCAGGAGCGAGGGGAGGGACAGAGGTGTCAGTTCGATCGCGGATATCCGGGAAGAGGGAGTAATCGAACTGAGGATCATCGGGGATGGAGAAAACATCGGAGAGGTAGGAGGCAAAGTGATTGGCCTTACTAAGGGCGTCAGGGAAGGGGTGATCATCGTGGAGAAGAGGATAGTAGGGGGAGGGTTTAGTTCCGGTAAGGCGACGGAAGGCCGACCAGAACTTGGACGAGTTGATTGGTAGGGTTTCATTTAAACGGGTGCATGTCTGTCGCCAGTCCCGGCGTTTCTTAGCCGCGAGCAAATTACGAACGTGTCGCTGGAGTTGCCGGTGGCGTCGTAGTGTGTCCGGGTCACGCGTGCGGAGGAAGGCACGGTAGAGACGACGGGATTCACGGAGGAGGAGAACGGCCTGCGGGGGTAAGGTAGGACGGTGGGGGTGGATGGCGACAGTAGGAACGTGGGCCTCCACGGCCTCAGACAAGGTCTGCTGGAGAAAGGAGGCGGCATGGGTGACATCGTCAGGGTGGTGGTAGGTGAGAGGGTGGCTATCGACCTGGGTGGAGAGGGTATCCCGGTAGGCATTCCAGTCGGCTCGGGAATAATCGTGGACATACTTAGGGGGAGGATCAGTACGAGGGTCGGGGCGAGGGCGACGACCGTCCGATACGGTGAGGAGGACAGGGAGATGGTCGCTACCAATAGGTTCCAGGACATCCACCGTTATGCGGCCAAGGAGGTTGGGGGAGGAGAGGATAACATCGGGAGTGGAGTTGGATTCGGGACGAGTGTGCTGGGGGATGGGGATGAGGTCGCCTTGAAGGGAGGAGAGGAACCGATGCCACCGCCGTAACTGGGCGGCGGAACGACTATGGATGTTGAGGTCGGCGGCGATCACGTAGGAGGAGAAGGTACGGTCAATGTGGGAGAGGAAGTCGAAGGGAAGAGGGGCGTTAGGGCGGACATAGATGGTGGCGCAGGTAATGGTAAGGCCAGGGAAGAAGAGACTAAGGATCAGGTGTTCGGTGGGGTCGGGAAGGAGAGGTTGGAGCCGAACGGGGATCTGGCGGTGGTGGCCAATGGCAACTCCGCCACGCGCAACTGGGAGGGGATTATCGGAGCGGTGGAGGAGATAGGGGGAGGTGTGGATGGAGTGGTGGGGTTGGAGGAAGGTTTCATTGAGGAGGAAGGCATCCACACGGTGGGTAGCAAGGGTGTGCAGGAAAAGGTTCTTGTTGGCGGGAAGGGAGCGGATATTGTTGAAAAGGATACGATGCTGTCGTGCCATGATAAGGATTTAGACGAGGGTGTCAAGGCGGGAGAAGGTGAAATGGGCCTGGTTATTGGAATAGGTGGCGTACATTTTAAGGTGGAATATGGAACGGGCGGCGAGGGAGATCTGTTGGAGGGTGTGGGGGCGCTGAAAGGGATGGACGTTTTGGAGGACAATGGTGAGGAACCTGATGATGTCCTCAGCAGTGGGAGGGGGACGAAGGGAATTGCCAGGAGGGGTGGGGGCGTCCAGGGGACGGACAGGGACGGTGAGTTCAGGGGTGGTGGGAGGGGGCCGGGCTTTACACTTTTGGGAGTAGGTAGGGTGGGGGAGGCTGCAGGTATTACAGGAGGGAGGGGATTGGAGGTTGGGGCACTGCCGGAGGAAGTGCGCTTGGCGACAATGCGGGCATGTGGGGGCCTCGCGGCACTCGGCTGTTGTGTGTGCATTGTAGCGCAGACATCTCTGGCAGCGCAGGGATTGAGGGGGGGAACGGGAGGGGTCGACTTTGTACCGCTGATTGAAGAGGAGGGCACCCTCCTTCAGGAGACGGTCAATGGAGGGGGCGTCCTCAGAGAACACCCGCATAAGGCGGGTGGGGCCGGTCGCGTTAAAAATGCGGCGGACTGCCCGCACCTCCAGGGTGGGATGGGCCTTCAGCTCCGCCAACACCTCCTCCTCCGTGATCGACGGACTAAGCCGAGTGATCACGGCGGTGAGGGTCGGCGGGCGACGCGGGGGTTGGGGTTGGCGGGTAGGAGATGGGGAGGGAGCAGGGGTGAGGGAGGCGTTAGGGCCAAAACGGGTGATGGGGAGGCGGGAGAGGATGTCAGTATGGAGGGTTGGGCTGGGGGAGGAGATGAGAACGGAATCCCGTCTGGGAGTAAGGAGAGAGATGGGGGCGCCAGGGAAATGTTGGCGGAGGAGGAGGGAGAGATTCCGGGCCTCGAGGAATGAAGGATCGGGACGGGACAGGAGATATTTGTAGAGACCGGGTGGGGAGGAGGAGGAGGAGGAGGAGGAGGGAGCGGGGCCTGGTGGGGAGACGTCCATGGCATTTTGGGGTGGGGTTGGGGGGCGGGGTGGAGCCTTTTTAGGAGCAGAGGGAGTGGGGGCGGCACTAGGGCGTTTGACAGCGGCAGATGGGCGGGTGGTGATAAGAGGGACGGGAACAATGGGGAGGTGGTGGGAAGGGGCAGGTCCCGGCACGGATGCAGCAGGCGGCGCCGGAGATAATGACTGTGACGGTGCAGGCGAAGGTGGCAGTGACGGCGACGGTGAAGTCGATGAAGATGGCGGTGGTGGTGGTGGCGGCGGTGACGGCGATGGCGACGGGGAGAGCTGGGCGTGGGCAGTGGCCCGACGGGCCACCACCCGAGCCGGAGCGGCAGTGACAGGCTGGGGGAGGGGGGGGGAAGGGATCAGAACGAGAGGAAGAGGCGGGAGAGGGGGCGACAAAAAGCGAGGGCGAAGGGATAGAGAGGAGGGGAGGGATGGAAGGAGGGGGGTGGGACTGGGCACACCAAGTGATAGTGGTGGAGGCGGCGGAAGGGGACGTATACACGATGGCGGTGGTGGTGGTTGTGACGGTGGTGGTGGGGGCAGACATGACGACAAGGAGAAGAAAGAAAAAACACAGCACTAAAAGGACAGGACACACACTGGGGGACGACGGACGGCGACGGCGACGGCGAACGGCGACGGCGAACGGCGACGGCGAACGGCGACGGCGAACGGCGACGGCGACGGCGAGAGGCAGGAACGCTGCTGCCGCGGACGGGGCCGGGGCGGCTGCGGCTGCGGCTGCTGCTGCTGCTGCTGCTGCTGCCGCTGCTGCCTGGACTGCTGCTGGCTGGACTGCTGCTGGCTGGACTGCTGCTGGCACCGGAGGGCTGCTGGCTGGCTGGCTGGCTGGCTGGCTGGCTGGCTGGCGGCGGGACCACTGCTGCAGGCCGGGACCGGGAACTGCTGCTGCTGCTGCTGCTGCTGCTGCTGCTGCTGGGCTGGCCGGCACCTGTAAACCCTAACACTTCGATTAGCGCGAAAATTGCACCATCGAAGGGCGGTAACCTTTCGGTGTACCGCCGGAGATGGCGAAAAGAGATACAGAGAGAAACACATTTGTTGCGAGTATTGTATATCAGCAGCTCCAAGGGCGGGTATCAAGTAAGACGCAAAGTGAAACGAAAGAGGAAGTATGCATGAAAGAGGCCAAATATCGACAAGAGTTCGCACTGTTAGAGTGAGGTGAATGAGCTAGTGCTGTGCGAAAATTTTCGAAGAGAGAGGCGGTTTTAAAGAAAGCACAAGAGTCCTATGAATGCCCTCTTGTGTGTTTCTCTTTCAGTGGCTATTTGGCATGTCTGCTTGCGCCATAGAATGCTACTGTATGTGCCCCAGGCCGCCATCTAGCGGCCGGAGGTGCAAGCGGTGTTTACATACAGTCTCGCCTGAGGCAATGGTCTCTCATTTCGGAACGCAAGAAGCACTGGTAGCGCACAAAATAGCTGAGTGAGATCATGGCGGCCAAGTAAGAGTAGAAGTTGGTTCTTTGCAGAATGTCCGAGCTTGTAAATCGCGAAATGTGAAGAGTGTGTCGTATTCTCGTAGGGCGTGTTGACGGTCTCGTGGCATAAGTAGCGAGCGGTGATAGCTTGCAAGCAAGATCATACTTCACAGGATCATTTCTGTAGTATGTCTTCAACTCTCTCTAGTTCAAAGCTGGAGTAGACGTAACCACGATGATGAGTGGTAGCACTTTCCCTGAGCGTGAGGCTTGCGATCGAGATTCATCGCATCTTGGTTGTAATCGATGATCGTTCACCACATTCTGAGGGATGTGGGAAGGGAATAGCGCTTTCCGAGTGGTGGTTTTTTTATATAGATTAGAAGCGTAAGTCATACCTTTGGTATCGGGACACGCGTCGTTGCAGAAATGTCGCTGCAGGTTGTGGAAGGACTTTGATTGCCACATGTCATGAAAGCTTTGTGGAAGTTTCTCGAGTGTCACGGGGACGAGCCATTTGATTTGGCCTGCTCCAAGTGCTAGGCTTGGATGACAACGACGTACTTTTGAGTTACAAGAATGAGTGAGCAACACAAGAAGAGTGCAATTGATGACCATAAAAAGCTGACACACAACACAGTCTTGATAATCACCACTAATGCATGATGTACGAAACATTTAGGAGGAGCACGTTTGGCTAGCAAACATGAATTGAGTGATTTGCAAGGCACTGTTATCTGCAAGAAGGAATGCATGAAATTGGCAAATGAATAAGACTGGTTCAAATACTATCGACAGAAATTTTATTTCTGTTGTCAACTAGTATTAATTAGATGTGTGGGAGTAGGGGGATATTTCCCTTGCACCATACATCTACATACACGTTGCGTCTGATGTGGCCTAGATTTGCGTACAAAGAACTGTCTAGTTGTCAGTTTTTTCAGTGAACGAGTGTGGTAGGGAGGAGAGAGATTAGTGTTAGATGCAGAGCAGTGCGGGCAGTTGTGTGTCGGACGTTGTATGTCGGACGGTGAGTCGCCGACAGGAATTAGGCGTGCTGCCATCTGTCGGCAGGTGAGGTAATGAAGCAGCTTGAATGGTGACAGAAATGATGGAAATAGTTAACTAAAGAGTAATAGCGACGACATTTGGCAGACACGTGTTTCAGCGTTGACAGTTAGTTTGGGGTGTGTGCTTGCATGACAGTGGAAGTCTGTTGACGGTAGAGAAGTAGACAAGACGGAAAGAATTTTCCGCGTTCTCGCGGAGAAGTAATAGAGAAGCAGCCATAAGTATTGAAGTGAGGGCGTTGATCGGCACTCTGGTTTCCCTTCAAAACGAATAAATCTTTCGCCTTTTACTAAAGATTTCCGTGGAGGGGAACATTAAATGAGTCTATAAGGTATTTTTCGTAGTGCTCGGCTATTGCTGAGCCATCATCACAAGTGAAAACGTAATGTAAGTAGCAAGAGGTAGATTGTGTTGTGTGAATGAAGGGCGTGGAGTAGCGGATGACGTTGGTTCAGGCAGATATTTGTTTTTTTAAAATTTGAAATTGTAATAGGCCGTGTCGTAGTATAATGAAACAAGTACATTTGCCCTGAAATGGCGTGCAGTGTGTTAGACGATTGTGTAAAGAGAGAGCTACAGGACTACCTGGAAACACTTGGTGAACCCTTGCCGTACCTCAGTTCTAGATGATTTGAGAGTGTTTACTTGCACTGCAGTTGCACAACAGCATATAAACTGATATTTGGAAGTGAATGATGAATGATAGGCTTTGTAAGAAATACTGGTATGTGATTAGTAGATTATGTTTTGAAACCCAAAATTATTTTTACCACAGAAGTTTGTGATTTGTAGGTATGATGTGAGTGAGCTTTGGGCCGAAGATGGTGGTTAGTTGGGCAGGATAAGTATTTAAATGGTTTTCAATAGAGTGGATATTAGTGACACTGGCTTGTTGCCATAATGTGTTTGTTCATAACAGTGTACTCAGTTGTGTAGAAGATTTAGGTGAGAAAGAGACAGTTGTTGAATATGACATAAATAGCTAGAAATGAAGTAAGTAGCAATTTCCTGCTAGGTGTAGTTTGGGTATGGTGTGTCTCAGTGAGAGAGAAATCTTGAAATTGAAGGGTTGTTCCTAGCTACAGTCTTGGAAACTATGTATCTGCTGTTGACTCCAATGTTTTCAAGATTACTTGTGTACAAAATTGGGCAGACTTTGCAGTTTCTTCTTCAGTAAATCAGTGGAAGGTGGTGCAGATAATGGTAAAAATGTTCAGTGCCTCCTGTGAGTTGTTGATGCTGCTTGTCTTTTAAGTAAAATTGATAGGGGCTCTTGATTGACCCAGCCATACACAGAGCTGGTGCATACTTGGCTTGAGAAGACTTTGGTCAGTAAATGATGAAATACCAACACAGTGCTCACAACAAAGCTCCTTTCCCTGCATTCTAGTTTCCCTCGGGTATAGAGTGACATGATATTGGCAGAGGATGTGCAGATAATCACTTTGATCAGGCTGTTTGTTTTTTTAATGCTCTTTTACCAGAATCCATGCATAGTGATAACTGTGCTCTCTGGTGGAACACGATGAGAACATTGTGTGAAGTGCACGGAAGTAGCTATTTGAGTATGTATGAAAATGTGAGGTAACCACTGTTACTCCTAAATTTCTGTGGAATAAAGTTTTCTGTATGTGTGTGTGTTTGAAAATCCCAGAGGTTCAAGTTGGTAGTTTATATGTTGCAAGCGAAAAAAGCTTTTTAGTAAACTGAGGCACTAGCATTAGTTTCCTGTTCACTGTGACAAGGAAGCTAGTATAAAAAGTAGTTTGCGGTTTTGCTTGCAAAGAAGTGCTCATGGGATGAAAGCACTGCTTGGGATTATTCTGAGATGATGGGGGGATTGCTAAACATGTAGCATTTTAGTAAGGAGCTTGTCGGAGTAGTTGTATAGTTGTAAAATTATTTGTTATTTTATGAGAAATTTCTTTATTCATAGCACATGGGCCATCATAGTTGAAGCATACAGATTGGCATGGCATGCGTAGGTCTGTAAAATGTCCTGACAGTGATGTTCATAGAGACTTGTTGTGTACTTTGATTCTTCATCTGTTTAACAGTAGACATAAGAAATGTATTAGTGGAGCAAGTAGCTGTGAAATTACTGGTGTATGATTGATAGTATGGACGTGGCGCTGAATGGAAGTGTTTGTTCAGCTGTGGGTGTTTTCATAATTGCCATGTGAGGAAGAGCAATACTCGTGATAGGCGAAAAGAGATACAGAGAGAAACACATTTGTTGCGAGTATTGTATATCAGCAGCTCCAAGGGCGGGTATCAAGTAAGACGCAAAGTGAAACGAAAGAGGAAGTATGCATGAAAGAGGCCAAATATCGACAAGAGTTCGCACTGTTAGAGTGAGGTGAATGAGCTAGTGCTGTGCGAAAATTTTCGAAGAGAGAGGCGGTTTTAAAGAAAGCACAAGAGTCCTATGAATGCCCTCTTGTGTGTTTCTCTTTCAGTGGCTATTTGGCATGTCTGCTTGCGCCATAGAATGCTACTGTATGTGCCCCAGGCCGCCATCTAGCGGCCGGAGGTGCAAGCGGTGTTTACATACAGTCTCGCCTGAGGCAATGGTCTCTCATTTCGGAACGCAAGAAGCACTGGTAGCGCACAAAATAGCTGAGTGAGATCATGGCGGCCAAGTAAGAGTAGAAGTTGGTTCTTTGCAGAATGTCCGAGCTTGTAAATCGCGAAATGTGAAGAGTGTGTCGTATTCTCGTAGGGCGTGTTGACGGTCTCGTGGCATAAGTAGCGAGCGGTGATAGCTTGCAAGCAAGATCATACTTCACAGGATCATTTCTGTAGTATGTCTTCAACTCTCTCTAGTTCAAAGCTGGAGTAGACGTAACCACGATGATGAGTGGTAGCACTTTCCCTGAGCGTGAGGCTTGCGATCGAGATTCATCGCATCTTGGTTGTAATCGATGATCGTTCACCACATTCTGAGGGATGTGGGAAGGGAATAGCGCTTTCCGAGTGGTGGTTTTATTATATAGATTAGAAGCGTAAGTCATACCTTTGGTATCGAGACACGCGTCGTTGCAGAAATGTCGCTGCAGGTTGTGGAAGGACTTTGATTGCCACATGTCATGAAAGCTTTGTGGAAGTTTCTCGAGTGTCACGGGGACGAGCCATTTGATTTGGCCTGCTCCAAGTGCTAGGCTTGGATGACAACGACGTACTTTTGAGTTACAAGAATGAGTGAGCAACACAAGAAGAGTGCAATTGATGACCATAAAAAGCTGACACACAACACAGTCTTGATAATCACCACTAATGCATGATGTACGAAACATTTAGGAGGAGCACGTTTGGCTAGCAAACATGAATTGAGTGATTTGCAAGGCACTGTTATCTGCAAGAAGGAATGCATGAAATTGGCAAATGAATAAGACTGGTTCAAATACGACAGAAATTTTATTTCTGTTGTCAACTAGTATTAATTAGATGTGTGGGAGTAGGGGGATATTTCCCTTGCACCATACATCTACATACACGTTGCGTCTGATGTGGCCTAGATTTGCGTACAAAGAACTGTCTAGTTGTCAGTTTTTTCAGTGAACGAGTGTGGTAGGGAGGAGAGAGATTAGTGTTAGATGCAGAGCAGTGCGGGCAGTTGTGTGTCGGACGTTGTATGTCGGACGGTGAGTCGCCGACAGGAATTAGGCGTGCTGCCATCTGTCGGCAGGTGAGGTAATGAAGCAGCTTGAATGGTGACAGAAATGATGGAAATAGTTAACTAAAGAGTAATAGCGACGACATTTGGCAGACACGTGTTTCAGCGTTGACAGTTAGTTTGGGGTGTGTGCTTGCATGACAGTGGAAGTCTGTTGACGGTAGAGAAGTAGACAAGACGGAAAGAATTTTCCGCGTTCTCGCGGAGAAGTAATAGAGAAGCAGCCATAAGTATTGAAGTGAGGGCGTTGATCGGCATCTCCGGCGGTACACCGCAAGGTTACCGCCCTTCGATTGTGCCTTTTTCGCGCTAATCGAAGTGTTAGGGGTTCCAGGTGCCAGCCAGCCAGCCAGCCAGCCAGCCAGCCAGCCAGCCAGCCAGCCAGCCAGCAGTTCCCGGTCCCGGCCTGCAGCAGTGGTCCCGCAGCCAGCCAGCCAGCCCGCCAGCCAGCCAGCCAGCCAGCCAGCCAGCCAGCCAGCCCGCCCGCCCTCCGGTGGCAGCAGCAGTCCAGCCAGCAGCAGTCCAGCCAGCAGCAGTCCAGCCAGCAGCAGCAGCAGCAGCAGCAGCAGCAGCAGCAGCAGCCGCCGCAGCCGCCCCGGCCCCGTCCGCGGCAGCAGCGTCCCTGCCTCTCGCCGTCGCCGTCGCCGTCGCCGTCGCCGTCGCCGTCGCCGTCGCCGTCGTCCCCCAGTGTGTGTCCTGTCCTTTTAGTGCTGTGTTTTTCTTTCTTCTTCTTGTCGTCATGTCCGCCCCCACCACCACCGTCACTACTACCACCACCGCCATCGTGTATACGTCCCCTTCCGCCGCCTCCACCACTATCACTTGGTGTGCCCAATCCCACCCCCCTCCTTCCATCCCTCCCCTCCTCTCTATCCCTTCGCCCTCGCTCTTTGTCTCCCCGTCTCCCGCCTCTTCCTCTCGTTCTGATCCCTTCCCCCCACTCCCCCAGCCTGTCACTGCAGCTCCGGCTAGGGTGGTGGCCCGTCGGGCCACTGCCCACGCCCAGCTCTCCCCATCGCCATCGCCATCGCCATCGCCATCACCGCCACCACCGTCATCATCGTCACCATCACCATCACTGCCACATTCGCCTGCACCGTCACAGTCACTATCTCCGGCGCCGCCTGCTGCGTCCGTGCCGGGACCTGTCCCTTCCCACCACCTCCCCATCGTTCCCGTCCCTCCTGTCACCACCCGCCCATCTGCCGCTGTCAAACGCCCTAGTGGCGCCTCCACTTCCTCTGCTCCTAAAAAGGCTCCACCCCGCCCGCCATCCCCACCCCAAAATGCCATGGACGTCTCCCCCCCAGGCCCCGCTCCCTCCTCCTCCTCCTCCTCCTCCTCCCCACCCGGTCTCTACAAATATCTCCTGTCCCGTCCCGATCCTTCATTCCTCGAGGCCCGGAATCTCTCCCTCCTCCTCCGCCAACATTTCCCTGGCGCCCCCATCTCTCTCCTTACTCCCAGACGGGATTCCGTTCTCATCTCCTCCCCCAGCCCAACCCTCCATACTGACATCCTCTCCCGCCTCCCCATCACCCGTTTTGGCCCTAACGCCTCCCTCACCCCTGCTCCCTCCCCATCTCCTACCCGTCAACCCCAACCCCCGCGTCGCCCGCCGACCCTCACCGCCGTGATCACTCGGCTTAGTCCGTCGATCACGGAGGAGGAGGTGTTGGCGGAGCTGAAGGCCCATCCCACCCTGGAGGTGCGGGCAGTCCGCCGCATTTTTAACGCGACCGGCCCCACCCGCCTTATGCGGGTGTTCTCTGAGGACGCCCCCTCCATTGACCGTCTCCTGAAGGAGGGTGCCCTCCTCTTCAATCAGCGGTACAAAGTCGACCCCTCCCGTTCCCCCCCTCAATCCCTGCGCTGCCAGAGATGTCTGCGCTACAATGCACACACAACAGCCGAGTGCCGCGAGGCCCCCACATGCCCGCATTGTCGCCAAGCGCACTTCCTCCGGCAGTGCCCCAACCTCCAATCCCCTCCCTCCTGTAATACCTGCAGCCTCCCCCACCCTACCTACTCCCAAAAGTGTAAAGCCCGGCCCCCTCCCACCACCCCTGAACTCACCGTCCCTGTCCGTCCCCTGGACGCCCCCACCCCTCCTGGCAATTCCCTTCGTCCCCCTCCCACTGCTGAGGACATCATCAGGTTCCTCACCATTGTCCTCCAAAACGTCCATCCCTTTCAGCGCCCCCACACCCTCCAACAGATCTCCCTCGCCGCCCGTTCCATATTCCACCTTAAAATGTACGCCACCTTTTCCAATAACCAGGCCCATTTCACCTTCTCCCGCCTTGACACCCTCGTATAAGTCCTTATCATGGCGCGACAGCATCGTATCCTTTTCAACAATATCCGCTCCCTTCCCGCCAACAAGAACCTCTTCCTGCACACCCTTGCTACCCACCGTGTGGATGCCTTCCTCCTCAACGAAACCTTCCTCCAACCCCACCACTCCATCCACACCTCCCCCTATCTCCTCCACCGCTCCGATAATCCCCTCCCAGTTGCGCGTGGCGGAGTTGCCATTGGCCACCACCGCCAGATCCCCGTTCGGCTCCAGCCTCTCCTTCCCGACCCCACCGAACACCTGATCCTTAGTCTCTTCTTCCCCGGCCTTACCATTACCTGTGCCACCATCTATGTCCGCCCCAACGCCCCTCTTCCTTTCGACTTCCTCTCCCACATCGACCGTACCTTCTCCTCCTATGTGATCGCCGCTGACCTCAACATCCATAGTCGCTCCGCTGCCCAGTTACGGCGGTGGCATCGGTTCCTCTCCTCCCTTCAAGGCGACCTCCTCCCCATCCCCCAGCACACTCGTCCCGAATCCAACTCCACTCCCGATGTTATCCTCTCCTCCCCCAACCTCCTTGGTCGCATTACGGTGGATGTCCTGGAGCCTATTGGTAGCGACCATCTCCCTGTCCTCCTCACCGTTTCAGACGGCCGTCGCCCCCGCCCCGACCCTCGTCATGACCCTCCCCCTAAGTACATCCATGACTATTCCCGTGCCGACTGGAATGCCTACCGGGATACCCTCTCCACTCAGGTCGATAGCCACCCTCTTGCCTACCGCCGTCCCGATGATGTCACCCATGCCGCCTCCTTTCTCCAGCAGACCTTGTCTGAGGCCGTGGAGGCCCACGTCCCTACTGTTGCCATCCACCCCCACCGTCCTACCTTACCACCACAGGCCGTCCTCCTCCTCCGTGAATCCCGTCGTCTCTACCGTGCCTTCCTCCGCACGCGTGACCCGGACACCCTACGACGCCACCGGCAACTACAGCGACACATTCGAAATTTGCTCGCGGCCAAGAAACGCCGGGACTGGCGACAGACATGCACCCGTTTAACTGCTACCCTCCCTATAAACTCGTCCAAGTTCTGGACCGCTTTCCGTCGCCTTACCGGAACTAAACCCTCCCCCTACTATCCTCTTCTCCACGATGATCACCCCTTCCCTGACGCCCTTAGTAAGGCCAATCACTTTGCCTCCTACCTGTCTGATGTGTTTTCCATCCCTGATGATCCCCAGTTCGATTACTCCCTCTTCCCAGATATCCGCGATCGAACTGACACCTCTGTCCCTCCCCTCGCTCCTGGTTTCCAGTACTTGGACCACATTCCACACACGGACCTTAATGCCCCCATCACCACACAAGATCTCATCAATACACTCCGCACCAAACGCAACACCGCTCCTGGTCACGATCGTGTCACCTACCGTCACCTTCGTGAAGCTCCTGTCTCTTTTCTCTCCACCCTGGCCAGGCTCTACAATGTAGTCCTGTCCACCGGTTACTACCCCGACCTGTGGAAAACCTCCCGTATCCTCATGTTCCTCAAACCTGGCAAACCGCCGTCCGCCGTCTCCTCCTACCGTCCCATCAGCCTTACCTCGGTCTTCAGCAAGGTCCTGGAATCTATCCTCACCCGCCGCATCCACCAGCATCTCCGCCAGCACCGCCTCCTCCCCGTTACCCAGTGTGGCTTTCGGCCGTCCTTCTCTTCTGACGATCTTCTCCTTCACCTCACTCATCTCCTTTCCGAACAGCTCAATTCCCGTCGCTCCGCAATCTTCCTCTCTCTTGACCTCGAACGCGCATATGACCGCGTATGGCATTCCGGTCTCCTCTTCAAGCTCCAAACCTTCGCCCTTCCCATTAACTACGTTCGTCTGATCGGTTCCTTTCTCTCCCGCCGTCCTTCCTATGTCACCATCCATAACACCGATTCCTACACCTTTTTCCCCTCCGCCGGTGTGCCCCAAGGCTCCGTCCTCTCCCCCCTTCTGTACTTGTTGTACACGGCGGACATGCCGCCGCCGTCACCCCCCGTCCACCTTCTCCAGTTTGCCGATGACACCGCCTTCCTTGCCCTTGCCCCCACCCTGCGACGCTCCCAACACCTTCTCCAATCCCATCTTGACCGTTTCACCGCTTGGTGCAACCAGTGGTTGCTCAAGGTCAATCCTTCCAAAACCCAGGCGATCATTGTAGGCAAAACCACTCCCTCCTTCCGCCTCCTTGATTTCTATCTCACCGTTTATGGCCGTCCCATCGCTCTCACCCCCACCCTTAAGTACCTTGGCGTCACCCTCGACCGTCGCCTCTCCTGGACTCCCCATCTCCAGACAATCCAAGCCAAGGCACGTTCCCGACTCCGTCTCCTCAAGCTCCTTTCCGGCCGAACGTGGGGTCTGGACCCCTCCACCATCCTCCACACCTATAAGTCCCTCATCCGCCCTATCCTCTGTTACGCCCATCCCGCCTGGATCTCCGCCCCCCCTTCCTTTTATAAATCCCTCCAAATCCTTGAACGTCATGCTCTCCGCCTTGCCTATCGCATCCGTCTCCCTTCCCCCACGCGGATCCTGTATGACCTTATCCCCTTCCCCCACCTCCTCCTCTTCCTCGAAAGGATACGAATCCTATACACCTCCCGTAAACTCGATCCTCCTCACCCGCTAGTCTCCCCGATCCTCTCCCACCCCCGCCCGCTGCCACGCCTGTACTCCCACGTCCCACCCGGTCTCCATCTCTCCACCCTCCTTACCCTCTCCCAAGGTGGTTTCCGCCAGCTCCCCCTCCCTGATGATGTCCTCCTCCCCTGCATCTACCCCTCCTATCAACTTTGATCCTCCCCCCCTCTCCTGTGTCCTTTCCTTCAGGCACCCTCCCTCCCCCCCCTTTTCCCTTCCCTTCTCTTTCCTTTCCCCCCTCCCTCCTACCCTCTCCTCCGGGCTTCACTCCCCCTACCTCCCTCCCCCTCTCTCCTTTGCCCATGGCATCTCTGCTCTCCCCTCTCCCATTTCCCCTTCCTCCTCCTCCACCTCCTCTCTTGGCAGGTCCCCGGACTCGTACACGCTGAGTGGACATTCGCGCGCCGGAGATCGTCGCCATCAGTGTCTCGTGAGTGCCGTCGTGTTTCGTGTTCAGTGTTCCCGTCATACTCCATCGTTCACCTGTGCCATCGCCATCTTCAGTGTTAGTGCGTCGTGACAACAGTTTGTAGTGAATTTTCGTCAAGTGTGAACGGCTCCGTGTTTGTCTTTATGTGTCTACTGTTTTATTACCCACCGTTATGTCACATTTGTGTATTCTTTCTGTTCTATCTTTATCTCCTCTACGGCTGAAGAGCGGCGTACCATGCTGCTGACAGCCTGCCTGTTTGTACGGGTTTGAAAATAACAATAAAGAAAAAAAAAAAAAAAAAAAAGCGTTGATCGGCACTCTGGTTTCCCTTCAAAACGAATAAATCTTTCGCCTTTTACTAAAGATTTCCGTGGAGGGGAACATTAAATGAGTCTATAAGGTATTTTTCGTAGTGCTCGGCTATTGCTGAGCCATCATCACAAGTGAAAACGTAATGTAAGTAGCAAGAGGTAGATTGTGTTGTGTGAATGAAGGGCGTGGAGTAGCGGATGACGTTGGTTCAGGCAGATATTTGTTTTTTTAAAATTTGAAATTGTAATAGGCCGTGTCGTAGTATAATGAAACAAGTACATTTGCCCTGAAATGGCGTGCAGTGTGTTAGACGATTGTGTAAAGAGAGAGCTACAGGACTACCTGGAAACACTTGGTGAACCCTTGCCGTACCTCAGTTCTAGATGATTTGAGAGTGTTTACTTGCACTGCAGTTGCACAACAGCATATAAACTGATATTTGGAAGTGAATGATGAATGATAGGCTTTGTAAGAAATACTGGTATGTGATTAGTAGATTATGTTTTGAAACCCAAAATTATTTTTACCACAGAAGTTTGTGATTTGTAGGTATGATGTGAGTGAGCTTTGGGCCGAAGATGGTGGTTAGTTGGGCAGGATAAGTATTTAAATGGTTTTCAATAGAGTGGATATTAGTGACACTGGCTTGTTGCCATAATGTGTTTGTTCATAACAGTGTACTCAGTTGTGTAGAAGATTTAGGTGAGAAAGAGACAGTTGTTGAATATGACATAAATAGCTAGAAATGAAGTAAGTAGCAATTTCCTGCTAGGTGTAGTTTGGGTATGGTGTGTCTCAGTGAGAGAGAAATCTTGAAATTGAAGGGTTGTTCCTAGCTACAGTCTTGGAAACTATGTATCTGCTGTTGACTCCAATGTTTTCAAGATTACTTGTGTACAAAATTGGGCAGACTTTGCAGTTTCTTCTTCAGTAAATCAGTGGAAGGTGGTGCAGATAATGGTAAAAATGTTCAGTGCCTCCTGTGAGTTGTTGATGCTGCTTGTCTTTTAAGTAAAATTGATAGGGGCTCTTGATTGACCCAGCCATACACAGAGCTGGTGCATACTTGGCTTGAGAAGACTTTGGTCAGTAAATGATGAAATACCAACACAGTGCTCACAACAAAGCTCCTTTCCCTGCATTCTAGTTTCCCTCGGGTATAGAGTGACATGATATTGGCAGAGGATGTGCAGATAATCACTTTGATCAGGCTGTTTGTTTTTTTTAATGCTCTTTTACCAGAATCCATGCATAGTGATAACTGTGTTCTCTGGTGGAACACGATGAGAACATTGTGTGAAGTGCACGGAAGTAGCTATTTGAGTATGTATGAAAATGTGAGGTAACCACTGTTACTCCTAAATTTCTGTGGAATAAAGTTTTCTGTATGTGTGTGTGTGTGTGTGTTTGAAAATCCCAGAGGTTCAAGTTGGTAGTTTATATGTTGCAAGCGAAAAAAGCTTTTTAGTAAACTGAGGCACTAGCATTAGTTTCCTGTTCACTGTGACAAGGAAGCTAGTATAAAAAGTAGTTTGTGGTTTTGCTTGCAAAGAAGTGCTCATGGGATGAAAGCACTGCTTGGGATTATTCTGAGATGATGGGGGGATTGCTAAACATGTAGCATTTTAGTAAGGAGCTTGTCGGAGTAGTTGTATAGTTGTAAAATTATTTGTTATTTTATGAGAAATTTCTTTATTCATAGCACATGGGCCATCATAGTTGAAGCATACAGATTGGCATGGCATGCGTAGGTGTGTAAAATGTTCTGACAGTGATGTTCATAGAGACTTGTTGTGTACTTTGATTCTTCATCTGTTTAACAGTAGACATAAGAAATGTATTAGTGGAGCAAGTAGCTGTGAAATTACTGGTGTATGATTGATAGTATGGACGTGGCGCTGAATGGAAGTGTTTGTTCAGCTGTGGGTGTTTTCATAATTGCCATGTGAGGAAGAGCAATACTCGTGATAGGCGAAAAGAGATATTTTTTTTTTTTTTACTTTATTGTTATTTTAAAGCCTGGACAGCAGGCAGGCTGTCAGCAGCATACTACGCTGCTCTTCAGCCATAGAAGGTACAATCAGCAGAAACAGGAGAAAAACATAAAAGTTACAAAATGGTGGGCAATAAAACAGGAGACACAGAGAAACAAACACGGAGCCGTTCACACTCGACGATAAGCCACACTGCAAACTGTTGAGACGACGCACAAACACTGAAGGAGACGATGGCACTGGTGAACGATGGAGTGTGACGGTAAACACTGAACACTAAACATGACGGCACACACGATACACTGATGGCGGTGATCTCCGGCGCGCGAATGACCACTGAGCGTGTGCGAGTCCGGGGACCTGCCAAGAGGGCAACAGGGATGAGGAGGGGGAGAGGGGAGGAAAAGAGGATGCCATGGCTTAGGAGACGGGGACAGGAGGATAGGGACAGGGGAGGGGGGGGCCCGGGGGACGAGGGACGAGAAAAGGAGGAGGGAGGGAAAAGGGAGAGAAGGGAGGGAGGGTGCCCCGAGGAGCAAGCACAGGAGGAGGGTGGGAGGATCAAAGTTGGTAGGAGGGGTAGATGGAGGGGAGGAGGGCATCATCAGGGAGGGGGAGCTGGCGGAAGCCACCTTGGGAGAGGGTAAGGAGGGTGGAGAGATGGAGACCGGGTGGGACGTGGGAGTACAGGCGTGGCAGCGGGCGGGGGTGGGTGAGGATCGGGGAGACTAGCGGGTGAGGAGGATCGAGTTTACGGGAGGTGTATAGGATTCGTATCCTTTCGAGGAAGAGGAGGAGGTGGGGGAAGGGGATAAGGTCATACAGGATCCGCGTGGGGGAAGGGAGACGGATGCGATAGGCAAGGCGGAGAGCATGGCGTTCAAGGATTTGGAGGGATTTATAAAAGGAAGGGGGGGCGGAGATCCAGGCGGGATGGGCGTAACAGAGGATAGGGCGGATGAGGGACTTATAGGTGTGGAGGATGGTGGAGGGGTCCAGACCCCACGTTCGGCCGGAAAGGAGCTTGAGGAGACGGAGTCGGGAACGTGCCTTGGCTTGGATTGTCTGGAGATGGGGAGTCCAGGAGAGGCGACGGTCGAGGGTGACGCCAAGGTACTTAAGGGTGGGGGTGAGAGCGATGGGACGGCCATAAACGGTGAGATAGAAATCAAGGAGGCGGAAGGAGGGAGTGGTTTTGCCTACAATGATCGCCTGGGTTTTGGAAGGATTGACCTTGAGCAACCACTGGTTGCACCAAACGGTGAACCGGTCAAGATGGGATTGGAGAAGGTGTTGGGAGCGTCGCAGGGTGGGGGCAAGGGCAAGGAAGGCGGTGTCATCGGCAAACTGGAGAAGGTGGACGGGGGGTGACGGCGGCGGCATGTCCGCCGTGTACAACAAGTACAGAAGGGGGGAGAGGACGGAGCCTTGGGGCACACCGGCGGAGGGGAAAAAGGTGTAGGAATCGGTGTTATGGATGGTGACATAGGAAGGACGGCGGGAGAGAAAGGAACCGATCAGACGAACGTAGTTAATGGGAAGGGCGAAGGTGTGGAGCTTGAAGAGGAGACCGGAATGCCATACGCGGTCATATGCGCGTTCGAGGTCAAGAGAGAGGAAGATTGCGGAGCGACGGGAATTGAGCTGTTCGGAAAGGAGATGAGTGAGGTGAAGGAGAAGATCGTCAGAAGAGAAGGACGGCCGAAAGCCACACTGGGTAACGGGGAGGAGGCGGTGCTGGCGGAGATGCTGGTGGATGCGGCGGGTGAGGATAGATTCCAGGACCTTGCTGAAGACCGAGGTAAGGCTGATGGGACGGTAGGAGGAGACGGCGGACGGCGGTTTGCCAGGTTTGAGGAACATGAGGATACGGGAGGTTTTCCACAGGTCGGGGTAGTAACCGGTGGACAGGACTACATTGTAGAGCCTGGCCAGGGTGGAGAGAAAAGAGACAGGAGCTTCACGAAGGTGACGGTAGGTGACACGATCGTGACCAGGAGCGGTGTTGCGTTTGGTGCGGAGTGTATTGATGAGATCTTGTGTGGTGATGGGGGCATTAAGGTCCGTGTGTGGAATGTGGTCCAAGTACTGGAAACCAGGAGCGAGGGGAGGGACAGAGGTGTCAGTTCGATCGCGGATATCTGGGAAGAGGGAGTAATCGAACTGGGGATCATCAGGGATGGAAAACACATCGGACAGGTAGGAGGCAAAGTGATTGGCCTTACTAAGGGCGTCAGGGAAGGGGTGATCATCGTGGAGAAGAGGATAGTAGGGGGAGGGTTTAGTTCCGGTAAGGCGACGGAAAGCGGTCCAGAACTTGGACGAGTTTATAGGGAGGGTAGCAGTTAAACGGGTGCATGTCTGTCGCCAGTCCCGGCGTTTCTTGGCCGCGAGCAAATTTCGAATGTGTCGCTGTAGTTGCCGGTGGCGTCGTAGGGTGTCCGGGTCACGCGTGCGGAGGAAGGCACGGTAGAGACGACGGGATTCACGGAGGAGGAGGACGGCCTGTGGTGGTAAGGTAGGACGGTGGGGGTGGATGGCAACAGTAGGGACGTGGGCCTCCACGGCCTCAGACAAGGTCTGCTGGAGAAAGGAGGCGGCATGGGTGACATCATCGGGACGGCGGTAGGCGAGAGGGTGGCTATCGACCTGAGTGGAGAGGGTATCCCGGTAGGCATTCCAGTCGGCACGGGAATAGTCATGGATGTACTTAGGGGGAGGGTCATGACGAGGGTCGGGGCGGGGGCGACGGCCGTCTGAAACGGTGAGGAGGACAGGGAGATGGTCGCTACCAATAGGCTCCAGGACATCCACCGTAATGCGACCAAGGAGGTTGGGGGAGGAGAGGATAACATCGGGAGTGGAGTTGGATTCGGGACGAGTGTGCTGGGGGATGGGGATGAGGTCGCCTTGAAGGGAGGAGAGGAACCGATGCCACCGCCGTAACTGGGCAGCGGAGCGACTATGGATGTTGAGGTCAGCGGCGATCACATAGGAGGAGAAGGTACGGTCGATGTGGGAGAGGAAGTCGAAAGGAAGAGGGGCGTTGGGGCGGACATAGATGGTGGCACAGGTAATGGTAAGGCCGGGGAAGAAGAGACTAAGGATCAGGTGTTCGGTGGGGTCGGGAAGGAGAGGCTGGAGCCGAACGGGGATCTGGCGGTGGTGGCCAATGGCAACTCCGCCACGCGCAACTGGGAGGGGATTATCGGAGCGGTGGAGGAGATAGGGGGAGGTGTGGATGGAGTGGTGGGGTTGGAGGAAGGTTTCGTTGAGGAGGAAGGCATCCACACGGTGGGTAGCAAGGGTGTGCAGGAAGAGGTTCTTGTTGGCGGGAAGGGAGCGGATATTGTTGAAAAGGATACGATGCTGTCGCGCCATGATAAGGACTTATACGAGGGTGTCAAGGCGGGAGAAGGTGAAATGGGCCTGGTTATTGGAAAAGGTGGCGTACATTTTAAGGTGGAATATGGAACGGGCGGCGAGGGAGATCTGTTGGAGGGTGTGGGGGCGCTGAAAGGGATGGACGTTTTGGAGGACAATGGTGAGGAACCTGATGATGTCCTCAGCAGTGGGAGGGGGACGAAGGGAATTGCCAGGAGGGGTGGGGGCGTCCAGGGGACGGACAGGGACGGTGAGTTCAGGGGTGGTGGGAGGGGGCCGGGCTTTACACTTTTGGGAGTAGGTAGGGTGGGGGAGGCTGCAGGTATTACAGGAGGGAGGGGATTGGAGGTTGGGGCACTGCCGGAGGAAGTGCGCTTGGCGACAATGCGGGCATGTGGGGGCCTCGCGGCACTCGGCTGTTGTGTGTGCATTGTAGCGCAGACATCTCTGGCAGCGCAGGGATTGAGGGGGGGAACGGGAGGGGTCGACTTTGTACCGCTGATTGAAGAGGAGGGCACCCTCCTTCAGGAGACGGTCAATGGAGGGGGCGTCCTCAGAGAACACCCGCATAAGGCGGGTGGGGCCGGTCGCGTTAAAAATGCGGCGGACTGCCCGCACCTCCAGGGTGGGATGGGCCTTCAGCTCCGCCAACACCTCCTCCTCCGTGATCGACGGACTAAGCCGAGTGATCACGGCGGTGAGGGTCGGCGGGCGACGCGGGGGTTGGGGTTGGCGGGTAGGAGATGGGGAGGGAGCAGGGGTGAGGGAGGCGTTAGGGCCAAAACGGGTGATGGGGAGGCGGGAGAGGATGTCAGTATGGAGGGTTGGGCTGGGGGAGGAGATGAGAACGGAATCCCGTCTGGGAGTAAGGAGAGAGATGGGGGCGCCAGGGAAATGTTGGCGGAGGAGGAGGGAGAGATTCCGGGCCTCGAGGAATGAAGGATCGGGACGGGACAGGAGATATTTGTAGAGACCGGGTGGGGAGGAGGAGGAGGAGGAGGAGGGGGGAGCGGGGCCTGGGGGGGAGACGTCCATGGCATTTTGGGGTGGGGATGGCGGGCGGGGTGGAGCCTTTTTAGGAGCAGAGGAAGTGGAGGCGCCACTAGGGCGTTTGACAGCGGCAGATGGGCGGGTGGTGACAGGAGGGACGGGAACGATGGGGAGGTGGTGGGAAGGGACAGGTCCCGGCACGGACGCAGCAGGCGGCGCCGGAGATAGTGACTGTGACGGTGCAGGCGAATGTGGCAGTGATGGTGATGGTGACGATGATGACGGTGGTGGCGGTGATGGCGATGGCGATGGCGATGGGGAGAGCTGGGCGTGGGCAGTGGCCCGACGGGCCACCACCCTAGCCGGAGCTGCAGTGACAGGCTGGGGGAGTGGGGGGAAGGGATCAGAACGAGAGGAAGAGGCGGGAGACGGGGAGACAAAGAGCGAGGGCGAAGGGATAGAGAGGAGGGGAGGGATGGAAGGAGGGGGGTGGGATTGGGCACACCAAGTGATAGTGGTGGAGGCGGCGGAAGGGGACGTATACACGATGGCGGTGGTGGTAGTAGTGACGGTGGTGGTGGGGGCGGACATGACGACAAGAAGAAGAAAGAAAAACACAGCACTAAAAGGACAGGACACACACTGGGGGACGACGGACGGCGACGGCGACGGCGACGGCGACGGCGACGGCGAGAGGCAGGGACGCTGCTGCCGCGGACGGGGCCGGGGCGGCTGCGGCGGCTGCTGCTGCTGCTGCTGCTGCTGCTGCTGCTGCTGGCTGGACTGCTGCTGGCTGGACTGCTGCTGGCTGGACTGCTGCTGCCACCGGAGGGCGGGCGGGCTGGCTGGCTGGCTGGCTGGCTGGCTGGCTGGCTGGCTGGCTGGCTGGCTGCGGGACCACTGCTGCAGGCCAGGACCGGGAACTGCTGGCTGGCTGGCTGGCTGGCTGGCTGGCTGGCACCTGGAACCCCTAACACTTCGATTAGCGCGAAAAAGGCACAATCGAAGGGCGGTAACCTTGCGGTGTACCGCCGGAGATGCGAAAAGAGATACAGAGAGAAACACATTTGTTGCGAGTATTGTATATCAGCAGCTCCAAGGGCGGGTATCAAGTAAGACGCAAAGTGAAACGAAAGAGGAAGTATGCATGAAAGAGGCCAAATATCGACAAGAGTTCGCACTGTTAGAGTGAGGTGAATGAGCTAGTGCTGTGCGAAAATTTTCGAAGAGAGAGGCGGTTTTAAAGAAAGCACAAGAGTCCTATGAATGCCCTCTTGTGTGTTTCTCTTTCAGTGGCTATTTGGCATGTCTGCTTGCGCCATAGAATGCTACTGTATGTGCCCCAGGCCGCCATCTAGCGGCCGGAGGTGCAAGCGGTGTTTACATACAGTCTCGCCTGAGGCAATGGTCTCTCATTTCGGAACGCAAGAAGCACTGGTAGCGCACAAAATAGCTGAGTGAGATCATGGCGGCCAAGTAAGAGTAGAAGTTGGTTCTTTGCAGAATGTCCGAGCTTGTAAATCGCGAAATGTGAAGAGTGTGTCGTATTCTCGTAGGGCGTGTTGACGGTCTCGTGGCATAAGTAGCGAGCGGTGATAGCTTGCAAGCAAGATCATACTTCACAGGATCATTTCTGTAGTATGTCTTCAACTCTCTCTAGTTCAAAGCTGGAGTAGACGTAACCACGATGATGAGTGGTAGCACTTTCCCTGAGCGTGAGGCTTGCGATCGAGATTCATCGCATCTTGGTTGTAATCGATGATCGTTCACCACATTCTGAGGGATGTGGGAAGGGAATAGCGCTTTCCGAGTGGTGGTTTTTTTATATAGATTAGAAGCGTAAGTCATACCTTTGGTATCGGGACACGCGTCGTTGCAGAAATGTCGCTGCAGGTTGTGGAAGGACTTTGATTGCCACATGTCATGAAAGCTTTGTGGAAGTTTCTCGAGTGTCACGGGGACGAGCCATTTGATTTGGCCTGCTCCAAGTGCTAGGCTTGGATGACAACGACGTACTTTTGAGTTACAAGAATGAGTGAGCAACACAAGAAGAGTGCAATTGATGACCATAAAAAGCTGACACACAACACAGTCTTGATAATCACCACTAATGCATGATGTACGAAACATTTAGGAGGAGCACGTTTGGCTAGCAAACATGAATTGAGTGATTTGCAAGGCACTGTTATCTGCAAGAAGGAATGCATGAAATTGGCAAATGAATAAGACTGGTTCAAATACTATCGACAGAAATTTTATTTCTGTTGTCAACTAGTATTAATTAGATGTGTGGGAGTAGGGGGATATTTCCCTTGCACCATACATCTACATACACGTTGCGTCTGATGTGGCCTAGATTTGCGTACAAAGAACTGTCTAGTTGTCAGTTTTTTCAGTGAACGAGTGTGGTAGGGAGGAGAGAGATTAGTGTTAGATGCAGAGCAGTGCGGGCAGTTGTGTGTCGGACGTTGTATGTCGGACGGTGAGTCGCCGACAGGAATTAGGCGTGCTGCCATCTGTCGGCAGGTGAGGTAATGAAGCAGCTTGAATGGTGACAGAAATGATGGAAATAGTTAACTAAAGAGTAATAGCGACGACATTTGGCAGACACGTGTTTCAGCGTTGACAGTTAGTTTGGGGTGTGTGCTTGCATGACAGTGGAAGTCTGTTGACGGTAGAGAAGTAGACAAGACGGAAAGAATTTTCCGCGTTCTCGCGGAGAAGTAATAGAGAAGCAGCCATAAGTATTGAAGTGAGGGCGTTGATCGGCACTCTGGTTTCCCTTCAAAACGAATAAATCTTTCGCCTTTTACTAAAGATTTCCGTGGAGGGGAACATTAAATGAGTCTACAAGGTATTTTTCGTAGTGCTCGGCTATTGCTGAGCCATCATCACAAGTGAAAACGTAATGTAAGTAGCAAGAGGTAGATTGTGTTGTGTGAATGAAGGGCGTGGAGTAGCGGATGACGTTGGTTCAGGCAGATATTTGTTTTTTTAAAATTTGAAATTGTAATAGGCCGTGTCGTAGTATAATGAAACAAGTACATTTGCCCTGAAATGGCGTGCAGTGTGTTAGACGATTGTGTAAAGAGAGAGCTACAGGACTACCTGGAAACACTTGGTGAACCCTTGCCGTACCTCAGTTCTAGATGATTTGAGAGTGTTTACTTGCACTGCAGTTGCACAACAGCATATAAACTGATATTTGGAAGTGAATGATGAATGATAGGCTTTGTAAGAAATACTGGTATGTGATTAGTAGATTATGTTTTGAAACCCAAAATTATTTTTACCACAGAAGTTTGTGATTTGTAGGTATGATGTGAGTGAGCTTTGGGCCGAAGATGGTGGTTAGTTGGGCAGGATAAGTATTTAAATGGTTTTCAATAGAGTGGATATTAGTGACACTGGCTTGTTGCCATAATGTGTTTGTTCATAACAGTGTACTCAGTTGTGTAGAAGATTTAGGTGAGAAAGAGACAGTTGTTGAATATGACATAAATAGCTAGAAATGAAGTAAGTAGCAATTTCCTGCTAGGTGTAGTTTGGGTATGGTGTGTCTCAGTGAGAGAGAAATCTTGAAATTGAAGGGTTGTTCCTAGCTACAGTCTCGGAAACTATGTATCTGCTGTTGACTCCAATGTTTTCAAGATTACTTGTGTACAAAATTGGGCAGACTTTGCAGTTTCTTCTTCAGTAAATCAGTGGAAGGTGGTGCAGATAATGGTAAAAATGTTCAGTGCCTCCTGTGAGTTGTTGATGCTGCTTGTCTTTTAAGTAAAATTGATAGGGGCTCTTGATTGACCCAGCCATACACAGAGCTGGTGCATACTTGGCTTGAGAAGACTTTGGTCAGTAAATGATGAAATACCAACACAGTGCTCACAACAAAGCTCCTTTCCCTGCATTCTAGTTTCCCTCGGGTATAGAGTGACATGATATTGGCAGAGGATGTGCAGATAATCACTTTGATCAGGCTGTTTGTTTTTTTTAATGCTCTTTTACCAGAATCCATGCATAGTGATAACTGTGTTCTCTGGTGGAACACGATGAGAACATTGTGTGAAGTGCACGGAAGTAGCTATTTGAGTATGTATGAAAATGTGAGGTAACCACTGTTACTCCTAAATTTCTGTGGAATAAAGTTTTCTGTATGTGTGTGTGTTTGAAAATCCCAGAGGTTCAAGTTGGTAGTTTATATGTTGCAAGCGAAAAAAGCTTTTTAGTAAACTGAGGCACTAGCATTAGTTTCCTGTTCACTGTGACAAGGAAGCTAGTATAAAAAGTAGTTTGCGGTTTTGCTTGCAAAGAAGTGCTCATGGGATGAAAGCACTGCTTGGGATTATTCTGAGATGATGGGGGGATTGCTAAACATGTAGCATTTTAGTAAGGAGCTTGTCGGAGTAGTTGTATAGTTGTAAAATTATTTGTTATTTTATGAGAAATTTCTTTATTCATAGCACATGGGCCATCATAGTTGAAGCATACAGATTGGCATGGCATGCGTAGGTGTGTAAAATGTTCTGACAGTGATGTTCATAGAGACTTGTTGTGTACTTTGATTCTTCATCTGTTTAACAGTAGACATAAGAAATGTATTAGTGGAGCAAGTAGCTGTGAAATTACTGGTGTATGATTGATAGTATGGACGTGGCGCTGAATGGAAGTGTTTGTTCAGCTGTGGGTGTTTTCATAATTGCCATGTGAGGAAGAGCAATACTCGTGATAGGCGAAAAGAGATACAGAGAGAAACACATTTGTTGCGAGTATTGTATATCAGCAGCTCCAAGGGCGGGTATCAAGTAAGACGCAAAGTGAAACGAAAGAGGAAGTATGCATGAAAGAGGCCAAATATCGACAAGAGTTCGCACTGTTAGAGTGAGGTGAATGAGCTAGTGCTGTGCGAAAATTTTCGAAGAGAGAGGCGGTTTTAAAGAAAGCACAAGAGTCCTATGAATGCCCTCTTGTGTGTTTCTCTTTCAGTGGCTATTTGGCATGTCTGCTTGCGCCATAGAATGCTACTGTATGTGCCCCAGGCCGCCATCTAGCGGCCGGAGGTGCAAGCGGTGTTTACATACAGTCTCGCCTGAGGCAATGGTCTCTCATTTCGGAACGCAAGAAGCACTGGTAGCGCACAAAATAGCTGAGTGAGATCATGGCGGCCAAGTAAGAGTAGAAGTTGGTTCTTTGCAGAATGTCCGAGCTTGTAAATCGCGAAATGTGAAGAGTGTGTCGTATTCTCGTAGGGCGTGTTGACGGTCTCGTGGCATAAGTAGCGAGCGGTGATAGCTTGCAAGCAAGATCATACTTCACAGGATCATTTCTGTAGTATGTCTTCAACTCTCTCTAGTTCAAAGCTGGAGTAGACGTAACCACGATGATGAGTGGTAGCACTTTCCCTGAGCGTGAGGCTTGCGATCGAGATTCATCGCATCTTGGTTGTAATCGATGATCGTTCACCACATTCTGAGGGATGTGGGAAGGGAATAGCGCTTTCCGAGTGGTGGTTTTATTATATAGATTAGAAGCGTAAGTCATACCTTTGGTATCGGGACACGCGTCGTTGCAGAAATGTCGCTGCAGGTTGTGGAAGGACTTTGATTGCCACATGTCATGAAAGCTTTGTGGAAGTTTCTCGAGTGTCACGGGGACGAGCCATTTGATTTGGCCTGCTCCAAGTGCTAGGCTTGGATGACAACGACGTACTTTTGAGTTACAAGAATGAGTGAGCAACACAAGAAGAGTGCAATTGATGACCATAAAAAGCTGACACACAACACAGTCTTGATAATCACCACTAATGCATGATGTACGAAACATTTAGGAGGAGCACGTTTGGCTAGCAAACATGAATTGAGTGATTTGCAAGGCACTGTTATCTGCAAGAAGGAATGCATGAAATTGGCAAATGAATAAGACTGGTTCAAATACTATCGACAGAAATTTTATTTCTATTGTCAACTAGTATTAATTAGATGTGTGGGAGTAGGGGGATATTTCCCTTGCACCATACATCTACATACACGTTGCGTCTGATGTGGCCTAGATTTGCGTACAAAGAACTGTCTAGTTGTCAGTTTTTTCAGTGAACGAGTGTGGTAGGGAGGAGAGAGATTAGTGTTAGATGCAGAGCAGTGCGGGCAGTTGTGTGTCGGACGTTGTATGTCGGACGGTGAGTCGCCGACAGGAATTAGGCGTGCTGCCATCTGTCGGCAGGTGAGGTAATGAAGCAGCTTGAATGGTGACAGAAATGATGGAAATAGTTAACTAAAGAGTAATAGCGACGACATTTGGCAGACACGTGTTTCAGCGTTGACAGTTAGTTTGGGGTGTGTGCTTGCATGACAGTGGAAGTCTGTTGACGGTAGAGAAGTAGACAAGACGGAAAGAATTTTCCGCGTTCTCGCGGAGAAGTAATAGAGAAGCAGCCATAAGTATTGAAGTGAGGGCGTTGATCGGACGTTCGTCTGATCGGTTCCTTTCTCTCCCGCCGTCCTTCCTATGTCACCATCCATAACACCGATTCCTACACCTTTTTCCCCTCCGCCGGTGTGCCCCAAGGCTCCGTCCTCTCCCCCCTTCTGTACTTGTTGTACACGGCGGACATGCCGCCGCCGTCACCCCCCGTCCACCTTCTCCAGTTTGCCGATGACACCGCCTTCCTTGCCCTTGCCCCCACCCTGCGACGCTCCCAACACCTTCTCCAATCCCATCTTGACCGGTTCACCGCTTGGTGCAACCAGTGGTTGCTCAAGGTCAATCCTTCCAAAACCCAGGCGATCATTGTAGGCAAAACCACTCCCTCCTTCCGCCTCCTTGATTTCTATCTCACCGTTTATGGCCGTCCCATCGCTCTCACCCCCACCCTTAAGTACCTTGGCGTCACCCTCGACCGTCGCCTCTCCTGGACTCCCCATCTCCAGACCATCCAAGCCAAGGCACGTTCCCGACTCCGTCTCCTCAAGCTCCTTTCCGGCCGAATGTGGGGTCTGGACCCCTCCACCATCCTCCACACTTATAAGTCCCTCATCCGCCCTATCCTCTGTTACGCCCATCCCGCCTGGATCTCCGCCCCCCCTTCCTTTTATAAATCCCTCCAAATCCTTGAACGCCATGCTCTCCGCCTTGCCTATCGCATCCGTCTCCCTTCCCCCACGCGGATCCTGTATGACCTTATCCCCTTCCCCCACCTCCTCCTCTTCCTCGAAAGGATACGAATCCTATACACCTCCCGTAAACTCGATCCTCCTCACCCGCTAGTCTCCCCGATCCTCTCCCACCCCCGCCCGCTGCCACGCCTGTACTCCCACGTCCCACCCGGTCTCCATCTCTCCACCCTCCTTACCCTCTCCCAAGGTGGCTTCCGCCAGCTCCCCCTCCCTGATGATGCCCTCCTCCCCTCCATCTACCCCTCCTACCAACTTTGATCCTCCCACCCTCCTCCTGTGCTTGCTCCTCGGGGCACCCTCCCTCCCTTCTCTCCCTTTTCCCTCCCTCCTCCTTTTCTCGTCCCTCGTCCCCCGGGCCCCCCCCTCCCCTGTCCCTATCCTCCTGTCCCCGTCTCCTAAGCCATGGCATCCTCTTTTCCTCCCCTCTCCCCCTCCTCATCCCTGTTGCCCTCTTGGCAGGTCCCCGGACTCGCACACGCTCAGTGGACATTCGCGCGCCGGAGATCACCGCCATCAGTGTATCGTGTGTGCCGTCATGTTTAGTGTTCAGTGTTTACCGTCACACTCCATCGTTCACCAGTGCCATCGTCTCCTTCAGTGTTTGTGCGTCGTCTCAACAGTTTGCAGTGTGGCTTATCGTCGAGTGTGAACGGCTCCGTGTTTGTTTCTCTGTGTCTCCTGTTTTATTGCCCACCATTTTGTAACTTTTATGTTTTTCTCCTGTTTTTGCTGATTGTACCTTCTATGGCTGAAGAGCAGCGTAGTATGCTGCTGACAGCCTGCCTGCTGTCCAGGCTTTAAAATAACAATAAAGTAAAAAAAAAAAAAAAAGCGTTGATCGGCATCTCCGGCGGTACACCGCAAGGTTACCGCCCTTCGATTGTGCCTTTTTCGCGCTAATCGAAGTGTTAGGGGTTCCAGGTGCCAGCCAGCCAGCCAGCCAGCCAGCCAGCCAGCCAGCCAGCCAGCCAGCCAGCAGTTCCCGGTCCCGGCCTGCAGCAGTGGTCCCGCAGCCAGCCAGCCAGCCAGCCAGCCAGCCAGCCAGCCAGCCAGCCAGCCAGCCAGCCAGCCAGCCAGCCAGCCAGCCAGCCAGCCAGCCCGCCCGCCCTCCGGTGGCAGCAGCAGTCCAGCCAGCAGCAGTCCAGCCAGCAGCAGTCCAGCCAGCAGCAGTCCAGCCAGCAGCAGCAGCAGCAGCAGCAGCCGCCGCAGCCGCCCCGGCCCCGTCCGCGGCAGCAGCGTCCCTGCCTCTCGCCGTCGCCGTCGCCGTCGCCGTCGCCGTCGCCGTCGCCGTCGCCGTCGCCGTCGCCGTCGCCGTCGCCGTCGCCGTCGCCGTCGCCGTCGCCGTCGCCGTCGCCGTCCGTCGTCCCCCAGTGTGTGTCCTGTCCTTTTAGTGCTGTGTTTTTCTTTCTTCTTCTTGTCGTCATGTCCGCCCCCACCACCACCGTCACTACTACCACCACCGCCATCGTGTATACGTCCCCTTCCGCCGCCTCCACCACTATCACTTGGTGTGCCCAATCCCACCCCCCTCCTTCCATCCCTCCCCTCCTCTCTATCCCTTCGCCCTCGCTCTTTGTCTCCCCGTCTCCCGCCTCTTCCTCTCGTTCTGATCCCTTCCCCCCACTCCCCCAGCCTGTCACTGCAGCTCCGGCTAGGGTGGTGGCCCGTCGGGCCACTGCCCACGCCCAGCTCTCCCCATCGCCATCGCCATCGCCATCCCCGCCACCACCGTCATCATCGTCACCATCACCATCACTGCCACATTCGCCTGCACCGTCACAGTCACTATCTCCGGCGCCGCCTGCTGCGTCCGTGCCGGGACCTGTCCCTTCCCACCACCTCCCCATCGTTCCCGTCCCTCCTGTCACCACCCGCCCATCTGCCGCTGTCAAACGCCCTAGTGGCGCCTCCACTTCCTCTGCTCCTAAAAAGGCTCCACCCCGCCCGCCATCCCCACCCCAAAATGCCATGGACGTCTCCCCCCCAGGCCCCGCTCCCTCCTCCTCCTCCTCCTCCTCCTCCCCACCCGGTCTCTACAAATATCTCCTGTCCCGTCCCGATCCTTCATTCCTCGAGGCCCGGAATCTCTCCCTCCTCCTCCGCCAACATTTCCCTGGCGCCCCCATCTCTCTCCTTACTCCCAGACGGGATTCCGTTCTCATCTCCTCCCCCAGCCCAACCCTCCATACTGACATCCTCTCCCGCCTCCCCATCACCCGTTTTGGCCCTAACGCCTCCCTCACCCCTGCACCCTCCCCATCTCCTACCCGCCAACCCCAACCCCCGCGTCGCCCGCCGACCCTCACCGCCGTGATCACTCGGCTTAGTCCGTCGATCACGGAGGAGGAGGTGTTGTCGGAGCTGAAGGCCCATCCCACCCTGGAGGTGCGGGCAGTCCGCCGCATTTTTAACGCGACCGGCCCCACCCGCCTTATGCGGGTGTTCTCTGAGGACGCCCCCTCCATTGACCGTCTCCTGAAGGAGGGTGCCCTCCTCTTCAATCAGCGGTACAAAGTCGACCCCTCCCGTTCCCCCCCTCAATCCCTGCGCTGCCAGAGATGTCTGCGCTACAATGCACACACAACAGCCGAGTGCCGCGAGGCCCCCACATGCCCGCATTGTCGCCAAGCGCACTTCCTCCGGCAGTGCCCCAACCTCCAATCCCCTCCCTCCTGTAATACCTGCAGCCTCCCCCACCCTACCTACTCCCAAAAGTGTAAAGCCCGGCCCCCTCCCACCACCCCTGAACTCACCGTCCCTGTCCGTCCCCTGGACGCCCCCACCCCTCCTGGCAATTCCCTTCGTCCCCCTCCCACTGCTGAGGACATCATCAGGTTCCTCACCATTGTCCTCCAAAACGTCCATCCCTTTCAGCGCCCCCACACCCTCCAACAGATCTCCCTCGCCGCCCGTTCCATATTCCACCTTAAAATGTACGCCACCTTTTCCAATAACCAGGCCCATTTCACCTTCTCCCGCCTTGACACCCTCGTATAAGTCCTTATCATGGCGCGACAGCATCGTATCCTTTTCAACAATATCCGCTCCCTTCCCGCCAACAAGAACCTCTTCCTGCACACCCTTGCTACCCACCGTGTGGATGCCTTCCTCCTCAACGAAACCTTCCTCCAACCCCACCACTCCATCCACACCTCCCCCTATCTCCTCCACCGCTCCGATAATCCCCTCCCAGTTGCGCGTGGCGGAGTTGCCATTGGCCACCACCGCCAGATCCCCGTTCGGCTCCAGCCTCTCCTTCCCGACCCCACCGAACACCTGATCCTTAGTCTCTTCTTCCCCGGCCTTACCATTACCTGTGCCACCATCTATGTCCGCCCCAACGCCCCTCTTCCTTTCGACTTCCTCTCCCACATCGACCGTACCTTCTCCTCCTATGTGATCGCCGCTGACCTCAACATCCATAGTCGCTCCGCTGCCCAGTTACGGCGGTGGCATCGGTTCCTCTCCTCCCTTCAAGGCGACCTCATCCCCATACCCCAGCACACTCGTCCCGAATCCAACTCCACTCCCGATGTTATCCTCTCCTCCCCCAACCTCCTTGGTCGCATTACGGTGGATGTCCTGGAGCCTATTGGTAGCGACCATCTCCCTGTCCTCCTCACCGTTTCAGACGGCCGTCGCCCCCGCCCCGACCCTCGTCATGACCCTCCCCCTAAGTACATCCATGACTATTCCCGTGCCGACTGGAATGCCTACCGGGATACCCTCTCCACTCAGGTCGATAGCCACCCTCTCGCCTACCGCCGTCCCGATGATGTCACCCATGCCGCCTCCTTTCTCCAGCAGACCTTGTCTGAGGCCGTGGAGGCCCACGTCCCTACTGTTGCCATCCACCCCCACCGTCCTACCTTACCACCACAGGCCGTCCTCCTCCTCCGTGAATCCCGTCGTCTCTACCGTGCCTTCCTCCGCACGCGTGACCCGGACACCCTACGACGCCACCGGCAACTACAGCGACACATTCGAAATTTGCTCGCGGCCAAGAAACGCCGGGACTGGCGACAGACATGCACCCGTTTAACTGCTACCCTCCCTATAAACTCGTCCAAGTTCTGGACCGCTTTCCGTCGCCTTACCGGAACTAAACCCTCCCCCTACTATCCTCTTCTCCACGATGATCACCCCTTCCCTGACGCCCTTAGTAAGGCCAATCACTTTGCCTCCTACCTGTCCGATGTGTTTTCCATCCCTGATGATCCCCAGTTCGATTACTCCCTCTTCCCAGATATCCGCGATCGAACTGACACCTCTGTCCCTCCCCTCGCTCCTGGTTTCCAGTACTTGGACCACATTCCACACACGAACCTTAATGCCCCCATCACCACACAAGATCTCATCAATACACTCCGCACCAAACGCAACACCGCTCCTGGTCACGATCGTGTCACCTACCGTCACCTTCGTGAAGCTCCTGTCTCTTTTCTCTCCACCCTGGCCAGGCTCTACAATGTAGTCCTGTCCACCGGTTACTACCACGACCTGTGGAAAACCTCCCGTATCCTCATGTTCCTCAAACCTGGCAAACCGCCGTCCGCCGTCTCCTCCTACCGTCCCATCAGCCTTACCTCGGTCTTCAGCAAGGTCCTGGAATCTATCCTCACCCGCCGCATCCACCAGCATCTCCGCCAGCACCGCCTCCTCCCCGTTACCCAGTGTGGCTTTCGGCCGTCCTTCTCTTCTGACGATCTTCTCCTTCACCTCACTCATCTCCTTTCCGAACAGCTCAATTCCCGTCGCTCCGCAATCTTCCTCTCTCTTGACCTCGAACGCGCATATGACCGCGTATGGCATTCCGGTCTCCTCTTCAAGCTCCAAACCTTCGCCCTTCCCATTAACTACGTTCGTCTGATCGGTTCCTTTCTCTCCCGCCGTCCTTCCTATGTCACCATCCATAACACCGATTCCTACACCTTTTTCCCCTCCGCCGGTGTGCCCCAAGGCTCCGTCCTCTCCCCCCTTCTGTACTTGTTGTACACGGCGGACATGCCGCCGCCGTCGCCCCCCGTCCACCTTCTCCAGTTTGCCGATGACACCGCCTTCCTTGCCCTTGCCCCCACCCTGCGACGCTCCCAACACCTTCTCCAATCCCATCTTGACCGGTTCACCGCTTGGTGCAACCAGTGGTTGCTCAAGGTCAATCCTTCCAAAACCCAGGCGATCATTGTAGGCAAAACCACTCCCTCCTTCCGCCTCCTTGATTTCTATCTCACCATTTATGGCCGTCCCATCGCTCTCACCCCCACCCTTAAGTACCTTGGCGTCACCCTCGACCGTCGCCTCTCCTGGACTCCCCATCTCCAGACAATCCAAGCCAAGGCACGTTCCCGACTCCGTCTCCTCAAGCTCCTTTCCGGCCGAACGTGGGGTCTGGACCCCTCCACCATCCTCCACACCTATAAGTCCCTCATCCGCCCTATCCTCTGTTACGCCCATCCCGCCTGGATCTCCGCCCCCCCTTCCTTTTATAAATCCCTCCAAATCCTTGAACGCCATGCTCTCCGCCTTGCCTATCGCATCCGTCTCCCTTCCCCCACGCGGATCCTGTATGACCTTATCCCCTTCCCCCACCTCCTCCTCTTCCTCGAAAGGATACGCATCCTATACACCTCCCGTAAACTCGATCCTCCTCACCCGCTCGTCTCCCCGATCCTCTCCCACCCCCGCCCGCTGCCACGCCTGTACTCCCACGTCCCACCCGGTCTCCATCTCTCCACCCTCCTTACCCTCTCCCAAGGTGGCTTCCGCCAGCTCCCCCTCCCTGATGATGCCCTCCTCCCCTCCATCTACCCCTCCTACCAACTTTGATCCTCCCACCCTCCTCCTGTGCTTGCTCCTCGGGGCACCCTCCCTCCCTTCTCTCCCTTTTCCCTCCCTCCTCCTTTTCTCGTCCCTCGTCCCCCGGGCCCCCCCCTCCCCTGTCCCTATCCTCCTGTCCCCGTCTCCTAAGCCATGGCATCCTCTTTTCCTCCCCTCTCCCCCTCCTCATCCCTGTTGCCCTCTTGGCAGGTCCCCGGACTCGCACACGCTCAGTGGACATTCGCGCGCCGGAGATCACCGCCATCAGTGTATCGTGTGTGCCGTCATGTTTAGTGTTCAGTGTTTACCGTCACACTCCATCGTTCACCAGTGCCATCGTCTCCTTCAGTGTTTGTGCGTCGTCTCAACAGTTTGCAGTGTGGCTTATCGTCGAGTGTGAACGGCTCCGTGTTTGTTTCTCTGTGTCTCCTGTTTTATTGCCCACCGTTTTGTAACTTTTATGTTTTTCTCCTGTTTTTGCTAATTGTACCTTCTATGGCTGAAGAGCAGCGTAGTATGCTGCTGACAGCCTGCCTGCTGTACAGGCTTTAAAATAACAATAAAGTAAAAAAAAAAAAAAAAAAAACGTTGATCGGCACTCTGGTTTCCCTTCAAAACGAATAAATCTTTCGCCTTTTACTAAAGATTTCCGTGGAGGGGAACATTAAATGAGTCTACAAGGTATTTTTCGTAGTGCTCGGCTATTGCTGAGCCATCATCACAAGTGAAAACGTAATGTAAGTAGCAAGAGGTAGATTGTGTTGTGTGAATGAAAGGCGTGGAGTAGCGGATGACGTTGGTTCAGGCAGATATTTGTTTTTTTAAAATTTGAAATTGTAATAGGCCGTGTCGTAGTATAATGAAACAAGTACATTTGCCCTGAAATGGCGTGCAGTGTGTTAGACGATTGTGTAAAGAGAGAGCTACAGGACTACCTGGAAACACTTGGTGAACCCTTGCCGTACCTCAGTTCTAGATGATTTGAGAGTGTTTACTTGCACTGCAGTTGCACAACAGCATATAAACTGATATTTGGAAGTGAATGATGAATGATAGGCTTTGTAAGAAATACTGGTATGTGATTAGTAGATTATGTTTTGAAACCCAAAATTATTTTTACCACAGAAGTTTGTGATTTGTAGGTATGATGTGAGTGAGCTTTGGGCCGAAGATGGTGGTTAGTTGGGCAGGATAAGTATTTAAATTGTTTTCAATAGAGTGGATATTAGTGACACTGGCTTGTTGCCATAATGTGTTTGTTCATAACAGTGTACTCAGTTGTGTAGAAGATTTAGGTGAGAAAGAGACAGTTGTTGAATATGACATAAATAGCTAGAAATGAAGTAAGTAGCAGTTTCCTGCTAGGTGTAGTTTGGGTATGGTGTGTCTCAGTGAGAGAGAAATCTTGAAATTGAAGGGTTGTTCCTAGCTACAGTCTTGGAAACTATGTATCTGCTGTTGACTCCAATGTTTTCAAGATTACTTGTGTACAAAATTGGGCAGACTTTGCAGTTTCTTCTTCAGTAAATCAGTGGAAGGTGGTGCAGATAATGGTAAAAATGTTCAGTGCCTCCTGTGAGTTGTTGATGCTGCTTGTCTTTTAAGTAAAATTGATAGGGGCTCTTGATTGACCCAGCCATACACAGAGCTGGTGCATACTTGGCTTGAGAAGACTTTGGTCAGTAAATGATGAAATACCAACACAGTGCTCACAACAAAGCTCCTTTCCCTGCATTCTAGTTTCCCTCGGGTATAGAGTGACATGATATTGGCAGAGGATGTGCAGATAATCACTTTGATCAGGCTGTTTGTTTTTTTAATGCTCTTTTACCAGAATCCATGCATAGTGATAACTGTGTTCTCTGGTGGA
The DNA here is from genome assembly GCF_021461385.2 of Schistocerca piceifrons. Lineage (NCBI taxonomy): Eukaryota > Metazoa > Arthropoda > Insecta > Orthoptera > Acrididae > Schistocerca > Schistocerca piceifrons. The sequence continues at coordinate 600,909,919 of NC_060140.1, read as the reverse complement.
ACACGATGAGAACATTGTGTGAAGTGCACGGAAGTAGCTATTTGAGTATGTATGAAAATGTGAGGTAACCACTGTTACTCCTAAATTTCTGTGGAATAAAGTTTTCTGTATGTGTGTGTGTTTGAAAATCCCAGAGGTTCAAGTTGGTAGTTTATATGTTGCAAGCGAAAAAAGCTTTTTAGTAAACTGAGGCACTAGCATTAGTTTCCTGTTCACTGTGACAAGGAAGCTAGTATAAAAAGTAGTTTGCGGTTTTGCAAGCAAAGAAGTGCTCATGGGATGAAAGCACTGCTTGGGATTATTCTGAGATGATGGGGGGATTGCTAAACATGTAGCATTTTAGTAAGGAGCTTGTCGGAGTAGTTGTATAGTTGTAAAATTATTTGTTATTTTATGAGAAATTTCTTTATTCATAGCACATGGGCCATCATAGTTGAAGCATACAGATTGGCATGGCATGCGTAGGTGTGTAAAATGTCCTGACAGTGATGTTCATAGAGACTTGTTGTGTACTTTGATTCTTCATCTGTTTAACAGTAGACATAAGAAATGTATTAGTGGAGCAAGTAGCTGTGAAATTACTGGTGTATGATTGATAGTATGGACGTGGCGCTGAATGGAAGTGTTTGTTCAGCTGTGGGTGTTTTCATAATTGCCATGTGAGGAAGAGCAATACTCGTGATAGGCGAAAAGAGATACAGAGAGAAACACATTTGTTGCGAGTATTGTATATCAGCAGCTCCAAGGGCGGGTATCAAGTAAGACGCAAAGTGAAACGAAAGAGGAAGTATGCATGAAAGAGGCCAAATATCGACAAGAGTTCGCACTGTTAGAGTGAGGTGAATGAGCTAGTGCTGTGCGAAAATTTTCGAAGAGAGAGGCGGTTTTAAAGAAAGCACAAGAGTCCTATGAATGCCCTCTTGTGTGTTTCTCTTTCAGTGGCTATTTGGCATGTCTGCTTGCGCCATAGAATGCTACTGTATGTGCCCCAGGCCGCCATCTAGCGGCCGGAGGTGCAAGCGGTGTTTACATACAGTCTCGCCTGAGGCAATGGTCTCTCATTTCGGAACGCAAGAAGCACTGGTAGCGCACAAAATAGCTGAGTGAGATCATGGCGGCCAAGTAAGAGTAGAAGTTGGTTCTTTGCAGAATGTCCGAGCTTGTAAATCGCGAAATGGGAAGAGTGTGTCGTATTCTCGTAGGGCGTGTTGACGGTCTCGTGGCATAAGTAGCGAGCGGTGATAGCTTGCAAGCATCTCCGGCGGTACACCGAAAGGTTACCGCCCTTCGATGGTGCAATCTTTCGCGCTAATCGAAGTGTTAGGGTTTACAGGTGCCAGCCAGCCAGCCAGCCCAGCCCAGCCCAGCAGCAGCAGCAGCAGCAGCAGCAGCAGCAGTTCCCGGTCCCGGCCTGCAGCAGTGGTCCCGCCGCCAGCCAGCCAGCCAGCCAGCCAGCCAGCCAGCCAGCCAGCCAGCCAGCCGGCCAGCCAGCCGGCCAGCCAGCCAGCAGCCCTCCGGTGCCAGCAGCAGTCCCGCCAGCAGCAGTCCCGCCAGCAGCAGTCCAGGCAGCAGCAGCGGCAGCAGCAGCAGCAGCAGCAGCAGCAGCCGCAGCCGCCCCGGCCCCGTCCGCGGCAGCAGCGTTCCTGCCTCTCGCCGTCGCCGTTCGCCGTCGCCGTTCGCCGTCGCCGTTCGCCGTCGCCGTTCGCCATTCGCCGTTCGCCGTTCGCCGTCGCCGTCGCCGTCCGTCGTCCCCCAGTGTGTGTCCTGTCCTTTTAGTGCTGTGTTTTTTCTTTCTTCTCCTTGTCGTCATGTCTGCCCCCACCACCACCGTCACAACCACCACCACCGCCATCGTGTATACGTCCCCTTCCGCCGCCTCCACCACTATCACTTGGTGTGCCCAGTCCCACCCCCCTCCTTCCATCCCTCCCCTCCTCTCTATCCCTTCGCCCTCGCTTTTTGTCGCCCCCTCTCCCGCCTCTTCCTCTCGTTCTGATCCCTTCCCCCCCCCTCCCCCAGCCTGTCACTGCCGCTCCGGCTCGGGTGGTGGCCCGTCGGGCCACTGCCCACGCCCAGCTCTCCCCGTCGCCATCGCCGTCACCGCCGCCACCACCACCACCGCCATCTTCATCGACTTCACCGTCGCCGTCACTGCCACCTTCGCCTGCACCATCACAGTCATTATCTCCGGCGCCGCCTGCTGCATCCGTGCCGGGACCTGCCCCTTCCCACCACCTCCCCATTGTTCCCGTCCCTCTTGTCACCACCCGCCCATCTGCCGCTGTCAAACGCCCTAGTGCCGCCCCCACTCCCTCTGCTCATAAAAAGGCTCCACCCCGCCCCCCATCCCCACCCCAAAATGCCATGGACGTCTCCCCACCAGGCCCCGCTCCCTCCTCCTCCTCCTCCTCCTCCTCCTCCTCCCCACCCGGTCTCTACAAATATCTCCTGTCCCGTCCCGATCCTTCATTCCTCGAGGCCCGGAATCTCTCCCTCCTCCTCCGCCAACATTTCCCTGGCGCCCCCATCTCTCTCCTTACTCCCAGACGGGATTCCGTTCTCATCTCCTCCCCCAGCCCAACCCTCCATACTGACATCCTCTCCCGCCTCCCCATCACCCGTTTTGGCCCTAACGCCTCCCTCACCCCTGCTCCCTCCCCATCTCCTACCCGCCAACCCCAACCCCCGCGTCGCCCGCCGACCCTCACCGCCGTGATCACTCGGCTTAGTCCGTCGATCACGGAGGAGGAGGTGTTGGCGGAGCTGAAGGCCCATCCCACCCTGGAGGTGCGGGCAGTCCGCCGCATTTTTAACGCGACCGGCCCCACCCGCCTTATGCGGGTGTTCTCTGAGGACGCCCCCTCCATTGACCGTCTCCTGAAGGAGGGTGCCCTCCTCTTCAATCAGCGGTACAAAGTCGACCCCTCCCGTTCCCCCCCTCAATCCCTGCGCTGCCAGAGATGTCTGCGCTATAATGCACACACAACAGCCGAGTGCCGCGAGGCCCCCACATGCCCGCATTGTCGCCAAGCGCACTTCCTCCGGCAGTGCCCCAACCTCCAATCCCCTCCCTCCTGTAATACCTGCAGCCTCCCCCACCCTACCTACTCCCAAAAGTGTAAAGCCCGGCCCCCTCCCACCACCCCTGAACTCACCGTCCCTGTCCGTCCCCTGGACGCCCCCACCCCTCCTGGCAATTCCCTTCGTCCCCCTCCCACTGCTGAGGACATCATCAGGTTCCTCACCATTGTCCTCCAAAACGTCCATCCCTTTCAGCGCCCCCACACCCTCCAACAGATCTCCCTCGCCGCCCGTTCCATATTCCACCTTAAAATGTACGCCACCTATTCCAATAACCAGGCCCATTTCACCTTCTCCCGCCTTGACACCCTCGTCTAAATCCTTATCATGGCACGACAGCATCGTATCCTTTTCAACAATATCCGCTCCCTTCCCGCCAACAAGAACCTTTTCCTGCACACCCTTGCTACCCACCGTGTGGATGCCTTCCTCCTCAATGAAACCTTCCTCCAACCCCACCACTCCATCCACACCTCCCCCTATCTCCTCCACCGCTCCGATAATCCCCTCCCAGTTGCGCGTGGCGGAGTTGCCATTGGCCACCACCGCCAGATCCCCGTTCGGCTCCAACCTCTCCTTCCCGACCCCACCGAACACCTGATCCTTAGTCTCTTCCTCCCTGGCCTTACCATTACCTGCGCCACCATCTATGTCCGCCCTAACGCCCCTCTTCCCTTCGACTTCCTCTCCCACATTGACCGTACCTTCTCCTCCTACGTGATCGCCGCCGACCTCAACATCCATAGTCGTTCCGCCGCCCAGTTACGGCGGTGGCATCGGTTCCTCTCCTCCCTTCAAGGCGACCTCATTCCCATCCCCCAGCACACCCGTCCCGCATCCAACTCCACTCCTGATGTTATCCTCTCCTCCCCCAACCTCCTTGGCCGCATAACGGTGGATGTCCTGGAACCCATTGGTAGCGACCATCTCCCTGTCCTCCTCACCGTATCGGACGGTCGTCGCCCTCGCCCCGACCCTCGTACTGATCCTCCCCCTAAGTATGTCCACGATTATTCCCGAGCCGACTGGAATGCCTACCGGGATACCCTCTCCACCCAGGTCGATAGCCACCCTCTCACCTACCACCACCCTGACGATGTCACCCATGCCGCCTCCTTTCTCCAGCAGACCTTGTCTGAGGCCGTGGAGGCCCACGTTCCTACTGTCGCCATCCACCCCCACCGTCCTACCTTACCCCCGCAGGCCGTTCTCCTCCTCCGTGAATCCCGTCGTCTCTACCGTGCCTTCCTCCGCACGCGTGACCCGGACACACTACGACGCCACCGGCAACTCCAGCGACACGTTCGTAATTTGCTCGCGGCTAAGAAACGCCGGGACTGGCGACAGACATGCACCCGTTTGAATGAAACCCTACCAATCAACTCGTCCAAGTTCTGGTCGGCCTTCCGTCGCCTTACCGGAACTAAACCCTCCCCCTACTATCCTCTTCTCCACGATGATCACCCCTTCCCTGACGCCCTTAGTAAGGCCAATCACTTTGCCTCCTACCTCTCCGATGTTTTCTCCATCCCCGATGATCCTCAGTTCGATTACTCCCTCTTCCCGGATATCCGCGATCGAACTGACACCTCTGTCCCTCCCCTCGCTCCTGGTTTCCAGTACTTGGACAACATTACACACACGGAACTCAATACCCCTATCACTACACAGGATCTCATTGATACACTCCGCACAAAACGCAACACCGCTCCTGGTCACGATCGTGCCACCTACCGTCACCTTCGTGAAGCTCCTGTCTCTTTCCTCTCCACCCTGGCCAGGCTCTACAATGTAGTCCTGTCCACCGGTTACTACCCCGACCTGTGGAAAACCTCCCGCATCCTCATGTTCCTTAAACCTAGCAAACCGCCGTCCGCCGTCTCCTCTTACCGTCCTATCAGCCTTACCTCGGTCTTCAGCAAGGTCCTGGAATCTATCCTCACCCGCCGCATCCATCAGCATCTCCGCCAGCACCGCCTCCTTCCCGTCACCCAGTGTGGCTTTCGGCCATCCTTCTCTTCCGACGATCTTCTCCTTCACCTCACTCATCTCCTCTCCGAACAGCTTAATTCCCGTCGCTCCGCCATCTTCCTCTCCCTTGACCTCGAACGCGCTTATGACCGTGTCTGGCATTCCGGTCTCCTCTTCAAGCTCCAAACCTTCGCCCTTCCCATTAACTACGTTCGTCTGATCGGTTCCTTTCTCTCCCGCCGTCCTTCCTATGTCACCATCCATAACACCGATTCCTACACCTTTTTCCCCTCCGCCGGTGTGCCCCAAGGCTCCGTCCTCTCCCCCCTTCTGTACTTGTTGTACACGGCGGACATGCCGCCGCCGTCACCCCCCGTCCACCTTCTCCAGTTTGCCGATGACACCGCCTTCCTCGCCCTTGCCCCCACCCTGCGACGCTCCCAACACCTTCTCCAATCCCATCTTGACCGGTTCACCGCTTGGTGCAACCAGTGGTTGCTCAAGGTCAATCCTTCCAAAACCCAGGCGATCATTGTAGGCAAAACCACTCCCTCCTTCCGCCTCCTTGATTTCTATCTCACCGTTTATGGCCGTCCCATCGCTCTCACCCCCACCCTTAAGTACCTTGGCGTCACCCTCGACCGTCGCCTCTCCTGGACTCCCCATCTCCAGACAATCCAAGCCAAGGCACGTTCCCGACTCCGTCTCCTCAAGCTCCTTTCCGGCCGAACGTGGGGTCTGGACCCCTCCACCATCCTCCACACCTATAAGTCCCTCATCCGCCCTATCCTCTGTTACGCCCATCCCGCCTGGATCTCCGCCCCCCCTTCCTTTTATAAATCCCTCCAAATCCTTGAACGCCATGCTCTCCGCCTTGCCTATCGCATCCGTCTCCCTTCCCCCACGCGGATCCTATATGACCTTCTCCCCTTCCCCCGCCTCCTCCTCTTCCTCGAAAGGATACGAATCCTATACACCTCCCGTAAACTCGATCCTCCTCACCCGCTCGTCTCCCCGATCCTCTCCCACCCCCGCCCGCTGCCGCGCCTGTACTCCCACGTCCCACCCGGTCTCCATCTCTCCACCCTCCTTACCCTCTCCCAAGGTGGCTTCCGCCAGCTCCCCCTCCCTGATGATGTCCTCTTCCCCTGCATCTACCCCTCCTATCAACTTTGATCCTCCCCCCCCCTCCTGTGTCCTTTCCTTCAGGCACCCTCCCTCCCCCCCCTTTCCCTTCCCTTCTCTTTCCTTTCCCCCCTCCCTCCTACCCTCTCCTCCGGGCTTCCCTCCCCCTTCCTCCCTCCCCCTCTCTCCTTTGCCCATGGCATCTCTGCTCTCCCCTCTCCCATTTCCCCTTCCTCCTCCTCCACCTCCACTCTTGGCAGGTCCCCGGACTCGTACACGCTGAGTGGACATTCGCGCGCCGGAGATCATCGCCATCAGTGTCTCGTGAGTGCCGTCGTGTTTCGTGTTCAGTGTTCCCGTCATACTCCATCGTTCACCTGTGCCATCGCCATCTTCAGTGTTAGTGCGTCGTGACACCAGTTTGTAGTGCATTATCGTCGAGTGTGAACGGCTCCGTGTTTGTCTTTATGTGTCTACTGTTTTATTACCCACCGTTCTGTCACATTTGTGTATTCTTTCTGTTCTTTCTTTATCTCCTCTACGGCTGAAGAGCGGCGTACCATGCTGCTGACAGCCTGCCTGTTTGTACGGGTTTGAAAATAACAATAAAGAAAAAAAAAAAAAAAAAAAAAAAGCTTGCAAGCAAGATCATACTTCGCAGGATCATTTCTGTAGTATGTCTTCAACTCTCTCTAGTTCAAAGCTGGAGTAGACGTAACCACGATGATGAGTGGTAGCACTTTCCCTGAGCGTGAGGCTTGCGATCGAGATTCATCGCATCTTGGTTGTAATCGATGATCGTTTACCACATTCTGAGGGATGTGGGAAGGGAATAGCGCTTTCCGAGTGGTGGTTTTATTATATAGATTAGAAGCGTAAGTCATACCTTTGGTATCGGGACACGCGTCGTTGCAGAAATGTCGCTGCAGGTTGTGGAAGGACTTTGATTGCCACATGTCATGAAAGCCTTGTGGAAGTTTCTCGAGTGTCACGGGGACGAGCCATTTGATTTGGCCTGCTCCAAGTGCTAGGCTTGGATGACAACGACGTACTTTTGAGTTACAAGAATGAGTGAGCAACACAAGAAGAGTGCAATTGATGACCATAAAAAGCTGACACACAACACAGTCTTGATAATCACCACTAATGCATGATGTACGAAACATTTAGGAGGAGCACGTTTGGCTAGCAAACATGAATTGAGTGATCTGCAAGGCACTGTTATCTGCAAGAAGGAATGCATGAAATTGGCAAATGAATAAGACTGGTTCAAATACTATCGACAGAAATTTTATTTCTGTTGTCAACTAGTATTAATTAGATGTGTGGGAGTAGGGGGATATTTCCCTTGCACCATACATCTACATACACGTTGCGTCGGATGTGGCCTAGATTTGCGTACAAAGAACTGTCTAGTTGTCAGTTTTTTCAGTGAACGAGTGTGGTAGGGAGGAGAGAGATTAGTGTTAGATGCAGAGCAGTGCGGGCAGTTGTGTGTCGGACGTTGTATGTCGGACGGTGAGTCGCCGACAGGAATTAGGCGTGCTGCCATCTGTCGGCAGGTGAGGTAATGAAGCAGCTTGAATGGTGACAGAAATGATGGAAATAGTTAACTAAAGAGTAATAGCGACGACATTTGGCAGACACGTGTTTCAGCGTTGACAGTTAGTTTGGGGTGTGTGCTTGCATGACAGTGGAAGTCTGTTGACGGTAGAGAAGTAGACAAGACGGAAAGAATTTTCCGCGTTCTCGCGGAGAAGTAATAGAGAAGCAGCCATAAGTATTGAAGTGAGGGCGTTGATCGGCACTCTGGTTTCCCTTCAAAACGAATAAATCTTTCGCCTTTTACTAAAGATTTCCGTGGAGGGGAACATTAAATGAGTCTATAACGTATCTTTCGTAGTGCTCGGCTATTGCTGAGCCATCATCACAAGTGAAAACGTAATGTAAGTAACAAGAGGTAGATTGTGTTGTGTGAATGAAGGGCGTGGAGTAGCGGATGACGTTGGATCAGGCAGATATTTGTTTTTTTAAAATTTGAAATTGTAATAGGCCGTGTCGTAGTATAATGAAACAAGTACATTTGCCCTGAAATGGCGTGCAGTGTGTTAGACGATTGTGTAGAGAGAGAGAGAGAGAGAGAGAGAGAGAGAGAGAGAGCGAGCTACAGGACTACCTGGAAACACTTGGTGAACCCTTTCCGTACCTCAGTTCTAGATGATTTGAGACTGTTTACTTGCACTGCAGTTGCACAACAGCATATAAACTGATATTTGGAAGTGAATGATGAATGATAGGCTTTGTAAGAAATACTGGTATGTGATTAGTAGATTATGTTTTGAAACCCAAAATTATTTTTACCACAGAAGTTTGTGATTTGTAGGTATGATGTGAGTGAGCTTTGGGCCGAAGATGGTGGTTAGTTGGGCAGGATGAGTATTTAAATGGTTTTCAATAGAGTGGATATTAGTGACACTGGCTTGTTGCCATAATGTGTTTGTTCATAACAGTGTACTCAGTTGTGTAGAAGATTTAGGTGAGAAAGAGACAGTTGTTGAATATGACATAAATAGCTAGAAATGAAGTAAGTAGCAATTTCCTGCTAGGTGTAGTTTGGGTATGGTGTGTCTCAGTGAGAGAGAAATCTTGAAATTGAAGGGTTGTTCCTAGCTACAGTCTTGGAAACTATGTATCTGCTGTTGACTCCAATGTCTTCAAGATTACTTGTGTACAAAATTGGCCAGACTTTGCAGTTTCTTCTTCAGTAAATCAGTGGAAGGTGGTGCAGATAATGGTAAAAATGTGCAGTGCCTCCTGTGAGTTGTTGATGCTGCTTGTCTTTTAAGTAAAATTGATAGGGGCTCTTGATTGACCCAGCCATACACAGAGCTGGTGCATACTTGGCTTGAGAAGACTTTGGTCAGTAAATGATGAAATACCAACACAGTGCTCACAACAAAGCTCCTTTCCCTGCATTCTAGTTTCCCTCGGGTATAGAGTGACATGATATTGGCAGAGGATGTGCAGATAATCACTTTGATCAGGCTGTTTGTTTTTTTAATGCTCTTTTACCAGAATCCATGCATAGTGATAACTGTGTTCTCTGGTGGAACACGATGAGAACATTGTGTGAAGTGCACGGAAGTAGCTATTTGAGTATGTATGAAAATGTGAGGTAACCACTGTTACTCCTAAATTTCTGTGGAATTAAGTTTTGTGTATGTGTGTGTGTTTGAAAATCCCAGAGGTTCAAGTTGGTAGTTTATATGTTGCAAGCGAAAAAAGCTTTTTAGTAAACTGAGGCACTAGCATTAGTTTCCTGTTCACTGTGACAAGGAAGCTAGTATAAAAAGTAGTTTGTGGTTTTGCTTGCAAAGAAGTGCTCATGGGATGAAAGCACTGCTTGGGATTATTCTGAGATGATGGGGGGATTGCTAAAGATGTAGCATTTGTAAGTAGCGTGGATAAAAGGACGCTATGTGCAAGAAGCATGAAGCGCCCTTTGAATGTATCCTGATAGCTAAAAGAGCCACGCGCACTTTGAATAAGAAAATGCTACTTGACACTGAAATCAATATAAAGGATAGGGTCGCCACCAACTCTAGCCACACAACAAAGAAGAGGTAGCACTGAGTCGGAAAATTACTTAATTTATTAATAAGAAAAACTCACAAAAGAACATTCATTGTAAAGTCATTGATAAAGAATGGGATGTAGTTATTAATATGATTCGGGCATTCTTCCCGTGAATCAAATATTGAGTAAAGTAAATAGGTCGAGAGCACCATGCGTAAGTGCAGCCTGTAGCAAGACTCGTGAAAACACGACCTTTTCCAGAGCATTTGTTTCAGATAAAAAAGGGACACCTGTGCACATGGAAACGCTATAGGTGGGCCAACAAGGAAAACTACAAGGTAAATGGCGAAGTAACGGCGACGTAACATCGGTACACAAGATAAGATTGAAGGCAAAATTATTTATTCCTTAAAACATTGATGTAGTGCATCTATAGACTGCTGTTGCATGCTAACTATGTACAATTGCTTGTGAAATACTATACGTTTCATAACAGACTCGCGTGCCCACTCGGTCCGCGGAGACAATTTCTATGGACCGTGGCCAAATTTTAATCACATGAGACAAAGAAAATTCACAAATACACAAAAATTACCAAGATCCGGAAAAGATTAGAAGCATACACACACAGTTGTAGGCACATAAACACTCACACTGAACCGAGGGCACTTCAACACATGCAACTCCCTTGTGCTGCGTTCCTCTCACGGATCAAAGTCAAGACTGCATTGGGAATCAAACTGAAAGTCTACAAAAGCCTTACATTCCCTGCTGCAACCCAGCAAGTAAATCTTTATAAGACGAAATTCGAGACCAAAAGCTAAAAGCTCCCCTCTCTATGTGACAACGTGCCACGCGGTCAGTCCAACTCACCCTTCTTCAACTGGAGCACAGCTGTGTACGCTTCCCGTACCGGCGGCAGACTGCCTCCCGCTTCTCCAGCCTCTTCCACGCTCCGCGTGGACCGGAAAACCCCAGGATGCCATTTCCGCCACCAACCTAACGCAGGTGGATTTCTCCCAAGTAGCGGAAACCTCTTTGCCGACTTGACCACTACGAGAGTTGGCAATGAAAGGTGGCTACAGGACCCTTTCATCACCCCAAACGTCCCGGAGAAGACTGTGCCGCGAATTTTCTCGCCATGCTAGGAGATTCGCCAACAGTCTTCGAAACAAACATACCCTAACGAGTAACAATTGCAACAGTAAACAGCAGCACAAAGGAGTTGATTAATCTCTTATATCCAAGTGAGCTTTATCTGACCTTAGTCAATAATTGTGACCTCATGCGGTCCGCAAAGCAAACAGAACAAATTAAATTAAGCGTGATATACTACGCTAACATCATGTCATCTGACCTACTACGACCACAACCATGAGATATTATTTTAAAATTGCTTTAACTAACTATCAAAAGTTAACATAGAGACTTAGGTGAACAGGTACATAATATATATAAATATATAAACAAATACAATGATGCAAAATCATTATCACGAACCAAAGCAGTATCATCTGGTGCTGACATGTGTAAAAACATGCAAGTGAAAGTGCAAAATACAATATTCACAACAAATACAGTGATACAAAATCATTAATGAACCCAGTGGTATGACAGCTGGTAAATAATCACCTATGGAAAATAAGACATGAGTACAAAAACACATCCAGAAATCAACTCGTTGACACGCTGTCATTTTTTCAGTTTTGCCACATGGTTGTTTCACTGGGTATTCTCTTTGGGTGCTGGGGTGGGCGTCTCTTCTAAAGGCGACTTGGAGGATAAGCTACTAGGGGACCACAACACTGAACTAGGGAGTTCGCAGCGGCGTTGATTGTAACGTCCGTTGTAACCCAGGTTGTTCATCCTAGACAGCACCCCGCGACGTTGCCTCGTGCCCGTTTCCACCCTCTGCGTCCATACTGTGGGATGGTTCGGCGTTGCAGATTTGCAGGACATCGCCACTTGTGGGCCCTGCCTCATCATCGAGAAGGCGGCTTGGCGGTCGTCGTCCGTGTGTTGTGGAGGAATGTGTTCTACCGACACACGCCCTCGTCTCCTGTCATGTCAATGGGGAGACACGCGCTCTTCTGCGTTGCATCGAGGTCGACGTAAACTCGTGCGGGTGTCGGGCTTGAGACCCGCTTATCACCTCTTTGCACCGTCTCAGCTGATGCGACAGTGGTGGGACCCGCGTCCCTCCGGGCAGTGGGCGTTACCTCACCGCAGCAGCCGTCTGGACTAGCGGCGCTCAGGGATCGGCGGCCTCGCCTGGTGTGCGTCATACTTTCCCTTTCGCTTGTCAGATGACTAGCGCATGGGGTGGAACGCCGACCATCAGCTGGTGCTGCCGTGGTGACACGCCTGCGGGCTCCGGTGTGAGCCTGCGCCTGGGAGAAGACCAGCATCCCCTCCCCTCTGACGGGGAAACAGCTGTGACCGCTCGCCGCATCACTGCTTCGCCGTTGATACCAGGGTTCGGCAACGCCTGCCGGTGGACCAAGCCCTGTGCTTTCTGATGCGGAGGCTCCCTAGGCGGCCTTGCACCCACTTAAGAACTGCGCTCACAGGGATCGTTACAAAATATCATGTGTACAGATTACCACAAAATCTTCGGAGTTTGTCATCCCTGATCAATACATGGAATAGTGCCCAAAATTAACTTGACAAAAAGGGCCTTCTTAACATTACTAATAAAAAAAAACAATGAAGAAAATTAAATAACCAATATTCACACAAACAAAAAAAATCCTTTTTATAAAATATAGTTCCAGCATTACATCTGCTGTCAATCATTCAGGGTAGATCTTGTAAAAGGTTTGGTCAGGATTTGGATAGGATTTGGCGCCGCTGCTAACTACAGACACAAAACTCTACCTGCTCCTAACTACGCTCTCACACACAATCTACACAGCTCGTACTAGTCACCATCACCATATAGCCCGACTACAATTCCCACATATAAACAAAATATTCGTTTCAACACCAATACTCATGTCGTTGTTCATTGACTGCTCCTCCAAGGTTTGCAGAACATGTTTGCTGATCTGTGAAAAATTTCCGAGACTTCTTTTCTATGGACATTGCATAATATAAGTTATGATTAATGAGACATAGAAGGTTCATTCAAGTCACATCTGAAATGGTAAATGTTTCAACATCTGTTCATCAGACTAATGCAAAAGGTCAGTGGGCATAACAATGGAAATAAAAATCATTCTATCCTATTAGCAAACACATAAACACTTCGTCCTATAAGTACATACAAAAGACTGTTAAAGGAAATCCATTGCCCATAGCCACGAGTACCCAACTTACTGCTGTCATAAGATACTCATAATGATTACACAATTACTCACCACATGTCCCCAGGGGTCCTCACCTACCGTCATGTTATTTCAGCTTGGAGGTAGTCGCATTGATTCTCTATTAAATATCAAGCTGCTTGAGTTTATAAGCTGTTTCCATATACGTCTTCTGGGGTTTCACATCCTGGTGCCCTCAACCGTACCTAGTAGTATGTGGCGGCAAGTTACACTTTCCAAATATCTTATAAGATGGCAACTCTGAAAATCAAACACTATTAATCTCCCTTCGTCCACAAATCCTTCACCTACAAGTCACCAAGTCGCTTCATCAACATCGCAGTACATTTGAAAAATCTCACTGAATCATGCTCACCTAAGGGGAATAAGAACACTACAACTGTAATTTATCATCAAGAATTGCCTTACGACCATTGACTCGCGACGCCAACACACCCGATACCTTTTAGGTCATCAAGAAACGAAAGCCATCTTACCGTAATAGGAAACATTTCATATGAGCCTCATAATCATTCACATTCAGATGTTATAAAGCTGCACAACACTACTCTTTTCATCTCAGAAGAAGAAATAACTACACATATATTGGGGGACCCTTTACAGTTCATAGAAAATATACACTTTAATTTTAATCACACCAGAGTGAATCAAAACATTGGAAAATATACACTGTAAATGTACTAAACAGACACGACTGGGTTTACCGCAGGCACACAAATACTGTGACCCTCCCTCAACAAATCTTCCATAATAACGTCTTCCTTTATCAAATGCACATCAGTATCATCAATAGCACCGGTCCTCATTAAGTTGACGCCAACCGAGCCAGCCAACAGTCATTGATCCCTTTGATTAGAGGCATTTGTCGGATTGTGCCGCGGGTTTGCGGGACGAATTTCAACACCAACTGGCGGACCACCCGTACTGTTTACGGCACCCCTGTTGTTGCTTGTTCGATAATTATTCTGTGGTCGGTCACGATTACCGTTCCTAGGTCCGCTGTAATTGCGCCTAAATCTCTGCTCATTACCATATCTTCTAAACTCCCGGGGGTGTCTTTGATTCCCTCTAGGCGAATGATGACCATTGGCATAGTTCGTTCTGCCCGTGTTCCATGAGGAGTCGCGAGGCTGCCAACGCTCGCGCATTCTGTAGCTCTCAGGCGACCCATTACGTCTGTATTGACACCTGTTTCTACGGCTACGGCTTCGCTTGCGCGACCGCTGCTCGTAGGCGCTCTGACCGTAATTCTGCGTGGTGCCATTCGCATCGCACTCAAGCTCTAAAAGGAAATTGCGAAACCCCTCTACGTCATCCTTACATCGTCCTGCAAGTATAACGTGCCGCAACTGCATTGGAAACTTTCCCAGGCAAATACGAATAATTTCTGCAGGTCCATAAGGATCGTCAAGATGTTCATTCGCCTGCAGCATGTGCTCGAACATCTGCACAGGGCTGGAGAATTTTGACCTGTTTAACTCTTGTAGCATAATGAGTCCGTGTTTTACACGACTTTGCGCTGCCACTGACCAATATATCGACAGGAAGTGTTGACGAAACTCCCCAACAGTGTAGCAATTGCGTGCAATTGACCTCATCCGCGCCGCTGGCTCACCTTCGAGGTAGCCGCACATATACCCTATTTTGTGCGCACTGGGCCACGTAGGAGGGAGGGAGAACTCGAACTGCTGTAACCAGGCCCGCGGGTGAATCCCCGTAGCCGAGTTACGGAAGACTTCAAACTTCCTCACGGTCAGAAAATGTTTAAAGTCAAATTCGTGAGTTTCCCTTGGCGAACGTTCCTGAGGGGATCCGCGCCGTTCCCACCTGGTACGAGATCCGTGATCATGACGATGATCAAATTCGCCATCGTTCCCGGAATCATCGTCGGAATAATGGCCCTTTCGTTCATTTCTTTCTTCATGGGCCTTTAACCCTTTTAGGTGAAGTTCTAAACGGGCCATGCGCTCACATACTCCCTCGGTAACCCCTCTTTTTTGTATTTTTATTTCACACTGTCCACGCGGACATTTCGTTATCGACCGTATTTCGTCTGCATCCGCTGATGACGAGGTAATCGTTTCCCTATTATTGTCAGACTTACGCGCCACTGCGTCTGAGATCCTGGCTATTTCTTCTCGCATCTCTCGGTGGGCCGTGTCTTGTTTTGTTTGCGTAAGCCCTTGCTCTCGCTCGAGAGCTATTATCGCCTGGCTGAGGGTTTCTACCTGCGCGCTAAGGTGGACCGTGCACTTAGCCGCAGTGTCCTCTATTCGGGACACAAGAGCCGCGTGGTCACTTTGGCATTGTTCTGCTAACGCGCGGAGATCCCTGGCGGAATTTCGTCCTACTCGGGACTCAAGAGCCGCTTGTTCACTCTGGCATTGTTCTGCTAGTATACGTATATTCCCAGCGAACCTTTCTTCTTGCTCCATCATCTGCTTGCTAATGACTTGGTGCCCCTCTTCTAAGGCGGAGATGCGCTGGTCAATGATCGCCAGTTTCTCCCCAACACCCTGTACTATTTCACTACTCAATCTTTTATTTGCTTCCTCGATATCCCTTTTATTACTGTCTAGTAATTGCCGTAGCATAGTCTGTAATGAATTTGCATCTATCGACTGATTCGAAAACACTACAGCGGGCTCAGGATGGACAACACTTGTGCTTGCGTTTTCTGCGTTTCGTTCCTGGTCGGACTCGACGTTCTGATCTCGTCCTTCTTCAGAGTTGTTGTCTGACTGGTTTTTCCGATCGCGGCTCCCTGAACAGCTACGCGTCTCCATCATAAGGATAGTTACTCCGTGCTTCAAAATACAAGAATAGTACCAAAGTCTCCTAATGGACTCACAGTCCCCACAAAGCACCTAAGATTTACTATATGACACCGACACACGCCACAGGACAAGAGTCAACCCACACTTGTAACACAATTGAATACTAAATCACAATATCTATACAGTAATACACATACAAGATAAAACATGTAAGAAAATGCACACCTATATCATAAATTCACGTAAATTCTGTATCACAGAAAGACAATATACCAATTAGCACATCCAACCGAAAATAACTAATCCTCACTGCGCATCAGAAGATCTCTGGTTTACCGAAATCCGTGAGCAGGGTAAGCCATGTGTAAGTAGCGTGAATAAAAGGACGCTATGTGCAAGAAGCATGAAGCGCCCTTTGAATGTATCCTGATAGCTAAAAGAGCCACGCGCACTTTGAATAAGAAAATGCTACTTGACACTGAAATCAATATAAAGGATAGGGTCGCCACCAACTCTAGCCACACAACAAAGAAGAGGTAGCACTGAGTCGGAAAATTACTTAATTTATTAATAAGAAAAACTCACAAAAGAACATTCATTGTAAAGTCATTGATAAAGAATGGGATGTAGTTATTAATATGATTCAGGCATTCTTCCCGTGAATCAAATATTGAGTAAAGTAAATAGGTCGAGAGCACCATGCGTAAGTGCAGCCTGTAGCAAGACTCGTGAAAACACGACCTTTTCCAGAGCATTTGTTTCAGATAAAAAAGGGACACCTGTGCACATGGAAACGCTATAGGTGGGCCAACAAGGAAAACTACAAGGTAAATGGCGAAGTAACGGCGACGTAACATCGGTACACAAGATAAGATTGAAGGCAAAATTATTTATTCCTTAAAACATTGATGTAGTGCATCTATAGACTGCTGTTGCATGCTAACTATGTACAATTGCTTGTGAAATACTATACGTTTCATAACAGACTCGCGTGCCCACTCGGTCCGCGGAGACAATTTCTATGGACCGTGGCCAAATTTTAATCACATGAGACAAAGAAAATTCACAAATACACAAAAATTACCAAGATCCGGAAAAGATTAGAAGCATACACACACAGTTGTAGGCACATAAACACTCACACTGAACCGAGGGCACTTCAACACATGCAACTCCCTTGTGCTGCGTTCCTCTCACGGATCAAAGTCAAGACTGCATTGGGAATCAAACTGAAAGTCTACAAAAGCCTTACATTCCCTGCTGCAACCCAGCAAGTAAATCTTTATAAGACGAAATTCGAGACCAAAAGCTAAAAGCTCCCCTCTCTATGTGACAACGTGCCACGCGGTCAGTCCAACTCACCCTTCTTCAACTGGAGCACAGCTGTGTACGCTTCCCGTACCGGCGGCAGACTGCCTCCCGCTTCTCCAGCCTCTTCCACGCTCCGCGTGGACCGGAAAACCCCAGGATGCCATTTCCGCCACCAACCTAACGCAGGTGGATTTCTCCCAAGTAGCGGAAACCTCTTTGCCGACTTGACCACTACGAGAGTTGGCAATGAAAGGTGGCTACAGGACCCTTTCACATTTTAGTAAGGAGCTTGTCGGAGTAGTTGTATAGTTGTAAAATTATTTGTTATTTTATGAGAAATTTCTTTATTCATAGCACATGGGCCATCATAGTTGAAGCATACAGATTGGCATGGCATGCGTAGGTCTGTAAAATGTCCTGACAGTGATGTTCATAGAGACTTGTTGTGTACTTTGATTCTTCATCTGTTTAACAGTAGACATAAGAAATGTATTAGTGGAGCAAGTAGCTGTGAAATTACTGGTGTATGATTGATAGTATGGACGTGGCGCTGAATGGAAGTGTTTGTTCAGCTGTGGGTGTTTTCATAATTGCCATGTGAAGAAGAGCAATACTCGTGATAGGCGAAAGGAGATACAGAGAGAAACACATTTGTTGCGAGTATTGTATATCAGCAGCTCCAAGGGGGCGGGTATCAAGTAAGACGCAAAGTGAAACGAAAGAGGAAGTATGCATGAAAGAGGCCAAATATCGACAAGATTTCGCACTGTTAGAGTGAGGTGAATGAGCTAGTGCTGTGCGAAAATTTTCGAAGAGAGAGGCGGTTTTAAAGAAAGCACAAGAGTCCTATGAATGCCCTCTTGTGTGTTTCTCTTTCAGTGGCTATTTGGCATGTCTGCTTGCGCCGTAGAATGCTACTGTATGTGCCCCAGGCCGCCATCTAGCGGCCGGAGGTGCAAGCGGTGTTTACATACAGTCTCGCCTGAGGCAATGGTCTCTCATTTCGGAACGCAAGAAGCACTGGTAGCGCACAAAATAGCTGAGTGAGATCATGGCGGCCAAGTAAGAGTAGAAGTTGGTTCTTTGCAGAATGTCCGAGCTTGTAAATCGCGAAATGTGAAGAGTGTGTCGTATTCTCGTAGGGCGTGTTGACGGTCTCGTGGCATAAGTAGCGAGCGGTGATAGCTTGCAAGCATCTCCGGCGGTACACCGCAAGGTTACCGCCCTTCGATTGTGCCTTTTTCGCGCTAATCGAAGTGTTAGGGGTTCCAGGTGCCAGCCAGCCAGCCAGCCAGCCAGCCAGCAGTTCCCGGTCCCGGCCTGCAGCAGTGGTCCCGCAGCCAGCCAGCCAGCCAGCCAGCCAGCCAGCCAGCCCGCCCGCCCTCCGGTGGCAGCAGCAGTCCAGCCAGCAGCAGTCCAGCCAGCAGCAGCAGCAGCAGCAGCAGCAGCAGCAGCCGCCCCGGCCCCGTCCGCGGCAGCAGCGTCCCTGCCTCTCGCCGTCGCCGTCGCCGTCGCCGTCGCCGTCGCCGTCGCCGTCGCCGTCGCCGTCCGTCGTCCCCCAGTGTGTGTCCTGTCCTTTTAGTGCTGTGTTTTTCTTTCTTCTTCTTGTCGTCATGTCCGCCCCCACCACCACCGTCACTACTACCACCACCGCCATCGTGTATACGTCCCCTTCCGCCGCCTCCACCACTATCACTTGGTGTGCCCAATCCCACCCCCCTCCTTCCATCCCTCCCCTCCTCTCTATCCCTTCGCCCTCGCTCTTTGTCTCCCCGTCTCCCGCCTCTTCCTCTCGTTCTGATCCCTTCCCCCCACTCCCCCAGCCTGTCACTGCAGCTCCGGCTAGGGTGGTGGCCCGTCGGGCCACTGCCCACGCCCAGCTCTCCCCATCGCCGTCGCCATCGCCATCACCGCCACCACCGTCATCATCGTCACCATCACCATCACTGCCACATTCGCCTGCACCGTCACAGTCACTATCTCCGGCGCCGCCTGCTGCGTCCGTGCCGGGACCTGTCCCTTCCCACCACCTCCCCATCGTTCCCGTCCCTCCTGTCACCACCCGCCCATCTGCCGCTGTCAAACGCCCTAGTGGCGCCTCCACTTCCTCTGCTCCTAAAAAGGCTCCACCCCGCCCGCCATCCCCACCCCAAAATGCCATGGACGTCTCCCCCCCAGGCCCCGCTCCCTCCTCCTCCTCCTCCTCCTCCTCCTCCCCACCCGGTCTCTACAAATATCTCCTGTCCCGTCCCGATCCTTCATTCCTCGAGGCCCGGAATCTCTCCCTCCTCCTCCGCCAACATTTCCCTGGCGCCCCCATCTCTCTCCTTACTCCCAGACGGGATTCCGTTCTCATCTCCTCCCCCAGCCCAACCCTCCATACTGACATCCTCTCCCGCCTCCCCATCACCCGTTTTGGCCCTAACGCCTCCCTCACCCCTGCTCCCTCCCCATCTCCTACCCGCCAACCCCAACCCCCGCGTCGCCCGCCGACCCTCACCGCCGTGATCACTCGGCTTAGTCCGTCGATCACGGAGGAGGAGGTGTTGGCGGAGCTGAAGGCCCATCCCACCCTGGAGGTGCGGGCAGTCCGCCGCATTTTTAACGCGACCGGCCCCACCCGCCTTATGCGGGTGTTCTCTGAGGACGCCCCCTCCATTGACCGTCTCCTGAAGGAGGGTGCCCTCCTCTTCAATCAGCGGTACAAAGTCGACCCCTCCCGTTCCCCCCCTCAATCCCTGCGCTGCCAGAGATGTCTGCGCTACAATGCACACACAACAGCCGAGTGCCGCGAGGCCCCCACATGCCCGCATTGTCGCCAAGCGCACTTCCTCCGGCAGTGCCCCAACCTCCAATCCCCTCCCTCCTGTAATACCTGCAGCCTCCCCCACCCTACCTACTCCCAAAAGTGTAAAGCCCGGCCCCCTCCCACCACCCCTGAACTCACCGTCCCTGTCCGTCCCCTGGACGCCCCCACCCCTCCTGGCAATTCCCTTCGTCCCCCTCCCACTGCTGAGGACATCATCAGGTTCCTCACCATTGTCCTCCAAAACGTCCATCCCTTTCAGCGCCCCCACACCCTCCAACAGATCTCCCTCGCCGCCCGTTCCATATTCCACCTTAAAATGTACGCCACCTTTTCCAATAACCAGGCCCATTTCACCTTCTCCCGCCTTGACACCCTCGTATAAGTCCTTATCATGGCGCGACAGCATCGTATCCTTTTCAACAATATCCGCTCCCTTCCCGCCAACAAGAACCTCTTCCTGCACACCCTTGCTACCCACCGTGTGGATGCCTTCCTCCTCAACGAAACCTTCCTCCAACCCCACCACTCCATCCACACCTCCCCCTATCTCCTCCACCGCTCCGATAATCCCCTCCCAGTTGCGCGTGGCGGAGTTGCCATTGGCCACCACCGCCAGATCCCCGTTCGGCTCCAGCCTCTCCTTCCCGACCCCACCGAACACCTGATCCTTAGTCTCTTCTTCCCCGGCCTTACCATTACCTGTGCCACCATCTATGTCCGCCCCAACGCCCCTCTTCCTTTCGACTTCCTCTCCCACATCGACCGTACCTTCTCCTCCTATGTGATCGCCGCTGACCTCAACATCCATAGTCGCTCCGCTGCCCAGTTACGGCGGTGGCATCGGTTCCTCTCCTCCCTTCAAGGCGACCTCATCCCCATCCCCCAGCACACTCGTCCCGAATCCAACTCCACTCCCGATGTTATCCTCTCCTCCCCTAACCTCCTTGGTCGCATTACGGTGGATGTCCTGGAGCCTATTGGTAGCGACCATCTCCCTGTCCTCCTCACCGTTTCAGACGGCCGTCGCCCCCGCCCCGACCCTCGTCCTGACCCTCCCCCTAAGTACATCCATGACTATTCCCGTGCCGACTGGAATGCCTACCGGGATACCCTCTCCACTCAGGTCGATAGCCACCCTCTCGCCTACCGCCGTCCCGATGATGTCACCCATGCCGCCTCCTTTCTCCAGCAGACCTTGTCTGAGGCCGTGGAGGCCCACGTCCCTACTGTTGCCATCCACCCCCACCGTCCTACCTTACCACCACAGGCCGTCCTCCTCCTCCGTGAATCCCGTCGTCTCTACCGTGCCTTCCTCCGCACGCGTGACCCGGACACCCTACGACGCCACCGGCAACTACAGCGACACATTCGAAATTTGCTCGCGGCCAAGAAACGCCGGGACTGGCGACAGACATGCACCCGTTTAACTGCTACCCTCCCTATAAACTCGTCCAAGTTCTGGACCGCTTTCCGTCGCCTTACCGGAACTAAACCCTCCCCCTACTATCCTCTTCTCCACGATGATCACCCCTTCCCTGACGCCCTTAGTAAGGCAAATCACTTTGCCTCCTACCTGTCCGATGTGTTTTCCATCCCTGATGATCCCCAGTTCGATTACTCCCTCTTCCCAGATATCCGCGATCGAACTGACACCTCTGTCCCTCCCCTCGCTCCTGGTTTCCAGTACTTGGACCACATTCCACACACGGACCTTAATGCCCCCATCACCACACAAGATCTCATCAATACACTCCGCACCAAACGCAACACCGCTCCTGGTCACGATCGTGTCACCTACCGTCACCTTCGTGAAGCTCCTGTCTCTTTTCTCTCCACCCTGGCCAGGCTCTACAATGTAGTCCTGTCCACCGGTTACTACCCCGACCTGTGGAAAACCTCCCGTATCCTCATGTTCCTCAAACCTGGCAAACCGCCGTCCGCCGTCTCCTCCTACCGTCCCATCAGCCTTACCTCGGTCTTCAGCAAGGTCCTGGAATCTATCCTCACCCGCCGCATCCACCAGCATCTCCGCCAGCACCGCCTCCTCCCCGTTACCCAGTGTGGCTTTCGGCCGTCCTTCTCTTCTGACGATCTTCTCCTTCACCTCACTCATCTCCTTTCCGAACAGCTCAATTCCCGTCGCTCCGCAATCTTCCTCTCTCTTGACCTCGAACGCGCATATGACCGCGTATGGCATTCCGGTCTCCTCTTCAAGCTCCACACCTTCGCCCTTCCCATTAACTACGTTCGTCTGATCGGTTCCTTTCTCTCCCGCCGTCCTTCCTATGTCACCATCCATAACACCGATTCCTACACCTTTTTCCCCTCCGCCGGTGTGCCCCAAGGCTCCGTCCTCTCCCCCCTTCTGTACTTGTTGTACACGGCGGACATGCCGCCGCCGTCACCCCCCGTCCACCTTCTCCAGTTTGCCGATGACACCGCCTTCCTTGCCCTTGCCCCCACCCTGCGACGCTCCCAACACCTTCTCCAATCCCATCTTGACCGGTTCACCGCTTGGTGCAACCAGTGGTTGCTCAAGGTCAATCCTTCCAAAACCCAGGCGATCATTGTAGGCAAAACCACTCCCTCCTTCCGCCTCCTTGATTTCTATCTCACCGTTTATGGCCGTCCCATCGCTCTCACCCCCACCCTTAAGTACCTTGGCGTCACCCTCGACCGTCGCCTCTCCTGGACTCCCCATCTCCAGACAATCCAAGCCAAGGCACGTTCCCGACTCCGTCTCCTCAAGCTCCTTTCCGGCCGCACGTGGGGTCTGGACCCCTCCACCATCCTCCACACCTATAAGTCCCTCATCCGCCCTATCCTCTGTTACGCCCATCCCGCCTGGATCTCCGCCCCCCCTTCCTTTTATAAATCCCTCCAAATCCTTGAACGCCATGCTCTCCGCCTTGCCTATCGCATCCGTCTCCCTTCCCCCACGCGGATCCTGTATGACCTTATCCCCTTCCCCCACCTCCTCCTCTTCCTCGAAAGGATACGAATCCTATACACCTCCCGTAAACTCGATCCTCCTCACCCGCTCGTCTCCCCGATCCTCTCCCACCCCCGCCCGCTGCCGCGCCTGTACTCCCACGTCCCACCTGGTCTCCATCTCTCCACCCTCCTTACCCTCTCCCAAGGTGGTTTCCGCCAGCTCCCCCTCCCTGATGATGTCCTCCTCCCCTGCATCTACCCCTCCTATCAACTTTGATCCTCCCCCCCCTCCTGTGTCCTTTCCTTCAGGCACCCTCCCTCCCCCCCTTTTCCCTTCCCTTCTCTTTCCTTTCCCCCCTCCCTCCTCCCCTCTCCTCCGGGCTTCACTCCCCCTACCTCCCTCCCCCTCTCTCCTTTGCCCATGGCATCTCTGCTCTCCCCTCTCCCATTTCCCCTTCCTCCTCCTCCACCTCCTCTCTTGGCAGGTCCCCGGACTCGTACACGCTGAGTGGACATTCGCGCGCCGGAGATCGTCGCCATCAGTGTCTCGTGAGTGCCGTCGTGTTTCGTGTTCAGTGTTCCCGTCATACTCCATCGTTCACCTGTGCCATCGCCATCTTCAGTGTTAGTGCGTCGTGGCAACAGTTTGTAGTGAATTTTCGTCAAGTGTGAACGGCTCCGTGTTTGTCTTTATGTGTCTACTGTTTTATTACCCACCGTTATGTCACATTTGTGTATTCTTTCTGTTCTATCTTTATCTCCTCTACGGCTGAAGAGCGGCGTACCATGCTGCTGACAGCCTGCCTGTTTGTACGGGTTTGAAAATAACAATAAAGAAAAAAAAAAAAAAATAGCTTGCAAGCAAGATCATACTTCACAGGATCATTTCTGTAGTATGTCTTCAACTCTCTCTAGTTCAAAGCTGGAGTAGACGTAACCACGATGATGAGTGGTAGCACTTTCCCTGAGCGTGAGGCTTGCGATCGAGATTCATCGCATCTTGGTTGTAATCGATGATCGTTCACCACATTCTGAGGGATGTGGGAAGGGAATAGCGCTTTCCGAGTGGTGGTTTTATTATATAGATTAGAAGCGTAAGTCATACCTTTGGTATCGGGACACGCGTCGTTGCAGAAATGTCGCTGCAGGTTGTGGAAGGACTTTGATTGCCACATGTCATGAAAGCCTTGTGGAAGTTTCTCGAGTGTCACGGGGACGAGCCATTTGATTTGGCCTGCTCCAAGTGCTAGGCTTGGATGACAACGACGTACTTTTGAGTTACAAGAATGAGTGAGCAACACAAGAAGAGTGCAATTGATGACCATAAAAAGCTGACACACAACACAGTCTTGATAATCACCACTAATGCATGATGTACGAAACATTTAGGAGGAGCACGTTTGGCTAGCAAACATGAATTGAGTGATTTGCAAGGCACTGTTATCTGCAAGAAGGAATGCATGAAATTGGCAAATGAATAAGACTGGTTCAAATACTATCGACAGAAATTTTATTTCTGTTGTCAACTAGTATTAATTAGATGTGTGGGAGTAGGGGGATATTTCCCTTGCACCATACATCTACATACACGTTGCGTCTGATGTGGCCTAGATTTGCGTACAAAGAACTGTCTAGTTGTCAGGTTTTTCAGTGAACGAGTGTGGTAGGGAGGAGAGAGATTAGTGTTAGATGCAGAGCAGTGCGGGCAGTTGTGTGTCGGACGTTGTATGTCGGACGGTGAGTCGCCGACAGGAATTAGGCGTGCTGCCATCTGTCGGCAGGTGAGGTAATGAAGCAGCTTGAATGGTGACAGAAATGATGAAAATAGTTAACTAAAGAGTAATAGCGACGACATTTGGCAGACACGTGTTTCAGCGTTGACAGTTAGTTTGGGGTGTGTGCTTGCATGACAGTGGAAGTCTGTTGACGGTAGAGAAGTAGACAAGACGGAAAGAATTTTCCGCGTTCTCGCGGAGAAGTAATAGAGAAGCAGCCATAAGTATTGAAGTGAGGGCGTTGATCGGCATCTCCGGCGGTACACCGAAAGGTTGCCGTCCTTCGATGGTGCAATTCCAGCGCCTATCGAAGTGCCAGGTGTGCCAGGTGTTCCAGGTGCCAGCCAGCCAGCCAGCCAGCCAGCCCAGCAGAGCCGCCGCGGTCCTGCAGCAGCCGTAGCCGTCCCGTTCCCGGTCCCGGCCTGCAGCAGCGAACCCACCGGCAGCCAGCCAGCCAGCCAGCCAGCCAGCCAGCCAGCCACAGCCAGCGTCCTGCCCTTTTCGTGCTGTGCGTTTTTTCTCCCTGTCGTCATGTCCGCCCCCACCGCCACCACCACCGCCATCGTCTATACCTCACCTTCCGCCGCCTCCACTACTATAACTTGGTGTGCTCAGTCACGCCCCCCTCCTGCCATCCCACCTCTCTTCACTCTCTCTTCGCCCTCGCTGTTTGTCGCCCCCTCTCCCCTGTCTTCCTCTCGCTCATCTCGTCCTGACCCTTTCCCCCCACTCCCCCAGCCTGTCACTGCCGCTCCGGCTAGGGTGGTGGCCCGTGGGGCCACTGTCCATGCCCAGCTCTCCCCGTCGCCTTCGTCATCATCGTCGCCACCACCGTCATCATCGTCACCATCGCCTTCACCGTCACCATCTCCGGCGCCGACTGCTGCGTCCACGCCGGGACCTGTCCCTTCCCACCACCTCCCCATCGCTCCCGTCCCTCATGCGACCCTCGCCGCCGTGATCACGCGGCTCACTCCGTCGATCACGGAGGAGGAGGTGTTGGCGGAGCTCAAGGCCCATCCCACACTGGAGGTGCGGGCGGTCCGCCGCATTTTCAACTCGGCCGGCCCCACCCGCCTTATGCGGGTTTTCTCTGAGGACGCCCCCTCCATTGACCGTCTCCTGAAGGAGGGTGCCCTCCTCTTCCACCAGCGGTACAAGGTCGACCCCTCCCGTTCCCCTCCTCAATCCCTGCGCTGCCAGAGGTGTCTGCGCTATAACGCGCACCCCACAGCTGAGTGCCGCGAGGCCCCCACCTGCCCGCATTGTCGGCAAGCGCACTTCCTCAGGCAGTGCCCTAACCTCCAATCCCCTCCTTCCTGCAGTACCTGCAATCTCCCCCATCCCACCTACTCCCAAAAGTGTAAAGCCCGACCCCCTCCAACCACTCCTGAACTCACCATCCCTGTCTGTCCCCTGGACGCCCCCACCCCTCCTGGCAATTCCCTTCGTCCCCCCCCACCCCCCGGCGAGGACGTCATCAGGTTCCTTACCATCGTCCTCCAGAATGTTCATCCCTTTCAGCGCCCTCACACTCTCCAGCAGATCTACCTTGCTGCCCGTTCCATCTTCCAACTCAAGATGTACGCCACCTACTCCCACAACCAGGCCCATTTCACCTTCTCCCGCATTGACACCATCGTCCAAATCCCTATCATGGCGCGCCAGCAATGTATCCTTTTCAACAACATCCTCTCCCTACCCGTCAACAGGAACCTCTTCCTGCACACCCTTGCCACCCACCGCGTGGGTGCCTTCCTCCTTAATAAAACCTTCCTCCAACCCCACCATACCGTTCACACTTCGCCCTACCTCCTCCACCGCTCCGATAATCCCCTCCCAATTGCACGTGGCGGAGTTGCCATTGGTCACCACCGCCAGATCCCCGTTCGGCTCCAACCTCTCCTTCCCGACCCCACCGAACACCTGATCCTTAGTCTCTTCTTCCCCGGCCTTACCGTTACCTGCGCCACCATCTATGTCTGCCCCAACGCTCCTATTCCCTTCGACTTCCTCTCCCACGTTGATCGTACCTTTTCCTCCTAAGTGATCGCTGCCGACCTCAACATCCATAGTCGTTCCACTGCCCAGTTACGGCGGTGGCATCGGTTCCTCTCCACCCTTCAAGGCGACCTCTCCCCCACCATACCCGTCCCGAATCGAACTCCACTCCTGATGTTATCCTCTCCTCCCCCAACCTCCTTGGCCGCATAACGGTGGATGTCCTGGAACCTATTGGTAGCGACCATCTCCCTGTCCTCCTCACCATTTCCGACGGTCGTCGCCCTCGCCCCGATCCTCGTACTGATCCTCCCCCTAAGTATGTCCACGACTATTCCCGAGCTGACTGGAATGCCTACCGGGATACCCTTTCCACCCAGGTCGATAGCCACCCTCTCACCTACCACCACCCTGACGATGTCACCCATGCCGCCTCCTTTCTCCAGCAGACCTTGTCTGAGGCCGTGGAGGCCCACGTTCCTACTGTCGCCATCCACCCCCACCGTCCTACCTTACCCCCCACAGGCCGTTCTCCTCCTCCATGAATCCCGTCGTCTCTACCGTGCCTTCCTCCACACGCGTGACCCGGACACACTACGACGCCACCGGCAACTCCAGCGACACGTTCGTAATTTGCTCGCGGCTAAGAAACGCCGGGACTGGCGACAGACATGCACCCGTTTAAATGCAACCCTACCGATCAACTCGTCCAAGTTCTGGTCGGCCTTCCGTCGCCTTACCGGAACTAAACCCTCCCCCTACTACCCTCTTCTCCACGATGATCACCCCTTCCCTGACACCCTTAGTAAGGCCAATCACTTTGCCTCCTACCTCTCCGATGTTTTCTCCATCCCCGATGATCCCCAGTTCGATTACTCCCTCTTCCCGGATATCCGCGATCGAACTGACACCTCTGTCCCTCCCCTCGCTCCTGGTTTCCAGTACTTGGACAACATTACACACACGGAACTCAATGCCCCTATCACTACCCAGGATCTCATTGATACACTCCGCACCAAACGCAACACCGCTCCTGGTCACGTGCGTGCCACCTACCGTCACCTTCGTGAAGCTCCTGTCTCTTTCCTCTCCACCCTGGCCAGGCTCTACAATGTAGTCCTGTCCACCGGTTACTACCCCGACCTGTGGAAAACCTTCCGTATCCTAATGTTCCTTAAACCTTGCAAACCGCCGTCCGCCGTCTCCTCCTACCGTCCCATCAGCCTTACCTCGGTCTTCAGCAAGGTCCTGGAATCTATCCTCACCCGCCGCATCCACCAGCATCTGCGCCAGCACCGCCTCCTTCCCGTCACCCAGTGTGGCTTTCGGCCATCCTTCTCTTCCGACGATCTTCTCCTTCACCTCACTCATCTCCTTTCCGAACAGCTTAATTCCCGTCGCTCCGCAATCTTCCTCTCCCTTGACCTCGAACGCGCCTATGACCGCGTATGGCATTCCGGTCTCCTCTTCAGTTTCCAAACCTTTGCCCTTCCCATTAACTACGTCCGTCTGATCGGCTCCTTTCTCTCCCGCCGTCCTTCCTATGTCACAATCCATAACACCGATTCCTACACCTTTTTCCCCTCCGCTGGTGTGCCCCAAGGCTCCGTCCTCTCCCCCCTTCTGTACCTTTTGTACACGGCGGACATGCCGCCGCCGTCGCCCCCCGTCCACCTCCTCCAGTTTGCCGATGACACCGCGTTCCTCGCCCTTGCCCCCACCCTGCAACGCTCCCAACGCCTTCTCCAATCCCATCTTGACCGGTTCACCGCTTGGTGCAACCAGTGGTTGCTCAAGGTCAATCCCTCCAAAACCCAGGCGATCATTGTAGGCAAAACCACCCCTTCCTTACGCCTCCTTGATTTCTATCTCACCGTCTATGGCCGTCCTATCGCCCTCACTCCCACCCGTAAGTACCTTGGCGTCACCCTCGACCGTCGCCTCTCCTGGACTCCCCATCTCCAGACGATCCAAGCCAAGGCACGTTCCCGACTCCGCCTCCTCAAGCTCCTTTCCGGCTGCACGTGGGGTCTGGACCCCTCCACAATCCTCCACACCTATAAATCCCTCATCCGCCCTATCCTTTGTTACGCCCATCCAGCCTGGATCTTCGCCCCCCCCCCTACCTTCTATAAATCCCTCCAAATCCTTGAACGCCATGCTCTCCGCCTTGCCTATCGCATCCGTCTCCCCTCCCCCACGCGGATCCTGTATGATCTCATCCCCTTCCCCCACCTCCTCCTTTTCCTTGAAAGGATACGGATCCTGTACACCTCCCGTAAACTTGATCCTCCTCACCCGCTCGTGTCCCCGATCCTCTCCCACCCCCACTCGCTGCCGCGCCTGTATTCCCACGTCCCACCCGGTCTCCATCTGTCCACCCTCCTTACCCTCTCCCAAGGTGGCTTCCGCCAGCTCCCCCTCCCTGATGATGTCCTCGTCCCCTCCGTCTACCCCTCTTATCAACTTTGATCCTCCCCCCCACCTCCTGTGTCCTCTCCTTTAGGCACCCTCCCTCCCTCCCTTCCCTTCCCTCCTCTTTCCTTTCCCCCCTCCCTCCTCCCCTCTCCACCGGGCTTCCCCTCCCCCTTCCTCCCTCCCCCTCTCTCCTTTGCCCATGGCATCTCTGCTGCCCCCTCTCCCATTCCCCTTCCCATTCCTCCTCCTCCACCTCCTCTCTTGGCAGGTCCCCGGACTCGTACACGCTCAGTGAACATTCGCGCGCCGGAGATCATCGCCGTCAGTGTTTCGTGTGTGTGCCTTCGTTTGTGTGTAGTGTTGTTCGCCGTCACGCCCCCACCGTTCATGTGCCGTCGCCATCATCCATGTCCTGTGCATCGTGTCGCCCAGTGTTAGTGATGTTTCTCGTCCAGCGTGAACGGCTACATGTTTTTTCGATTTGTAGTGTCTACATTTTTTTGCCCACCGTTTTTACTGTCTACTCTGTGCCACCTTTATGTACTACTTGTTGTAACACTCAAGGCTGAAGAGCGGCGTATTGTGCTGCTGCCAGCCCGCCTTTGTATAAGGTGTTAAAATCACAATAAAGAGAAAAAAAAAAAACGTTGATCGGCACTCTGGTTTCCCATCAAAACGAATAAATCTTTCGCCTTTTACTAAAGATTTCCGTGGAGGGGAACATTAACTGAGTCTATAAGGTATTTTTCGTAGTGCTCGGCTATTGCTGAGCCATAATCACAAGTGAAAACGTAATGTAAGTAGCAAGAGGTAGATTGTGTTGTGTGAATGAATTGCGTGGAGTAGCGGATGACGTTGGATCAGGCAGATATTTGTTTTTTTAAAATTTGAAATTGTAATAGGCTGTGTCGTAGTGTAATGAAACAAGTACATTTGCCCTGAAATGGCGTGCAGTGTGTTAGACGATTGTGTAAAGAGAGAGAGAGAAAGAGAGAGAGAGAGAGAGCTACAGGACTACCTGGAAACACTTGGTGAACCCTTTCCGTACCTCAGTTCTAGATGATTTGAGAGTGTTTACTTGCACTGCAGTTGCACAACAGCATATAAACTGATATTTGGAAGTGAATGATGAATGATAGGCTTTGTAAGAAATACTGGTATGTGATTAGTAGATTATGTTTTGAAACCCAAAATTATTTTTACCACAGAAGTTTGTGATTTGTAGGTATGACGTGAGTGAGCTTTGGGCCGAAGATGATGGTTAGTTGGGCAGGATGAGTATTTAAATGGTTTTCAATAGAGTGGATATTAGTGACACTGGCTTGTTGCCATAATGTGTTTGTTCATAACAGTGTACTCAGTTGTGTAGAAGATTTAGGTGAGAAAGAGACAGTTGTTGAATATGACATAAATAGCTAGAAATGAAGCAAGTAGCAATTTCCTGCTAGGTGTAGTTTGGGTATGGTGTGTCTCAGTGAGAGAGAAATCTTGAAATTGAAGGGTTGTTCCTAGCTACAGTCTTGGAAACTATGTATCTGCTGTTGACTCCAATGTTTTCAAGATTACTTGTGTACAAAATTGGCCAGACTTTGCAGTTTCTTCTTCAGTAAATCAGTGGAAGGTGGTGCAGATAATGGTAAAAATGTCGAGTGCCTCCTGTGAGTTGTTGATGCTGCTTGTCTTTTAAGTAAAATTGATAGGGGCTCTTGATTGACCCAGCCATACACAGAGCTGGTGCATACTTGGCTTGAGAAGACTTTGGTCAGTAAATGATGAAGTACCAACACAGTGCTCACAACAAAGCTCCTTTCCCTGCATTCTAGTTTCCCTCGGGTATAGAGTGACATGATATTGGCAGAGGATGTGCAGATAATCACTTTGATCAGGCTGTTTGTTTTTTTAATGCTCTTTTACCAGAATCCATGCATAGTGATAACTGTGTTCTCTGGTGGAACACGATGAGAACATTGTGTGAAGTGCAGCATACAAAATTATACTGTTTGCCTCATATTTGTACATATCAACAAAGGCAACATGATGTGCACTGCGTTTTACCATAATTATTATGTTTCATGTTTAGTTGGTATACTTACATGAATGGGGTGTTCAAATGTATCTGAAACCATGTGAATACAGTAACTAATACCATATGAAAACACAAATTGCTTACATACTTAATGATAACTCTAGTGCCCATGTAGCACATCACACTTGTGCAGAGTGGTATTCCTTAATAACACAATGAGGTTTTTTAAATTTTTAATTTTTTAAAATTTTTTTTATTTTTTTTTTTTTTAGATGCGTTATACACCTTTCACTCAAAAGATGAAACATGCATCATGTCTACAAACACTAAAGGAAGACAATTTATGGCAAATGGTACATGGCACTTACTACAGAGCCAGTTCCTTCTTGAACACTATCATTATCTCTGCTACAGTCCATGGGAGAAATCCTGAAATTGCCTATGGGTGTAACTGAGGGCATTTGTGCCATAGTCGAGTGAGTCATATGTATGTAATTTCAAGTAAAACACAAAAAACTGTGGCAACTTAGAAAAAAATAATTGGTCTTGTTTTATCCCAACCTTAATACACTCCTGGAAGTGGAAAAAAGAACACATTGACACCGGTGTGTCAGACCCACCATACTTGCTCCGGACACTGCGAGAGGGCTGTACAAGCAATGATCACACGCACGGCACAGCGGACACACCAGGAACCGCGGTGTTGGCCGTCGAATGGCGCAAGCTGCGCAGCATTTGTGCACCGCCGCCGTCAGTGTCAGCCAGTTTGCCGTGGCATACTGACTCCATCGCAGTCTTTAACACTGGTAGCATGCCGCGACAGCGTGGACGTGAACCGTATGTGCAGTTGACGGACTTTGAGCGAGGCCGTATAGTGGGCATGCGGGGGCCGGGTGGACGTACTGCCGAATTGCTCAACACGCGGGGCGTGAGGCCTCCACAGTACATCGATGTTGTCGCCAGTGGTCGGCGGAAGGTGCACGTGCCCGTCGACCTGGGACCGGACCGCAGCGACGCACGGATGCACGCCAAGACCGTAGGATCCTACGCAGTGCCGTAGGGGACCGCACCGCCACTTCCCAGCAAATTAGGGACACTGTTGCTCCTGGGGTATCGGCGAGGACCATTCGCAACCGTCTCCATGAAGCTGGGCTACGGTCCCGCACACCGTTAGGCCGTCTTCCGCTCACGCCCCAACATCGTGCAGCCCGCCTCCAGTGTGTCGCGACAGACGTGAATGGAGGGACGAATGGAGACGTGTCGTCTTCAGCGATGAGAGTCGCTTCTGCCTTGGTGCCAATGATGGTCGTATGCGTGTTTGGCGCCGTGCAGGTGAGCGCCACAATCAGGACTGCATACGACCGAGGCACACAGGGCCAACATCCGGCATCATGGTGTGGGGAGCGATCTCCTACACTGGCCGTACACCACTGGTGATCGTCGAGGGGACACTGAATAGTGCACGGTACATCCAAACCGTCATCAAACCCATCGTTCTACCATTCCTAGACCGGCAAGGGAACTTGCTGTTCCAACAGGACAATGCACGTCCGCATGTATCCCGTGCCACCCAACGTGCTCTAGAAGGTGTAAGTCAACTACCCTGGCCAGCACGATCTCCGGATCTGTCCCCCATTGAGCATGTTTGGGACTGGATGAAGCGTCGTCTCACGCGGTCTGCACGTCCAGCACGAACGCTGGTCCAACTGAGGCGCCAGGTGGAAATGGCATGGCAAGCCGTTCCACAGGACTACATCCAGCATCTCTACGATCGTCTCCATGGGAGAATAGCAGCCTGCATTGCTGCGAAAGGTGGATATACACTGTACTAGTGCCGACATTGTGCATGCTCTGTTGCCTGTGTCTATGTGCCTGTGGTTCTGTCAGTGTGATCATGTGATGTATCTGACCCCAGGAATGTGTCAATAAAGTTTCCCCTTCCTGGGACAATGAATTCACGGTGTTCTTATTTCAATTTCCAGGAGTGTATATACAACCAGACAAAGATTAATTATGCTTTTTACTGAATTAAAAAAAAAAAAAAACTCTCTTCACCAAACAACTCCATTTTATGAATATGAAGTTACATGAATAATCATGTAACTAAATAACCAACTATTAGCACTTTGCAAGTTACTGAATATGATGAGCGGTCTGAGAATTATAAGAAAAAAGTTGATGTCGTTGTAAGTCACAGCTGTACATTGTTACTGTGGTATCCTTCATATGAACTGGATGATGCCAGGCGTCTTCATTGACTGCTTCTGAGTGGCATACTATATTAAATCATTTTTCTGGTGTTACTTGTGCCACTACTTCCTCCAACAATTACTAACTTTCTTCCACAGTGAAGCCTGTATTGTTCGTTGTCACATAATGTTTGATATGGATCCAAAACATTTCAATGGTACTGAAGAGGTAGTGGTTTGGAGAAAGCCTACAAATCTCGTGACAATGTTCTCTAGCTACCTCATCAACAACATACAGTTTAAATTGTGACTAATTTTGTTTCACAAGTTCCCTGAGCTCTCCCTTAGACCAACTATCCTGAACATTCATATTGTGACATTTTAACCATTCAAAACGGTTGGCTTTTCTCATTCTCACCATCAAAACTTTATAACTGAATCATGTAGGTCTCATCCATTACAATGACAGCAGGCCAATTTAAGTAGTCACTTGTTTTCCTTGACTTGCAAACCGGGAGACAGATGCGAAACCAACGAAAGTTGTAGCATGTAAGATAATAATTATTGCATTTCTTTCCTACAACAACAGCAGTACTTCCACATCATAGCTTAAAAGTGTTCTTAAACATGGACAAAGCCACACAATGATATCATTAATCCCCATTATAATTTTCCATTCCCAAACGTTTGTGTATCTGAAACATAGGATGTTGACTACTGTTTACTGAGAAGTCCTTCTGTCACTGAATAATTCTGACTTGTAAAGAGCAACTCACAGCTTCTTCATGGTTGTGGCAATGAACATCAGCTTGTTGGAATGGAGTCCAGGTTCATTACTAATTGTTATCTTCCTCCTTTTACTGAGTGTCCCTGGCTTGAATAAACCAGCCCCTTCACATTCTGAACAGTATTTTTCCTTACAGACTTTCACAATTTTTTGTTCTTCTCTACAAAGCCTCTCTTATTCTTTAAACTACATTGCTGAGAGGCTGTAGGGTTACACTGTTGTCTGTCCTTCTTCAAAAAATATTCCTGCAACAAGCACACAATCTTACGTATCTGACCAGGGAAGACATGAGCAAATTTTTGAACTTTCCATTCAGCAACCCTAATTTTCTGCACACTTCCACTGCAGACTTCAGATGTTCCACAGGGCAAGATAAACTCATTGCTCAAAGAAATGAACTAAAATGGAACACAGCTCTTAGGGCACCAGCCTCAGGTGTTAACTGTCACTGGCTAGTAGACACAACCTGTCACTGTAGAGCCACTTGATGCAGGGGCAGATACAAACTTCAATTCCAGGAGGTGGGCAGGGGAAGAGAATAAATTATTCATGATTTTGGATTATTTTCAAAATGTTTTATCTTTGACATATTTTTTAAAGAAAAAGGTCCAAATGTGGCAGGGAGGGGGGATGAAAGCAATGGCTTTTTAGTGTGCAGGTTATTTTTAATGCAGATTCTCCATGCCGCCCCCTCTCCACATCCCTGAAAAAATATAACTTGACATGGCTACATAGGATTGTAATATTAATAAAAATAACAATAGAATATATCATGTATTTTATTACAATAAAATACAGTTCATAGGAAAAACTCAAGCCATCTCTTCTTAATCTACATAGTGTAGAACTTTGCTTCCGCCTTCTTTTCCCCAACAATTGAGGCTTTAATGAAACAAATTGGTTACACATGTATCATTCAAAGTTTTTTCCATCACTGGCCACTACTTTCTCCCATCTTATGGGCAGTGTACGAATCCCGCATTAAAAAAATTGTTCATGTTTGAAGCGATCCACGAATCGATCCCAATTTGTGACTTCTTCAGGAAATCGGAAGTGTTGGTCAGCCAGGCCATGCAGCATTGATCGAAACAGGTGACAGTCGGAGGGAGTAATGTCTGGAGAATCCGGCGGGTGGGTTAGGTCTTCCCAGTTTATCGTTTCAAAGTATGTTTTTATCTCTTTTGCAACATGGGGTCGAGCCTTGTCATGCTGAAAAATCACTTTATTGTGCCACTTGCTGTATTGAGGCCGTTTGTCTTTTAATGCTCTGCTCAAACGCATTAATTGCGTTCTATAACGAGCAGCTATGATTGTTTCACTTGGTTTTAACACCTCATAGTACATGACGCAGAGCTGGGAATATTCGGTTTGGCCGTCGATGTGGAAGCGTGGCCAAGACATCTCCATGATTTATTGAGTTTAGGGTTATCATAATGAACCCATTTTTCGCCCCCAGTCACAATGTGATACAGAAATCCCTTCAGTTTTTGCCTCTGAAACAACTGTTCACAAACGCCGTTCAACGTCTATTGGTTTCATATCGCACGGGACCCAAGTTCCTTCTTTCTGAATCATGCCCATAGCCTTGAGGCGTTTTGAAATGGCTTGCTGTGTCACTCCCACTAACCATGCCAATTCTTCTTGAATTTGATGCGAGTCTTCGCTCAGCAATGTCTTCAAATCTGCATCTTCAAAAACACTCTCTCTTCCACCAGTATGCCAGTCTACGACGTTAAAATACCGTTCTTGAAGTGTTGAAACCACTCACGACACGTTCTTTCACTAATAGTGTCCTTACCTTATGTACTTGAGAGTATTCAATGAGACTCAGCCGCTGTTTTCATCATATTGAAACAAAAGAGCAACATCTCCTGCGAATGACGACAACTGGGCTCATAAAGTGACATCTTCAATCAAAAACAACTTTATGATGCAGACATAAATTGACTAATGTTTGAATGAGGTTATGTTGACCGAGGTCCAAGCTAACTGCCTAATGTCTGCGATCTGTGTCTTTCCACCGCTACTTACTGTTGTCGCCACCTATCGGCAAACGGCGGGAGCAAAGTCGTACACCTTGTATATAAATCTAAAAATATTTCTAGATACTGTTATTTAGCAGTATCAATGTCACTATCTCAACTGAATTGCAATGAAGCTAAACCAGCAAGTCATTCTTCCCCCATGATTGACTGAAACCAAGTCTTGAACCAATGAAGAGTTGAGAATGTACATTCTGCTGCTGCTACAATTACTGGCAGTATGGTAAAAATTTTTAGAATCATGCAAATGCAAGAATACATTTCACTGTCCCACAACTCCCGATGATATCAAGAAGACACTCTGGAATTCTAAGACCAATATCAACATAGTGCTTACATCTGGTCATTCAAAATTGGAACTCTTGCATTACAAATGAAATAGAAGTTCACTGAAGTTGGTTGTACACCTCTGTTGTTCCATTCGCAATTTCAGTGTCTTTTGTGTGGTACCGGTGCTTTTTGCTTTCCGAAATAAGAGACCTTTGCCTCGGGTGCAAACACTGCTTGCACTTCCGGCCGCTACATGGCAGCCTGGGGCACATACAGTAGTATTCTACGGAGGAAGCAGTCATGCCAAACAACCACTGAAAGAGTAACTCAGAAGAGGGCAGTCACAGCACTCATGTGGTTTCTTTCACACTGCCCCTCTCTTCGAAAATTCTCGCACAGCACTAGCATGTTCATATTATCCTAACAGTGCAAGCTCGTTATTGATATTTGGCCACTTGCATCCATACTTCCTCTTTCGTTTCACTTTCCATCTCACCTGATACCCACCCAAGAGCTGCTGATATACGCTACTTGCAATAAATGATTTTCTCCCTGTATCTCTTTTCACCTATCACAAGTATTGCTCTTCCTCACATGGCCATTATGCAAACACCCACAGCTAAACAAACACTTCCATTCAGCGCCACGTCCATACTATCGATACACACCAGTAATTTTACAGGTACTTGCTCCACAAATAAGTTTTTAACATGTACTGTTAAACAGGTGAAGAATCAAAATATACAACAGGTCTCTATGAACATCATTGTCAGTACTTTCACAGATCTATGTGTACCATGCCAATGTTTGTGCTTCAACTATGATGGCCAATGTGTTATCAATACAGAAATTTCTCATAAAATAACAAATAATTTGATAACTATAGAACTACTCTGACAAGCTCCTTACTAAAATTCTAGATGTTTAGCAATCTGGGCATCATTACAGAAAAATTTCAAGCAGGGCCTTTATCCCATGAGCACTTCTTTGCTGCTGCCGACAGACAAAACTACAAACTACTGTTTATAATAGTTTCCTTGTCACAGTGAACGGGAACTAATGCTAGTGCCACAGTTTACTCAAAAAAAGTTTTCAATAACAACTTGAAAACTACCAACTTTATCCTCTCAAACTTTCAAACACACAGAAAAAACTTAATTCCACAGAAAAAACTTAATTCCACAGAAATTTCAGAGTAACAAAGGTTACCCTACATTTTCAGACATATTCAAATAACTACTTCTGTGCACTTCACTTCATACAATGTTCTCATCATGTTCCACCAGAGAAAACAGTTATCACTATGAATGCGTTCTGGTTACAGAGCATAAAAAAACAAGGCTGGTCGAAGCGATTATCTGCACAACCTCTGCCAATATCATGTCACTCTATCCCAGAGGGAAACTAGAATGCAGGGAAAGGAGCTTCATTGTGAGCACTGTGCTCTTATTTCATCATTTACTGACCAAAGCCTTGTCAAGCCAAGTGTGCACCAGCTCTGTGTATGGCTAGGACAATCAGGAGCCCCCTATCAACTTTACTTAAAAGACAAGCAGCATCTCACTCACATCACACCTACCAATCACAAACTTGTGCAGTAATAATAATTTTGGGTTTCAAAACTCAATCTACCAATCACATACCAGTATTACTTACAAAGGCTATCATTCATCATTCACTTCCAAATATCAGCGTATATGCTGTTGTGCAACTGCAGTGCAAGTATGGTTCGAAGCAGTTCCACATACTACTCCATCCTGTGCAAGCTTCTTCATCTCCAAGTACTACTGTAAGCTATGTCCTTCAGAATCTGTTTAGTGTATTTTTGCCTTGGTCTCCCTCTATGATTTTTACCCTGTGCGCTTTCCTCCAATACTAAATGGATGATCCCTAAATGTCTCAGAACGTGTTCTACCAACTGATCTCTTCTAGTCAAGTTGGGCCATAAATTCTTCTTCTCCCCAGTTCTGTTCAGTACCTACTCATTAGTTACGTGATCAAGCCATCTAATCTTCAGCATTCTTCTGTAGCACCACATTTCGAAAGCTTCTATTCTCTTACTGACTAAGCTATTTTTCATTCGTGTTTCACTTCGATGCATGGCTACACTTGATACAAATACTTTCAGAAAAGACTTCCTGACACTTCAATGTCAACAAATTCCTCTTCTTCAGATACCCTTTCCTTGCCATGCCCAGTCTACATTTTATATCCTCTCTACTTTATCATCATCAGTTATTTTGCTCCCCAAACAGCAAAACTCATTTACTACTTCAAGCATCTCATTTCCTAACCTAATTCCCTTAGAATCACGTGATTTAATTCGACTACATTCCATTACCTCCAGTTTGCTTTTTTTAATGTTCATCTTAGATCCTCCTTTCAAGACATTGTCCATTCCATTCAACTACTCTTCCATGTCCTTTGTTGTCTCTGACAGAATCACAGTGTCGTTGGCAAACCTCAAAGTTTTTATTTCTCCTCCATAAAGTGTAATTCCTGCTCCAAATTTTTCTTTTGTTTCCTTTACTGCTCTCTCAGTATACAGGCTTATTAACATCAGAGATAGGCTACAGCCTTCTCTCACTCCCTTCTCAACCACTGCTTCCCTGTTGCGCACCTTAACCAATATCCATTTTTTTGGAAAGTTTGCTACTGATTCTGCTGTTGCGTGCGCACGCAAACTCTGAGTCTGTTGTTGCGATAGGCAGCGAGCAAACAGTCATTGAGAGTGGTCGGACACAGACTGGCATCGAGAGAAATCCCATCAGAAGAGGTCGTACACAGCCTGCCATAGGAGACTTTGGTATTAATCGAGAATTTTTGGTAATTTTCCTTTTTGCTCCACGTAGTTGTTTGCTTGCACTTCGGAGGGATTTTGTCAGTAATTGATAGTAATATTCATATCCTTGTTGTGACCAGATACGTGATTATTGGTTATAGACATTGCTGTATAAATGAAGTTTTGCAGGTCTAGTGAAGCGGGGGATACAACCCGTCGGCTTTGACCAATGACGTCATACATTAGTCATAGATAGTAACATCTTCACTTTGAGGCATAGATAATAAAACAGTTCTGTATTCCGGATAAGCGCTATTATCGTACATTAAAATAACTGAATGTGTATCTAAAAGCGATTGCTTGGTATGCCTTAAATTATTCATAATGTGATTTAATTAAATTAATTGGTTGTTTCTTATTCAAACGGTACTTAATTTTATTCGTAATGATATTGAGGTAATTTGGAGTATTAGTTTGTTATTGTAGAACAATTTTAGTATCTTATTTTCGTTTATAGGAATGGATTTGTCTGTTGCAATGAATCTTGACGGTTTAAGACAAGCTATGAGCGAAGACATGTTGACCACAATTTGTTTCTTGCAAATGTGTGGTCTTATTGCTGATTACGTCCGATGTCATGAGTGCGGCGAACATATGCGCCTCACCAGTGTATCAAGTCACCGTGTTCACGACTTATTCGTATGGCACTGCAGCAAAGATCGGTTGTGGCGGTCCATTAGACGAGGGACGTGGTTCAAAAAATCCAAGCTCGCCTCGAGAGGCATTATGAAAATCACGTACTGTTGGTGTTTGAGATCTACTGTGTGGCTCTGTGTGCATGAATGTCGTGTGAGTAAGCGTACAGTTGTGGATTGGTACTCGTTTTGTAGGGAAGTTCGTGGGGAGTACATGAAATATAGGGGGCAGTTGGGGGGGGGGGGGGGGGTTATGGTCGAAATTGACGAGTTGCAAGGGTTCTGTTGTTATTTCCGACGGGTTTTCTTCATACAGGGGTTTAGGCAATAGGGGTTATCAACATCTTGTAGTAAACCACAACATTGAATTTAGATCATTATCCACAGGGGCCTGCACTAACAGTATAGAGGGTTACTGGTCAGCAGTGGAATCTCTTACAGGGAAAAGGAAACGTCAGATTTCGACACTTCAAAGCCACCTAGACGAGTATTCGTGGAGACAAAGTATTCCGCGGACAT
This sequence comes from Schistocerca piceifrons, assembly GCF_021461385.2. Taxonomy (NCBI): domain Eukaryota; kingdom Metazoa; phylum Arthropoda; class Insecta; order Orthoptera; family Acrididae; genus Schistocerca; species Schistocerca piceifrons. Next base: position 600,869,505 of record NC_060140.1, on the reverse strand, counting down.
ACTGCCCGTTTAAGTGTTTTATTAAACATGTTGGCAAAATGTACTGTCCCAAATATCGCAGCTAATTGGGGGGGGGGGGGGGGGAAGAGGTGTTTGTGAATGTGTGTGTGTGTGTGTGTGTGTGTGTGTGAGAGAGAGAGAGAGAGAGAGAGAGAGAGAGAGAGAGAGAGAGAGAGAGAGGTTTCGTGATGTGTTTGTTGTGAGTGTGGGTATGTGATTTTCGTTACTGCCTGTCTAGGGGAGCTTCGGTTATTCCTCGATATTTCCGTCTGGTAAATTCACTGTTTTATTCCATCAATATGTGTATTTTCCTATTGTGAAGTACGTAATAGAAATTTCTCAGCTGTCGATCTTCTTTCATTTCCCAGCACTAGTATCAGTACGAAATTTTCGAATGCGTACTTGCTATATTAAAGGCGAAACCCTCAACACAACTAAAAGTTGTATCCCATCCTTCACTACGCCTTTACACTGACACTATATATGTCAATTGGCGAGCAAGATACAAATGTTGCGTATAGCTATGTAGCTCAAGTAACAAATGGGATTCTATTAGTGTCCAAGGCAACAAAAAAACTGTACCCCATAGTGAAGTACGGGATACAAATTGTACATGTGTCGTCTTCTTGTCTCCGTGTAGTTCAGTTGAGGTACAGGTTGCAAATGTAACGTACATCTATTTTCACCTTTTCGTTACCTTTGTTACCAGTGTACATATATAGAGGTCAACGGAAGTCTGGTATACGTATATTACATACGTAGGTCCTTCTGTCATCAGTAGTACTGATATGCACGTAAGAATAGACTGTTAGTAATAGCGGGGACGAGATAAACAACACATCTACAATTTGTTTCCTGTGTTCCATTTAGGGTTTATTGAAGCGGAGGATACATCGTTCAAGTCAACAACAGGACAGTAATCCTAGTGAAAACGAAGAAATCGGCTTCCGACAAACTCGTATTCCGTACTGCACTTAAGCAACACTCTTCGAATGAGCTTTTAATGTGATTTGTATCCTGTGTTTCATTTAAGGTTTAGTGAAGCAGGGGATACATAGTTCATGTGAACAACAAGACAACAATGCTAGTTAAAACTAAGAAATCGACATACGTTAAACTTGTGTGCTGTACTGCACTTAAACAATACAGTTCGAAAGAGTTTCGAGATACAACTGACATACATGTAACGTGGTGTATTCTTTGCTAGTCATATATTTCATTCATTTCTTTCCATTGTATTTTGCGGAGAAACACTAAGATACAAACACGCGATATCGTTAACGTGAAAATACTACTGGCCCTTATATATATGAAGTACAGTTTTTCTCTCTTGCATTCCTTTGTTTCTGAACATTCTTCTCAGCTCATTCATCTTTGTAATAGATGACTGTCTGGTCAGTTCTGACGTCATTGGTCAAAGACGACGGGTTGTATCCCCTGCTAAACTAGACCCGAAAAAAGTGTATTTTCACCCGAGTAAAAGTGTGGTTTTTAACCGGGAAAAGTCTGGGAATTTTTTTCCTTGTCCGTGTATACACCCTGTTAAGGAAAGACTGTTTTCATCAATGTTTCGAAACAAGTATACTATCAGTCAGATATTTTATTTAACAGGGATATTGCCTGCATATTTCACTCCAGTGCCAAATTTAGATTCATTTGAGGGTAGTGTAGATCGTTTTCCCTTCTAGTGTTGTAGTTGATGCTATTTCTATTACTCCAAAACTGTATTGCATCACTGACAGCAAAACAGCAAATTTTGTCAGTGATTCCAGTTGCTTATAGTTGCCTGAATGATATATTTCAGTGTATGCACCCCACACATAATTATAATTACATTCTGGTGTGTGTTATCCAGCATATTATGGTGTTGGAAATGGGCAAATAAAAGATCACAAAATACCTTAAGTCACTGGTTTACATACCCTCAGAGATGGCAATTACTTTTGTGACAAGAATGTAAACGTTTTAGAAGGCATATTGTATGATTTTTCCAGATGAAGTTTTAATTGATTTGCCACTCAAGAACTGAGTACTTTCTGTCTTATTTATTATTTCTTGTTGGTACATTACATTAATAGCAATTGGGGTGCTTTAGACTGCTCAAAACTGTTTGAGCTGTGTTTTTAAATTTTAAATGTAGTCCATCTGTGTAAGATCATCTAATGTTGTTGTGGTCTTCAGTCCTGAAACTGGTTTGATGCAGCTCTCCATGCTACTCTATCCTGTGCAAGCTTCATCATCTCCCAGTACCTACTGCAACCTACAGCCTTCTGAATCTGCTTAGTGTATTCATCTCTTGGTCTCCCTTTACGATTTTTACCCCCCACACTGCCCTCCAATGCTAAATTGGTGATCCCTTGATGCCTTAGAACATGTCCTACCAACCGATACCTTCTTCTAGTCAAGCTGTGCCACAAACTTCTCTTCTCCCCAATCCTATTCAATACCTCCTCATTAGTTATGTGATCTACCTATCTAATCTTTAGCATTCTTCTGTAGCACCACATTTCGAAAGCTTCTATTCTCTTCTTGTCCAAACTATTTATCGTCCATGTTTCACTTCCATACATGGCTACACTCCATACAAATACTTTCAGAAACGACTTCCTGACACTTAAATCTATACTCGATGTTAACAAATTTCTCTTCTTGAGAAACGCTTTCCTTGCTATTGCCAGTCTACATTTTATATCCTCTCTACTTCGACCATTATCGGTTATTTTACTCCCTAAATAGCAAAACTCCTTTACTACTTTAAGTGTCTCATTTCCTAATCTAATTCCCTCAGCATCACCCGACTTAATTTGACTACATTCCATTATCCTAGTTTTGCTTTTGTTGATGTTCATCTTATATCCTCCTTTCAAGACACTGTCCATTCCGTTCAACTGCTCTTCCAAGTCCTTTGCTGTCTCTGACAGAATTACAATGTCATCGGCAAACCTCAAAGTTTTTACTTCTTCTCCATGAATTTTAATACCTACTCCGGATTCTTCTTTTGTTTCCTTTACTGCTTGCTCAATATACATATTGAATAACATCGGGGAAAGGCTACAACCCTGTCTCACTCCTTTCCCAACCACTGCTTCCCTTTCATGCCCCTCGACTCTTATAACTGCCATCTGGTTTCTGTACAAATTGTAAATAGCCTTTTGCTCCCTGTATTTTACCCCTGCCACCTTCAGAATTTGAAAGAGAGTATTCCAGTTAACATTGTCAAAAGCTTTCTCTAAGTCTACAAATGCTAGAAACATAGGTTTGCCTTTTCTTAATCTTTCTTCTAAGATAAGTCGTAAGGTCAGTATTGCCTCCCGTGTTCCAACATTTCTGCGGAATCCAAACTGATCTTCCCCGAGGTCGGCTTCTACCAGTTTTTCCATTCGTCAGTAAAGAATTTGCGTTAGTATTTTGCAGCTGTGACTTATTAAACTGATAGTTTGGTAATTTTCACATCTGTCAACACCTGCTTTCTTTGGGATTGGAATTACTATATTCTTCTTGAAGTCTGAGGGTATTTCGCCTGTCTCATACATCTTGCTCACCAGATGTTAGAGTTTTGTCAGGACTGGCTCTCCCAAGGCTGTCAGTAGTTCTAATGGGATGTTGTCTACTCCTGGGGCCTTGTTTCGACTTAGGTCTTTCAGTGCTCTATCAAATTCTTCACGCAGTATCATATCTCCCATTTCATCTTCATCTACATCCTCTTCCATTTCTATAATAATGTCCTCAAGTACATCGCCCCTGTATAGACCCTCTATATACTCCTTCCACCTTTCTGCTTTCACTTCTTTGCTTAGAACTGGGTTTCCATCTGAGCTCTTGATATTCATACAAGTGGCTCTTTTTTCTCCAAAGGTCTCTTTAATTTTCCTGTACGCTGTATCTATCTTACCCCTAGTGAGATAAGCCTCTACATCCTTACATTTGTCCTCTAGCCATCCCTGCTTAGACATTTTGCGCTTCCTGTTGATCTCATTTTTGAGACGTTTGTATTCCTTTTTGCCTGCTTCATTTACTGCATTTTTATATTTTCTCCTTTCATCAATTACATTAAATATTTCTTCTGTTATCCAAGGATTTCTACTAGCCCTCGTCTTTTTACCTACTTGATCCTCTGCTGTCTTCACTACTTCATCCCTCAGAGCTACCCATTCTTCTTCTACTGTATTTCTTTCCCCCATTCCTGTCAATTGTTCCCTTATGCTCTCCCTGAAACTCTGTACAACCTCTGGTTTAGTCAGTTTATCCAGGTCCCATTTCCTTAAATTCCCACCTTTTTGCTGTTTCTTGAGTTTTAATCTACAGTTAGTAACCAATAGATTGTGGTCAGAGTCCACATCTGCCCCTGGAAATGTCTTACAATTTAAAACCTGGTTCCTAAATCTCTGTCTTACCATTATATAATCTATGTGAAACATGTCAGCATCTCCAGGCTTCTTCCATGTATACAACCTTCTTTTGTGATTCTTGAGCCAAGTGTTAGCTATGATTAAGCTGTGCTCTGTGCAAAATTCTACCAGGCGGCTTCCTCTTTCATTTCTTACCCCGAATGCATATTCACCTACTATGTTTCCTTCTCTCCGTTTTCCTACTGCCAAATTCCAGTCACCCATGACTATTAAATTTTTATCTCCCTTCACTATCTGAATAATTTCTTTTATTTCATCATACATTTCTTCAATTTCTTTGTCATTTACAGAGCTAGTTGGCTACTAGTTGTACTACTATGGTAGGCATGGGCTTTGTGTCTATGTTGGCCACAATAATGCGTTCACTATGCTGTTTGTAGTAGCTTACCCGCAATCCTATTTTTTTATTCATTATTAAATCTACTCTTGCATTACCCCTATTTGATTTTGTATTTATAACCCTGTATTCGCCTGATCAAAAGTCTTGTTCCTCCTGCCTCCGAACTTCACTAATTCCCACTATATCTAACTGTAACCTATCCGTTTCCCTTTTTAAATTTTCTAACCTACCTGCCCGATTAAGGCATCTGACATTCCATGCTCCGATCTGTAGAACGGCAGTTTTCTCTCTCCTGATAACAACGTCCTCTTAAGTAGTCCTCGCCTGGAGATCCGAATGGGGGACTATTTTATCTCCGGAATATTTTACCCAAGAGCACATCATCATCATTTAACCATACAGTAAAGCTGCATGCCCTCGGGAAAAATGATGGCTGTAGTTTCCCCCTTGCTTTCAGCCATTCGCAGTACCACAACAGCAAGGCCGTTTTGGTTAGTGTTACAAGGCCAGATCAGTCAATCATCCAGACTGTTGCCCCTGCAACTACTGAAAAGGCTGCTGCCCCTCTTCAGGAACCTTACGTTTGTCTGGCCTCTCAACAGACACCCCTTCATTGTGGTTGCACCTACAGTACGGCTATCTGTATCGCTGAGGCATGCAAGCCTCCACACCAACGGCAAAGTCCATGGTTCTAGGTGGGGGGGGGGGGGGGGGGGAGGGGGGGGGATATCATCTAATAGCTGTAACAGAAAAGTATTTCAGTATTTTCCTTGTTGATGTTTATTTGTTCAACTTGATAATTTTGTATGTTTCGAAACACAATAAAAGTCTTGAACATATTTGGATCAAAACTGCAACATAAATACCAAAAGCAATGTATTTCTGAAGCACAGGAAAGGGCATTCATGAAATGGATAAACCATTGCTGTAGTTTAGATATTCAGTCTCCTAGTGTTATTTGAACACACAAAACCAGATGTCTACATACCACAGTATGACCATTAACTGAAAATTCTATGAAGTGTAATTAGTTACTAATCTGACAGGATTGCTAAGAGTTAATTTTATGCAAGATCAAGGTAATAACTGTGGAAGGTGTCACGTGTGTGTTTAAGTGTTGTGGCTACTTTTATTTTTAAATTTATTTTACATGTCTCCTTCCATGGGACCAAATTGAGGAGCATATCTCCAAGGGGCATGAGACATGTCAGTACATAAACTTACAACATGAAAAAAATAAAGAAAAAAAAAAAAACAGCCAGAAGTTTAAGTAAACACAATCAACAATATAACATAGGAATCAGCTTAATTTTTCAAGGAACTCCTTGACAGAACAGAAGGAGTGCCCCATCAGGAAGCTCTTCAGTTTCAATTTGAAAGCATATCGTTTACTACAAAGATTTTTGAATTCTTGTGGTAGCTTATTGAAAATGGATGCAGCAGTATACTGCACACCTTTCTGCACAAGAGTCAGGGAAATGCAATCCCAGTGCAGGTTGGATTTCTGCTTAGTATTAACTCAGTGGAAGCTGCTAATTTGACAAAATAAGCTGATATTGTTAACATGAAAGCACAATAAAGAACATATATATTTAGAGTCCAATGTCAGAATACCCAGACTAGAGAACAGGGGTCAACAAGAAATCCAAGAACTTACACCACTTATGGCCCGAACTGCCTATTTCTGAGCCAAAAATATCTTTTGAGAATGCGAAGAGCTACCCCAAAATTTAATACTACTATGTGTACACCATTAGATGTTTGCTTCAATTGCTGAGACAAGTATATTTCTTGGAGCTGTCAGTGGCCAGTATTTGTTAAAATTTACGTTTTGAGAGAGAGACACGTTAAGGTAACATTGCTGTCAACTTTCATATTAATTTGGCACAGTAGTTGAAAAATGTTGAAATAGAAGTCACTACATAAAGGGCACCCAGACAATATTTTAGCATTATTATTAGTTTTGTCTTTACCACTGCGATGTGAGTGCATTTATTAAAAATAATTTTCTTTACTAAGTGAACTAGTAAGTGTCAAGAGTGCAGTGAGCTGTTGACTTCTTTGCGTAGGAGATGAGTAAAATCTATTTGCTTTGAGTTACGTGAATGTTAGGTACTGCTCCATTTTTGTTATATGTATTCCTGCAAGAAAAATGGGTAAAATTTTATGATACCCAGGAATATGACACACAGCTTGCTTTTGAGCTTTCCCTCCTCCTATAATTTGGTTTTTGGACATATGAAAACTTCTGAAAACTTCTGAAAAAAGCATTGTACAGAAAAATGTTTAAAGGAATATTTACTCATTGTGACCAAATAATTACTAAAATCATTTAAAAAAATTCTTGTTATAAAGATTTGTATTTCAGATAATGTAGTCTGTGTGATAGACACTGCTTTGTTCTTTGCAGTATCTTCATAATGCTATATAAACTTTAAAAGGCATACTGGTGGCTGTTTTATCTCAGAAACCTACGACAGTAATAAAGTATGTTTCCAATGTCACTGACTGTGAAATTTAATTCATACAAACTTTGTTGTTAAATGCAAAACACAGTCATTATTCTGTTTGCTAGTGAAGGCAGGTCAGTGTGTGTGTCTATATATATATATATATATATATATATATATATATATATATATGATAGGATTGAAGGAAGTAAGCAATAATTTATAAATGTTGAATTTAAATGCTAGAATCTAAAATACATTTGACATGGCAGTAAGTTTCTATTAGTCTGGACTTCATTGTTGCAATTTGTGTTACATAAGATAACATAATGCACTAATTTTTTTCCTTATGAGTGACGGTAGATCTCCTAAGTGGAATGTGAATGTAATTGTCTTTGTTCTGGTGTGTCTGCTCGCATGGTATAGTTCACCAGTTTATCTTCTATATTCTGTTACATTTAGTTATATTACAACTTTTATCTTTTTGATACAGAAATACTTGGCACATATTATTCTCATAATGTCAGTTATTGTATCTGAATTCTATGGTAACAAGGCAGTGCTTGTCGAAAAGTCAGTCTGTAATTTGTCAACAAAGTCTGTTTCTATTACTTTGTGTATGACTCATGACAGATCTTGAAAGACAAGGGGGGACAGAAAAAGTGGGTGTGTGGCTGTTGGTCACACTATTATGATTGGCACATCCCCCAATTCCAAATAAACATGTACACACCTTGCTGGGATGTTCAGTCTTTGCTTGGTGGTTGCCAAGGATGAAGCTCTGCCCAAGTGTGAGGCTCACACAGTTATACTGTTTTTAAGTGAAGAAGATGTTAAACCTATTGAAATTCAAAGCGAACCATGCGTGAAAATCGGCACCTTACTCATTATGATTTCTGCGTTTCAGTTCCTGAGTTTTCCTGAAGCACTGTGCACAAGATTGTAACAGAAAAGTTACAATATCAAATGATGTGAGCAAGGTGAGTGTCATAGATGTTGCTGTAAGACCACTAACTGCAAATTTCTTCACCGCTTTGCACATGAAAATAACAGCTTTTTTGACTAGATTATCATGGGTGACTGATTGTAATTGCTCCTCTTTACACCTGAGACCAAACAAAAATCACACAAGTAGTAGTAGCATTAATCTTTGCTGAAGCTGAAAAATTCAAAGACTGTTTGGTGGTAAAGGCATTTAAACTATGTATTGAGATCAGACGAATTTATTATTAGTTGACTTTTTGCCTGCTGGGAGCACAATAAAGAGTGGCAGGTACTGTGAATCACTGGAAGAATTTCATATGCACAGTTCAAAAACAGATAGGAGAAATGTTGAGCTAGGACTGAAGTATTCTTCCGCAACTTTGCTTGCATAGACATATGTCAAACTATTGCTCTCTTTGATGTGTCAGTAGAACATTATCACCCACCTATGCTATGATTTGGATGCACCCAGTGACTACCACCTGTTCCCAAAGATGGGAGATCATTTGGCTGGAAGACAATTCACCTGCAATGAAGAGGTGAAACATGGGGCTCAGTGCTTCCTCAAGAACTTTGACAGTGTGACGTGCATACAAAAACTGTCACAGCATCTATAAAAATGCATTGACCAAAGTGATGACAATGCAGAAAAATTATGGTAAATGTTCACCTTTTAAAATGATGTAAATATTTTGGGAAACTTTTTTATTTATTAAAAAAATTAAGACCTTTCTTTTAAATTTTCCCTCATAGGTAATTAGTGGGAAATGTTGCAGAATCAACTGGGTAAGCACAATCCCTGAATGTACTTGGGGAGGGGTGGACTTAAGTATTAAGTAGCTATGATTAATCTGTATGATTAATCTGTGAGAGGCCAGAAGTGGAGGTGTAATGAATGGCTTCCATATGAGAAAAGTAAGTAGATTTTAATGCAATTTGGGAACATGTTTTCACTGCTAGGTGTGGTTATTTTTTTGTTTTGTTTTGTTTATTCATTATAGTCCATTGCTCCATCATTTCATTGTTGTTTTGAGAGTTAATAAATTCGTTTGGAGTGACATCTAACAGCAATGTTTCTTTCTTCATTTGATATTATTAATAACATTGTAAGACATACACAGTTTGTGATAAGAAAAGTACTAACATTTTGCATTGTCTTTCTTGGTTGTATGATTGAAATTTATTATGAGAAAAAGGGAAATGCCTTTCTGTGCCACTGAGTTTGTATGTAGATACCTAATGGCCACCAAGTTGAATTTTAATAACAAGAGTTTCCGTAAGAGGGAATTTCTATTTTATGAACACATTTCAAGTATATGAGTAAAATTATCATTTGTAGGAATAAGCAAATGAAGAAAGAAAATGATGTATCTAACACATGTTGTTTTGAAAGGCAAAAGCCACCATTGTAATTGACAATAAGAATTATTTCATATGTAGAGAATTTCTTTGAGCCCTCCTCTTCCCTAAGCTGGCTCTGAAATGGCTCATTGCCTTTTTGTGAGACATTGGTGTGAGCAGAGTTAGACTGAATTCATTCATTATCAAGAAGTAATTTATTTTACATATATTTTCTATATTACATGTATTTCTATATCACATATGGTGTCTAGTTTTAAAAGTATGTGTCCTTTAGTGTCGCCACCAGTGGACATTATGATGGAGGCAGATGAGCTGGTATATGTAGTGCATTGGAATAGCATAGAAACCAGTCGTGGAGGGCACACATGATACATAGTGTGGGTAGACTTGCTGCAGAGGTATTGACCAATGGGTGGCAATAAGCCAGGTGGCAGTACCTAAATTTTGTTGTTAATATATGTAAGTGTTTTATATGATGAAAAATAAATTGAATAGGTGTTTAGTGCAATCTGTTGCAATTGTCTTTTAATACAGGTGTGATCTAAATGATTTTGGACACACAAACCTAGGGATGTTTCATGTGTTTAACAAAAAGAGTTAATATATGCCCAGACTTTGAATTACGACTTGAGTGGAAACATTTAATACGCACTCATATTTATTCATTTAAATGTCATTTCATTATTTAATGTTCATTTTGTGATCATAATCCTCCCCCCCCCCCCCCCCCCCCATGCCCCCCGCCCCTCCAGAAATAGCCGCCATTTTGAACTTCAGTTATTTTGATATAGTAAGAAGCAACCACAACTGAAGTTCAGATGAAACAGTTCTTAAGATAAAATTTTCAGTACATGAAATATATTCATCTGCTCTATTTTGTGAATGCTGTTGTAGGATATATAAGTTATTACAAGATTAAAAAAAATTATTCCCTGAAAGAAAAAATATTTACTATAAAAGGTATGTTGATAACAATATTGTTGTTTAGAGCTGATCATGCAGAAATGCAACATATGATGGCTAGTTTTAACAGTATGTATCCTTTAGTGTTACCACCAGTGCACATCATGATGGAGGCAGATGAGCTGGCAATTGTAGTGCAGTGGAACAGTGCAGAAATCAGTCATGGAGGGCATACACAATATGTAGTATTGGGAAACCCACTGCAAACTCATGGATGGCAATATGCTGGGTGGCAGTACCTACATTTTGTTGCCTTCACCCCATTCCTGTCCCCTGGGCAAAGCCTGAGTTGCAGCATTAACAAGAACAAGGCTTTGTTTCTCTTATTTAGATGGGTCAGTGGACCAACTCTTTGGTGGTGACACAAAAGCCTGATGGTGCTATGTACCTTGGCAGGGACTGTTAATGCACTGTGTGTCCAAGCCCATGACCAGCAGAGCTGCTGGCAAAGTCATTGAGGGACCAGCATTTTTCATGCATCGAGTGTCTACCTGCAATCGCTGTTGCATGCAGCCTCTTGGACTTTCTTTGAGCTTTACCAGTTTAATCACTTGCATTTTGGAGTCTTGTCTGCACCAGGAATGTATCAATAGTATTTGGAGCAGTTGATTCAGGACATTAAATGTTGTGTCAGTTACCTTAATGACATGTGATTAAGAGCCTCTACAAGAGAGGAGCATTTAGAAAACCTTCAGTCAGTTTTCCAAAGCCCCTGGGATAGCCTTCAGTGCAAGCTGGAGTAGTACACTTTTTTCCTTCCCACAGATGTATATATTGGGTCATGTGCTTAGCAAAGATGGCCTATTGACAGAGGATTACATGAAAGCCATCATCAGTCTGCTGGTGCCCAAGAACCTGAAGGAACACCAATCTTTTCTGGATAAGATTTTGTATTATGGCCAATTTATTCCCTGCACACATCTGCCATCCTCTTTTAACAGACGTCACCAGAAAGGCATTAAGTTTGTCTGGTCTGCAGATTGCCAATGGGCTGTTCAGTCTCTCAAGTAGTGTTTGTGCTCTGCTCCCTGTTTGACTTCTTTTACATTCTGTAAACCTTTAACCGTGGTCTGTGACATGTCACAGTATGGCATTGGGGCAATTCTTTCCCTTAGGAATTGGGATAACACTGAACAGCCCATTGCTTATTCATCAAAAGCACTTTCTGCTATGCAATGTAATTATTCACAGATGGAAAAGGAGGCATGAGCTATTATTTTCAGAGCTAAAAAGTTCCACATGCTTGTTTGGCATGCTTTTCCTCCTCATAACTGACCACAAGCCACTAGTTTCCGTATTTGGCCCACGTTCGAAGTTGCCTGATAAGGCTGCTTACTGATTGCAGAGATGGACGCTCTTTCTCGGTTACTGTCGCTATGACATTGGCTACCGTTCACTCAGTGGCTCAGAGATGAGTTCAATATGTAACATTTTTTTAAAATTATTTGCTCAATAACATAAACTGTCTGACAGGGAGCAAAGCAAGTTTTAAATCAAATTTAAAATCATTTCTAGTGGACAATTTCTTCTACTCAGTTGGCGAATTTGTACTTAAAAACTGGTAGCCAGTTAAAAAAATAATACATTTCTCATAAACTGACTTGTTCCACATCATTTTGTGCGGCTGGTCCTGGCGGAGGTTCGAGTCCTCTCTCGGGCATGGGTGTGTGTGTTTGTCTTTAGGATAATTTAGGTTAAGTAGTGTGTAAGCTTAGGGACTGATGACCTTAGCAGTTAAGTCCCATAAGATTTCACACACATTTGAACATTTTTGAACATCATTTTGATAATAGAAATGTTCAGATTCTTTATGGAACATCTACCCAAGTAATTGTCCAGCATGCCAATCCTGATGTGCTATTGTGGCTACATGTGGGGCCTGATCAGGAGTTTGAGAGGAAGGAGGCTCTTGCTTTTGGGCTGGATGATGCCTTGCAGCAACCCCTGTCCAATTTTCCATTGATGGCATGACAGGAGAGTTCACTACTGCCCTTACCACTGACCAACTTTTCTGGAAGATATTTTTGCTATTAAGATGGGTTGGTTTTAGTGTGTCTATTCAGAAGTGGATGTGGTTAGGCATATCTTTTCCCTCCTATGTGAGTAATTGAGGGGGTTCACATGTGTGCGCTACAGAAACATTGATGAGGGAAAAAGCGACACTGAGGGTGCAGCAAAGCCCTCCACAAAAACTTCTGAGCACTCAGAAACAAGTAACATACAATCGGACGAACTTGAGGATGTAATACAATACTTCGATGTGAAATTCCACATAACCACAAAGGTTACTGCTGCAAAAGTACTAGAGTTGAAACACAAAGTCACTCATTGGGCAATGTCATGTGCAAAACTGACTGGCTGTATAGAACAGTTAGAAAAAGAAAATAACTGGTTTAGGGAAGAAAACAAAAACAAGATGGTCAGTTGGTTTGCTAGTGTGGCAGCTGCTGCTCCACTCATTCAGGTGGTCACCATAGAATCAAAGATTGAGACCACACAAGCCAATCAAGGTAGCACACTATTCGTCAAATCCAAGGACAAGAAAGATGCAAATTGTGTACAAGCATGTCGGACAGAGCTATTTGCTCCGAAGAAAGAAAAGATAAGAAAAAACAAAATGAAGACAGCAAACAGTGTAGTCATAAATGAAACAGAAACAGCAGAGGAAATCGGGAAGCTGATACAGAATTTGGAGCTAAATAAAGAAGTGATATGCGAGACAACTAGGAAGGGTAGGCTGAAAGTGAAAGTGTATGACATCCCAATTACCATGGCAGAAAGTGAGTTAATTGAGTCACTGTACGAGTGTAGCTTGGAGTGAATGACAGACAGGAAGCAGTGCTTAGTAGAAACAAAAGTCAGGTTTAAAACTGGCCCGTGGGAGAAGCTGACTGTAAATTATACACTGGAGGTAAATCCGAAAGTCAGATCAGAATTGGTTTTGCAGAAAAGAATATAGATTGGTTTTCAATCAACCACTGTGGAGGACTACACTGCTGTCAGAAAATGCTATAACAGCCACAACTGCGGGCACATTGCAAAGTACTGTGAGGAAAACCGACATGCTCCCTCTGTGGAGAGTTTGACTGCCTAAAAAAGAATAGACTCCTGTGTGCATACTATGTGCAAAAAGGAAGACGTCTTGCATCTAATGAGGTAAAGACTGTGTGATGTGCCATATGTTCTTGGAGCAGGAAATTCAAAAAACCAAATATGGATTCTGAACCATTGTGTAAGCTGCTGGCAAACATCACAGGGAACCACAGAACAAATACAAATGCAGAAAATATCACATTGACAATTGAAGAAGGTGAAACACTGTCCAGGAAGACAACTATTAAATCCTAGACACTGATCCAAACAGATTACAAAATTAGCTGTCATCATTGTAAGACATGGAGACCTCCACCAAAAAGAAAGTGAGATGCGGAAAGAGCCAAAATATTCTGGTCCACTGTGAAGGGCAGAACGAGAAAAGACGTGGTGACATAAACTGAGAATGTGACTGACCATATAGACAAGGGAAATAATGAGATGGACAGTGGAAAGGTCAATAGTAAGAATAATGGAGAGAAGGAGTGGAGTTTCGGGGAGTGGCTAAGAAGAAAGGAAAACAAGGAACAGACAGCATGCCTACCTCTAGACAAGGAAGACTTAAAGAGGGACACACTGTCAAATTCAGAAAAAGTTGAAAGTGCAATAATTGCAAGGTGTGACAGCACGTAACACATTTTAATATTGGAGTATGATAGCATGCAATAGCTAATAGAGGAAGATTTTGAAAATTTTCATATGACAGTGGTAATTAGGAAAAAGATACAAACAGTGGTGGACAGGGCATGAAAAATGGAAGAAGTTTATAGCCAGACTGCAGCCTGTTTACGAACTGTGTGTAAATGCAATGAGATTGGCCGAATTAGTGGAAATGCATGTGTTATCCATAACATTAAGACACCTGGTTAGGCACAGTCATCCAAAAGGCTATACCATAAATTTTCCTGTCATGGAGGAAGTTGATCATATTCAGCTCATTGTCAATAACTTGCCTACAAGTACGAAGTAACTGTAGAGTCTGTTTGATGTTGTCTTTAAGAGGAGACAGAAGACACTTGATATTGGGCATGCGTGCAGGCAATTAGTGATGACACGTGGCCAAATTGTGTATGATTACAGGTTACACAGACCCCACAGCTATGAGTTATGTGTTCGCAAGGTTCCTGTAGCTTTCACTTATAATCAAATCACACCCCAGTGGCAAAGGGAGAGAGACAAATGTTTAAAATCAGCCAGATAAATGTAATGGACAGTGCCATGGTGTTGCAAGAACTTGGGAAAGAGTTAAAGGAGTTCAAGCTACACACACTATGTATACAGGAGCTTTATTCTAGATATGGGCCATTACCTCACACGCCAGTTTCAGCACAGATCATGACGTCAGGTCAACATCCAATGGCCATGATTGTGGTGCCAGAGAGAGACATAACAATGACAAGGATACATCAACTCTGTGACAAGCACACGGTGACAATAGAAATAATGACTGCCATAGGAAAATTTTACGTAACTAATCAATATTTTCAATATTCAGCAGATACAACCACACACAGAAAACTTAAAAATGGCAGCAATACTGGGCTGACACAATAGACACATTTTCGTAATGGACACAAAAGGGAAATCAGAATTGTCGAATACCAGAGTAATGGATGAAAGAGGGCTCTGCTTCAGGACATTGTACAAGAACTTGACCTTTATGTCATGAGTAGGCCACTCAGCTAACTACTTTCCAAAATCGTACACGTGCAGCAACAAGTGTAGATATCACCCTCACAAACTCGAAAGTCAGTGACCACATTGCCAGCTGAAAGGTTTGTGATGGACTTACAACAATTGATCATAATCTGATTTAGTTCATAGAAGAAATAAAAGAAATTACAAAAGACTTTAAAAATAATAAAGTGCCTGGAGAGGATAATATCGTTGCTGAACTATGGAAGTGCTCTTGTAACAACATGATACAATGTCTATCAGAAATACTCAAAGAAATCTGGACAACACGCAGCTTACCACCAGATTGGACATCTGCACTAATACATCCACTACATAAAAAATGGAAGAAAACATACCCTAGCCTTTATAGGGGAATCTCTCTCTTAGCAGTGACCTGTAAGATCTTGTCTAAGACACTTTTAAAAAGAGCAGAAGAAATACTTGTCAAACAACTAGGAGAGTATCGGGCTGGATATAGGAAGGCAATGTCATGTGCAGAATATACAGGGTGATTCAAAAAGAATACCACAACTTTAGGAATTTAAAACTCTGCAACGACAAAAGGCAGAGCTACGCACTATCTGTCGGCGAATTAAGCGAGCTATAAAGTTTCATTTAGTTGTACATTTGTTCGCTTGAGGCGCTGTTGACTAGGCGTCAGCGTCAGTTGATGCTAAGATGGCGACCGCTCAACAGAAAGCTTTTTGTGTTATTGAGTACGGCAGAAGTGAATCGACGACAGTTGTTCAGCGTGCATTTCGAACGAAGTATGGTGTTAAACCTCCTGATAGGTGGTGTATTAAACATTGGTATAAACAGTTTACAGAGAATGGGTGTTTGTGCAAAGGGAAAAGTTCTGGACGGCCGAGAACGAGTGATGAAAATGTAGCACGCATCCAGCAAGCATTTGTTCGCAGCCCAGGAAAATCGACTCGCAGAGAGCTGCAAATTCCACAATCAACTGTGTGGAGAGTCCTACGAAAAAGGTTAGTTATGGAAACCTTATCGCCTGAAATTGGTTCAAGCACTGTCTGCAGCTGATAAGATTAAAAGAATCGATTTCTGTGATTTTATCCTTTCTCAAATGGAAACAGATGAATCTTTCATTTCAAAGATTGTGTTTAGTGATGAAGCAACTTTCCACACTAACGGGAAAGTCAACCGTCACAATGTCTGTATATGGGGCACTGAGAATCCGCGGGAAACAACTCAGTATGAACGTGACTCGCCTAAGGTGAACGTTTTCTGTGCCATTTCAGCCAATAAAGTTTTCGGTCCCTTTTTCTTCGAAGGTGCTACTGTAACTGGACTACAGTATCTGGAGATGTTAGAGAATTGGCTGTTCCGTCAGCTCGAACAAGAAGCACAACAATTCATATTTCAGCAGGATGGAGCGCCATCACATTGGCACTTATCTGTCCGTAACTACCTGAACGACAACTACCCGAGGTGGCAGCCCGTGACAGAGCACTTCATCACTGGCCTCCAAGAAGCCCTGATCTTACCCCCTGCGATTTTTTCTTATGGGGGTATGTTAAGGATATGGTGTTTTGGCCACCTCTCCCAGCCACCATTGATGATTTGAAACGAGAAGTAACAGCAGCTATCCAAACTGTTACGCCTGATATGCTACAGAGAGTGTGGAACGAGTTGGAGTATCGGGTTGATATTGCTCGAGTGTCTGGAGGGGGCCATATTGAACATCTCTGAACTTCTTTTTGAGTGAAAAAAAAACCTTTTTAAATACTCTTTGTAATGATGTATAACAGAAGGTTATATTATGTTTCTTTCATTAAATACACATTTTTAAAGTTGTGGTATTCTTTTTGAATCACCCTGTATATTAAACTTAAAGAACATAATAGAAATGAAGAGAATCAGGAACTTAAAATATGTAATTACTTTTGTGGATAAAAAAGCCTATGATGCAGTTGACAGAAATACACTGCTTGATATCTTAAAAGAAACGACTGAAATAATTAAATCAACTTTGACAAAAACAAAATTGAAAGTAAAATTTACAGGAGAGCTCACAAAATCATTTGAAATAAAGTCAGGTATCCAACAGGGAGATGGTTTGTCACCTCTGCTTTTCAGCTGTGTGTTAGAGAAGGTAGTTCGAGAGATTCACCTAGGAGGAAATCAAAACAAGATCACTGTTGACTGTTTAGCTTTCACAGATGACATGGCACTGATTACAGATTCGCTAGATAATGCCCAAGAACAAATAAAAGAACTGCAAAAACAAGTAGCCAAAGTAGGACTACAAATATCCTTTGAAAAAAAACGAAGTTCATGGCAGGCACCTGTGATGCCCCCCAAAATATTGCAGTTGAAAACAATACAATACACAAAACAGATCCCTTTAGATACCTAGGAGAGTGGATTACATACAATGCAAAAGGAAAGAGAGCTTTAGGAACAAGAGTGCATAAAATGGAAAGAGTGTTTCATATGATCAAAATTTTCATAACAAAAAATCCTTGTCCTGGAACACGAAATCAAGACACAACCACAAAGTGGGCACACCTGAAGCTCTGTATGCAGTGGAAACACTTAAACTAACAAGAAATTGAGATCTTGAGAAACTAGAGAAGGTCGAAAGAAGAATTTTAAGGCAATACTAGGAGCTAAAAGGAACGATAATGCTGAATACAGGCTAAGACCAAACAGAGATCTATACATTAAAACTGAAAAACTAACTGATGTAATTAGGGAGAGAAGACTACAGTTTTTAGACATATATTCAGAATGGATAACAACAGACTAACCAAGCAGATATTCACATTACTCAATAGCTACAAATCCAAGCCTGTATGGTTCATATAGACTTAAAAAGGACTTGGACAACGCTGGAATTACAATAGACACAATATAAAACAGAACACATTTTAGAAAGGCAGTTCAAACGGCAGACTTTCAGGAGATACAGAAAACAACTAGACGAAAGTGGACTCAAGAAGAAAGGGAACAACACTTTAAAGGGATGAAGGAAATTTGGAAACTAAGGAAATCTTAATACAATGAAGAGTAGCCAAAGTTGATTCATCATACCCTCCAAATGGGTTATTCGAAAGGAGGAGGAGGAGGAGGAGGAGGAGAAGAATTCAAGATACAACCAGTGCAAGGAAGTGGATTTGATGTTGATGCCAAAGTGGACAAATTGGTGCTAGCACTGCAGATGACACACAAAAAGTCAATCTCAACATTTGGTAGCAAGTCAAAAGTATTTTAAATTCCCTGTAGCCGCACCCTATGGTCTTTAAGACATAAAGCAAGGCAGGCAAGGAGATACTATTGGAGATCTTTGGAAGTGACAGAACAAAGAAGGCTAATTTTCTATCGAACAGTCTAAACAACAACATAAAGATATACTAATATGGGAAATGAGAGTAGAAAAAGGGGAGGCATACATTAAGGAGCAAATGGTAACAGGTGTTTGGGGTTCCCCATACAAAATTGCAACAAATAATGTTGGTCACCCACTGTATTAACTCTGAGAAGATCTGATGGCATGATGACAACAGACTGGGAGACACCAGTTCAGTACCTACTCAGAACTTTGTTGCCAGATGATACAATGACAGAAGACACACAGTTCCATCAGAATTCTTACTTTGAATTGCTAGAGGAGCATGTGAATAACAGTGTTGTGATTCCATTTGCCCACGAGAAAGTGAGACTGACAGTAATAAAGTTAAAGAAGAAGAAACAACCAGGACCTGATAGAATTCTAGCAGAAGCATTGCATCAGTTAGTGGACCAAATTGTGGCACATACAACTATATTACTAAGCGAATGTATTTTGGATGGTTGGGTGCCCAGAATCAGGAAAATTTCAAAAATCATTATGAAAAAAAAAAAAGTGGAAGATGAAGCCCCAAGAGAACAGAAATCTTGCAGGCCAATTTCCTTGGTAAATGCTCTATCCAGAGTACAGGAAAAGCTACTGTGGTGCCACCTGAGGGTTCATAGATGGTTAGTAGGCATGAGCCCCTGCAGTTCAGCTTCAGGAAAGCAAAGTCCACGGTGAATATTCTGAACACCTCAGATGACAAGTACATTATTGGGATAATGACTGATATTGTTGGGGGTGTTTGATAATTTATGGTGGCCATCCCTATTCAAAAGACTGAAACAGATGAGCTGTCCAAGGTGTCTCTATAACAGTATGTGAGATTAATGCACAGACAGGCAGGTGCAATTAGAATATCCTGGAAAGAAAATTGTGAAAGACATCTCCCAATGCTGCCTACAGGGCACTGTTTGTGTTCCAGAATTCTGCAATGTTGGTGTAGAGCCAGTACTGAACCAACTTCAGAGTATAACACACATCAGGTACTGATTCACCTACACAGATGTTCTAATAATTATAGTCTCTGCTAACACAAGGGCTAAATTAGGAGAAAACAGTAGGGTAATTGTTGAAGGACTAAGAAACTGGTGCACAGAAAACAAACTAATTGTAGCAGCATCCAAAACAGTCTGTATGTTACTAAAAGGAATGTTATCAAGAATGAGAAATCCAACAGTCAGAATAAGTGACCGGAATGCGTTAGGAAATAAAACAGTCTATAATATAATAAGGAATGAGAAACTGTGGCATAAGTTGAACTTGCTCACCCCTAAGATATCAGATTGGCTGAGAGACAACCAAGAAGAGGTCTTACATCATGATAACGAGAACACACCACAGCGGAAAACCCACCTACAATATCCTTCTGGAAGTAGTGAGGAGACGAGGCTTGGAGAGGACCAGGAAGGACTGCCTGAGACTGGCAGCCATCTCCTAATCTCTACAGTGTGGGTGGCACAGCAGCACAGCCCCTGTGAATCCTGAGTTGCACCTCTGCACACAGGGGGTTAACCATCTAGACAAATAAGGGATCCATCTTGGTTCTAATACCAAGTACTCTAATACCAAGTACAATAGTGTTGTGTTGTGTAGTGCAGTGCTTTCTAAAATAATGTTGTAGTAGCATAGTCGAGAATTATAAATTACAAAATTTGTGATCTACCAATGCCGTATAGTGTAATAGACTAGTACTGTGTTTCTTCTGGAATCCAGATGAACAAATGTCTGTGTGCCAGATGGCCAAATGGTAGTGCACAAACATAATAATAGTAATAGTTGTTTCAAAGTAGTCAATCTATTTGTATTTCCTCCTTTAAATAGCATAATGCTCAGTTTTCACTACATATTTGAAATTATGTTAAATTGTTATGTGCTTTACTCACGCCAATTGATGTGCCAGCATTCAGTTGATTCTTTTGCAGAGATAACAGTTTAAAAGAAAATAGTAAATAAATAAATAAATAAATAAATAAATAAATAGCTATATATGTGAAATTCTGTCGTCGCTCTCACATTGCATATTTGCATACTCCAGTTGGTGCTCGCATTGTACTGGGGTATGACCCATGTGAAGGAGTGGCGCGGTGTCATGGTTACTGGCTGGCAGTCGATCCTGGCATCAAATGTGAAGCATTCTTGTGGGGTCTGTGCTCTGAACTAGGCTGCACCACCATGCCCATTTTCTCTGAAGCTGGTCCCAGAGCACCCTTGGGACAGGATGCACATCAATTTTGCGGGTCCATTGTTGGACAACATATAGTTGTTGGTGGTTGATGCATACTCCAATTTCTCGTATGTAGCCAAGTTGTCTTCCACTTTGTCAATTGCCACTGTTTGCCTGTGTTGTCAATTGTTTTTACCATTGAGGGTTCCCTCAGGACCCTTGTTTTTGATAATGTTAGGCAATTTGTGTTGTGCAAGTTTGAACTCCCAGGTCTGCAATTTGGTTCTTGTTATTTGGTCGGTGACAGTGGTGACTGTTGGGTGTCATTTTGGGCCACATGGCTCAACAGCTATTTTTTTGATGGATGTCAATAAGGTGCAGCTGACCTGTCATGCAAATCAGTTGCACCCACACCCTATTAGAATATCACTGCTCTTGCCATATGTTCAACCAGGGAGCAGGTTTGGTAATGATGTTCCATTTACGGGTCCCCAGCTGTGGGTATATTAATGCCTACATAAAACAGTTGCAAAAGTGTTTGGGAAGAAAAATGTCAAGACTTCAAACAAAATAGCCTTATCATAATGCTGACTATGTGGTTGGAGAGGTTTGCATGTTTGTGTGAAGCTGAGGACTATTTTGGCAGTAGGATAGCTACTGACAGGGTCTCCCAAGTAAGACATGTCTCAGCGAATGAACCTAACAAAGGGTGTCACATAGCACCCCCTGTCTTTCCACGTTATTTCCATTGTCTTATTTGCCAACTAGGGATACCAGCAATGCCTCTCAGTAAATAGCCTTACACTGACACTTTGAAAGCAGAGGGGCTTGATGATACCTCAGATACCCAGACATTGGGTGTTGAACCATTGGAATATGGTTGATGTAGAAAACAGCCAAAGTTGCAAGATTGTAGTTCTTTTTATTTAATTTGTGACTAGTTTTGTATTACCGGAACCTGTTCTCAAATCATCCAAACAGCAAAATGGATGGTTTGAAAATGTGTCCAGGTAACCCAAAGCTGTTCACCAGTTAAATAAAAAAACGAATCTTGCTACTTAAGCTGTTTTATACATCGAACTGGTTAACACAAGTTGCAATGCAGTTGTTAACCCAGCATGCTGGATACCTATAGGAAACTGTTTCTGCAACTGGATTGGGTGATGGGCTAGTCCAAGAAGTGGAAAATGTCATTGAAGAGGGGACCAGATTGAGATCAAAGCCTAGTTTGGGTCACAGAGGAAATGTTTAAGAGAATATAAAGAAAGTCAAAAAATTGTTTCCAAAGAACAAATGAAGGGAATTGAAAGGTTTGAACCTAAGACCTTCGAGAAAAGACTGCCTTTGAGTGAAGGGGGTTATTGAGACTCCTTCCACTTCCAAGACGGGGTAGGAGAACAAGGGAAGAGTCCACTACTCCCATTTTCCAGGTTAACTGTATTGCGAAAAATCTAGGGGGAATCAGACCTATTGTAATGCAACCTTAGATTTTAGGATTACGATACTCCAACAAGGATATCCACTTCTTAACAAAACCTCACAGCAGAAGGAAGTAGTTCATGTGGCTCTCTTTGAAAAGACTGGCAAAGATATAAGTCAGGGCTCCAAATAAAGGAGGGTCTGTCTGGATAGAGATGATATAATCTTTGTTTGTGAGGAGATGGGAACAGCAGTGGCTGAAGAAGATAGTACCATGGGAGGAGGTCTATCTTTTATTCTAGACATCAGAGGAAGTTTTCAAGACTGCAAAGATATTGGTCTCAAATGAAATTTCATTCATGCTGATGATGACAAATGTTTGTTACAGATACTTTGTGATGTTCAGGATGAAACAGTGTAAGGAAGGGAGCATGAGAAAATTTATACTGACCACAGCTTACCTGCCCCAAGGACAGTGCTCTTCCTTCGCAGGAAGTGATGAGACCAGCAGATACTTTTTTGGAGCTCTGGAACATCATATCAGTTGTGCAACTGGATGTGTGATTTTTATCTTACAAAGGCCACAGTTTATAGTAACTGATAGGAAGTCATCAAGTGACACAAAAGTGAAACCTGACATTCCCCAGGGATGGGTTATAGGCCCTCTGCTGTTTCTAATCTATATTAACTATTTGGGAAACAATGTGAACAAGGTGATGATGTCATTTATCATGTGTGGTCTAAAAAATAGCAGTTGATCTTGAACAGTAACAAGTGTGAAAGCCTCCACAAGAGTAATAAAAACAGACTGTTAATTTTCAGTTAGATGATAAACAATATAAATATAATGGTTGGTGATTCTGTTAAATACCAAAGGTTTATAGTTACAAACAACCTAATTTGGAACCATAACATAGAAAATGTTCTTGGGAGGACAAACTTAAGACTTTTTTATTTTCGCAGGAAACTAAACAGGTATAACAAATCTACCCAAGAGGCTGCCTACATTGCATTTCTCTGTCCTCTACTACAGTACTGCTGCATGGTACGGGCTCCTTACTAAAGGTTCAATGAAGGGCAGCTGATGTTGTATTATCACAAACAGGAGAGAGTTTCATGGTCATGATACACAGCTTGAGGTGGCAGTCATTAAACCAAAGACATTTTTCATTGGAGCGAGATTTTCCGCAAAATTCAATCACAATCTTTCTCTTCCAAATGCAAAAATATTTTGTTCACTCTCACCTACATAGGGGGAAATAATCACTGTAACAAAATAAGAGAAATTAGAGCACACACAGAAAGACTTAGCTGTTCATTTTTCCAAAATTCCATTCGAGAAATAGTCTGAAACTGGTTCTGTGAACGATCTGCCAAATGCTTGGATGTGAACTGTAGGTAGCAGTAGGAATGTGGTTAAGTAAACAACTGCTGATTGGTTGCATTGTCAATGCCCATAGCCTAGTGTGGGGGAAGCGCTGGCACACTAATGGCAGAGGTGAAATACCTACTGGCGAGCAATCTAGAGATGCAGATTCTTCGAACCATTTGGCAAGAATTTGAGTGACTTCCCAAAATTGTGGAAGTGACTGTTATGTAGAGGACAAGGGGTTATTTTTAGGAACTATGGTGTGTAATTGTGATTTAGTGTGTTTCAGTGCGCGATGCACCAGCCTCACGGCAGACGGTGGACGAATGCAGGCCGGCATGTTATGCAGGTGACACAGTTTTGCAACGAGCGTCGGTATGTGTGTACATGCGCAGCAGCCATCAACAGCCAGAATGCAGCACTAGCAGAATTACGCAGGCGCGGGCTGCGTGTGGCGTGGTTGCGTTAACCAACTCATCGAGAACATTCTAACAAACACATCGCCGCGTAACTGGCGGATTCAGCAGTGGTCTGCACTATTTAAGGGCATCAGAAATGGGCGTTGGCATTCGGTTTGACTGATTGGGTGTTCGGTCACTGTTACGTCATCGTCATCAGTGACGCTGTCCCCGAGGACCAGCCAGCGGAGGGTGTTGCCTGCTGCTGCACCGGCGACTCCTGGCGTATCATGAGCCACCGCGTCTGCGAGCCTGGCCGGGCCTCGTGCCGCCAACTTTCTACCGCCTGCGCAGCTGCTGACTGAGTGCGACGTCATGTTCCCCGGACTGTGCGCATCAGCATGTCTCCACCATGACACAAGCAGTGGGGCTGAGCTATGGGAAAATGTATTGGAAGAACCAACAATAAAGAGGAAGATTGCCAAAAACAGCCATCTTCTTCTACCCAGACACGTCACTTGCTCTGGTCATCCTATTACAGTTATGCCAAATTACAAGCTGCAAAAGGTAGAAAGGTATATATTTACTTACCATTAGATAAATAATTTAAATATGTTATTGCTTCCACGTGGGCCGCCAGCAACCTGATAACACTTCTTTTGTGCTGGTTTTCAAATGTTTGGGTCACCCTGTGTCTGTTTGTTGTGCTGTGCTCGTTTAGCACCAAACACTACAGAAAATGGGTTACTTCTTGTTGTGCATTAAAATACACACACTATTGTTTGTTATTGTTTGCAGACAAGAAAAGCTGCTTTAAAATACACACACTGTCATGTATTAGTGCTAGCAGCCAAGAACAGCTGCTTTACGGTATGTGGTGAAATATTGTTTACAGTTATGAGACGATTGTGCATCTCCTATAATAATTGTGGTTGGTCATCAGTTGTATTAACATTTCAGTGCAAGTTTAGCAAGAAATGGATCGACCTACTTCTGGGCTGCGTATCAAGGAAATGAAGATGTACTCTACCATTAGATAAGGAGGGACAATGCTACTCTCTAAACAACTACCTAGATAAAAGTGCTCCAGTGACTATGACGTTTCTCCTGCATGTGATGATGATCCAGCTTACAACCCTCAAGAATCAAGAGCCTCTTCAGATTTAAATGTAAGTGGTGATGACTCCTGTTCTGAAGTGTTTCGTGATACCATATTGAACTCTGATAATGCAATGAAAATTATATCACAACTGGAAAAAATATAACAAAAGTAATTCTTAATCGGGATACAGAAGTTAATATGTGCACCAATTATATCCCTTCTGATGTTTAGAAAATGCTGGCAACACAACACATAGTGAGCAATATGGTGTTGGAAAGAAACAGATATGCAGCACAGAAACTGTCCAAAATTCCAGGCAAAACAGATCTTGGGCTAGCCAATTGTTTTGACGCTTCTGAGGAAGAAATAGGCAAGTTTATTGGCAGAACACTTAGAGAAAGAACAGAAAAGGAGATGTTACAATGAAACCAAAGGCTGCGCTGGATTACAATAAGACAAAAAAAGGCATTGATCTCAGTGATCAGATTTCTTTGTATTATTCACCATTAGCAAAGGGAGTGAAATGGCAGAGAAAAGTTGCAATGAAACTTCTAGTGGGGACCTCTATAGTAAATGCTTCTATTCTCCATTTTAAAAAGAGCACTTTGAGGGGAAAAATTTATATGGATATGCTGCCTGTGCCGCTCCTATACCATGAAAGAAAGCCCATACTATAAGATAAATTGAGGGGCCGGCAAGAAAATTTCAGTGGCACTGCACATTGTGCTACAAAAGGATTTCCACTCAGGAAGGCAAAAAAAGCAGCAGGCAACAAAACCAAGAAAGTTACAACCTTCTGCAATGGCTAACAGGACAACCTAAAATGTGCATCAGTTGTTTAAATGAAAACCACATTGTGGAATGATTCTTTAAGATTGCAGTGTTTAAATGGTGTGAAGGTTACGTTAATAAGTATTTTTCGTATTGTTTGTGTAAGTTGTGTGTTTTGCAAATAAATTAGTATATCAAAATCTATATAGATAGTATAAATAGATACTATAGAACCAAGAATGGCTGTTTAAGATTGCAGTTGCTAAAGAGTGCAAAGTTTGTGTGAAAACAATTTTTTTGTATTGTTTCCTGTAAGGTATGTAATATCCAAATACAGCAGTGTGGTAACAACATACAACAAAAAAAAAATGTTGCTTCAGGTTCATTTTGGGGTTCAGATGGCCATACTGCAGTAGTTTATGCAGCAATATGCCCCCTTTGTTATAGACAGCCCAAAAAGCACCTACATGGTGAAGTGTCATAAGGGGTATAGTTACGTTTGTGATGTTTGGGACACAGTGACCCAAGATGCATGTCAGTGAAGTTTTCGTCAGGTCACTAGTGGGCCAATATGCAATACAGACAAGATATCAAATGTTCCTCCAGAAGACGAATATTAATAGGGGTAAGGAAACTAGCCGGCCGGAGTGGCCGAGTGGTCCTAGGCACTACAGTTTGGAACCACGCGACCGCTATGGTCGCAGGTTCGAATCCTGCCTCAGGCATGGATGTGTGTGACGTCCTTAAGTTAGTTAAGTTTAAGTAGTTCTAAGTTCTAGGGGACTGATGACCTCAGAAGTTAAGTCCCATAGTGCTCAGAGCCATTTGAACAATTTTTTTGGTAAGGAAACTACCTTCAACAGTAGAAGGAGGGAAGAAGCAACTGACATAACTTTAGGGTCCATCTTAATGGGTAGTTATATCAAAGAATGGCATGTGGCTTTTGAGTCATCCTCATCTGACCATGTGTATATTAAGCTTGGGGTTGAGATTGGTGTTCTCCATACTCGCATCCAGTGATGCCTGTGGGCTGAGGATGACATGGCGGCCAGTCAGTACCATTAGGCCTTCATGGCCTGTTCAAGCAGAGTTTAGTGTTTTTTTTTTTTTTTTTTTAATCCAGTGGATTTAGAGGAAATGACATATGAAGTGAGATCTGGTGCCATCATGACCTCACATTTAGAAAACCATCCCATCACCAAGAAATGTTCAAATGGGAATCTTGGTGGAGTAACAATCTTATGTTCAATTTTGCAGGAAGGAAAGAATAATGGGAAAAATTTCAGCAGGCCTTTGCCAATTACATTCATGCTATTGAGCAAGTGACGCAGCTGTCCTGGAAGGTATTCTGTAAGCAGGTGGAAGGTACAGCTTTCAGGGCTAAACTTCAATATCCTTAAGAATCCAGCACTTCATAAGGCACACTAAGGGGAAGGCTGGATGTTCTCCTCAAGACTCACTTCACTGTGGCAGATAAATCAGACAACAAATTCAATACCAGTGAGGTACTGATTTGCAGTTAACCAACAGAGAACTCAGAATCTGGCAGATAATGTGTTTACGAGGGCAGCTCAATAAGTAATGCAACACATTTTTTTTCTGAAACAGGGGTTGTTTTATTCAGCATTGAAATACACCAGGTTATTCCCCAATCTTTTAGCTACACAACACTATTTTTCAACGTAATCTCCATTCAATGCTACGGCCTTACGCCACCTTGAAATGAGGGCCTGTATGCCTGCACGGTACCATTCCACTGGTCGATGTCGGAGCCAATGTCGTACTGCATCAATAACTTCTTCATCATCCGCGTAGTGCCTCCCATGGATTGCATCCTTCATTGGGCCAAACATATGGAAATCCGACAAGAAATTGTCACCCGCAGCCACATGACACGCAAGCAATTCCGCACAGATGGTTCTCCTTTGCCCTTTATGGTTGAATATCCCAACTGGTGAACAATTGTGACAGCACTACCAACAGAGATGTCAAGTTGAGCACTGAGTTGTTTGATGGTGATCCGTCGATCATCTCGAACGAGTGTGTTCGCACGCTCCGCCATTGGAGGAGTCACAGCTGTGCACGGCCGGCCCACATGCGGGAGATCAGACAGTCTTGCTTGACCTTGCGGCGATGATGACACACGCTTTGCCCAACGACTCACCGTGCTTTTGTCCACTGCCAGATCACCGTAGACATTCTGCAAGCGCCTATGAGTATCTGAGATGCCCTGGTTTTCCGCCAAAAGAAACTCGATCACTGCCCATTGTTTGCAACGCACATCCATTACAGACGCCATTTTAACAGCTCCGTACAGCGCTGCCACCTGTCGGAAGTCAATGAAACTATACGAGACGAAGCGGGAATGTTTGAAAATATTCCACAAGAAATTTCCGGTTTTTTTAACCAAAATTGGCCGAGAAAAAAAATGTGTTGCATTACTTATTGAACTGCCCTTGTACTTTAGAAAATCCAGTGGGCAGTGGGAAAATTTCAACCATCCAAGATAGTGTGCCCAGATGGTATTGTCCTGACTCAACTGCAACTAGCAGGAGAGAGGGATTAATCAGACTCCAATGCAGATTGTATTAGAACCAGACTAGCAGCAGGAGTCATTCCTAATTCGTGAAGGGCAATAATATTTTATTTTGTTTTATTTTGTTATTTTGTTTTGCATTCTGAAGGAAGCATACAAGATCAATCAGTCTGTCCTCCTTTCTTATGTTGACATTAGGAAAAAAAGTGGTTAATGTGCACATTAGGGAAATGAAGTAACTTGACTTTACTGTTCATGAACACCATCATGCACATCAATCAAAGAAACAGCACTTCTACTTGTTGGGAAGATAGAGAAAGCTCTACATTTTGTGGAATTTGCTTTGTATGTGTTCCTGAATATTGAGGGTGCTTTTAGCAGTATGGTCTTTGAATCCATGCTTAAAGCTTGCAGATGCTGCATTATGCTCACTATGTGTAGATGCTGAGTAACCAGACAGCAGAAGTGACGACGACGGATGCAAAAATGGTGATCCACACTTCCAGAGAATGTCCACAAGGTGAGATTTTGTCACCTCTATTGTGGAACCTAATGGTAAATGAACCTGTTAAAGAGTTAAATGCTTGAAGTTACTTTTGTGAAGGATATACAGACTGTTAGACATTTTAATGCTTCACAAATTTGCCAGTATCATTAGAACAATGGCACAATTCACCCTGAACATTGTGCAAAACTGGTCTAAACCACAGAACCTAAGAGAAGAGTTAACCGCAGCAAAGTTGTTGTTGTACTGTTCATGGGACAGCATGTCCAGGACATGTACTGGGTTCTTAAGCTTTTTAATGAAATTCTACAGTGGAGAGGATTGTGAAGAAGCTAGGGGTAACCTGGATGTTAAACTTATATGGGACCCTCATCCAAGGAACATAATTTCCGAGCCAAAAGATGCTCTCGTGTATCCTAGAAGGGCTTGTGGTGTAAACTGGGGTCAAGTCCCAGGAACATGTACTGGATACACACCTCTGCATCAAGACCTATGTGAATTTATAGTGTGACAATACAGTGGAATAAAGCAGAACAGAATGTGGCAGATTTGAAGATTGGGTAGGTGCACATATTGGCCTGCCTGGCTGTGAAACATGGAATTAGTAGCACACCCCTTGGTGGAATGGAGACCTGCTGAACATCCTCCCATTAAATTTTTCGATTGAAATGTAGACAGTGGCAGGGCATCCAGTTTAAAAACTGGAAACCTTTACACTATCCAGAATAACGCATTAATAAGAATGAACCACTATATTGTCCAGAAGAGAGAATGTGGTTTACTGAGGGGTCAAAAACAAATGAAGGTTTTGGGAGTGGGGTACATGGAGCACATTCTAGGCTAGAGAGTGGAATCTCTCTAGGGAAGGTGGCTACACTCCCCAGGCCATCAGACAATGCACGGAGAATCCATTGTGGTGCTAAAAGGACTGTAACATCTACATTTATTCAGACAGCTGAACAGCTCTGGAATCTCTATCACCCCTGCAATGAGATCAAGAATGGTCACAGAATGACAAGAATCCCTTTTAAGGGTAGAGAAAAGCAACAATGTAAACCTGGTGTGGGTACATGATCACATAGGAATTGATGGTAATGAACAAGCTGGTAGTCTGACCATGGCAGGTGCACTGACTCCATTTATTGGACTGGAAACTGCTTTAATCATCACTAAGATGATAGTAAAATCACAGATAGATAGTTGGATCAGGAGGCAAAATGTTGGGGCTAATATTCAGAAACAAAAAATGTGGTAAACTAATAATGTCAACACTGTATTTCAGGAGAATTTCTGCAAACGTGAGCTTGAACGGGAGGCAGATTAAACTCATGGTACATCTAATGACTTGCCATTAGGATGCCAGGGAACACCTGCATGCAATGGGCGCAGGGAAAGAAGCCCCTATGTGCGAAATATCTGGTGTGGGGAATGAACCGTACCACATTTAATCTTCCAATGTGAAGCACTGGAGGCTTAAAGACACAAAATACTTGGATCATTAATCCTAAAGAGTTCCTCTGACACAGATATATCAACATTTTGTTGATAGCGTAGAGATATTTTTCCAAGTTGGGTCTTAACAAAATTTGTTGCACAGAGTGTATTGGACAAAGGAGTACACAATGTTTCAAGACTATATTGCAAGGGGAGCTAAAGAAAAATCTGCCTTCTGTAATCACATTATAAGCATGCAATACAAGATATAGAGAATAATCTTGAAATTTTGTATAGTACCCCCGAAGGCTTGCAAACGAACATGTTAGAAGAAGTGGAAATCCTCACTCACCTTCAAGAAAGAGCAGATACATTACCCAAAGATCAAATAGAGCATAGAGATAAACAATTCCCACGTAGAGAAAAGCAATTCCCAGAACAGATTGCCAGATTGATATAAGGGTGCTGCATCATGTTGATTACCTAGTGCACTTTTTATCCATAATTTCATGATTTTGTTGGCATAAGAGGCATTCAGGTGAAAATGAGACAGATGGAAAAAAGTGGTAAAATGGCAATGACCACCCCAGAAAGGCCTTGAAGGCCCAGCAGTATGGTTCAACCACCATGTCATCCTCAGCCCATAGGCATCTCTGGATGCGGATGTCAAGGGGCAGGTGGTCAGCGCACCACTCACTTGGTCGTTGTCAGTTTTTTGTGACCAGTGTCACTGCAGAAGTTTCACTCAAAAGCCCTTACACATCTTACATATGGTCCTGATCTCTGATCCTGTGATTTCCATATTTTTGGAGCCCTGAAGAAAGACACACATGACTGCTGGTGAAGATGTGCCTGCCTATCTGGGTACAGTAGTTCTGTAGGCAGCCACAAACATTTTTCTGGCAAAGCAATGGACTGTTTGTCTCACAATGTGGCAAATGAGTGGCACTGATTTAATGTTGTACAACACACTCCTGGTATGATCACACCACAGGAGGGTTGAAAAAGCATAAATATCCTTTGTTGCTTAGTGTCACAGTCAAATTTCATCAAATGGTTTTGAATGGTCCCTAATGGTTCCATCCAGTACACCAGAGCAAAACTTGCTGTTGTTCTACATTCCAAAGGGGTACAATCATGTTCATTTGGGTTGCAGCCCCATGATGTCCTTAGAAAAAGCCTGAATTGGAATTGGGGGGGGGGGGGCAGCAGTGTTGAAGGCTGTCAAGAATGTTATCTTGTTGCTCATCACAATGTTTTCCTCGGCCACCCATAAGAGAACAGCTTGATTTCAATGCTGGTCTTTGCGGTTATGATCTCCACCACATAGGTGCTGCAACAAGAGTTGATATATGTGTGTAAGCAGGAGTGTGATGACCTTCCCATTGTGTGACACACTCATGGTGGTATTGGGCAGAATTGTGGTGAAATTTGGTGCCAATGTGACATATTTAATCATATTACAGCTCATATGAAACTCTGACCTCTGGCTTTTTTCCCTTGTGTGCCTTTGTTTGAAGTGTCACTGAACTGAAAGCTGATGTCACAGGATGCCAAGCTTTCGCAACATTACAGAGGAAGGTTGTAAGCACATTTAAGCCAAATTTTAAACTTCTTAGTTATGGTGGGAGGCAGTATGGGCTTTTAAAAAAGTGTCCCTTTAACTGTGTTGCATAGTATATTTAAAGCATAGCATTGGCCTTTACTTTCAGTATATAACACACCTACTCAGGAAGCAAGCTTAAAGAGTGTAAGGGGCTGCCTATAGTTAAAAGTTGCAGTCTGTACCATCCATTTGCTTAAAAGAAAGTACCATTCATTTGCCTAAAAGAAACTGATTGTGTTGTTGTTGTTCCAATTGACAGTATGTGAGGAATATGTGAGGGTGTGAATGTCAAAAATTGTGGTGTAAAGCATTCCCAGCGTGTTACACAGGGTGTTTCAAAGTGAATATCCGGATTTTAAGGCTTTGTAGCATTTATTCAACTTACAAATGTAAACAATACATCCAGTGAAAGAACAACTCAGTTTTTCTTACGAGTGTTCAAAGTGAGCACTATTCATCACATGGCACATATTGAGTCGATGTGTGCAGATTTTGCAAATGAAATATTCCTGCATGAAGTTGAAGATTTTCTGGGTAATGTTTTCTTCAGTGATAAATTGACACTTCGGCAAAGTGGAAATGTGAACACACACAATGTACTCTTCTGGGGGTCAGCAAATTCTCCACAATATGGTACAGTTGCAACAAGACACTCCTAAATTGAATATTTTTGTGCCATATCCCAGTGTAAAGTTTATGGGCCTATTTTTTTCAGTGAAGCAACTGCAAATGGTGTTTGTTATTTTGATGTGCTAGAAATGTGGCTCTTTCCTGAATTGCAAGAAGTTGAGCCACAGATCTTTATTTAGCAGCAAGATGGTGTCCCATTGTGCTAGCATAACTTGGTACTCAATTGGTTAAATGAAATTATACCCACTGCTGGATTGTCCGCAAGGGGCTAGATGACAGTGCTTGTTTGACATGGCTTCCATGTTCATCTGATCTGATGCCATGTGAGTTTATCTTTGGGGTTTCATAAAGGATCATGTGTATGTACGCAACTGATCTACCCAATGTAAGAAACAGGATCGAAGCATATGTTTAAACAATTACTCTAGCACACTGATTGAGTTTTGGGAAGAACTCACCCATCGACTCAATGTGTCCATTGTGACCAATGGTGCTCACATTGAACACTTCTGAGAAAACTATTTGTGTTGCTCTTCCATTTGATGTATTACTTACAAATGTATGTTGACTGTAATAAATGCTACAAAGCCTTAAAACCCAGATATCCATTTTGAAACACACTGTATATCTGAATTTCTCATGTTTTTCCAGGTAGCATTCTTGAAATCAAATAATATTCTGGCTTTATCATTCTGCTGTTGTAAGGTTATGTGGCATGCATTATACATGTGATATGTGTCCATCCCTTCAGCAAGCAGCTCAGCAACACTCATGAGGAAAAGCTCTTGCAAGTAGATGCAACTGAAGTCATATTTTGCAGTGAATACTAAACATATTGGTGGAAAATTTTATGCACCATGCTTTGTAATTAGAAATCTCTCTCTTTATTTTAAGATTCCAACATAAATGCAAATCAATTTCATGTACTTCCTGTACTGATCATTCACTGAAATTATGGAAATCATCTACACTCATTGTGGTGTGCCAAAGGGAGTAATAATATTGTGTAAAGTGGAAAACCATACACCCTGAAATTCTTACACTCATTTGTCAGCAGAGGATTGCTATTTGTGGCTAATAATAATAAAAATAAATTTGAGAATATATGACATATACTACCACAATACAAACAAAAAATAATATTCAGATACACAGACGTCTTGCCACCCAAGACAGCAACCACATCCTTTCACATTCCAATAGGTAATTTGAGGTGATAATTTATTAGTTGTTCCATTTATAAACTATCTGATTATTTAGCTTTCATGTTAAAATGGTTCCTCGTAGCAAGATGATGATTGGTCATCATGATTAACCATTAAAAATAATCAATGTTCTCAAAAATGATCAAATGTGCGTGAATTCCTAATGGACCAAACTGCTCCCAAGACTTACACACTATTTAAACTAATTTAAACTAACTTATGCTAAGAACAACACAGACATCCATGCGTGAGGGAGAACTCGAACCTCCGGTGGGAGGGGCAGTGCAATCCGTGACATGGCACCTCAAACCACGCAGCCACTCCGTGCAGCCTCTGTGTTCTCAGATGCATGCTTAGGAATCAATAGTACATAAATTGAATGTGAGTACTAATACACCAAATAAGGGAAAGGCAACCACTTACCTACAGCAGTAGGCCTATAGTGCAATAGGTAAGTGGTTGTCTTTCCCTTATTTTATATATTTTTTTATCCGGTAATTTCCATTACTATTATGAATCTGGGTATTGTAACTTTGTATAAATTGTGGCTTCTTTTTTTAATTGTTGTGTGATGTGGTTGTTCATATTACTTTTGCAGGACAATTGGAGTAAAATAATTCACCCTGGATATATCTAACTGAAAGGGGTGCTTAAGATGAATGTCCACATAGTTTATACTGTCTTACATTAAGAGCAATGAAAAAGTTATAGGGCCTGGAAACTGCTGTAAATGTTAAAGAGTGCTCAATGAAAGATGGTTTTCACATGTAATGTGTCTAGAAATGGAGTCATTGAATGAATTGATGAGAGAAGCATCTGGACATATACCTCTACTGGCAGTATATCAATGTAAATAGCAAAATATTATAAAAGAATAAGGCAGGAATGTCATCCCTCTTTAGTCAGGCCCTTTTGCCTTGTGCCTGTATTACAAGGATGAGTTCCTTCCACCTTGTTCCTGCATTACAAGAAAGAGTTCCTTCACAAACCATACGTTTATGAAATTTGGAAGTAGGTTGAACTCTAGAGCAAGAGTATAATTCAAAGATCGTCACTACCTCACACTGATGTTACAAGCCAGTCATGAACTATCATTAGAATGTTATTCCCAAGAAGGTTTTTTTTTTTTTTTTTTTTTTTTTTTTTTTTTTTTTTTTTTTTTTTTTTTTTTCCTTTATTGAATTTCAATTCCCCCCGAAGGGGGCGGGCTGGCAGCAGCTTAGGACGCCGCTCTGCAGCCTACAGGTTTTCTGACAAAGAGCAGGAGAATAAATAATAATAAAAAACAGGCGATAAAATCGGGGACTCATTGAGTAACAAGGTGAAAAGAAAATGGGGAAATGAAAACAAACAACAGAGGGATGATGAAGCGAATAAAAATACATACGGAGCAGACAGGGGAAACTATAGACAATTAAAAAAAACACGGCGACAGTCTGGATTCTGTTCGCAAAGTATATAAAACGCACACCCAGCGACAGCATGGTTTCTGTTCGCAACACAACACTGAATAGGCACTAGAACACAGCACGAAAAAGTCGGCAAAGGTGACACCACAGTCGAGAGCAGGTGGGGGGAAACTGAACAGGAGATGGGAAAACAAAAAGGGGGGGAAAGGAGAGTAAAAGCGAAGGGGGGGGGGGGGAAACGGGAAAGGAGCTGATGGAGGATGAGGACCCATAAGAGGGGTGGGGGGCAGACGCGACAGGGAGGGGGGTAGGCAGAGGAGGGGAATACAAAAGGACTGGGGGGGAGAAGGGAGGTAGGGAGAGGTGTAGTGGGGAGGAAACAGGACGGAAGGGGGGGGGGAAGAGGGAGCCCAGGGAAAGGACAGAGGAAAGGAGGGGGAGGGAGGATCAGAGTTGATAGGAAGGATAAATGGAGGGAGAGAGGGCATCATCCGGGAGGGGGTGTTGACGGAAGCCACCTTGGGAAAGGAGATGGAGGGTGTAGAGATGGAGGGTAGGGGGGACACAACGGTGAAGACGGGGCAGGGGGCGAGGATGGGAGAGGAGAGGAGCAACCAGGGGGTGAGGGGGTTCAAGACGGCGGGAGGTGTAGAGGATGCGGATATGTTCGAGGAAGAGGAGCAGATGGGGGAAAGGAATGAGATCATAGAGGAGCCGCGTGGGGGACGGGAGGCGGATACGGAAGGCGAGGCGGAGTGCATGACGCTCAAGGATCTGGAGGGACTGATAGAATTTGGGGGGGGCAGATATCCAGGCAGGACTGGCATAACAGAGGATGGGACGGATTAAGGATTTGTAGGTGTGGAGGATGGTAGAGGGGTGCAACCCCCATGTCCGGCCAGAGAGGAGTTTGAGGAGGCGGAGGCGGTTGTGGGCTTTGGATTGGATGGATCGGAGATGAGGGATCCAGGTGAGGTGACGGTCAATGGTGAGGCCAAGGTAGGTGAGGGTGGGGGTGAGACGGACAGGACGTGCGCAGACAGTAAGGGAGAAATCCAGGAGCCGGAAGGAGCGAGTGGTACGACCTACGATGATTGCCTGGGTCTTGGAAGGATTGAGTTTCAGGAGCCATTGGTTACACCATGCAGCAAAAAGGTCAAGGTGATTCTGGAGAAGGCGTTGGGACCGTTGGAGGGTAGGAGCGAGGGCGAGGAATGCGGTGTCATCAGCATATTGCAAGAGGTGCACTGGAGGGGGGGGGGGGGGGTTGGGGCATATCTGCTGTGTACAGGAGGTAGAGGAGAGGGGAGAGGACAGAGCCCTGGGGCACACCGGCAGAGGGGTAGAAGGTGCAGGAATTGGCATGATGGATGGTAACGTAGGAGGGGCGGCGGGAGAGGAAGGAGGCCACCAGACGGATGTAGTTGATAGGAAGGGCGTAGGTTTGGAGTTTAAACAGGAGACCGGGATGCCAGACACGGTCGTAGGCCTTTTCAAGGTCAAGTGAGACAAAAATGGCGGAGCGACGGGAGTTAAGCTGGAGGGAGAGGAGATGAGTGAGGCGGAGGAGTTAGTCATCAGCAGAGAAGGAAGGTCGAAAGCCACATTGGGTGTTTGGGAGGAGGTGGTTTTGGTGGAGGTGGAGATGGATGCGCCGGGAAAGGATGGATTCCAAGAGCTTGCTGAACACCGACGTGAGACAGATAGGACGATAGGAAGAGGCATCAGATGGAGGCTTATTGGGTTTGGAGAACATCAGGATACGGGAGGTTTTCCACAGGTCGGGATAGAAGCCAGTGGCAAGGATGACATTGTAGAGGGCGGCAAGGAGGGAAAGGAAGGAGGGAG
The DNA here is from genome assembly GCF_021461385.2 of Schistocerca piceifrons. NCBI lineage: Eukaryota > Metazoa > Arthropoda > Insecta > Orthoptera > Acrididae > Schistocerca > Schistocerca piceifrons. The sequence goes on along the minus strand of NC_060140.1, from coordinate 600,832,476 downwards.
GGCAGTGTTTGAGGTGGCGGTAGGTAACGCAGTCGTGGCCGGGAGCAGTGTTGCGTTTAGTGCGGAGTGTGAGGCTGATGTCCTGTGTAGTGATGGGAGTGTTAAGTGCAGATGGTGGGGTGTGGCCCAAGTACTGGAAGCTAGGAGCAAGGGGAGGAACAGAGGTATTCGTACGGTCCATGACATCAGGGAAGAGGGAATAATCAAAGTGGGGATCATCTGGGATGGAAAAAACATCAGAGAGGTGGGAGGCAAAGTGGTTGGCCTTACTGAGGTTGTCAGGAAATGGACGGTCATTAAGGAGGAGAGGGTACTGGGGGGTGGGGCGGTTCCCAGTAAGGCGGTGGAAAGCAGACCAATACTTGGAAGAGTTGATGGGGAGCGTGGTGTTGAGGTGGGTACATGTCTGGCGCCAGGCTCGGCGTTTCTTCGCAACAAGCAGGTTGCGGATGTGTCGCTGTAATTGCCGGTGGCGGGTAAGTGTATCCCGGTCACGAGTGCGGAGAAAAGAGCGGTAGAGGCGGCGGGACTCCCGAAGGAGAAGGACGGCCTGTGGAGGCAGGGCGGGGCGGTGAGGGTGGACGGCTTTGGTGGGGATATGGGTGGCGACGGCGTCAGACAAGGTCTGGTGCAGGAAGGCAGCAGTGCGAGAGATGTCATCAGGAGACTGGAGGGTAAGGTCGTGGCTGTCAACCTGGGTGTGAATGGAATCCCGGTAGGCATCCCAGTTGGCACGGGAGTAATCATGGACAAGTTTAGGAGGGACGTCAGGGCGAGGAGCGTGGCGGGGATGGCGACCGTGAGAGATAGTGAGGAGGACAGGAGCATGGTCACTGCCAATGAGGTCAAGGACATCCGCGGTGATGCGCCCAAGGAGGTTGGGAGAGGCAAGGACTACATCAGGAGTGGTGTTGGATTCGGGCCGGGTGTGCTGGGGCAGGGGAACCAGGTCTCCCTGGAGAGTGGTGAGAAACTGATGCCACCGCCGGAGGTCGGCAGGATCGCGGCTGTGGATATTGAGGTCGGCGGCAATCACGTAGGTGGAGAAGGTGCGGTCAATGTGGGCCAGGAAATCATACGGGATGGGGGTGCGAGGGCGGACATAAATGGTGGCACAGGTGATGGTAAGGGCGGGGAAGAAGAGGCTGAGGGTGAGATGCTCGGCAGGATTGTTAAGGAGAGGTTGGGGCCGGACAGGGAGGTGCTTGAGGTGGCCTATAGCAACTCCGCCACGTGCCAGAGGGTACGGGTTATCGGTACGATGTAGGGTGTAAGGGGCAGTGGAGACGGAGATACGGGGCTGAAGGAAGGTTTCATTGAGGACGAAGGCATCCATGCGGTGCTGACGTAGGGTGTGGAGGAAGAGGAGTTTGTGGGTGGGCAGGGAGCGAATGTTGTGGTACAGGATACGGTACGGTTGTTGTACCATGGGAGTGGAGAGTTAGACAAGGGTGGTGAGGGGGGTGAAGGTGAAGTGGGCCTGGTTGTGGGAGTAAGTGGCATAGGTGGTAAGATGGAAGATGGAACGGGCAGCGAGGGCGATTTGGGAAAGAGTGTGGGAGCGCTGGAAGGGGTGGATGTTTTGGAGCACAATGGTGGTGAAACGGATGATGTCCTCAGCAGTAGGGGGAGGGCGGAGCGAGTTGTTGGGGTGGATGGGGTCATCAACAGGACGGACAGGGACGGTGAGCTCAGGGGTTACTGGTGGAGGTTTCGCTTTACACTTCGAGGAGTAGGTAGGATGTGGTTCATTACAAGTGTTGCAGGAGGGGGGAGAGGTGAGGTTGGGGCAATGCTTGAGGAAGTGGGAGGCTTTGCAGTGAGGACAAGTAGGGGGGTTCTTGCAGGCAGAGGTAACGTGGTCATTGTAGGTGAGACAGCGTTGGCAGCGGTAGGATTGGACAGGGGAACGGGAGGGGTCCACCTTATGGCGCTGATTGTAGATGAGGGCTCCCTCGGTGAGGAGGCGGTCAATGGAGGAGGAGGATTCAGTGAATATCCGCATGAGAAAAGTCGGCCCGGCATCATTGAAGATGCGACGGGCCGAGCGGATTTCGATGTCGGGCCGGGAGTTGAGTTCCGCCAACACCTCAGCCTCCGTGATCACGGGGCTAAGCTTCGTGATCACAGCGGTGAAGGTCGGCGGACGTCGGGGAGGTTGAGGCTGACGGGGAGAGGACGGGGTGTGGTAGGGGGTGAGGGTTGCACGTTGGCCAAATTGGATACGAGGGATGCGGGAGAGGAGGTCGGTGTGGAAGGAAGCATTGGGGGATTTTATGAGGACCGAGTCCTTGCGAGGAATCAGTTGGGAGATGGGAGCATTGGGGCAGTATTTCCGGATGGCGAGAGTGAGGGAGCGGGCATCAAGGAATTGAGGGTCAGGATTGGAGAGGACAAAGGTGTGGGTGGCAGGCGTGGCGGGGGTGGGGGTCGGGGCCGCGTCCATGGGAGTGGGTGGGTCACGGGGAGTGGGGGTTTTTTTGGAGGAGACTTCGGGGGAAGGGTCAGCATTCGGGCGCTTGGAAGGTTTCGTGGACACCACTGGGTGGGGAGGGGGCAGGGGGACGGGTTGCAGGGGGAGATGGCGGGGGGCAGGACCACCCTGAGCAGCGGAAGAAGCAGACGGTGGGGGCGTGGGTGTCACTGAGACTGTGGAACGTCGAGCAGAGATCCGTGCTGGCTTGGAGCCTGTCGGAGGCGGTGCGGGGAGCGGCGGAAAGTCAGTAGCTGTCGATGGGGCGACAGTGATAGGGGAAGAGGAGTTGGGGGTGGGTACAGCCGAAAGTGGCGCAGGGGTGGGGTGGACAGGGAGAGAAGGAAGGACGGGAAGTGGGGTGGAGGATGAGCTCCATGTGATGGTGGTTGGAGCAGCGGAGGGAGAGGTGAAAATGATAGTGGTAGTGGTGGTGGGTTGGGACATGGTGGCGGCGCGCGAGAAGGGCGGCGGCGGCGGCGACCAGACGGCGGCGGCGGCGACCAGACGGCGGCGGCGGCGGCGGCGGCGGCGGCGACCAAACGGCGGCGGCGGTGAGGACCGGCAGGCGGCAACCAAACGGCGGCGACGGCGGCGGCGGCGAGCACCGGCAGGCGGCGACCAGGCGGCGGCGAGCACCGGCAGGCGGCGACCAGGCGGCGGCGAGCACCGGCAGGCGGCGACCAGGCGGCGGCGGCGGCGAGCAGTACTGACGACGAGCAGACGGCAAGGCAAGGGTGGGGATCTTCCACGTCGAGGGTGCACCCTGAGAGTAGCCCAGGCAGTGAAACTCTTCGACGAAGAAGTGAGGGAATCCAACCCTCGAATCTCCCAAGAAGGTGTGTTAATTTACAGTGTCATGAAATTTCTTTGCATCAGATAGTGACAGAATGCTATCAGCATCTGTGAATTTTATTATTGTTTATTTAAAGGCTGTTACATTCAACAAAGAATATATGATTCTCTTGATTGTCATTAATATGTAGTTGTATGCCTCCATGGTACTAAGATGACATTTTATTATTAAAAATTTTGTTCAGTATTTGCTGATCACTTAAAATGACATACTTTGTGACTGCAACTATATTATTATCAGCCATGCAACTAATCTGTACAACAGTGTTGATGAAGTAATAAGACAAATTATGAAGACGTACATGTAATAAGGTGAATGACAACCATTCACCATGTAAAGGAAGCATTGAATTCACACTGGACTCAGAAATAAAAGTTGTCAAATATATCACATAAATTTTTAAAGCTGTAACGTTTTCTTGAGCAATTATGTGTATGACATGCATGTTCCCTCCCTTCACAGTTCGTATGCTCTAGAGTGCACATAAAAATGGCACATGCGTTTATGTTGAGGTTCTGCTTTATTTGACCATTTTCTGTGGTGTCATCTTGTGTGGCATAAACTTCTGTTTTTCGTATTGCATTGTTTATTGTGTTTGTCCATGATCATCATAAAACTTCTGTATATGATGAACAAATAAGGCAGCTGTGAACATTTTTTCTCAATATTAATGCTGTTAATTACCTCTTCAGCTCAACAAAGCTCCTGTTGTACATACTGGATCCCAACAGCCTTTTCTGCAGTGAATCAGTCATGCTTCCTATAAAGGAACTATAATCTTTTATTTTAGTCTGTTTTTGTCATGCATTGTTTGCTAGTTTGTCAATATTTGAATGTATTTTCTTTGTGTCTTGTTTTGGTTTCTTCCATTGGTCTATGTTTTATGTCTTCTTGTCATTTATGTTTAAGTCACACAGAATATGATTCCATAATTCGGGGAGCAGTTCAATCAGTATGAATCAGAGTGCATTAAATTGCAGCACTTTACTGCACCACCTAGTGAGAGTTTCCAGAATGATTTGAAGTAATAAGTGTGAGAAACGTGCCATGTCACATGTAGTTGTTAATAATTTTTTTGCTTGCTGATGATATTTGTTGGATAAAAAGCATGATTTGAAAGTTTTGTTTTGTGAGTGTATTGTTCTTGATTCCTTGAATTTTTATTTTCTTGTGTATCACTCTAGCATACAGCACAATATGAATTCTGCTTCCAACTTATTGGGCAATAATTAGGAATGTGAGTGAAAGTTAAGGAACTTGATGTGCCTTGGCATCATTGAAACATTAATTAAAAATAAAAACATAGCAATCCTGGAAATGAAAGATATGAAATTTAAAGGACAGTAACATGTTTATCCAATTTTAGTATGTGAAGTCTGCAGCTAAATATGCTACTTATAGATCTTATCGTGGAGAGAGCTGTTGGTGTTATTTAGTAATTCGTTACAAAATTGGAAGGAGATAGAGTATGTGAACTTACTGAAAAGCCCTAGAACCAAAGTTCTGAAAGGTAAATGTCACAGCCTTCTGCAGTATAGAAACACATGCCACACATGTTCTGGGGGGAATCTGTGAATTGTCATATGAAGAGGAATTTGTGATTATTGCAAGGAGACAATACTTTGGATAATGTTGTTAAGTTGTAAAGGGAAAGAAGTTGATAGTTTTACTACCTACTTTTGAAATCTGGTAAATGCATGTGACTAAAGGAATCAAACACACCTGTGAAATATTAAATTAGTGTTCCAGCATCTCATATAGTAACACACATTTTAAAGCCAGTGTGTCCATATATTGTTTCCATTTTTAGATGTATGAGTGATAACATTAATCGAGAGGAACAATTCATTGAAAGAACAAAACACAACACAAGACCAGCATGTGCAATAGACTTCACAATGTTGTCCTTGGTCTACAGCATTTGTCAATAATAAAAAACGATATTTCTTGAGAAGTTATTATCGATATAATACAGTGAAGCTCTTGAACTAAGAAATTTTCCTCAACCACATATTCTTTGCTTTTTTTTTAAAAAAAACTGTTAACTCTTATAATTGCAATATGAAATGAAACAATAACAATTTTACTCAGGTACAATGACATTGTTAAAATGGTAGATATGCTCTTTCTTACACAAAACATATGTTGTAAGAAAGGATTGGCAGGAAAAGTAATTGTTTCATGATTTCTCTATAAGACATGCCAAACCTTTGGATTTAAACTGTTTACAGTTTCATAATGGTTCATCATAGTAATATTAAAATTACTGGCAGTTCTTTCCATAATCCATCAAATATAAGTGTCATCTCTGAGACGTCTCATGAACACTGGCTGTGTATCTGTAAGATATGTGCTGAGATGTGCTGATCGAGAGATGCCTCCTTCTTTGCACGTCAGCCAATAAGTGTCGAGCAAACCTTTGCCCTGGAAAACAGAAAACAAATAAAACTCATATAGCATGCACAGTATACAATTTTTACTGTCAGTGATAGTTACAGGAGATACATCCCAACGTATTTCTTTATTTTTATATTCAGGTTTCTTTTGACAGTTGGGCAAGTTTTTTCACACTTGCAGTCACTATCCATGTGTAGAAAAATTTCTGTTCTTGAAGCTGAGAGTTACTAGTGGAAATGACATTGTTTATTGGAGATCCTATGTATTTGTAAAGTCAAAATTACCATGGCCCAAATGGGCTACAGGTTACTTACATTGGGAGGAACGCTAGAAGTTTTATATTATTCCATGAAATGTCTGGCTTGCCCCCTCAAAATCTCATGGAATACTCATTATGTAGTGAAAACTTCAAGATACACGATTTATACAGGGTTATTCATAATTTTTTTAAATTTTATTTTTGTATTCTTATATACATACAGGGCTTCAGAAGATGATTTTGTGTAAACTATAAGACATACAGAAGATAGACACTGATCAGTGGACCCAGCATATCTTCAAGATTTTAACATTCATTACAGGTGCTCAATATAGACACTGTTCATGACATGGCAAACATTAAAATGTGTCTGAAATTCAGTGAAGGTGCTTACACGAATTTCTCAGGAAGTTGCAACAGCAGCCCACTTATGAAATCTGTAACAATAACAGTGCAGATGATTTCTCTACACCTTCTGACACACCTGTCCCGTAGTGCAACTACACCACAGTGCATATTATCAATTGAAACTTGCAGAGATGCTCTATTGAGAGATGCTCTATTGAGAGATGCTCTATTGAGAGATGCTCTATTGAGAGATGCTCCATCCACCGATGTTTGTAATTTTTCTGTGTATCTTGTGGTTTTGACATAGTTATCTTCTGAAATTCCAGAGGTAATTGTGAGTAATCTTGTGTATTGCTCTTGAAAGCTGTTTAATCACAAAAGTAACAGATTCAAATCTACTGGTGAATGAATTGTAGATCAGGTGTCAGTCAATGTTTTGGAGAGATGCATTACAGAAATCAATTGTATGGTTGGGGAGATTTGATGCAATCATCTAATACAACTCAGGGGAGAGTACAATGTTTCCTACTAAAATTTGCTTTGATATAGCTAGTGTAGAGCAGTAGTTTGAAAACAGTGGATAAGTTATATTGCTGGTAGAAATTTTGTGTACACAGTATGAGGTCTTTCAGTTACTACTAACAGCATATATTCATGGCAGAACAAAGACAGAAGTATAAAGCCAATTGTTGAAGGTAAACTAACCAGTCATATATAAACTGTCAAGAAAAATATTCCAGCTCGAAGAATATAATGGATGAATCTGCTGCTGCAATTCAGTGCATAAGTTACTAGTGATGGGCTAATGAACATGAGTGTCTACAGACTATGTTGTTTTATGACATATGGATATGTGTGCTCGCAATATGTAACAGCATCACAAATTTATTTAATAGTTACGACAATGACACGTAAATGTGTCAGCTCATTTTAACTTGACATGGCTTAAAGCCACAAAAATCTGCACTTGTTAATGGCCTAAGGCTGAAATTGCAATTGTGAAATAAAGAAAGTATTACAGTCTCTGGCGTAAATATGATGTCTTTTATAAAATTCTACATGACTTTGAATCCCAGGTATAAAAAGTTAATTGTCAAAAGCTTTCTCTAAGTCTACAATTACTAGAAGTGTAGGTTTGCCTTTTCTTAATCTATCTTCTAAGTTAGGTCGTAGGGTCAGTATTGCCTCACTTGTTCCAACATTTCTAAGGAATCCAAACCGATCTTCCCCAAGGTTGGCCTCTATCAGTTTTTCCATTTTCCTGTAAAGAATTCATGTTAGTATTTTACAGCCATGACTTATTAAACTTTAGTTCTGTAATTTTCACACCTGTTAACATCTGCTTTCTTCAGGATTGGAATTAATGTATTCTTCTTGAAGTCCGAGGATATTTTGATTGATACATCTTGCGCACTAGATGGAAGAGTTTTGTCATGGCTGGCGCTCCCAAGGCTATTAGTAGCTCTAATGGAATGTTGTCTATTCCTGGGGCCTTGTTTCGACTTAGCTCTTTCAGTGCTCTGTCAAAATCTTCATGCAATATCATATCTCCCATTTCATCTTCATCAATGACCTCTTGCATTTCCATAATATTGCCCTTAACTACATAACCCTTGTATAGAGCCTCTGCTTTCCCTTCTTTGCTTAGAACTGTTTTTCTGTATGAGCTGTTGATATTCATACAAGTGGTTCTCTTTTCTTCAAAGGCCTCTTTAATTTTCCTGTAGGCAGTATCTATCTTACCCCTAGTGCCTCTAGATCCTTACATTTGTCCTCTAGCCATCCCTGCTTAGCCATTTTCCACTTCCTGCTGATCTCGTTTTTGAGAAGTTTGTACTCCTTTTTGCTTGTTTCATTTACTGCATTTTTATATTTTCTCCTTTCATCAGTTAAATTCAATATCTCTTCTTTCACCCAAGGATTTCTACTAGCCTTTGTCTTTTTACCTACTTGATCCTCTGCTGCCTTCACTATTTCATACCCATTCTTCGTCTACTGTAATCCGTCCCCCATATTTGTCAATTGTTCCCTAATGCTCTCTCTGAAGCTCTCTACAACCTGTGGTTTTTTCAGTTTATCCGGGTCCGATATCCTTAAATTCCCATCTTTTTGCAGTTTCTTCAGTTTTAATCTACAGTTCATAACCAACAGATTGTGGTCCGAGTCCACATCTTCCCTGGAAATGTATTAGAATTTAGAACTTGGTTCCTAAATCTCTGTATTTCCATTATGTAATTGATCTGAAACCTTCCAGTGTCTCCAGGCCTCTTCCACACAGATAACCTTCTTTCATGATTCTTGAACCAAGTATTAGCTATGATTAAGTTATGCTCTGTGCAGAATTCTACCAGGTGCTCTGTGCAGAATTCTACCAGGCGGCATCCTCTTTCATTCCTTACCCCCATTCAGTATTCACCTACTACTTTTCCTCCTCTTCCTTTTCCTACTATACAATTCCAGTCCCCCTTGTCTCCCTTTAGTATCTGAATCATTTCTTTTATCTCATCATACATTTCTTCAATCTCTTCATCGTCTGTGGAACTAGTTGGCATATAAACTTGTATTACTATGGTAGGCATGGGCTTCGTGTCTATCTTGGCTACAATAATGCATTCACCATGCTGTTCATGGTAGCGTACCCATACTCCGATTTTTTTATTCATTATTAAACTTACTCCTTCATTACCCCTATTTGATTTTGTATTTATAACCCTGTATTCAGATGACCAGAAGTCTTGTTCCCCCTGCCACCAAACTTCACTAATTCCCACTATGTCTAACTTTAATGTATCCATTTCCCTTCTTAAATATTCTAACCTACCTGCCCGATTAAGGGATCTGACATCCCATGCTCCGATCTGTAGAATGCCAGTTTTCTTTCTCCTGATAATGACATCCTTCTGAATAGTCCCCACCCAGAGATCCAAATGGGGGACTATTTTACCTCCAGAATATTTTACCCAAGAGGACTCCATCAACATTAACCATACAGTTTACTGCATGCCCTTGAAAAAAATTACAGCTGTAGTTTCCCCCTGCTGTCAGCCATTCGCAGTACCAACACAGCAAGGTCGTTTTGGTTAATGTTACAAGACCAGATCAGTCAATCATCCAAACTGTTGGCCCCCCTCCCTCCCCCCAACTACTGAAAAGGCTGCTGCCCCTCTTCAAGAACCAAATATTTGCCAGGCCTCTCAACAGATACCCCTCCATTGTGGTTGCACCTATGGTAAGACTATCTGTGTCACTGAGGCACGGAAGCCTCCCCACCAACAGCAAGGTCCATGGTTCATGGGGGGGGGGGGGGGGGGGGCGCTTGGTCAGGTATGACCTTGGAAAACTTTATTGGCTGGGTGAAGTTTGGTAGTGTGTTCAATGGAGCATGGAGCTCGGAGAGCATTGCACACACCCAAAAAAGTGCAGAGAGTGAGGGAAGCTTTTGAACATAATCTTGTGGCCACCAACAGTCATGTATTTTAGAGGTGAGTCGAAGTAGTTTATGCTGAACCCTTAAGGAGATCAAATTTTATCCTTTCAAATGGCATTGAAACTTATTCCCAGATACAAGGAAGCTCAAGGTATTTCCCATACTGCCATGATAAATTTGCTAAGCAAAATACCTGGTTTCTTGAATAATTTGTTCACTTCTGATGAAGTCTCCTTGGCCATCTGGTGATTCTGTGCAAAATATTTTCATATGGGGATTCTTGAAAGACCATGTTCTCTGGAGACATAATAATGAATGTACAAGAACTCAAACAAATGCATCCAAGTTGGAGAAGAATAGTGCTTCTAATTCTGATGATGGGAAAGAAATAGATCAAGGGTAAAAAAGTTCAGACAGTTCCAAAATGTCATTTCCAACAATTGAAGGTTTACCCCCTCACCCAGTAAATATCATGACCAAGTAAGCTACAGAGTTCTGATAACTACACATGTGCAATATTTATGGGATTTATTATAACAGCGTTTATGTAATGGCCATTAAAGTGCATAAGATTTTTTTTTAGTAACAATGTATGTTATGCTACTTCACAAGCAGAAATAAGTCAAGCTAGCTTTATTGACCAGTTAAGTGTGCCAAAACAAGTGTACAGCAAATAGGAAGTGATATAATTGCCAAAACCAAATTAATTTTAACACATCCAGTACTAGATACAGTATTTTATCTAAACTGAGTAAAGCCAAATTTGGCTGTCGACCATGCAGGAAGGCACTCCAACTTAGTGTAGTGGGGATGGTCACACTGTATCAGAGGTGATACTGTCATCATTAATTGAGGGTACTCCTACCACAGAAACTTGATAAATCCTAGGAAGGAGAGGAACATGCACTGAAAAATAGTGCATGGTACTATTTGCAGTTACACCCTACAAAAGAAATTATTCTTAAGCTATCATTCGACTGGTATTTCTGTAAGCTGGATGATGCATTGCATATGTACAAAAACAGGCTACAATTCTTGATACATAACACAATAATACATTCTTCTGAATACACCATTAATTAACGAAGTGATTAGATTGCAAATAAAATGGTTTTTTTAACACTGTTTACAATTTTTTTAAAAACACTTCTTATTTTGCATGTAGTTATGATAGTCCTTTAATCTATAAAATAGATTTTGTAACAGGAATTTCTGTAGCTGAAATTTAAAATTTTATCATGGGAAGGTTCATAACTACTGGGCAATGCTGTGCGAATTTTAAATACGCATATTGTGGACACTTTTAGTTCTGTTCTGTGGCTGCTGATGTAAATTTTTTCTTTATTTTTGGTATTTTACTGATGCAAATCAGAACAACTGTTGGGCTGCAATCTTTTAGCAAATAATACAGCCTTTAGTATGTACATATTTACTAGGTTAGCACACCACTTTTTGGAAACAGGCCATAGCATGGTTCCTTGTATTTTGCTCCACAGATGATTTTTATAGCTCATTTTTGGAATAGCAATAGTTTATTTAGATTTGCTTTGGTTGTTGGTCCCCAAATTTCTATTCCATAATTCAGGTGAGAGGAAAATAAAACATGGTATGCAGTCTTTAGGACAACAGTGTCTTTGCAGTACTTACTAACCATATTAACTGCAAATATATTCCTAGACAATTTAGTTGAACTTACTTGCTAGAATGTCAACGTGTGTTCCATTTTAGATTATTTGTTTGACTGAGGAATTTTACACTAAACTCTTTTTTTTTTTACTTATTCATGCCCTATGTATAGAGTAATTTCATCATTAAAACTACCATTGTTGAAGTTCATGAAACATGTTTCACTGGTGTTACATTTAAGTGGCCTTCATTAAAGTATTGAACAATTTAATTTTTCATATTATTACACTGGGTCTCTGGTTCATTAAATGATTCCTTTTTATACTCGATGGATGTATCATCTTTACACAGAACTACTTTGGAACTTTGAGTGCAATATTTTATGTCATTTACATAAATTAGAAACAGAAAAGGACTCAGTACCAAGCCCTATGGCACTACATATTTTATATTAATGATTTTTGATTTGTGAACACCACTTTCATCTTCAAGCAGTACAAACTTTTTTCAGTATTCATGTGAGACTTTATTAGCACATGAGCAGTGTCTCTGATACCAAGGTTCCATAGCTTATCTAATGGATAGTAGAGTTCTCACAGACAAAAACTTTTTCTAGCTCAAGGTAAATACCTGCAACATGATGCTTGTTCTTGATTCCACTTATTACCTCTTCAGTTAACTGAGCAGCTGCTGTGCTAGTTGATTTACGTTTTAAGAAGCTATTTTGATTTCCAAACATTACGTTGTGCTTGTTGAAAAAGTTTATAATTCTTTTATACACAGAATGACTTTTTCAACTGTTTTGGAAAAGACAGGAAGTATTGAGATTGGTCTGTAGTTTTCAGTTTTGTATTTTTGCCCTTTTTTTAAAGACTAGTGTTATCTGGTCTATTTTTAGTCTGTCTGGGAAGGTGCCAGATATTATCACATTATTTGCTGCTACAGACAGAGATGCAGATACTTTTGTCTGCACACTTTTAATACATTACTACTGAGGCCATCGCACCACACACAACCGAAAATTTTAAAGAGCTAATGAAGTTCATTATTTCTTTGCAGTTTGTGGGGACTAGATATATGTTATGCTCCAATGGATAGCCTTTAAAATTATATTGTGGGTTGTCTTGTTTGTCATTGATAGCTTCTAGTGATGGGCTAAACTGCGATTTTCCGATATCAGTGATTTCTGTGAATGCTACTTTTCAGTATCTGTTATTCTTAACTGTGATTTTTCGCAGTTAAGGAACATAGGTCGTGTATTCCTCCGCCACTGCTATTTCTGCGATTTCTGCTATTTCTGTGATTTCTGCTACTTCCGCGATTTCTGCTACTTCTGCGATTTCTGTGACTTCTGCTACTTCTGCGATTTCTGTGACTCCTGCGATTTCTGCGACTTACCACCGTATGAAAAAGTTACATCTGTCCACACAGAAAATTGCATCTCAACAAACCTGTCATTGGTAAGTATATTTTACATTTTTTCTTCCGTTGGCTTTAATTTTGTATTAAAGAAACAACTGTGAAAATATTAATAGTGTAAATAATGTGTAAGTAGCCATACAGTACCGTAATAGTTCGTGTTTAGAAAATGAATTCTAACATATTGTTATGTTCACAAGTGCCTGAACTACATTTCACTCACTCAGTAAAGTGATAACTCAAAATATCATTGTCAACAGATCTGAAGAAATTGCCACTGCGTCTTTAGACCGTTTTCGTCAGATGAGAGGTTAGTTTCTAAGCGTTTTGATGGGCTTAATTACTTCAGTGAGATCATTCTTGCAAATGTGATATTCATTATAGCAAATATTAGCAATCTACTCTGTCAATTATATTGCTAGTAATTAGTGGCAGCAAAAATTGTTTAATAATCCTTGTGTTTTTGCAGACGCACTTGTGATTCTGATTACTGGTTGCTGTACGTATCTATCCACATTAAGGCTGTTAGAGAGACTCGTGAAGATGCAAGACAGCTCTTAGAAGATTTGCAGTTTAAAAGTGAAATAATTGTGAAATAAGTGTGTGAGTGATTAAACTGTGTTTTATTGAAGTTGTTGTGCGATTTTAAAGGAATAATAAATGTTAAATACAGTGAGTGAATAATAAAAATCTCATTTTCCACATGTTAAGCCGTCCAATACCCGTAATTTTCTGCCACTTACTTATTGGTAAACACTTGTTGGATAGCGATGTGCCGCCCCCCCTTTCTCCACAATCTTGGTGTGACACTGACCTGTAACATATCCCGAAGTCTACAATATGCATTTTGAGGCTGTTGGTATGAAAGTGGGAAGTACAGATCTTCCAGTTAAATCAGGAATAGCTTAAGTGCATTACTTCAAAGTAACACAGGAAAAGCTTACTTATGTAGGTGGTAGTAGTGTCGGCAAAAAGTTCTAGTGTGTGAAGGCATTCATATGACTCAATAATACTGTTTTCATTTCACTACACTTACACAGATGTCTGAGTTCTGCTGTGTTAACATTGCAAAGTCCTGTAGGCATGTGGAATATTAACCAAAACTGTCATATTGGAAGCAGAATCAAACACATTTGTTACATTACTTGATATTTTCAGGAGAAAAAGGCAATGTTGCTTCTTATTAATATAATACATTCAGAGTCACAGCAGTATTTGACCAACCATAACTGATGCTGAATGTGCATGTCATCATATAATATGAAGGGCTTATTTCAATAGTGGTACAAATCCATTACCTCCACTTTTCTGTCTATAATGCTTCTGAAATTAATGATCCAAACAACCATAAATAAAGGTTCATCTCTAGCAAGAAGCCATATGCTTGAATATTTCTGGTATCTCAACTGCAGATTTTTCAGCACTCATTTAATTTTACGACTCTGTATCTCAAAATGAACAAAAGTATGTTAACTGCGCTTTTTAGTTGCTACTTGCGACTCTTAGTTGCGATTTGTCACAGAAATCGCAGTTTGACTCGGTAGCGGATAGCGTAGTATGAACTTTGTTCAACAGATGGCAGTGCTAACTGCGCTTTTTAGTTGCTACTTGCAACTCTTAGTTGCGACTTGTCACGGAAATCGCAGAAAGGAGTATGGAATTCGGCCAACAGATGGCTCATGATGTTGAATGTGAAATGCTACTTGTGACTGCTAACTGTGACTGAAATCGCAGTTAGATTTTGTAAAGTTGTTATTGTGATATCTGTGACTTCTCAATCACTGTGATTTCTAACAGATACGTGATTCCCTGCCCACCACTAATAGCTTCACCTACTGAAGAAAATTATTCATTGAAAATATTAGCAATTTAAAGTTGTCTTTTAAGACTATACCACTGTGATCAACAATAAAGTCCATACAGGATTCGTCTCTGCCTGTTCTAAACATTTTTGTCTCTCCCCACCAGTTGCAACATTCTGTGAAGCCTTAAGCTTGTTTGCAATATACATAGTTGCTTCTGCTGTGTATTAACAAATCTGTATATTATTTTTGATAAATTTTGAAGGCCTTCTTTAGCTTGAGATTTTCCGCATTATTCAGCATTGCACTGTGGAGTAATTCTAATTTTTCCCTTGCTTCAATGACATCATTATTTATCCAGATACTTTTGCTTATATTTTTTGTTTAACTTTTGTGGCTGCAACTGGGCATGTGGCATCACAACAGTACAAGAAGAAAGCAGCAAAGCTATCCTAGAAAAAGCTATTATTCTGAAACCATGGTGTGTGTGCTAACATGAAGCTCAGTCTGTTGATGTTATCATTATACATAATTCTTAGTCTTACAAATAGTGTCTTTTAGTGACAAAGGGCACCTCACTTGCTCCAACTGAGGCTGCACTGGCTGATGATCAGAGATGGCTAGTTTTAGCACAGATGTGCTGTAGGAAAGATGGGTGATGTTTGTTATTATGTTCTCCAGGCAATTTGTTGCTAATTTCTGGAGTTGACTTGTTGGTAAGTGGGGTTGGATTTAATTCATCAAGTAGAAGGTGCAGCTTTTTGGAGTTGAAATCGTTGGTTAATAAGTCTATATTTATATCCCCTGCTGTTATAATATTTACATGACCATTTATCCCAGAAAATGTACTGTCTGTATATACATATATACAAGTGAGAGAGATTTTTGAAAAATGTATCCATACACACCCCAGGTGACCTGTACACACCAATAATTGCTGTTTTAGATTTACTGTAGCAAGTTCTGTGACTTCTATGCAGAATGCACTTAATGTTGATAACACTGAAATTACTTGCATTTACAGTGAAGTTTGCTACACGACCACCAGTCTTGTTTTTCCTGCTAAAGGCAGAACAAAATTTCACAGACAGAGGTTGTCTAATGCTAATCAGGTCTTCAGTATACTAATGTTCAGTTGTGACTAAGATATCAGGTCTATCAACATACCGAATGATATCCAGATAATTGTGCCTGTTTTTAAGAGTACCAAGATTCTGGTGTACGACATTACGCCAGAATTTCTCCTACTGGACCATACAGGGTGATTTAGGTCTAAAGTAAATTTGTGTACAGCTTGTTACAGATTTATGTTATGCAGAAGCACTTCGCATAATTACCTCACGGATTTAAATAATGCTGGTCACCGCTTCCGGAACTGTTGATATATGATACCAAGAGCTTTTTTCGAACAGGTAGTAGCTACTTGTAAGGCTGCACATTGAAATGTCATTTGGCTGTATGCAGCAAAAGTTTGGGGCGTGGCGTCTACTGAGTGTAGTTCTTATGGCCGTACCTGGTCTTCGAGCCAAAGGGTATCCGACGAACATCCTCATGGTTTTCTCATTCCGGTGCTTATGCCAGAATTAGAGAAACTTCACTATGGAACCCCTGTTTCTGTATATCTCTATTATCCTTCGATGCTTCATTAACCAACATTCAGTATTTTTGTTTTGAAAGTGGTTTTGATAGCTTTTTTAGTTTTTCTCCTACCTTTGGCTATTTATTTATTTATTTATTTATTATTCCGTGGGACCACATTTAGGAGAAGTCTCCATGGTCATGGAACGAGTCAATACATGAAATTATAACACGATTGTAGAAACAGATAAAATGAAATATAAGAAACATATTCAGGCGACAAGTCGTTAGTTTAAATAAAGGAAATCAAGAATTTTTTAGCTCTTCCAGGAGCTCCTCGACAGAATAGAAGGAGTGAGCCATGAGGAAACTCTTCAGTTTAGACTTAAAAGTGTTTGGGCTACTGCTAAGATTTTTGAGTTCTTGTGGTAGCTTATTGAAAATGGATGTAGCAGAATACTGCACTCCCTTCTGCACAAGAGTCAAGGAAGTGCATTCCACATGCAGATTTGATTTCTGCCTAGTATTAACTGAGTGAAAGCTGCTAACTCTTGGGAATAAGCTAATATTGCTAACAACAAACGACATTAAAGAAAATACATACTGTGAGGGCAATGTCAAAATTCCCAAACTATTGAATAGGGGTCGACAAGAGGTCTTCAAACTTACACCATACATAGCTCGAACAGCCCGTTTTTGAGCCAAAAATACCCTTTTTGAATCGGAAGAATTACCCCAAAAAATAATACCATATGACTTAAGCGTATGAAAATATGCGAAGTATACTACTTTTCGTGTTGAAATGTCACTTATTTCAGATACTGTTCTAATGGTAAATAAAGCAGCATTTAGTTTCTGAACAAGATCCTGAACATGGGCTTTCCACAACAGCTTACTATCTATCCGTACGCCTAGGAACTTGAACTGTTCCGTCTCGCTTATAACATGCCCATTCTGTCTGATTAAAATGTCAGTTCTTGTTGAATTGTGGGTTAGAAACTGTAAAAACTGAGTCTTACTGTGATTTAGCATCAAATTATTTTCCACAAGCCACGAAGTTATATCATGAACTACATTATTCGATAATGTTTCAATATTACACACAAGATCCTTCACTACCAAGGTGGTGTCATCAGCAAACAGAAATATTTTTGAATCACCTGTAATAGTAGAAGGCATATCATTTACATAAATAAGAAACAGCAGTGGCCCCAGCACCGACCCTTGGGTAACGCCCCATTTAACAGTACCCCATTGTGACTAAACATCATTACCACTCTCAATATTGCGGAGGATTACCTTCTGTTTTCTGTTCTTAAAGTAGGAGGCGAACCAATTGTAAGCTACTCCCCTTACTCCATAATGTTCCAACTTCTGCAGTAATATTTTGTGGTCAACACAGTCAAAAGCCTTCTTTAAATCAAAGAAAACACCTAACGTTCGTAACCTTTTATTTAATCCGTCCAAAACCTCACAGAGAAAAGAGACTATAGCATTTTCAGTTGTGAAGCCATTTCTAAAACCAAACTGTACATTTGACAGCAAATTATGTGAATTTAAATGCTGCAGTAACCTTGTATATACAACCCTCTCGATAACTTTAGCAAACACCGATGGCATAGAAATAGGTCTATAATTGTCAACATTATCCCTGTCTCCCTTTTTATAAAGTGGCTTCACCACCGAGTACTTTAATCGGTCAGGAAACCGACCACTCCTAAAGGAAAAGTTACAGATATGGCTAAGTACTGAGCTAACATACGTGGAACAATACTTCAGTATTTTGCTAGATACCCCGTCATATCCATGAGAGTTCTTGGTCTTTAGTGATTTAATTATTAACTCAATCTCCCTCTTGTCAGTATCATGGAGGAGCATTTCAGGTAACAGTCTCGGAACACTTTTTTCTAAGAGCGCTGTATGATTCCCTGTTGGGACTAGGTTTCTATTTAGTTCACCTGCTATATTCAGAAAGTGATTATTAAGTACTGTACATATATGCGACTTATCAGTAACACGGACATCCCCACTACGCACTGATTCTATATTCTCTACCTGTCTCTGCAGACCAGCCACTTCCTTTACGACTGACCATATGGTTTTAATTTTATCCTGAGACTTAGCTATTCTATCTGCATACCACATACTTCTGTTATCAGCTGTTAAAATAAGTCTACAAATCTCTCGCCAGAGTGCCGTAGAATTCGGTAACATTAGTATCACTACCTAGCGAGAGTTTCATGAATGATTATTGGAGCAAAGCGCACAAAATATGTCCAGCTACTTTACTTACTTTACTTGCTGACAGCATTTGCGGATAATGTGCATTATTTTTGTGAGTGTGCCTCTTTTTGTGAGTGGATTGTGTCTGAGTTTAGTGAGTTTTACATTCTAGCAAATAACAATGCAATATGAATTCAGTGTTCAATTTATCAGGTAACAATTTGGTACATGCAGATTACATGTAGGTTCCGTGGTTGCGAAGTGAAAAATGCATTTTTCTGTTTCACTTATCTCGTGACAAATAGCAGTGAGAATGCCTGGAGTGAGGACTGTATCACAGACTTAAAAAAATTCACAATTTCCATGCACAATTCCAGTGAAAAACATTTAAATGATTTTATTGAATTTTTAGTACTAGGGAATTTGGACATTATGTGCCAACTACATTGAGTATAGATTTAAGTGTCAGGAAGTCTTTTCTGAAAGTATTTGTATGGAGTGTAGCCATGTATCGAAGTGAAACATGAACAATAAATAGTTTAGACAAGAAGAGAATGGAAGCTTTCGAAATGTGATGCAGCAGAACTAATGAGGAGGTACTGAATAGAATTGGGGAGAAGAGGAATTTGTGACACAACTTGACTAGAAGAAGAAGGGATCGGTTGGTAGGACACAATCTGAGGCACCAAGGGATCACCAATTTAGTATTGGAGGGAAGCGTGGAGGGTAAAAATCATAGAGGGAGACCTAGGGATGAATACTCTTATGCAGATTCAGAAGAATGTGGGTTGCAGTAGTTACTCAGAGATTAAGAGGCTTGCACAGGATAAGGCAGCATGGAGAGCTGCGTCAAACCAGTCCCTGTGCTGAAGAGCACAACAACAACAATAACAGCAACAACAGTTGATCTGATGGCATAACTAGATGCCATGGAGAAGCAGCACATCAGAAAACCCGTTTTTTAGGCCTTTTCAAAACAATTCAAAATTAAATGCTGGAATTAATTTATGAGTTATGCCCCCGTCTCATCAGGGATGAACTGTCAATAACAAATTTCCTTTCTGTAGAAGTTGTTGAAACCACTGACAGTGACAGTGCAAATTTGTCATAACTGCTCATAGTAATTCAGTATGAGCTGCTAGAGAAAAATTTACGAAAGATTTATATCCTTTGTGCGACTTAAAAGTCACACAGCAGACGCTGTTATCAGCGAGCTGGAGAAAATGAACGTGAATGAATCACCTGAGAAACTAATAGCTCAGTGTCAATGACAGTGCTCTTGTTACGAGTGATTGGCCACAAAAGTATAGTTCAAATCAGAATTTAAGTGTCATATAAAAATGCTCTCTTCATTTATTGTTATGCACGTTAATGAAATTTAACTGTTGAAAGTTTTGTGACACGCAACGTCCAAGTGCAGATCTTCAGCAACTTGAAAGGAATTTCTACATTTTTTCCTCAGTCTCCTAAACACACAGCTTTTCTTGATTAGAGAGTGAAGAAATGTATTACTACCTGTCATCAGTCAATCGAATGAAATTTCAAATCACAGAACGTAACCATTATAAAAAAAAAAAAAAATACCAAAAACAAATTGTTGAGTGCATGGGATAAAATCATTGATGATACTAGGACAGCCAACAAGGGTATGGGAAGCGAGGGTTTCCTCTAAGACTAAGATTTCCTCTTCTGGCTACAGTTCTTTCATAAAGTCCTGTCACATTGTGACATATGTTCAAGCAGCACCAGAAAACCAATTTTGATGCAGTGAAAGCCTCTAAATATATATCTCGGTTTGAAGCTTGTGTCCAGCATGCTAGGGCCTCATTAGATACTGAAGATCACTGGGAACAGAAAGAGCCAACTGCAAAAAGAGAATGTTTCACTGAATCAAGAATGATGTGTGCCCGAGGTGTCTACAACTGCATCATGGCACAGATCTGTGATCGATTAGATTTTAATAACCAGTTGTCAATTACACAACTCTTTGAACATTCATGTCATTGTTTTCCAAACATAAAATTATTTTCCCAGAAAAAGAACTGGAAGTAGCTCTTAATCTGTTTACATGAAAATGTTGAGACTTAAACGAGACAATTGCTCCCTAAGTTTAGTATAAGTCAACTGTAATTCTTGATACTTCCCTTGTACTTCTTTTAATATGTGATTTCTTTCTCCCTCGGTATACAATTCCGAGAATGATTCCTGTAATTTTCGTACTTCATTGCTGATCTTCCATACATCTATTGCTGTTCGTAGCGACCACTTATGGCTTGTTACTAATATATCTGGCTGCCATGAGTACAGTACCCCTGACTGCAAGGGGATCATTATCTGCTGATGTCCGACTCCACTGCTGTGACCACAGATCAGCATCCCCATGGCTATTATCCAGCACATCCACTTATGTTCTGACCCAGCAAAGAAAAGGAATGAAACATGCCTGTACCGCTCCTTTTCCACTGCAAGTTACTACAACATCGTATGACATCTTCAGAAATTCCTGATAGTTCACTCTGCCCCTAAAAAATTCTCTGAAAAAAATAGTGTCCCCCATACAATGACAAAACTAAAACAACCAACAAGAAAAACGCAACTATTATTGGATGCACCAAAATGATAAAAAAAGAGAGAGAGAGAGAGAAAAACACACACACACACACACACACACACACACACACATGAAAATTATCCCTTGATATAAAAATACAAAATGTAAACATGCTATACAATATTACACATACAATAATTTACTCCCTCCATGACCGTAATGCATACAGAACGTTATGCATCCACTGTTGTCTTTCCCCCGAGACCTTCTTCTTCCATTTGCTTTGCCTAGCCTCTGCAATCGGGACACTTCCTTGTAATTGAGGTAATCGGTCCACCATTCCTTTAAAAGGCTTTACTCTACTCACATGTATAATGGATGTTTTTGTTGGCAGCTGCACTTTAACATTCACAGGTGAAGTCATTTACATGACCTGGTATGGTCTGTACTTCCTCAAGAATTTTTTCGTCTTTCCCTTAGGGGTATATGGATTCATGATTAATACCCCTTGACCTACCCTGTGTGGTAAAGTCCCAACCGCTTATTCGGTTCTTCCTGCCTCTCTAACGCTTTCGTATTGACCTTCTGTACTCTCTTCCAGACTTCCCGTATTGTCCGTGCAAATTCCCTCACTGTGCCCCCTTTAGCTCCCGATTTTGGACATAGAACATCAAATGGCGGTGGCATCTTTCGTCCATAGACTGCCTTGGACGGTGACGTTCCGACCTCAAATTTATTTTAGTGTTATAACTCGATACCACGTACGGAAGATAAATGTCCTAGTTATCATGGTTTCCATTCACATAATAACTTAGTCTTTTCTCTGCTCTCACATTTGCATGCAGATGAAATGGACTGGTCCATAATTTTTAGTTCTCAATAAACGACACAACTGTGACATTAATTCAGACATGAAGTTCGCTCCCTGATCTGTAATTATGGTATCAGGCACCCCAAACTTCAATAACCACTTATTGACTAAAGCTTGTGTTACTGTACTTGCCTGTTGGTCTGGTATTGTGACCATGGCTAGAAACCGCGAAAAGTGATCAATTATAGTTAAAACATAACGATTCCCTGCCAGTGTTTTGTCGTATGGCCCACAAATATCTAGCCCGATACACTCGAATGGTTTTGAAGCCTCTTGTAACCATTGCAATAGAATTCTTGTGCGTGTCACATCCGCTTACTGTGCACATGGCACACAATTTGCAACGTATTGTTCCACATCTCTTCTCCAAGTGCACCACCAAAATCGTTCTGCCATTCGTCTTCCCGTTGCTCAACGATCACCTTGCCCCAAGAGCACATGATCATGGGTCCTCCTTAAGACTTACTCTCTCAAACTCTTTGGTACCACTACCCGTGGTCTGCATCTGGTAACTCTACACAACAAATTTCCCTCCACAATGAAATGTGGTTGAGTTCTAAAACCCTGGCACTCCTCATTCTCTGCTTGTGCGTTTTGCCATTCCGCGACACTCATACTCAGTACTTCTAATGCGTCTAACTTGTGACTTAATGCATCTGCATTTCTGTGTTTCTTCCCTGGCTTATGAATACTTCTAAGCCAAATTCACTTAATTTTAGAGTCCACTGTGTTAATCGACTTAGAAGGATCCTTGAGTCCCAGTAATCATCTCAACGCTGCATGATGTGTCACGACCTTAAACTTCCTACCATAAAGGTAACAACGAAAATACGTTACTCCATATATTACAGCCAACATCTCCTTTTCTGTTGTGGGATGGTTCCACTCTGCCATATTTAACTGTCTAGAAGCATATGCCACGGGGTGCTCATATCCATTCACCATTTGCCCCAAAACACATCCTACTGCACCATTTGAAGCGTCACATGATGAGATGAAGTCTTCTTCAAAATTTGGAAACACCAACACTGGACCAGAAACTAATCTCATCTTTAATTCATCGAAAGCTTCCTGACATGCCTCCCTCCACTGAAATTTAAACCCTTTCTTTAAAAGCTTTGTCAACAGCTCGGCTATTTTAACAAAATCTTTTACAAATTTACGATAATATGAACATAACCCAATATATGATTGTAATTGCTTCATTGTACGTGGTGTCAGAAAATTAAGAACTGCCTCTGTTAACCGAAGATTGGTTTGAACCCCTTGTTCACTAATTACATGACCTAAATATTTGACCTGCTTCTGTGCAAAATTACATTTTTTCTAAAGTTAATGTTAACCGTGCCGACCGCAATCTTCTAATGACTTCTCTTAAATGTGATACATGTTCTGGTATATCCTTTGAAAATACTAGAATGTCATGTAGGTAAACCATACATGTCTTTGGTTTCAACCCCATTAAAACCCCATCTAATAATTGCTGAAAAGTTGCCGGTGCATTCGTCAACCCGAATGGCATACGTATATACTGATATTGTCCCCCAGGAACAGTAAAAGCTGTCTTTGCCCTATTCTCTGGTGCTACTTCCAACTAATGGTATCCACTCCGTAAATACATTGTCGTAAAATACGTACATTGTCCCAGATTGTCCAATGTGTCCATGATATTCGGAATCGGATATGCGTCTGAAATGGTTTTCGCATTCAGAAACCTACAACCACAACAAAACCTATATTTCCTTGTACCATCCACTGACTTCTTAGGTATGAGGACTACATTGCTTGAATATGGGCTATCGCTATGCTCTATGATTCCATCCCATAGTTGTTGTTCTATAAACTCCTCTAGTAGTGGTTGCATATGATATGCTATACTATATGGTTTCCTAAACACTGGTGTATTATCCTCCGTTGGTATGTGATGCTTCATAATTGGTGTTGCCGGTAACCTACCCTCCGTTCTGAATAAATGGCTGCATGTCAATAACAATTCCTCCAACGCGACCCTGTCGTCTCCCTGCAAATGCTGTAATTTTCCCCTTAATTGTGCTGCATCGACATTTTGCTTATGGATCACCTCTAAATCCTCCCTATCGATGTCATCTTCATCAAAAAACCCCAATGTAGCCATTAACAACCCTTTAGACAAGCTAAAATCCGCTCTGCCGAAGTTATCTATACTTACAGGAACCCTATAATCTTCTTCCACATGACTTTCTTGAGCTAAACTCCTCCACACAAAACAGTGTGCGTTATCCAACTCCTCATTACTCGAGAGTGGCTCCACCATGTAGAACATCTCCTTTGGTAAGTTTGTATTCATCGAAACCCAAACTACCTTCCCTGTCTCTGCGTGTATGTTATCCTGCTGATCGGCCTTTAATGAATTCGTTCGCAGTTTAGCATCACCTTCATGTTAAGTGCATCTTATGACATTCATCTATTTGCAACCATTTCCCCCGTGCGAAATGTTCCACTGAGTTCAACTGTTTGTTGCCAAAGATCTATCTTCGCATGATGTTTGTCAAGGAAGTCCAGTCTGAGAATCACTGAATACCCCTCACCCACACATGGTAACACCTCTGCCTGCTCAATTAACTTAGCTCCTGTGATCACAAATTGCAGTACCATCATACTCAATGACTCCACTTTATTATCTCCCACCCGATGTAACCTTTAATGTGGTGGCTCGAGACTTCTCCTGCTAACCAGGTCCAGGCTAATAACAAACCGTGTGCCCCTGTGTCGACCAGAAACCTTTGTTCCCTCCCATTCACCAAGCCTAATAAGCAGCATTCTGTCTGTGCACCCACAAGTGCTTTACCTAATTTCACTGGGACCGGCCTCCGATGGTTGAAGCAATCCTGTTCCCATTTAACGGCTGCTGCCACCGAGGTTCCCCCCCCCCCCCCCCCCCTCCCACACACACACACACACACACACACACACACACACTTTTACTCCTGCAGTTCACTGCCCAGTGTCCCATTTTCCCACATGAGTAACACCACAACTGACGCTGACTTTGCCTCGTAATGTGTCCTACCTGGCCACAATCAAAACACTTAATTTCCGCTGCCAGGACTCTATGCTCCACCCTTTGCTTCGTCACATAATCTACCCCCTCTAAGTATGTGCAAATCCTTAGAGCCACTGCAAGATCACTGGGATTCTTCATTCTCACCCAATGTGACATCTCCGGCAGTACTCCCCGCAAAAAGACATCTAACATTCTGTTCTCAGCCTCTTGTAACAGCACTTTATTAGTCTCCTCATTCTGTGACAGTTCGAACGTTTGTACATTCAGTTTTCGAATTCCTGTCTGAGAAAACCTCCACAGTCTCATTTCTCCTCATAACTAATACACTTAATTTTTCACGAAAAAACCTGGTACTATTCTGTTTTTGATACCTCTGGCGTAACCCAGCCTCAAGCCCTGAAAACGTCCCCACATTGTTCAACGTGTCATGGTACAATATATACGACTTGGCCTCCCCTATTATGCATAACTTCACACAACTCTCAACATTACAACACCCGACCACCCATTGGCCTCAGCCATTGTGATAATGTCATTAAGGAATACCAACACATCCTCCATTGCTTTACGCAAAAAGGGGTTAATCAATGTCATGATTGCCGGGTCAAACGGTCTGTGACAATCCACGATCTGTATTTACTTTCACTCGATGTCCCTTCCCCTACTTGCAGCACCTCAAATCTCCCTGCTAATTCTTCATATTTTTCTTTGTCACTTATCCTCACCTCTGACAATACCCGAAGTTGCTCTGTTAGAGTGGCTACAGCTTCCACTGTAGTCACTGACGCAGCCTCCGCTGCTTGCCATGTCCCCACCATTCTTGCTTATAGCTTCACTGTCGCCATTAATTTCACTCTACCACTCCTTAAACTTAGTTTTTGCAGCGAATCATCACTCATCTACATTCTGAATAATTGCGTGCAAAATGACCAAATCTCATACAAATAAAACAATTCTTTGGCACCCACTTTGTACACGGTAATCCGTGGCCTGACAGGTTACAAAAATTACATCGCTTAAGCACTATGTTATCATATTTCCCCTGAATCCAGATAAATCTTCAGGTCCCTCTGGCCTTATGAAAGACACTTTTAAAAAGTCCATCCTAATTAACAAAAGAATGACACACAAACCATAAATTAAACGTCACTCACCCCTCCACATCATGCTCATGTGCAAGTGAACAGTCCTGCTTTCTTCCCTATACTGGTATGGATGAACACCTCCCAAATGACAAGACGTAATAAGAAGTGCACGGCCACCTGTCATGAACTGAACCAAACACCTCAACAACCCCTCTACACAGGCACACCTCAACGCTACTTGTTCAACATAAGATGTGGGAGTGGAAATCCGGTACCAGCGTTGTAACCAGCACCACTTCTGACAACCTGTTGCGGAGTTGGGGGGGTCGAACCCGAGCCTCCAGTTGGCAGAGCTGAAGCCAGGACCCACCAAGCTGTATTTTGTCAGGAGGCTGAGCAAGTTCAAGAGCATCAAGGGGCAGTGCAGAGTGATACAATGGTATTGGGTAACATTTGTTTATTCCGATAATTTACAGTACTCGATGGTAAAGTGTAGTGTTGAAAGGCCGTCCGCGCGCTGTCTTGTGAGTCCAGCTGGTTCGGCAGACTCCTGGTATGCCGACGCTGCTATCATCAAGGCCGCCCTGCTGGTAGTTGGCCGTGCTCTTGCTGTCAGCACCCGTCGATGCGTTGTGACTTGCGCCATGCTGCTGCCCACGATTCCAGAGACCGCTACAGTCCCTGGTCCCCGCCGCCCTCCACCCCATTTGGCCTGATCTGTCCAACCATGGGATGAAGGTGGGTGTACTAGTGACCTGTGGTCCTTGGGCTACCACTGCTCCCAGGACAGGCCTGGACTCAAACCCACACCCTCCTGGATGCTGTGCCACAACTTGCTGCTAGTGGTGCTTGATGGATGGCAACACCCGCTGCCATCTCTGGCACTGTTGCAGAGCTGCTGCACCTCCCGCAGCATATGCCTCGCCTGGGCCCTGGTACGCCAGGTGGGAAGTGAACATGGCCCGTAGACTCGAGTGTAACCGAGCCCCTCATGGACCCGCTGCAGACCTCTGTCACTGCCCTCTTTCAGGCAGACCTTGCGATCTCTGAGTTCCAGGCTGCCATTCTGTCCCACTCCGTGTTGTCTCCCCAGAGGCGGGACATAGCCCAAACAAGTATGTAGAAAACAGAATACAAGTTTATGCAGAATACTTATAACATTGCTGCCAGACTGGCCCCTACAAGCGAAGACCAGCACACGTCAGTCCCGACGCTTGACTGACCTGGCTCTCTCTGTCCCAAGCTAAAATCGCCCGTCTGTTTATATTGGTTTCTCCCTCGCTTCTGGTGTAGTGTCAGAGAGAGATATAAACTATGGCAGGGATAAATTCCCCCACGTCAGGCATTTACAAGTCGCCACTCTTGGCTCTGGCCTAGTGCCATGCCTCATACACGGCAATAAGTTAAAGCAATGCAGCAGTTTCCTGCCTCATTGTTGCTCCACTCAAAACAAATCATACATGCAATACCGCCATCGCAGCTCTGTGCCATGAGTGCCGTGTTTACATTGCCTGGCCCGCTGGCTATTGACTGTTACCATACTCTGCCAGCAACACCAGATTTCATCACCCAACTGCGCCTTGTAATGGAACTGACAAATAGACATCATTTTATTTTATTATACACTAAAGTCGTGTTAAAAAAGCTTTTGCTTAAGATAATACTAAGTTAGGTGTTGCGATCAATAATCGATATTGGAATTGTATGTTCTTTGTAGCTTATGACCGTGATCTTCGGTCTATAACGGGTTTTCAGGCACTTGAATTTTGGCCATGATTGAGTGTAGTTGTGTATCTAGTTTTGACAATAAAAGTGTGTTTTTGATACAAAGAAACCGTGGAATACTGCGTCATGATTTCGATAGTCCAGTGATAATTAAAAAACCCGCACCTTTTCTTGGACCCAGAGCAGCAAAGGAATCATCGCCCAGACAATGAGAAGCCACATGGACAACAAAAACTCAGCAGCATCAACAAAGGAGACATCATGGCCAGCTCTACTAAAGCACTATACAGCCATTAGTCACATGGTAACGGTGTCCTTATGGAGATAACTTTTCCTGCACAGTAGAGCAGGTTCATGACAACTGGGGGTTCGCCTGGGATTAAGACATTTATATGTACTGGATTGACAAAATCTGTTTTGCAGAAGTCTAATGACCAGGTGGTACAAATAAGTGCTATACGTGGAAGTCAAGGGAGACGAAATGAAAGAGTAAAGTGGACTGACCACACGAGTGAGGACCCAGACTGAAAAGATAAGTACATTTGTGTAGTGCTGTTTATTCCTTTTATTATTTTGTGTGTGAAATTTCACGAAAGTGACTATTGTGAAAGAGGAAAGTGGTGCTGAATGCGAGCAGGATTGTGAAAATTTGTTAGTCTTTGGGGTCGTAGACATGCCGATAAAAACGGAAGATGAGTCAGTCAAAGAAGTGGATCAAAGTCTTAATTCATCAGAACGTGAGACGTCGGACATTAAATCACTGTTACAAATGATGGAACAGTCGCTAGCTTTAAATCAAACTGTTGCAGCCCACTTACAAGCTAATGAAGATCAATTGCAAAACATGAATCGGAATGTTGCAGACAGTTTTCGCGTTATAAATCAGAAAGTGTCGCGTCTAGAAGGAGCTATGAACAAGAAATTTGATAATGTCTTACTTTGGGGTAATAAATTTCGCAACGATATATCAAAGATAGACAAGAAACTTATCAAAGCAGAAACAAAGATTTTGGTGGTAGAATCTAAAGTGGGAGATGTAAAATATAGTCTGAGTAACAAAATTCAATCTGTAAAAAATGAACTGGTCACAGACAGAGAGAAAAATGCAAAGTGTTTTGTTAATGTTAATAGTCAAATAGATACAGTTTGTGTAAATGTAAAAGCTATGGCAGTAGATCTTGAAAGTAGAGTAGATTCGAAACTAAACGTTGTGAATGATAAAGTGGAAACAGTAGGTAACACAGTAAAACTCCACGAGATTGAAACTGAGACAGATGTTAATGAATTAAAAAGTACAGTATCAGAGTTAAACCAGAAGTTTGAAATATTTAGCAATGATGTAGCTAACAAAAATTTGTCTATGAACACATGTGCCTTATTATCCAATATTCCAGTTAAGAACTTTTCTAATGAGTAATTTGCATCCTGTTGACTTTCTGCAGAGTTGTAGAGACAACTTTTTGCCCAATATGACTGAAAGTTTCAAAATTAAGTTTGTTAAAAATTTTTTGGAGGGGGAATCTTTGTCATGGGCCAATCACAATTTTTCTATGGACTAGTCTTATGCAGAATTTGAAATTGAGTTCTTAAAGCGGTTCTGATCTGAAACTGAACAAGCCAGGATAAAGAGTGAGTTCCTGAATGGACCAAATTATAGAGAAACACAGGGGACTATGAAACAGTTTTGTAAGAATCAGCTGAAGAAACTTGTACATCTGAGTAAACCCTTTCATGAGCTCACACAGATAGATGCTTTAAAGAGAAGTTTGCCAACAGATGTGCAATGGGACCTAGTTTATGGACCAGATGACAACATTGAGCAATTTCTAAACTACGTGGACAAACTTGACAGGACTATAGACAAAGTGGGGAAACCAAAAACTATTTCAATCACACACAAAGAGGTGGGGATCATAGTTGGGGTAACACTAATTTTAACAGGAGGGAAAACAGTAAGCCCAACGACCATAGTTTTCATCATAGGGAACAAAAGAGTCACAATATTAATAATAATTTCCATTCAAGAGGACAATCTGGGAACAATTGGAACAGAAGTAACTACAGGGAGTCTGAAAACAGGAATTGGCGTGAAAATAGGGACACCAGGAGTCAAAATGCTAGGGGAAGTCATGAAGAAAAAAACTAGCATGCGCTCCATTGTCGGTCCACAAGGTAGGGGTGAAAAGCATAGATAATAGATGGACCAATAACACTGACTACGTTGCACCAAGAGATACGTCTCAAGTAATGAGTAGTTATCTTATGAATGTATATTACCCTCTAAACACAGTACCTGTTAAGAATGAACACATTGGTTGTAATAAAGACCCAGAGAAAATAATTGACTTAGTTGAATTTTATGAATGGGCAGAAGCTTGTAGTTTGTCAGAGGACCAGCAGGTTAACGATTTAAATGATTTAGGAATTGATGCACTGATGAAGGAACCAGCTGAGCAAATTGTTGACACTGATTTAATGAGCAAAGAATTAAGTACACTTGGGTGTGAAAGCAACGTTTTAAGTTTTCGGGAGAAAGAGGTTGATGATTGTAGTATTTGGGGAAATGAAGATTTAATGATGCATGATGATGGTGAAAAATATGTTGTTTGCTTGAAAGAGGAAATGGAGGCATTAGGTGTTGTGGGAGAAACTGATATGCATGTTGTAGATGTGCCCAAGGATGTTGTTAACAGTTCAAGTGGTGTTAATGCCAGTGTCACAACCAATAGACTCTGTAATGCAACATCTTATGAATGAACCTGGGTAGATGATAAAGATTCACTGAACAGTAGAACTGACTTTGCAAGTAGGCTACCATTTGCAATGAACAAAGGTGAATTATTTCTTTATGATATGTGGGTAAAGAGTGATGCAATTAGACATGATAGCAATTTTAGAAAAATGATTCTTAATATATCTCAAATTTTATATCCTGATTGGTGGCAAAACACTAAACATATTATTGTTGAACAACTGAAGGATAAATACCTTAGTGGTGAACAATGTTATATGGGTAAAAATATTTGGATTAATGAAATTATCAATGCAAGCGACAGTGCTAATGATGTGTGTGTCAATGTAATGACCGTAGATAATAAAGGTGACAGTAATATAGGTACTTGTAAGTCAGGAAGTCATTGTTTCAGTGAAATTCAAAATGATTTATTGTATGAATATGTTCAGCCTGAAAAAGGTGATGACATAGGTAGTCCATTCATTAGAGCAAAAGTTGGTACCTGGGAAGGCAAGTGCCTTATGGACACAGGGAGTCAGGTGTCAGGAATATCTGAAATTCTAAGCAAAAAGCTGAAGTGTGAGAAATATTACATTGAAATGCCAGTCATTGGGGTAAAAATAAGAGGGGCTACAGGAAAACATAGTAAAACTGTGAAAAGACAAACTTTGTTATCTTTTACAATTGAGGGAGTCACATTTACACATGGATGCCTAATTATACCAGGCCTCAGGGAGGACTGTATTCTCGGGATGTCATGGGTTCGGAGTGTAGATGCAAGATTTGACTGGGGAGGACAAAAACTTATCATAACAATACCAAATGGGGGGTGTATCTCCACCAAGTTTGTCAGATCAAATACAGTTTTGTGTAATGATAAATTTAACACTATAAATCTTGTAAAAGAGAAAAGATATGTTGACAAACACATAACTGAGCTAGATTTAAGCGAAGTAGATTTCAACACTCTGGTAAACACTAAGATTTCAGAAGCTAGCTGTCTAAATGATGAGCAAAAACAGGAACTAGAGTCTTTGTTATGGGAATACAGTGATGTCTTTAGCAACATTCCAGGGAAAGTTAGGGGTTACGAATGTACTTTGCTAGTAAGACCACATGACCTATTTTTCATAAAACCATATGGTGTGCCCATAGCAAAACGTACAGCAGTTGAGAAAGAATTACATAAGATGGAAGTGTGTGGCATTATCGAAAGGAGTATCAGTGCTTATAATAACCCACTGGAAGTTGTGTCACAGAGGGATGGGGGAGTGAGAATAGTTCTTCAGGCCTTTAAACACGATCTTATACAGGGAAACAGACCACCCTGAAAACATTGATGAGCTGTTGCACAAGTTCAAGGACATAAAATTAATGTCAAGTCTAGACTTAACCTCAGGCTTTCACCAAGTACCCCTGGCACCCAAATCTAGGAAATACACTGCTTTTCTTTACAATGGCCATTGCTATCAGTATTGTGTAGTCCCTTTTGGCTTGAACTCATCGGTAGCAGAATTCATTAGAGCTTTAGACCATGTGCTTGGGCAGGAACTTGTTTCCAAATTAGTGATTTATGTAGATGACATTTTAGTAACTGGACAAGATTGGAATGAGCATGTTGGGCTTTTAAGACAGGCATGTGAGAAACTTGTAAGCGGGGGAACGACACTAAAACTAGAAAAGTGCAAATTTGCAGTACCCGAGTTAAAATTTTTGGGACATGTCATAACAGAAAAAGGAATTTTGGCTGATCCAGACAAAATTAAAGCTATTGCAGAGTTTCCTATACCCCGTAACAGAAAACAACTGAAATCATTTTATGGGCTATGTGGCTTCTACAGAAAATTTGTAAGTAAACAAAGCTTAAACACACCCTGTCTAAGTAACTTCTTAAAGAAGGACACTGTTTGGATATGGAGTAACGATTGTCAAGAGGCTTTCGACATAATAAAAAAGGAACTGAATAACCAGAACCTGTTACACAGACCAGATTTCAATTTACCTTTCTGTTTACATACTGACAGCAGTAGGGTGCTGAATTATTTCAAGTAAAAGAGGTCAATGGGGAGACAGTTCATGCTACAATTGCATTTGCAAGCAGAATGTTATTGAAGCATGAAAAGAACTATACAATAACAGAAAAAGAGCTATTAGCCATACAGTGGTCATTTTCAAAATTCAGGACCTATTTACTTGGACATAAGGTAATAGTGTACTCTGATCATAAAGCCTTAAGCTATATACAGGAATGCAAGCTCTATCATGATAGGCTTACAAGATGTGCATTGTATTTACAACAATTCAACTTTGAAATTAAGTATATTAAAGGCACTGACAACATAGTTGCGGATGCCCTATCAAGGCTACCAGTAGGAGGGGAAACAGAAATTTTTGATCAGAACGAAGAAAAACAGTTTAAAATTAGGTATATTAAAGGGGTCACAAATGAAAAAGTTGTTAGATCATTGTGTGATAAAATCAGGAGGAGCCAGAACCGTGATGCAAATTGGAAATTAGTAAAGAGCTGTTTAGGAAAAAAGAACTATGAAAAATTAGACAAGTACTATAAGGTGTTTAAAGGTACTCTGTTTAGGAGAACTGACGAAGACTCTGACAATTGGAAACTATGCTGGCCTGAGGAGGAAGCTGAGAGGTTAATTAGGTATACTCATGAGAGCTATGGTCATTGTGGCATACAGAAGTGTATGCAGATATTACAAGAAAACATATACTTCTACAATATGGCCAAGAAAGTTAGCCACAGGTAAAGGGATAGTTACAAAAGTTGAAAAAGACTATTTCTTAAATGTTGGGAAACCAAAAGCAATCTTGTCGGATAACGGTTCTCAGTTTTTGTCAAAAGTTTGGAAAGCCTTTGTTGATAAATCGGGAATCAAACATATTCAAATATCTGTATACAGGGTCCGGCATAAAAAACTCCCCGATTACAAAGTAACGTGCAGCGGACAGTAGAAGGAGCAGAGTGGTGGGGGCGCGTCGTTAAGTAGCTGCCTGCGTGCCGTTTTCAGTGTACGCCATGGCGTGGTCTGGTGAACATCGTGCCTTTGTAGTTGAAGATTTTATTCAAAATGGCGAACCGCCTATTAATACTCAACGTGCTTTTCGCGTTCGCTTTGCGCTCGGACGACGGGACCCTGTTCCCGATAAGAAAACAATTTATTCTTGGGTTGCTAACTTTCGTGAGACAGGTTCCGCATTAAAAAGGAAACCACCTGGACGACCACGGACTGCAACAGGCCCCGGAAATGTTGATGCAGTTAGAGCTTCAGTTCAACAATCTCCTCGACGATCCGCTAACAAGCATGCGGCAGCATTACGGATATCTGATCGAAGTGTGAGAGGAATCTTGCATCGAGATCTTAAAATGCATCCTTACAAAATTGTAACTACGCAGGAACTGAGTGAACGAGACTGTGGTGTCCGTGTAAGTTTGTGCCAAGACCTTCTTCAGAACATTCGTCCCAACGATATTGTGATTTTTTCTGATGAAGCACACTTTCACCTTGCCAGAACAGTGAACAGCCAAAATTGCAGGTACTGGTGTGAACACAATCCCCAAGAACTTCATCAACGACCACTTCATAGCCCTAAAGTAACAGTATGGTGTGCTGTTTACAATTCCGGAGTGATCGGTCCTTACTTTTTCGAAGAAAATGACAGGAATTTAACCGTCAACAGTGAACGCTATTGTGCCATGCTCCGCGACTTTCTCCAACCGCAACTAAGGGAGCTTTTTGGTGAAATAGAGAACGTGTGGTTCCAGCAAGATGGTGCTACTGCCCACACAGCGCGGCAGTCACTGGCATTGGTGAAGGAAATGTTTCCTGGACATGTGATCTCGTTGCATGGAGACATTGGCTGGCCCCCACGATCACCGGACTTAACGCCCTGTGATTTCTTTCTTTGGGGCTATTTAAAAGCAAAAGTTTATGAACAACGTCCACAATCTTTACGAGCCCTGAAAGAAGCAATTAAATAAGAGGTTGAAGCTATTCCACCTGAAATGACTCAAAGAGTAATGAATAACTTCAGGGAAAGACTCAAACAGTGTGTCGACAGTGCAGGAAGCCATTTAAGGGATGTTTTATTTAAAAAGTAAGACCATAAGAGTATTTTCTAAAATGGCATAATATGTACTTTTATTTAGTATAAATAAAATTGTTCTACCTTATTTGGTTTTGTTTTTATTAGCTTTCCTTAAAGGGGAGGTTTTTCTGCCGGACCTTGTATAACCCATCGTCAAAGCCAGCTGAGAGGTATATGCGTGAGATTGGTCGTTTATGTCGTACGTATTGTAGTCATAAACATCCTACATGGTATGACCATGTACGAGACTTTGAAGTTTGTTATGAATAGCTTGCAGCATACTTCCACAGGATTTTCACCTCATGAAATTATGTTTCATCTAAAACCAGAAAACATTATCACTGAACTCGTAGAATTTCCACCATGCACAATGATGACTATGCGTGAACGGGATGATAAAACAGGGGGGAAATTAGAAAAAGACAACATGATGGCAAGATCAAAGCAACCAAGTTTAAAGTAGGAGATTATGTTTTAGTAAAATCACATGAGAAATCAAAAATTCTAACTTCTGAAATAAATAAATTCTTTGATATATACATGGGTCCATTCGAGATTGTAGAGCATCCACACCCAAATGCATACCGGTTGGTGTATCTTAAATCCAGGAAAGTTCTGAGCTAAGGAATATTGTTTCGTTGAAATTGTATAAACAAAAGGGATAAGACTAGTCTGAGAAAGTTAAAAGGTGACTCAACAAAAGTTTTTCACTGGAAATTTTGAAATTTTGTATATTTGTTTAATATGTATTCACTGTATGAAGTGTTTGCAATGAATTTTCTGTGTAATATGCTAGCCATGTTAGTTTTGATATTTCTGTATGTTTATGCAATTTGATTGATGTTTGATAATTTGTGTAATTTTAGTTTGTGTAACTCTCACACCACACTTGTTGAGACATCATTTAAAATGCAAGCCACTAATCAGCACTAAATCTGTCTTGCAACAATTAAGTTTTTTAAATTTTTTTACTCTTAAAGGCAGAGTCCTAATTACTACACACTTAAGTGCTTGAAATGTCCA
Source organism: Schistocerca piceifrons (assembly GCF_021461385.2). Taxonomy (NCBI): domain Eukaryota; kingdom Metazoa; phylum Arthropoda; class Insecta; order Orthoptera; family Acrididae; genus Schistocerca; species Schistocerca piceifrons. The sequence continues at coordinate 600,796,929 of NC_060140.1, read as the reverse complement.
ACTCCACAAGAAGACAATCATTTTCAGTAAACTACATGAATTACTGTATATTTCTCTCTCAACCACTGCAAATGCATAGGCAGTAATATTTTTTAATTTTGATAGATACATACCATTCCAAAACTTTCATCCATGATTCTACCTTTGCACTTTCACTGTGAATATGAACCCTTGTAACAAACTGGCTGTAACTTTACTTTTGAAAACAATTTAATTTTTTTATCCTTTGCGATAATATATTTTACACCTAATATGTTGATGCATTTGTATTACATGTTTATTGAATTTATTATTTTTTAAAGGATCTGTTTTGGACCAGTTCATACCTGTGTAGTGTTGCTCAGACAGATACTGTAAACTTCTCCCACTAGATAAACATTGCCAGAAGGTTAACTATGTACCCTACCCATGTACTTACATATAAACATTATGTAACCAAAAGATAACATGGCATTATAGTCAATGAAGCAATACAAACAGCTAAGCGTTGGAAACAGATGCACTGCAGGGCAAGCAGAAATCAGACCTTTTGACAGAAGTCACCTATGTGCAGATTTACAATGTGGGACAGACTGTGAGTAGTGTGAAAAGTGGGCAACAAAAGAAAAAAAAACAAGCCTGCAGTTAAAAGTTACAGTCTTTCAATGGTTTCATGTGAAGTGCTACAACATTATGGACTCTTCTAAGTGAAAATTGTGAATCTTCTTTTGCTTTTAATTTACTCTAAGGTTAAAAAATTGTATGTTTTCCTTTACTTAGTATAACAATTTCAGTGTTAGCATAATTAAAAGGAAACAGTCCTATTAAAAATTTTAATTTATTTAAAATCATATTCTTGGCAGTTCCATTATTCTGGTGTCAGAATTTTGTTTGCATTTTCATACTTACAAAATTCTTGGGGGGCTATTGTAATGGAACTGACAAATAGACATAATTCTATTTTATTATACATTAAAGTCGTGTTAAAAAAGCTTTTGCTTAAGATAATACTAAGTTAGGTGTTGCGATCAATAATCGATATTGGAATTGTATGTTCTTTGTAGCTTATGACCGTGATCTTTGGTCTATAATGGGTTTTCGGGCACTTGAATTTTGGCCATGGTTGAATGTAGTTGTGTATATAGCTTTGACAATAAAAGTGTGTTTTTGATACAAAGAAACTGTGGAATACTGTGTCATGATTTCGATAGTCCAGTGATAATTAAAAAACCCGCACCTTTTCTTGGACCCAGAGCAGCAAAGGAATCATCGCCTATACAACGAGAAGCCACATGGACAACGCAGACTCAGCAGCATCAACAAAGGAGACATCATGGCCAGCTCTACTAAAGTACTATACAGCCATTAGCCACACCGTAACAGTGTCCTTATGGAGATGACTTTTCCTGCACAGTAGAGCGGTTTCATGACAGCCTGCATTGAATTTTGATAAAATTACCCTTTCCCTTGACTAGGACTGACACTAGTGCAGCATTGCTGAATGATATGGTTACAAATGATGCCACAACATCTAGCTAACATACTATTAATCAGTAGCTTGAAAATTTATGAATGTTGCAGCTATGGCAGATATGGGAGATAATTATAAGTTTTTATTCCTGCTATTATAATTAGTAGGAAAAAAATCATAAAGGCACCTCCAGTGGCAATGAATATCAAACCGAGGTGATTCGAGGGAATGTTTATTTCTGAAGTACTGCATCAATCTGTGGTACCAGTACCTACTGTTAGTGCTACCTGCACTGAAAAATTTGTCACCCACACTGGATTTATATCACAGCTCTCAAATACCTTGCTGTGTTTCACTGTCAACACAGTGAGCATATCTTTAGTTACTAATGCAAGAGGAGAAAAAAAGTGTTGTGCAAGTGTTATGCCACAAGACGTCAACCATTACATAAATTCTATGTGCACCAGACAATTGGAAATGAATACAGCCTAACTATGAGACACAATCTGTCATTATGTCATGAACAACAACCCCACTAAACCAGCAGCAGATATTCCTTATCAGTATAAATAAGTTCTACCCACCTGTAAAGTTGTTGCAACTGGAAAAACTTAATGAGGTGAAAATTTACAGAGGTGAGACAGCTGCAGATGGAAATCTTTGTTGGACAGTAATTTCTAGCATGCTAGGAAATCCTTTGTACATTGCAATTCACGACCAACCTTTCAGGAGTTACTGGACTTCCTTTTATATGATGGTAGATTCATGTGGTTGCCATCTGAAGAAGTTTATTGCACCAAATGGGAAATGTTAATTTACATCTAAAATGGAGCTGTAAAATTACCCTTGATTAGAACTTCTTGCACATATAACAGAGGAAATCTTCAGAATGGGTACCATCCCAGTCGTTTTTGCTAAATATAGGGACGTCCCAGGAAGACAACCACCCTGGAGAATCAGAAAGTCACCTGACGAGGGTTGTTTTTCAGACAAAACTGATGCCTGAAGTGATATAATATTTCCACGTGCTGTAAGGGTCCTACTGCAATTGCTAGATGGGTAACTGTATTGGGAGAAATCTCTACTTACGTGATTTGGTTGATTACAACCATCTCTAATTGGGTGAGAAGGTTATCAGAAGTGCTTGTAGAAGATCATTGCAAGAGATTCTGCTTCCTCTATATTCTGATCTCACATGTAGGTTGAGTTCCTTGTCTAAACAGAATATGAGCAGATCTTGTTAAGTTTAGTAATTGATTTACAACTTGTAAATTCTATATATGATAATTTCCGGTTGTATTGAGTTCCTTTGCGAAGGAGGGGGGCACCAGTCACAGGAGACATGTTTCAGGCACCACTGAACACTCTGTAAGCGATGATGGGCACAGTGCTCCATGGGATGCTTCCTTTGACAATAGCCACTAATTGCATCAAACTGTGCAGGTGTTCGTAGCAGAGGACAAAAGACAGTGCGTTTGGCAATGCTTTGATGAACCACCAGACTGTATTTGAGCATGCTCTGAGTCCCACAACAATGAGAGCATTCCATACAGTGTCATCCACTGTCGCCATGAGAAGAAACGGTCAAACGAATAATTTTTACACAAATAGGCACCTACATTGATCTATACTCAAATAATGGTTGGAGAGGCTGTCTTTATGGCTCTGAAGCATTGTATTTTTCTAAGAGAAGACAGAGTTGGCCTGCCAAGATGGCACCATGCTTTGAGTGTCACAAACAACCGCTCTTTCTGCCATTCAGTATCATCTTTCTCTTTCTGGTGTTATCTGGTAATTTTCCATTTGTGTTTTGCAGGAGCGGAGGTCAGGACTTCTGCTTCTCTTCATCCTATTAGATGGACACTGGAAATCAACTGGGAGGGGTGACAAATGACAAACTTTCAGACATCCAATTGGTACAGCAGTTGTTCTCGGTTTGCCATTGGCCAATAAACAAATACATTTGCTTCTTAGACAAGAGCCAAAGTAGAACTCACACAGTATGTGGAAAAGGGCATTTGGTTTTTAGTTTCAGGAGAGGAAGAACTTCAGAATCGGGCATGAGGGTTACAGGTACAAGACTTTGAGATCTGAGGAGGCTTCTGATAACCATAGATGAACTTGGAACATTGTGGGTCCAGATGGTCATCCACACTGTCACGAAGGTGACCCTAAATAGCTGATGATAAGCATTGCTCTGCCGGTTGTGTGATAGGTATCATTAAGTGCTGCTCACTCTGATATGTGAACTTTCCTTTCATAAGTTTGCATCCCAGTACATTTGACTCTTAGTTCACAAATGGTTTTCAGATTAGATTCACAAATCTTGATGTTTTTTCAGCATGTGCTGTTCATTCAAATACCTGACGTTTGGTTTTTGACTCCCTTTTTAATCTATGATTAACCATGTGGTAGTCATAATATGAGGATCTCTGCTGCTGTGTATGGTATTATATGATCATACAAGCTTAGCGTCCAAACTACTGGAGCGGATTGCATTCACATTTTCTTTGCCTCTCCTGTGTTTCCCATGGTCCACGCATGTGAGAACTGAAGAAGTAATGTTAGCAATTCTCTAATGATCCATCATTTTATACTATGTTGCACACAGAAAAATGTTAGTTAAACTGATTTGGTGCTGTACATCCTGAAAATAACATTAAATGACTATTTGCCAAGTGGATTAAGGGTTTATTTTCTTTAATCATTTTATTTAATTTCATAATCAATTAGCAGTCATACAGGTGCTAATATTGCGCCAAAGGAACTGGTATAGGCATGCGTATTCAAATGCAGAGATATGTAAACAGGCAGAATACGACACTGCGAGAAACATCAAATCTCCGACATCGCAGCAGCTGGAAAAAGATCCTGCAAGAATGGGACCATCGATGACTGAAGATAATTGTTCAGCGTGATGGAAGTGCAACCCTTCTGCAAATTTCTGCAGATTTTAATGCTGGGCCATCATCAAGTGTCAGCATGTGAATCATTCAACAAAACATCGTTGGTATGGGCTTTCAGAGTGAAAGGCCCACTCGTGTAGCATTGATGATTGTGTGACACAAAGCTTAATGCCTGTCTGGACCATCAACACTGACATTGGACTGTTGATGACTGGAAACATGTTGTCTGGTTGGACGAGTCCCGTTTAAAATTGTACTGAGTGGATTGACGTGTAATATGAGGTTAATAGATACTCTTAACCCATATAATCTCGTAAATGTAGTAAACAGTGATACCAGGGTAACAAAGTCCACATCTAGCAGAATTGATTACGTTATACTATGTAAACATATTAAAGACAGTGTTAGGTGCTGGAATATGGATTTTCACTACTCTGACCACAAATGCCAGCTTGTAGAGTATGTAAACACAAGCATCCCAAAAATGACAAAAGTTACCGCAAATGAAAGAATCCTAAAAGAGGGTAACATCCTTGCCCTAAGAAATAAATTAGCTATAGAGGACTGGGATCTGGTTTACCAGACTGAAGGATCTGAAAACAAATGGGCCAAATTCTATGATACTATGCTAAGACACTTTAACAGATGCTGCCCTGTTAAAAAAATACAAAGAGTGTTCGCCCATAACCAAAGTGCAAAAACCAACAGACTGATACTTCCAGCAAATATGATAAAACTCAGGCAAAACATCCAGGACCTGGATGTGTTACACAAGTCAACAAACCTGCAGGTTGTTAAGGCCAAGCACAATGAAGCCGAGAAAATCTTTAAGAAAGAGCTTTCAAATCTAAGAAAACAGATACACAGCAGTGAAATAGCTCAGTCAGACAATATAGCCAAGACCTCATGGAGAAATGTAAATCAATTCCGCAAAGCCACACCGAAGCCAGAGACTGAAATTGTAAATATAAGACATGAAGGAAACACAATTAAAGATCCTAATAAAGTCTGCAATGTTTTCAATAAATACTTTATATCTGCAGCTGTTAGTCCAGTTAATAACACAACTGTGAGTAGTGAGGTAAAGCTCTGCCCCTTTGAAGAGCCACCTTTTGAATTCAAACAAGTAAGTGAAAAAGAAATGGGCAGGATAATAAATAACCTAAGGAATAAGTACTCATCTGGATGGGATGGTTTGAGTAGTATTGTGATTAAAAATTGTAATAAGGAATTAGTTAAAATAATCACCCACCTGGTAAACTGCAGTATTAGAGAACATACATTTCCAAATGTATTGAAATGGAGCACAGTTAAACCAGTGCATAAAAAAGGATCCAAGGAAGAGGTTTCAAATTTCAGGCCCATATCATTAATACCTGTCTTCAGCAAAGTATTTGAAGCTGTGCTGCTGACACAACTTAGTGACTATTTCTTGAAAAATAAGTTCCTAACAGACACACAACATGGATTCCGAAAGGATCATAGTACTATCACAGCAATTACGGAATTTCTTCACAAAACGTATGGTGCCCTTGATCAAGGAATGCAAACAGCTGGCATATTTCTAGACCTCACTAAAGCCTTTGACTCGGTAAACCATGAGTTACTTTTAAGTAAACTTGAGTCACACAATGTAAATGCTGCATCCATGCAATTGCTGGCTACATATTTATTTAACCGCAAGCAGTGTACAAAGCTGACTTACAAAATCAATAATCAGATCATTAATTTCCAGTCCAAATATGAGAGAGTCACGCAAGGTGTACCCCAGGGCTCAATTTTGGGCCCTTTCCTTTTCCTAGTGTACATAAATGATATAGAGCAACCTTTCAACTCCCAATTGGTAACCTATGCAGACGATACCTCACTGTTATTTCTTGGTAAACAAAATGATGAGTTAACGTTGGTAGCAACTGAGGGCCTACGTCAAATAACTACCTATTTCCAAGATCAAGGTTTGAAAGTTAATATCAGTAAATCTCAGTTATTGCCATTTAAAGTTACAAACTCACACCAAACCTCTATCAGTAACATAGGTGGAATGGAAGTAGTGGACACAGAAGGCTGCAGATTTCTAGGTATTTACCTAGGTGAAAATCTAAGATGGGTAAACCATATCAAATTTTTATGCAATAAAATCAGCAGTTCATTACATCTAATCAGCCAGTTATCAAAAGTAGTCCCACATCAGACATTAAAAACAATTTATTATGGAACCATTTTTGCACAGATTAATTACGGGATAGAGATATGGGGTTGTGCTGCCGACATACATATGAACAGAATATTAACCCTACAGGAAAGAGCAATCAGAATTATCCATGGATTAGGGTACAGAGATTCATGCAGGGAAATCTTTGTTCATCATAAATACCTCACAGTCCACTCACTGTATCTTTACAAATTAATTATATATTTGTGACACATCAAAACAAAGCAACAAAGTGCCCTGATATGCATGCCTATAATACAAGAAATAAAGACTGCTACTACAGACAAAGAACAAAATTAAAAACAACAGACCATAGTCCATGCATTAGTGGTCAAATATGGTACAACAGATTACCGAGCTCTATAAGGTGCCACAAAGGGAACTTATTCAAAGTGAAACTGAAATATTTCTTGATTGACAAGTGTTTATATTCTTTAAGTGAATATTAATATTAAACTAAAATAAATTATTGTATATATAAAAATATATATATATAAAAACAAAGATGATGTGACTTACCGAACGAAAGCACTGGCAGGTCGATAGACACACAAACATACACACACAATTCTAGCGTTCGCAACAAACGGTTGCTTCGTCAGGAAAGAGGGAAGGAGAGGGAAAGACGAAAGGAAGTGGGTTTTAAGGGAGAGGGTAAGGAGTCATTCCAATCCCGGGAGCTGAAAGACTTACCTTAGGGGGAAAAAAGGACGGGTATACACTCGCACACACACACATATCCATCCACACATATACAGACACAAGCAGACGTATTTGAAGACCAATGTGCGGATGGATATGTGTGTGTGCGCGAGTGTATACCCGTCCTTTTTTCCCCCTAGGGTAAGTCTTTCAGCTCCTGATATTGGAATGACTCCTTACCCTCTCCCTTAAAACCCACTTCCTTTCGTCTTTCCCTCTCCTTCCCTCTTTCCTGACGAAGCAACCGTTTGTTGCGAAAGCTAGAATTTTGTGTGTATGTTTGTGTTTGTTTGTGTGTCTATCGACCTGCCAGCGCTTTCGTTCGGTAAGTCACATCATCTTTGTTTTTAGATACATTTTTCCCACGTGGAATGTTTCCCTCTATTTTATATATATATTTAAAAACAAAGATGATGTAACTTACCATACGAAAGTGCTGGCAGGTCGATAGAAACACAAACAGACACATACATACACACAAAATTCAAGCTTTTGCAACAAACTGTTGCCTCATCAGGAAAGAGGGAAGGAGAGGGAAAGACGAAAGGAAGTGGGTTTTAAGGCAGAGGGTAAGGAGTCATTCCAATCCCAGGAGTGGAAAGACTTACCTTAGGGGGAAAAAAGGACGGGTATACACTCGCACACACACACATATCCATCCACACATATACAGACACAAGCAGACATATTTCCTGGGTTTGTGTGCAATGAGAGGAGGTTGAGGTTTGCTGGAAAGGTTGTGAAGGGTGGGTGAGTTGCCTTTCCGGAGGTGGGAAACCAGGAGATTGGATAGTTTTTTGAGGTGGAGGGTGGCATGCTGTTCCAATTTACGGTTGGCCTGTAGGAGGATGCTCTGAACAGCCGGTGTGGATGTGGGAGAGGAAAGATTAAGGACTTTTATTAAGCATAGGAGTTGACGGGTGTGTTAATTGGCTGAGTTGATGTGTAGGTGAAGGATTAGGTGGGTGAGGGCAATGGATTGTTCAGTTTGGAACTGGTATAGGGACTGATGGAAAGAAGGGTTGCAGCCAGAGATGGGAACTTCAAGTGTGAGGCCTTTGGGGGTAATGCCAAATGTCAGACAAGCCTGAGAAAATAGAATATGGGAGCGTAATCTGGCTAGGGCGAAGGCATGTTTGCAGAGGGAATGTAAATAAAACTTAATGGGGTCGTTGTGGGGGTGTTGTGAGGGTGACATGTTATTAGAAGGTGGAAAGTGTAACATGAGGAAATGAAAATAAAAATGTATGGGGAGGGATAAAGGTGGACTGGAAAGTAACTGGAGATCTGGCGTGAAAAAAGGCGAAAAGGTGTTGGCTACAGCTGGGCTATGTTGGACTTGGGTTGGTAGACAACGATGTGCACAAAGGTTAGGTGGTTGTGTTGCCGCCAAAACACGTTAGAGGACGGAGAAATTCGGGGATATTTCGAAAAAACTGCGTGTAATATATTAAAAGGAGTGGTTTTGTGGTGGCAGATTATGAAAATGAGGCTAACAATTGTCTGACGAAGAAATAATGACGTTAAAACCTGTGGGAAGCGGCTAAAAATTATCAGTGATGTGGGAAAAACGGAAATGGAAATAAAGCGAAAGTTATTAGAACTAGTCGAAATGGTTGTTTAAAAGGTGAAAGGAACTGTTTGTGAACTAGAAATGGTGGATTTTATAGCGGCGGTAGTGTTGAAAGCGGCAAAAAAAATTTTTTGGTTATGGTTTGGAAGTGGGTTACGTATTATTATTATTGAGTATATATAGGCGGGATAAAATTGTATAGCAGATTACGGTAAAAAGGAGAAGGTGAATACAAAGTGAAACTACTGGCAAAAACAGGAAGAGAAAATAAGACGACAGAAAAGATTTCGAAATGCAACAGTGACAATAACAAACGTAATTGTTGGGTTCACATTAATGATATCAATATAATAGAGGGAAGCATTCCACGCGGGAAAAATATATTTAAAAACAAAGATGATGTGACTTACCATACGAATGCGCTGGCAGGTCGATAGAAACACAAACAGACACATACATACACACAAAATTCAAGCTTTCGCAACAAACTGTTGCCTCATGAGGAAAGAGGGAAGGAGAGGGAAGGACGAAAGGAAGTGGGTTTTAAGGGAGAGGGTAAGGAGTTATTCCAATCCCGGGAGTGGAAAGACTTACCTTAGGGGGGAAAAAGGACAGGTATACACTCGCACACACACACATATCCATCCACACATATACAGACACAAGCAGACGTCTTTCCCTCTCCTTCCCTCTTTCCTGATGAGGCAACAGTTTGTTGCGAAAGCTTGAATTTTGTGTGTATGTATGTGTCTGTTTGTGTTTCTATCGACCTGCCAGCGCTTTCGTATGGTAAGTCACATCATCTTTGTTTTTAAATATATTTTCCCCGCGTGGAATGTTTCCCTCTATTATATATATATATATATATATATATATATATATATATATATATATATATATATATATATATACAGTTGTGTAAAATCTGAATATTTGGAATAGGTACAATGTAACACCCAATATTGTGCCTTATTAGGTACAGTGGTACATTTGTATCATGTATATGTAATCACATATGTATATATGACTGTACTAAACTTGTAAAAAAATGCTATGACGTTTGCAAAAGACACCAGTTGGTGTCTCCATGCAAAAAAACATACAATAAATAAATTGACATGCAAAGGTATGGAGACAACCTCATTTCAATTTGATAGTAATTACATTACACAACTTGTCACTTGACCTGAACAAAAAGGACAACTGGATCGCTGATGAAAGTTGTAGAGCTAAGAAAGTGTTAAAATACCAACAAGTAAGCTATAACCCAGGTAATTCATTGTTGTGTAGATAGTCAACCCATCAGAAAAATTGCTGAGTCATTACTTTTGTCCATGATGAATCATTCACAATTATTTGAATGTCTTGCAACACATATTAAGCCAAAATAATTGGTATTGAATTCTCCATTGCTTGTAAGATACGAGTTATGAAGTCAGAGTAGTCTGCATTGCAGTCCATGCATGAGTAGCTTGTCAAAAGACTTGTGCTGTTCATGATGGTATTCCTGTGTGAAGGAAAGAGATCAACTGAATCCTTCATGTACTTCGGGTGATACTGTACAGCAGTCCTGAAGCACAGGTTTGTGCTAATGAAAGACCAAAAGACCTGCACTATTGCAAACTTTGAAAAGAAAAAAAAAAATGGAAGACTACAGTAGTGTTGTGAATTTTAAAATTTTCCTGGCGAATTGACTGTTCAAACAAATTTCGGGCTTGCAGCCGGTCGTCGTTCAATACTTCGCACGATATGTCAACTGGGCACCTGCCAGTCATCTTCAGGTGAGCCGTCGCAGACTGGCGAAAACGTCCTCCGTTCCGCAATATATAGCGTACTGTAACTATTCTGCGCATGCGTCGAAAACTTGATAGTTGAACCACACTGCCCGCCGGCAGCACCCTCGCTGGTGGAATAGCGGAACTCAGTCGCCCTCTGCGTTGCTGTTTGCCACGGCTGTCGACGCACTCTGTCGTCTTCGATTTGAGCAAATCGTGGAGATGATGGGATTCCATGCACTGTCCAGCTGGTAGCCGCTGTCACGGTTTAACAGATTTTCCGCCAGTCGTATTTCTATGGATTCTTTAATAATGGAGTCCCAGAAAGGTGTTGCTGTGGACAAAATCATTGTTTTCTCATACTCCATTGAATGTCCGGTAGAAATACAATGTTCAGCAATAGCGGACTTGCTTGGCTGCAAAAGGCGGGTGTAACGTTGATGTTCAGTGCAGCGTTCTTTCACGGTGCGTGTGGTTTGACTTAACTCGCCCGTCTAAAGCCACTATTCAGCAAAAATGGGTATTCCATCTGACAGATTAACGGGGCACTAACAGTTAAAACTAAGAAGCAGGAAGTGAATAAAGAGGAGATCATGGCGGAACAATCTTTAGCATTTCTTCCTTTCGTTGGCAGCACTTCGTTTAAAATAGCAAGAATCCTCCGAAAATTTCAGGTAAAAGTGGTTTTCCGCCTACCATCGAAGATTGCGGACCATGTAGGATCAGTTAAGGACAATCTGTTACTACAAAAGACCGGAATTTACAAAATACCGTGCCAATGTGGTATGGCTTACATAGGTCAAACCACATGCACCGTGAAAGAACGCTGCACTGAAAATCAACGTTACACCCACCTTTTGCAGCCAAGCAAGTCCGCTATTGCTGAACATTGTATTTCTACTGGACATTCAATGGAGTATGAGAAAACAATTATTTTGTCCACAGCAACACCTTTCTGGGACTCCGTTATTAAAGAATCCGTAGAAATATGACTGGCGGAAAATCTGTTAAACCGTGACAGCGGCTACCAGCTGGACAGTGCATAGAACCCCATAATCTCCACGATTTGCTCAAATCGAAGACGACAGAGTGCGTCGACAGCTGTGGCAAACAGCAACGCAGAGGGCGACTGAGTTCCGCTATTCCACCAGCGAGGGCGCTGCCGGCGGGCAGTGTGGTTCAACTATCAAGTTTTCGACGCATGCGCAGAATAGTTACAGTACGCTATATATTGCGGAACGGAGGACGTTTTAGCCAGTCTGCGACGGCTCACCTGAAGATGACTGGCAGGTGCCCAGTTGAAATATCGTGCGAAGTATTGAACGGCGACCGGCTGCAAGCCTGAAATTTGTTTGTACAGTAGTATTGTTGTTAGGGAAATAAAAAGTGACGAGCATCTTGTATTCATCAGTGCAAGGTAGCAGCCCCACCAAGGCAATTGGAAGTGGTGGTCCAATCACCCGCCCTTCTTAAATAACCTGATAACTGAAACCGGGACGAGAATACAAAACCAGACGGATAAACTGGTAATGACCTAGGGCACATAAAGGAAAATGAAAACTGGCTTTTGGAATATACGAACCTTGAGGGAGAGTAGCAAGCTGAAACAAGTGACAAGGGAAATGAATAACTACAAGCTTGATATCCTGGGATTGAGTAAAGTGAGGTGGTCAGAGTTTGGTGAAATGCAGACATTGGATGGAATTATATTTTTATATTCAAGATGTGAAGAGGAAGAGGGACAACGGGCTGGAGTTGGGCTATTGTTGACCAAGGCAGCGAAGAAGAGCCTTCTAGAATGGAGACCCGTGTCCAGTAGGATCATGATTGCCAGATTTAAGATGAAGGTCCGAAACATGATGCTCATCCAATGCTATGCCCCCACAGAGACATCAGAGATTGAGAAGAAGGAGGGGTTCTATTACCTGTTACGAGAGACTGTAAGGAAAGTGAGCAAGAAAGATATCCTCATTGTTGTGGGAGATATAACTGCCAATGTGGGAGATAACAATGAGGGTTTGGAACAGGTAATGTACATAATGTACATAAACCAAATGGCAGTTATAAGAGTTGAGGGGCATGAAAGGGAAGCAGTGGTTGGGAAGGGAGTGAGACAGGGTTGTAGCCTCTCCCCGATGTTATTCAATCTGTATATTGAGCAAGCAGTAAAGGAAACAAAAGAAAAATTCAGAGTAGGTATTAAAATCCATGGAGAAGAAATAAAAACCTTGAGATTCGCCGATGACATTGTAATTCTGTCAGAGGCAGCAAAGGACTTGGAAGAGCAGTTGAACGGAATGGAGAGCGTCTTGAAAGGGGGATATAAGATGAAAATCAACAAAAGCAAAAGGAGGATAATGGAATGTAGTCAAATTAAGTCGGGAGATGCTGAGGGTATTAGATTAGGAAATGAAACACTTACAGTAGTAAAGGAGTTTTGCTATTTGGGGAGCAAAATAACTGATGATGGTCGAAGTAGAGAGGATATAAAATGTAGACTGGCAATGGCAAGGAAAGCATTTCTGAAGAAGAGAAATTTGTTAACATCAAGTATTGATTTAAGTGTCAGGAAGTCATTTCTGAAAGTATTTGTATGGAGTGTAGCCATGTATGGAAGTGAAACATGGACGGTAAATAGTTTGGACAAGAAGAGAATAGAAGCTTTCGAAATGTGGTGCTACAGAAGAATGCTGAAGATTAGATGGGTAGATCACATAACTAATGAGGAGGTATTGAATAGGATTGGGGAGAAGAGAACTTTGTGGCACAACTTGACTAGAAGAAGGGATCGATTGGTAGGACATGTTCTGAGGCATCAAGGGACACCAATTTAGCACTGGAGGGCAGCGTGGAGGGAAAAAAATCATAGAGGGAAACCAAGAGATGAATACACCAAGCAGATTCTTTAAGGATGTAGGTTGCAGTAGGTACTGGGAGATGAAGAAGCTTGCACAGGATAGAGTAGGATGGAGAGCTGCATCAAACCAGGCTCAGGACTGAAGACCACACAACAACAACAATGGGGGCACATGGCTTGGGTGATATGAATGATAATGAGGAAAGATTTAGTTACTTCTGTGCAAGCTATGACCTTGTAACAGGATGGACTTTGTTTTCTCATTGGAGATGTCATAAGATAACATGGGTATCCCCAGATCATATTAGAGAAAATCAAATTGATCACATCATGGTAATCAGGAAGTTCAGGAGGAGCCTGGAAGATGTGTGGAATGGAAGAGGAGCAGTTGCAAGTAGCAACCACCATCTTGTTTACTGAATGTTTACTGAATGAAGACTATGTCTTCCAGAAAGAAATTCAAGCCAAGGAATAGCAGATTAGAAGGGAAGAGTAAATCAGGACCAGGCAACAAAAAGTACAGGCACAAGCTGATTAAAGAGCAGCGGATAAGGAAGGGAAAAGGAGTGTGAGAAGAGACCACAGAAGGTGGATAGATGAACAGGCTGACAGAGCAGAACAGGCAGTGACCAGTAAGGAATAAGAAAGGGGAGATACTAACTACACATGAAGAACAATCACATAGGTCGATGGAACACTTTAACGAACTTCCAAATAGAGACGTTGGTGGTGAGATAGAAGAACAAGAACAAACGAAATACAATGATCCTAGTCCCAGCATTGGTGTAAATGCACCCACAATAGCAGAAATTCGGATAGCACTGCAGCAGATCAAGAATCGGAAGACACCAGGACCAGACAATATAGCATCTGAGATGCTCTAAACAGACTTGGACACCACTGTTGAGTTATCATACGTCCTCTTAGAGAAGATATGGAGAGAGGAGAAACTGCCAACAGACTGGTAACGAGGTATTAACGTGAAAATACCCCAAAAAAAGGAGATGTTACTAAGTGCAACAATTGGTGGGGCATTACCCTATTGTCAGTAGCGAGTAAGGTACTTTCGAGGATCATTTTAAACCACTTTAAGGATTCTGTGGAAGTGCAACTGAGGAGAGAGCAGGTTGGTTTTAGAAAACATCGAAGCTGTGTGGACCTTATCAATACTCTTAGAATTATTCTGGAACAAAGTGCGCAGTGGCAACACACCCTCTACCTTACCTTCGTTGACTCGGACAAGCCTTTCAACTCTGTCAGTCAAATAGTCATGTGGGATACTCTTGCAAAATATGGCATTCCAATGAAGATTATTAACATCATCAAGGAAATGTATAGAAGACTATGAATGCCAAGTACTACATAATGGAGAACTAACAGAGCCTTTCCAAGTTAATGCAGGAGAACGATAAGGGTGTATTCTTTTGCCATCACTACTTATGTTGGTGTTGGACCATGTGATGAAGAGAGTGATAGGGGGACAGAAGAGAGGTGTGCAATGGGGGATGCGGGATAGGCTCGAAGATCTAGATTTCGCAGATGACAACTGCTTAATGGCACAACAATATCGAGACATCGAAGGGAAACTGGACATATTACAGAGAGAGGCGGAAGTTGCAGGCCTCAAGATAAATGTTCGCAAAACCAAAGAAATGTGGATAAATTCGACCATCACGAATAGGCTGGCCATTAATGGCATTAATGGAGAGGATGTAGAGCAGGTCCAATATTCCCTCTTTCTTGGAAGTATAGTCACGACTACAGGAGGCACTGAGGAGGACATTCGTAGTCGCATCTGCAAAGCAAATGGTGCGTTTGTACAAGGGTACCCTGTATGGAGAAACAGGAACATCTTAAAGAAGACCAAACTCCAGCTTTTCAATAGCAATGTGACGGCTGTTCTGTTGTATGGTTGTGAAACTTGGAGGGTGACTAACCACATTGAAAACCAGCTCCAGGTTTTTATCAACCACTGTCTCCAGCGTATTTTAAATGTGATATGGCCAGATATAATGAAAAATGAAGATCTTTGGAGGGAGACAAATCAGCAACCAGTTAATACACAAACCAAGGAAAGAAATGGAACTGGATTGGGCATACATTGAGGAAACCAGATGGAGCTGTTGAAAGGGTGGCATTGGATTGGAACCCTTAAGGAGTTAGGAAATGTGGTCGTCCCAAACAGACGGGAAAAGGACGATCAAGGGAGAAGCTGCAGAGGATGGGAAAACCTAGAGTGAAGAGACCTGCTAGAAATCGTACCAGGTGGAAGGATTTCGTTACAGCCCTATGTTCCAGAGGGAATGACAGGAACGAAGTAAGTAGGAATGCCTCCACACCCAGAATTCCATTGGATTGAGGTCTGGTGAAAGGAAACACCATACTACTGAATCTACTTGATCAATCAATCATCCATGAAATGTTGCATTGAGGGAGTATCACAAAATCCATAGAAAATGTAGTGGCACTAGTTGTGCATGAAACACAGTCGCTATCTTTGTACAAGGGTAACCTTCTCCATCAGTGCTGGTAATTCACCTTTCAGAAATCAGTGGTATATAGCACCTGTGAGTATGTTTGGTAAAGTTCATGGCCCTACAAGTGTCACTTGTCAGTGCCCATAAATTGATACTGAAGTGATCCTGATGCCTCACTTACATGATTCTTCGAGCATTTTATTCTGCCCACATATGAATATTGTGATAATTTATATGCTATCTCTTGTGAATCCTGCCTCATCTGCAAATAAAATGCAGGCTGCAAAATGTGGATCTGCAATGGCCTGTATCTCAACATGTATTGGTTTCTGGACATATAACTAAGGAACATTCCATATAGTTTTGACCAATACTACCAAACTACAGAATATGTGATGTTTTTTGTAAACATGTTGTATATACTGAAACACCACCAGATCAATTGAAATTATACTGGCTGTCCCTCATATGGGTCATCGAGCACATTTTCTCTGATGTTTTGGCAGATATTTCCAATTTTGTTTTTATAACATGTAGCTGGAGTCAGACAAACAAATCCTGCTCATCAGTTCTCCTATATTACACCCAGTGTCGACAGAAACTGTTGGTTTGTTTTGCATTGCAAAGAAAATTTTTAGATTGTAATTTTATGAGCACTTTTGATAGAGCATTCCAAAAGTAGTCTAGTGCATTATTTGTTTTATCAATATGTATTTACAGGAAGAGTAAAATATGAAGAATAAGCAGTACACCAGCAGCAACTGAGTAGCACTTGTGCATGGCAGTAGCAATGAGCATGGACCAGAGCAGTGCTGTCACTGCTGGAGTACTGGTTATTCTTTGTGGTTTACTATCCTTGTTAACACACATCAATAAAGTGAATATCGCACTAGGCTAATCAGGGATCGCTCTGTTGGATGGAGATGCAAAATTCCACTTTAAAAATTGTTTTGTTTGTAATGAGAACAAAACTGATGCTTTCCGTCAATGCTGTGTGTTGCATGAAAGATGTGATCAGCCATATTGATTTGGGCTGAATCCAGCTACATGTTGCAAAAGCGAAATTGCAAATATCTGCTGAAACACCAGAGAAAGTGCACCTGAGGACTCTTTGGACACCCTGTACACACTGTTGAGTCACATGTATCATGTTACAGTAAACTTATGATAGAACAAATATGAATGTGGAAACTACAAGTAGCCTGATCTAGTATCTAAAGATAAAAAAATGTTTTTAGTAACTCTTTACCTTGACATCGACAAGTCCTCTGTGCTCTGTGCGGAAACCTCCAACAGCATCCAGGGCCTGCTTCATTTCAAGACTGATGTGGATTCTCATTGCTGTCAACAGAATAAATACTCCTTCATACAAAACACAGTTTCCTGACGAAAAGCTCATTACATTTGGAAGTCGTGGAAAAGTAAGATTTATGTTCAGAATCTATATTAACTTTCATAAAACTAAATTTATCGTAGGTAAATGTCATTCTGACTCATAAATTCCAGTCCAAACAATAGCATAAATGCAGCAGATTTGAAAAATCGTTGCATATAAATGTGATTTGCTGTGATTTATTTCACAGTAAGAATAAATATTAAAGTTAGGCATTAAGTTTTTTGAAAAATCAGAAAAAAGGTATGATTAGTGATATTTTTATTAGATCTATCAATTACATGCGAAACATGCTATCATCAGAAATTATTTTGTGTCATCAGTGTGCTTGGAGATTTCAAATAGGTGTTAATTGGCCACTAAATATTTTAAGTGTTGCATAATCCTGATCTGTTTATCTGCTTAGTGTTAATATATCAGGGGCATTATTACTCAGTTATCCTGAGATGTGACCAATACATTGTTATGCAGGCTACAGCAAGTTTAAGTTCAATTTTTATGTAAAAGTAAACAAATTAGAATTCTATGCAAAGCCACTCTAAAAACTGGTTTTTGGTGTGCTAAGCCTTTTTCAGCCAACAGTTCTATAACATAAAGAAAGATGCCAATGTGCAAGTAAACCAAAAATTGAAAAATAATAATATTTCTGAAGGCACTGTGTGTTTCATCACAGTTGTAAGCAAGAGGTGTCATGTCACATGTAGATGGTATCCCAGGAGGAGAGGTCAATATTCAAAGAAGTAACAGGAAGTGAAGAGAAAAACTTCACGCAGACATAATTTGCCTAATTCCAAACGGTTTCTGAGGAAGAACACATTCAATTTACGTTGTTATGTATTTTGTGTATTATTCAATACATTGTCAGGTTTACACTGGTATTCTTTGACAACAGTAAGATCTCTCTCAGCACAGAAGTCATAAAAAGCACAATATCTGCTTATTCTTCATTAGTGAAGATGTGTGGCATTTCAGTCAGTGTGTGTACAAACTCAATTAAACGATGCTTCTCTTTAATGAACTCAATCCTTCCGGCTATTTCACCACACCATGGACAGTGGCATTTTCAGGACTCCCTGAGTAAAGAGGTAAGCAATAAGACATGTTGAGCTAGAATAATAAGTTGGGTGGATTAGACAAATGTGTACATGCCTCTATCCCAAAAATAAATGTACATTAAATGTTCTGTTTTGGAAACTATTTGGAATGGGGCATATGCCTATATGAAGGTTTTTGCTTCAGAGCAACATTCCTATTATATCCCAGAACAGTGATCATTTCTCCTGGGATACGCTGTATGTTATGCGCCACACTATGTAACAACTAACATCCACTTACAGACTGTTTGATATTTTACTTGCAATGGTGTGACACAAAAGTTAAAAGGAGTTATTGAATTACAGTACATTGGAACTTGACGGACTCATTCCATGAATGAGAAGTTACGTAGATCATAGATTTAATCTGGCCAAGCCTCAGCACAGCCAAACTTATGCTAAATTCTAGCGACCTGGGAAGGTGTAGCAAGATCACACGTGGACTGTAGATGGTGGGAACTGTTAAACACATGAACCATGTTCGACAATAAGGGTGGTGTAAAGAAAAATCCGCCTGGAATCAGGAGCTCAGAAGAGCAAAATGGCTTCCTTCTTGAACATGATTAATTTGGCAGAATACAATGAGCAATATCAACAGAGGGACGTGGTAAAAATACATTACGGGTATGATACACAGCAAGCAAGTAAATCAACTTAGAGAAAGAACAGAAATAAAAAATTTTGATGATCACTTATGAATACAACAATTATAGTAAAAGGTATTCGCAATGGATAACTGGTGATAAAAGCTATCAGTTCAGTTACAATTACAATACTATAGGCCAATATATCTTGAAGTATTATAATTATGTAAATAGTTAGTTTGTAATCAACCAGTAGAAGAAACATAACAACACTCAACAGCATGTAAGATTAGAAGAACTATGGGATCATTATATGTTCTCATTTATATAGAAACAGTGATAAATAATAAGATAAAGGCTAATTATGTGAATTATGGGTGAATTGCGAGAGATAATACCAGTCTGAATTCTCCAGTAGTTAGTGGAAACAATTTCCTATAACAATGACACTACACGTACATAGACATCAAATGATTTACGCATGTTTCTTTTATAAGATAAATTTGCACAATTATGAATACCATTAAATCCAGTCTGTGTTGTGTAGCAATTTCTTGTCTTGATAGCACATATACAATGCTGCTTACATCTCCGCTGAAAGATATTTTATTTAAATCATTTTTGTTGTGCTGTTATATGAATATTGACACAGATTTGTGACCCCAGAAGCCGCGGATATGGTACAGTGTATGAATAGAAAGCTAAGATTTGGTGGTGGTTGGTTGGTTGTTTGTTTTGGGGACGGAGACCAGACAGCGTGGTCATCGGTCTCATCGGATTAGGGAAGGATGGGGAAGGAAGTCGGCCGTGCCCTTTCAGAGGAACCATCCCGGCATTTGCCTGGAGTGATTTAGGGAAATCACGGAAAACCTAAATCAGGATGGCCGGACGCGGGATTGAACCGCCGTCCTCCCGAATGCGAGTCCAGTGTCTAACCACTGCGCCACCTCGCTCGGTGTAAGATTTGGTAGTGGCAAGTCAATGTTATACAGTGGTTTGAGTGGTGGCTCAACCGTATTCGATAGTGCTGTTGGTGCTCTTTAAAGTTCTGAGGTACTTACAGACCTTTTTGCGGTAGTCTTGCATGCAGCCTGGTAAAAATCACATCTTACGCTGAATACTGATTATCTCCTATGAACCATAAATATATTTTGGTGGCTAAAATGAGATTCTGTATTTTTTAAATTTCTGTAAATTAATGTACAATTCAGTTTAACTGAATTGTGTATGAACTTCAGCATTCAGCACAACCAATCATTAGTGGTTAATCATGTACCAGCTTCTAAGTCTCTGTTGCCTAGTCTCAAAAGATCGCTCTGCCTTCGAGTGAAGTGTAATAAACTCTAGTTGACACATCAATTAGTGTCGCCTAAATCAGTCCACATATGTGCTGAAATTTGCAGGCTTTTCAACCAGTCGCTGTTAATTTTAAGAACAGATAGTGCATGGGTACTCCTAGTGTCTAGACAACAGAGGATAATTTATCCATGTATTCACACGTTCCGCCAGACTGTGGTGAAGTGGCAGTGAGCAATACTCTTTCAATTACAATGAATCTGCTCATGTCCAGCATGCAAAGTCACAGCATGTGACAAAAAGTAAACTGCAGAGCAAACATGTTTAAAAGATAGTGGTCATCAGTGCTTTGGACATATGAAAAGATTATTATCATTACATTACAGGATCTTGATGACTGTCACAGTGTAATGCCACAAAGACGTGATCTGGGTCCTGTTTTGCTGAATAGAATCTGCAACGGCTCCATGACCAATCTAGTGTTCTTGCAACTTTTTAAGCAGCAAGAGGAGTATCATCAGCAATAATTGGCACTGTTAGAAAAACAACAACAACAGTGAAAGATTCTGCTGATGCAGTAGCAAGGCATGAGAGCCACCCGGCACCAATTTCTCTGCCTTTCCTATGCCAAATTAATGACAGAAGAGTAGAACACATATCCACACTGGAGGCAAAGTTTAAAGCTTTCCAGGTACACAACAGTACCCTATGAAACACTGTTTCTCTCTTGGGCTGCTACAAATGGTTCACCTCTCATTTGTTTCTGGTGAAGTACTCTCTTCTGTTAAGAAAATGAATGAATTTTATAGTGTTCTGTTATTAATAGGGAATATCACGTAACTGCCAGACTAGCATCTTTTCCGTGCCATAATCAATGTAGAGAGTAGTAACATCCGTGGAATTCTGATTTGTAAAGTCTCAGGAATGCAAATATTCTTGTGGGTAATCCTAAGTTGGAGGCATAGTTGTTTGCTCACTCGGACAAGTTCTACAGCCATAGAGCATTTCCACATGAATATCAGGGCAGCCTGCACACTGGGCAGTGTTATACAAAGAAGGTCATATCATGGGGGTTGATATAACTTAGTGAACTGACCATTGGACTCCATGTGCTCTGAGGTTGTATCTCACCGATAGCCCACTGGTGCAGAAGCTTTTTATTTTATTGAAAATTTGTTGGCAATAAATCAAATGTGGACACTGGAGTAAAGTGTTCAACATACTGGGAACACCAGAAGATCCTGAAGGAGATTCCAACAGGTGGGTTGAAATGTCTATGAAGAAATTCAAGAGAAAAATGATGTGGCATAACATGCTAGTAGATTTTTACCTCCAATGAAAATGGCCTTGAAAGCCTCCAGACTTAATAGACGTATGTACTTCCGGAAGCCTGGCTCCTGTGCAGCTTTTGTATACACACTGACAGCCTGTTACTTAGAGAAACTTGCAAAGGCGTGGCCATGAGAAAAATTGAATAACTAACGAAGGTATAACATTCCGCGAGTCAGAGCATTTAATGTCAGAAGTTTGGACGTATTAGGAAAGCTAAAAAATCTAAAATGGGAAATACATAGATTCAGTCTAGATATAGTGTGGATCTTTGATGTAAAGTAGAAAGCAGCTAAGGATTTCTGGCCATACGAATATATGGTAACATCAAACACCAGCAGAAAATGGTATGTCTGGGATAGAATTCATTGTGAATAGGAAGCTAGGGCAGAGAATGTGCTGTTGTGAACAGTTTAGTGGTATTGTTTTTCTCATCAGATTCAACAGCAGACCAATGCCAACAACAGTAGTTGAGGTATATATACCAATGTCACAAGCAAAAAATGAAGAGATGGAGAAAGTATATGAGGGTATTAAACTGGGAACTTGGTGTGCAAATGGAGATGAAACTCTAATAGTCATGGAATGAGGAACTCAGTATGCAAATGGAGATGAAAATGTGATACTCATAGGGGATTGGAATGTGGTGATAGAGGAAGGAGTAGAAGAGGGGTAATGGCACAATATAGGCTTTGCAGTAGCAATGAGACAAGGGGAAGAGTAACTAAGTTCTGTTACAAATTTTGGATGATAATAGCGAATACTGTAAGAGCAGAAGGTGTACTTGGAAAAGATCGGGACACACAGGAAGATTCCAGATGGATTACATTATGGTCAGACAGAGATTTTGAAATCAGGTATTGGATTGTAAGGTGTAATCAGCAGCACTTAGAGACTTAAAATCATAATATGATTATGATTAAGAGTGGACTGAAGTTTGAGATAATCAACCAGAAGAATTGATGTGGAAGGAAGTGGAATACTGAAGACTCAGTAATGATGAGACGAATTTGATGTTCGCTGAAGATGTGGATACTGCAATAAGGAATTGCAGAGTAGGCATTCAGCGGAAGAGGACTGGCCATCTCTAAAATGGTAATCACTGGTGTTGGGCAAACATAAATAGGTACAAGGAAGGCAACTGTGAAGAAGCCTTGGTAAGAGAAGAAGTACCTCAATTGTTTGACAAAACAAGGAAGTACAAATATTCTCGGGGAAAGACAGGAATACAGCAATATACATCACTTGGGAATGAAGCAACTATGAAGTGCAGGGAAGCAAAGGTGAAATGACTGCAGGAAAAATGTTAAGAAATGGAAAAAGGAATGATCATCAGAAGGACTAACTTAGGACACAGAAAAGTCGAAACAGCCTGAGATCAAATAAAGCAGAAGGGCTAGACAGCATTCCATCAGAATTACTAAAATCGTTGGGGGAAGGGAGAGCCGAACAACTGGCCAAGTTGATGTCTAAAATATATCAGACTGGTGACAGACCATCAGTCAGACTTTTGGGAAAATATCATCCACACAATTTGTAAGTAGCAAGGCCAATAAGTGTGAAAAGTATCACACAATCTGCTTAACAGATCATTCATTCAAGCTCCTGAAAAGAATAATTTATGGAAGGATGGAAAAGAAAATTGGGGATGTGTTAGATGATAAAGCACTGGAGAGGCGGGTCTGACGTTGCGTTTTATAATGATAGCAAGACTGCATTCGACATTGTAAAGTGGAGTATGGTGTTCAGAATTCCGAGAAAATAGGAGTAAGCTATAGGGAAAGACAGTTAATACCAAGTATGCACTAGAACCATGGAGGAAAAATAAAATTGGACAACCAAGAGTGAAGTGCTCAGATTAAAAAACGTGTAAGACAGGGCTGCAATTTTTCATGCCTACTGTTCAACCTACATATCGATGAAGCAGTGACAGAAATAAAAGGAAGGTTGTAGGGTGGGATTACAATTCAGGGTGAGAAGATGTCAGTGATGAGGTTCACTGATGACATGGCCATTCTCAGTAAAAGTACAGAAGAATTCAGGATCTATCAAATGGAATGAACGGTTTAATGAATACACAATATGGATTGAGAGTAAATCAGAAAAAGACTAAAATGATGAAAAGGACCGGAAATGATGGTAGTGAGAAACTGAACATCAAAACTGGTGGTCACAAAGTAGTCGAAGTTAATGAATTCTTTACCTTGGAGCAAAGGAATCCGTGATGGACAAGGTGGAAATGACACAGACTAGCACAAGCCAAGAGGGCATTTCTGGCCAAGGGAAGTCTACTGGTCTTAATTTGAGAAAGAAATTTCTGACACTGTACTTCTGGAGCACAGCATTGTGCTGTAGTAAAACAAGGATTGTGGGAAATCCGGAACACAAGAGAACTGAAGCATTTGAAATGTGGTGCTAAGAAGAATGTTGAACATTGGGTACATTGATAAGGTAAGAAATGAGGTGGTTCTTCACAGAATCGGTGAAGAAAGGAACATGTGGAAAAAGCTGACAAGAAAAAGAGAGAAGACATCGGAAAATAACCTCCATGGTACTAGATGGAGCTGTAGATGGCAAAAAAATTAGTTAAAGACAGATTGGAATATATAAATACCTGAGGATGTAGGCAACTGCTACCATGAGATGAAGAGATCAGTGCAGGTAGAGTGCTGAGGAAACATCAGGGTAGAATGGTCCCTCATCCTCCAGTAAAAATCGTAGCACATCGGGAATCGATGAAAGATTGAATGATGAGGACAGACCAGAATGTTATCTCACTCCCTTCTCAATTACTGCTTCCTTTTTCATGATCAACTCAGTCTGTTTGCTGTACAATTTATTGGTAATCATTCGGTCCCTTATTTCGTCCTTGCTGCCATCTGAACTTGTATTTTGCAGTTAACATTAATTACTGCAGTTAACACTGGCATAAGTTTACACTGTCATAAGCTGCCTCTAAATCTGAAAATACTGTAAACATCAATTTGTCTGTCTTTAGTTCTACATAACTCCAGAAGCAAAACTGATTTTCAGTGTGATCGTCTTCTACCAGTATTTTCATACCTTTATCAATAAGTGAAGTCAGTATTTTGCAACTTATTAAACTGATTGTTCAGTTATATTCACATCTGTTATCATCTACATTCTTTGAAGTCCGAGGGTATTCCACCTGTGTTACATGTCTTGCAGATAAAGTGGGATAATTTTTTCATGGTTTGCTCTCCAAAGGATCAGACTGATTCTGAAGGAATATTGTCTACACCTGATACCTCTTTTTGACATACATCTTTCAGTGTTCTATCAAATCTTTATGCAGTATCACAATTTCTGTCTTAATTCCATCTGTTTCCCTTCCCTTTCTGTAATATTATCTCCCGAGTTAATTTCTTCTGTACAGTCATTCTGTATATTCCACCTCTTAACCTTCCATTCTTTGCTTAGAACTAAATTGACATAGGAGCTCTGATATTCATACATATGATTCTTTTTCCTGCAAAAGCTCTTTAGTTTTCCTTTAGGTGTAATATATCTTTTTTTCCATGGTCATTCATCCTTCTACAAGTTTTCATTTCTCCTCCAGCCATTCCTGCTTTGCAATTTTTCCATTTCTGTCAGTCTCATTCTCCAGATGTGTGTAATCCCTTTTGCCTGCATCATTTCATGCTGTTTTTTTTTCTCCTTTCATTGCTTAAGTTCAATATTTCGTTTGTTATCAAGGAATTCTACTGGATCTGAGCTTATTGTTAATTTGTCCTTTGCTGCATCAATATTTCATCTCTAAATACTACCCATTCCCCTTCTATTGTATTCCTTTCCCTTGCTTCAGTCAATTGTTGCATAATACTCTCTTTGCAAGTTTCTACAACCTCTGGTTGTTTCATTCATCCAGGTAACAAAACATTTGATTCATCTGAAATATACATGTTTCTTGTAACAACACGATAAAATGTGGAAGGCCATTGTTCAAAGTTAATTTCACAGAAATGATTAATAGCACTATTATATCTCTGACTGCCATACACCTTTTGGCTCACAGCGATGAACAGAATCTATTGTTTCAACAAATTTAGTGTACACATTGATAAAAACGTCATTACAGGTAAACTTTCGAGTCCCAAAAATTAAATAAACATGTTTGTCAAAACATGGAAGTATCACTCTTCACACAAGTTTATAAACAGACTGTAACAATTTCACTCACTACAAAATTTATTTACAGACTGATTGTGTTTATGTAAATGTATTTTTTCTTTAATTTATTGGTCTCTAGGATTAACCTAGACAGTGGGCCATGGCGTCTCTTATTCTAGTATACATGCAAGGTGCCTCTGGAGGCACATAATATGTAATATTACATAATGACTTAACATAATAATCCATAAAACAGTTATTATATACAAGTTATATAATTTGAGTGTTTGTTTTGACGTGTTCATCATTTGATTTAGGCAGTTAAAATTTTATGTCCTTTTTGGCTCTCATTTAAAAAGGTGTTTTATTGACATATGCTCTGAGTTGACCACTGTCGTTTAGAAGTTATAGTCACTGGCTGAAGACAATCAGTTAGCTGGTTCCATTTCCACCTTTTGTAATTATTTATTACTCAACAATGTTAATTCTAGAAGGATTCAGAACTTCATTTTTTTGTGGAATGTGAGAATTTATACCGGAATGTATAAATTATAGCACTGTCTGCTGAGGGAAGCAATTCAGTTCTGTATGTACTTTTGTGTGTGCTTAATAAACGTGCTTTCAGTGTGAAGTGTTGGATCTTATTGACTACACTGGTATCATAGCTGATCATTCTTAATTCTGTCTGGTATATTTTGGTGAAGTTGCCATATATTTCTAAAGCTAAGTTTACACTGAGGTATTTGTCGTGGAGATTTGTGCCCGGCACGTGTAGCTGATGGGGTGTGGCACAAGTTGCAAGTTTCTGTGACATGTGCCTGCAGCATCGTCGCCAGAATTCCGAGAAATACTCTATTCTGGCACATGTGCCTGTATCCACTCGCTGATCGAAAACATGTCACAAATCCCAGACACATTTTCAACTACGTATATGCAGTTCACAGGCAGACTCATTGCATTGCATCTTGGTTACAAGTAATCAGTTGTGTGTACAAGGAGGTTAGGTTTTTGTAGTATTCTGTATCAGTCCTTAAATATCAATCTACAAAGAAAGAGTAGACAAAATATAATACTCTGAAAGTTACTGAAGAATTTCGCGAAAGGTGTTTGCTGTGGGATCCCACATCCCCTGATGCAGTTCACGAGCTTGCATGTTTATTCAAAGTTTCCGATAAGGAGATGGACAGTAAATTACACAACCTGAGGTTACAATTCCTCAGGGAATTCAATAAATGTGTTTCTTTGAAGACATCAGTTTCTGGAAGAGAGGAGATTTACTCATCAAAATGATATGCCTTCGAATCATTGCTCTTCCTAAATGATATAAACAAACCAAGAACGAGTTTATCCGCATTTGAAGTAAGTTATAGCGTATTTATTTTACATTATTTTTATTAAAAATATTTATTTACATAACAATCAGGAATGTAATCATGTTGTTTACACTTGTGCATGGAAAAAGAAAGCATTTTCTATGAATTTGATGATCATCACTAAATTAAGAAAGCAAATACTGCATTCCACTTATCCTTCGTCGGTGACAAAATATGCAGCAAACTCATCCCTCACTTGCTTCGCATCTTCGGCAACAGTTTTGGTAGCAATGTGAGTGGTGGGTGGTCTCTCCATCTCCCAGGTTCTATGGTCCCTAGTTCTATATTTTCATAATCGAAACTGCCTGGTGGTGAATAAACTATGTGATCTTCTCAATTTCTTCTTAAGAAATTGTGGTGAAATGCACCACAAAGTTACTATACTTGCTTTCTGGGGATCGAGGTGAATCGGTTTTCGTAGAACACGAAAGACTCGTAATAATATGTGAAAGGCATTTTCTACAAGTCAACAGGCTCTACTGAGCCTGTAATTATATATTCTTTCTTTGCTGCCTTTGTTATGACTTCCTGGGAGGGGCTTCATGACATGTTGTTGCAATGCAAAGGCATCGTCAGCAACAATTACGTAGGGTGTAGACAGAGATTTTGATCCTAGTACATGCAGTGCAGATGCACTTAAAGATATTTAACAGAGATTATGATTGATCAGAGAAGAGGGGAAAGCTGAAAGATGGAAGAAGTATATAAAGGGTGTACACAGTGGAGCTGAAGGCAATATTATAGAAATGGAAGAGGATGTAGATGAAGAGGAGCTGGGAGACATGATAGTGCAGGAAGAACTTGACAATGCACTGAAAGGCCTAAGTTGAAACAGTGGCCCAGGAGTAGATGACATTCTGTTAGACCTACTGGTAGCCTTGGTGAGCCATTCACGACAAAATTCAACCATCTGGTGTGCAAGATATATGAGACAGGAAAAAAACCCTCAGACTTCAAGAATAATGTAGTAATTCCAATTCCAGGCGTGAATAATATCGAACTATGAGTTTAATAAGTTGTGGTTACAATATACTAACATGTATTCCTTAGAGAAGAATGGAAAAAACTGCTAGAAGGCGACCATAGGGAAGACCAATTTGGAATTTGGAGAAATGTGGATACATGGAAGACGATACTGACCCTATGACTTACCTTAGAAGATAGGTTAAGGAAAGGGAAACCTACATTTATATCATTTTTGGACTCAGAGAAAGCTTTTGACAATGTTGACTGGCATACTCTCTTTCAAATTCTGAAGATAGCAGGGGTAAAATATATGTACAGAAACCAGTCAGTAGTTATAAGAGTAGAAGGGTATGAAAAGGAAGAAGTGATTGGGAAGGGAGTGAGACAGGATTGTAGCCTATCCCTGATATTATTCAATCTGTTTATGAAACAAGCTGTAAAGGAAACCAAAGAAAAACTTGGAGAAGGAATTAACATTCAGGGAGAAGAAATAAAAACTTTGGGGTTTGCTGATGATATTGTAATTCTGTCAGAGATTGCAAAGAACTCAGAAGAGCAGCGGAATGGAATGGACAGTGTCTTGAAAGATGAGCATAATGAGAACATCAACAAAAGCAAAACAAGGTCCAAATAAATCAGCTGATACTTAGCGAATTAGATTGGGAAATGAGACACTTTAAGTGGAAAAGGAATTTGGCTCTTTGGACAGCAAAATAACTGATGATGGCCAAAATAGAGAGGATATAAAATGTGGAACAGCATTGGCAAGAAAAGCATTTCTGAAGAAAACAAATTAGTTAATGTTGAATATAGACCTAAGTGTTGGGAAGTTTTCCATAGAAGTATTTATATGGAGTGTAGGCATGCATGGAAATGACACATGGATGATAAACAATTTAGACAAGAAGGGAATAGAAGCTTCTGAACTGTGGTGCTACAGAAGAATGCTGAAGATTAATTGGGCAGATCACATAAATAATGGCGAGGTACTGAAGAAAGCAGGGAAGAAAAGAAGTTTGTGGCACAACCTTACTAGAAGAAGGGATTGGTTGACACGACACGTTCTGAGACATCAAGGGGTCACCAGAATAGTATTGTTGGGAAGTGTGGGATGTAAAAGTCATAAAGGAAGACCAAGAGATAAATGCAGTAAGCAGATTCAAAAGGATGTAGGTTGTAGTTGTTATTCAGACATAAAGAGGATGATACTGGATAGAAAAGCATGGAGAGCTGCATCAGACGAGTCTACGGACTGAAGAGCTGGAAAGAGATGAGTCTCTCAGAGATGCATGTAAGTATGTTTCTGAAATTCTTTAATGATTTGTAGACAGGCAGTAAGGGAAATGGTGGCAAAGAAGAGGAAGAAGGAGAACGATATATTATTGACAAACTCATTAAAAGTTACAGAGATACTGAGATAGATGGTATGTATGGATTCAGCAGGGAAGGACTTTGTATGTTGGTATACAACATATAAATTTAACCAACCACATTATGTGGGTTGGTGATTTGAAAGAACACATGGTTTACTGAATCTAATATTCTTAAAAACTGTGAGCTGACATTTATCAAAAAAATTAGAAATATTTGATATTTCTCATGTACATGGGAAAAACAGCAGATGAATAAAAATCCATGCATTGGAAAAAACTGAAACATCGTTAAATCAGTATTAGCTGACCAACATGGTGTCAGTGGAACTGTTATTACTGATGTTCAGGATAATGAAAATGAATGATTGATATTATGACCTTGGTGAAACAGTACAGCGAAAGATCACAGAACTGGCTGCCATAGGAAATACAACTGATATGAATGAAATTATATCAAACTTTTCAAGAGTTTAGAGAAATATGCCTTATTATATAATACTATTATTAATAATAGAGTCAGTATTTCAAGAACTTCACAAAAACAGGTTTGTTATAATACAAGAATTTGATGACTTAATACAGGCCTACCTTAGAGACATGAAGCAATATTCATGGGATAATAAAGATTTCAAATATACTTAATGATCATTCGCACATATTCCAAATTTTCTTGAGCCTTACCTGTAAAAACAAATACACAGAAAGCAGTTGCACAGATAATTAATTAATTGCTGCAGATGGGAGAAATCACTGTCCAGTAGACCTTCAGCACGATCATGGTGATGAGTTTTATAGTGGAAAGTTCAAGATAAAATGGGAACTGCCTGGTACAAATCAATATCAATATTCCCGCGTATGAAAGTTAGAATTGCATGACTTTTGAGTAGAATGATAAAAACCTATGTCTGAGCACGTTCTTTTATGGATCATATCAATCAACAGAATTTCTTTCAGATATAGTTGAACAGTATAATTGAACTGTATATTGAACAACAAACATGAAACCAATTGGCATTTATGGTAAAGTGCTAAATACTACATACTCATATAAAAATCATGAATACAGGCAAATAGATATGTAATATATGTGATTTCGTATACATATCTAAAAATACAACTTGCATTTGAGAAATCCCAGCTACCTAGCTGGTCACCAAATGTATTTACAGTACCCTAGGTGCAGCAGAAGAATCTGAGAACACACATTGTAAAGTATAATGAGGGCATTGATTAGTAAGAAATGTTTACACTGAAGAATTACAGAGAAACACTGAAATGGATATATTTCTCCTAAACTGCATCATAAGATGATGGAACAAAGTCTTGTTTCAGTGTCTTGGTTTCCATTCTTCACACAACAGTAGGGTGGATGTCAAAGAGATTATATGTAAGAAGGCTCATAAACCCTCAAACTGTTCAGAAGGATAGCATTTTTGTTAGAAACTTTATATGAGATAGCAGTATTTTCAACAACCTACTTGTAGGATTAAACTTTACTACATGTGAATATTGTGAACTGGGAACAAAGCTGGAAAAAATTGGTAGCATATATTGATAAAGGAATTAAGCTGTTGACAAAACTTTCAAAGAATATGATATTGCATACACCAAAAATAATGATCAATGAGAACATCACACTGCAGACCATATTTTAGTTGATAAAGCAAAGTGAAAATGTGCAAGAAGAGAGACTGGTAAAGCATTATGTATTGTTGGATCAGTCAGTAATAAAACAATGTGCTAAAAACTTAAACTACATGGCAAGGTAAATTGTTGACAGTTTGTGCATGCAGCTCATTGTCAACTAAAGAAAATAGAAGAGTATTTAAACATGTGCTTTCTACTGTACCTGCTATGCTACTGCACAGTCTGAAAATTTGTGAGACTTGTTGCATACCACATGTTTAACATCCATGTTACTGTTGTGTGATGAAGGGAAACCAAGACACTGAGCCAAGACATTGTTCCCTCGCCTTATTATGTACTCTACGAGAAACATGTCCAGGTCAATCTTTCTCTGTAATTCAATCATTATTTCCAGGAGCTAAATGTGTTCTGCAGCATAAAAAATAATAATAAGAAGACTGATTAAAATGTGATAGGTTCTACCATTACTTCTGACATCCACATCATCAAGTGGAATTCTTCCATTCATAATTCTTACACTGACAGGACTTTCATCAGTTGAATCATTAGCTGGAAGAGCAGCAGCTATCACCCAAATAGTGAAAATGAAAGAAACACTCAAGAACAACAGTGTGATGGAATCTGTGGCTATTGGAAAAGGATTATATTTAAAACCATACTGTTAAGTATTGGGGTACAACAAATTTTTGCATTCTAAGATTTTTGTGAAGTGTTTCTGCTAAATACTTTGCCTAACACTATCTGGAAATCAAAAGAATGTGTTCTAAATTTAGATGTCCAGGAGAACCTGTATCTTATCATGTGGAATATGTAAAAAAAGAAAAAATTTGCATCTGCTACTTTGATTCTTTTGGAACAGTATAATTACTGAATATGTGCTCCAACTTTTAGAGTACCTCATGGAGGACAGAGGGGGGCAGCAGCAGTTCCTTGGTGACTATGAAAAAGAGACTTGGGGAAAACACTAACTGAGTTTCTGTGGTTGGATGTTCGCAAGTATGTAGATGTAGATGAGTGCAATGAAGTGGTTCAGTTCTTCCCGGTGCTGATAAAGGGCCCAAAGCATCAGTGGCATCAGTCCTCCGTGGTGATAGGTGTCCCAATGATCTCGATGAAGTGTTAGTGCTGGATGCTGGTGGAGAGCCACTCCTCTGTGAAGTACTGCAGCTCCTCCCACCGATGAATGAGGCGGTGTTATTGCACACCTTCACCCACTCACAGATGATAGTGGGAGGGGGGGGGGGACAGATTGTTGCAATATTGTGTTACACACTGCTTGCAGAATGGTTTGAGTAATCTGTTATGGCTAGGATACAGACCTGATCCTCTGCACCTGAGGAATGAGTCTGCCCCGGTAGCTGAGTGGTCAGCGTGACGGACTGTCAATCCTAAGGGCCCGGGTTCGATTCCCGGCTGGGTCGGAAATTTTCTCCGCTCAGGGACTGGGTGTTGTGTTGTCCTAATCATCATCATTTCATCCCCATTGACACGCAGGTCGCCGAAGTGGCGTCAAATCGAACGACCTGCACCAGGCGAACGATCTACCCGACGGGAGGCCGTAGCCACACGACATTTCCATTTTTCCAACTTCGGAAAACCCTAAATGGAGATGAATGAATGGGTATCTGCATATATGTTTTTGATGTATTTATTAGAGGTTCTTCCTATATTCCTCTTCCACAAAATATGGATTAGAAACATGCTATTATTAATGTTAAAAATTCCACCAATTCTTGCTTTGCTTGGTTCGCTCTGGCTAATGAGTAATTTTTTAATGAAAGATGCACATTGTGTAAGTAATAACCTCGTACATGATATTCATGAGTATTATAAACACAATAGGACCGAATCCCCCATCAGACTCCAGGACACTGCAGAATTTGAGAGACAGAATCCCTGCATGTTAATTCATATATACAGCTTTGAGAAAGACAAGCCTACTAGGCGCAATGTGCAGAAAAAGAAGAAGAAGAAGAAGAAGATCAATAATAAAGTTGGTGGACTACCTCACTATTTCTAGTTTGAAGGTCGATGTGAAAAAATGCTAATTGGTGACTCATGTTAGATGGCACTAAGCAGCATTACTATTTGATCAAAAACATGTTCTGCCTTATTTACACCCAACTGACTGCACACAGGACAGCAAAATGTATTCATTCTGGTGTCTGAATTCATTTTATATGAACAGTCATCTGACAGAGCAACAACGGAATTGTTCCATCTTGGATGTGGTACCGAAGGGGTGCCTACTGAAGTGCAGAAGCTCTTTAGGGATTAAAATATATTCACTCAAGGAGCAAGTATCATTATCGGTGCTCCCTTTGGGTGTCTTTTCGTTTCTGTAGTGGCTGTGAGGGTTACAACACAAATTACATATACCATTTGCTGCATTGTACTAGGTTGTCTGTTCATATGATTCAAATCCTAATTATTTTAAAACCTTTGATGTGACAGATCCTACAAAACTGGTTGTTCTCTGAGGTTCAAGTACTTGCAGAGGAAGTTGTTGCTATCCATGGTGCCAGTTTTTGATTTAATACATGACAGCAGGTCGTTAATCATTATTAGGAACAGGAACTGTTAGGCAGGAAGTTAAATAGGTACACAACAAAACAACTGACTGTTATATCTGTGGGCTTCCATTAGCAAATATCAGGGAAAAACAGTGTGGCTCACTGTCATATAAATGGTAAACTTTACCTGTGACCTGAATTGCATACTTCCACATCGCATACCTGTGTTTTTCCAAACTTTGAATGGGTATGATGCTAACTTCATTACTGAGCAGTTCATTGGGTTTGTTCTACATATTCACCAGTTTAGTCTTCTAACTGAGAGCACAGAAAGATCTGTTTTGCTTTCAGAGTGTGTCAACAAGAATATAAAGCTACACCTCCTGGATTCATTAAGATCCTCTCAGGCAGCACTTCAGAAAATCTCAAAACTCACACGTTGTAATGATGCTAAAGTCCAGCTCGTAAACAAGGAAGGGATTTTCCTGTACTAAACCTGGTTTCAGCAGTGAGATTCTACAAAACTGTGGTATGTCTGATTTTTCCAGTGAACTTACAGGTAGTGTGAAAATGGATGTGGAATACAAGGATGCATTGTGTGTTTGGCAGGAATTTAAAATTTCTAACTTTGAGGATGCAAGGCTTTACATGGCCACAGAGATATATCTCTTTGAAGTTGTGTTTGAGCAATTCCAGAGTGAAGGCTGTGCCTGGCAACATACACCTGGGTGCTTCTGCTACACAATGCCTAGGTTATCATGGGATGCAGTACTGAAGAAAACACGTGTTAAGTTCATTTTAACCAATTTTGACATGCCGTTGTTTTTGGAGTCCAGGATTTGTGTGAGAGTTTACTAACGTATGTACAGACATGACAGGGCAAGTAACCAGCAAATGGGTAAATTGTTTAACAACACTGTTATCTGTTGAAGTTACACATACTATACTTTAACAATTTATACCAGTTTGCCATGCAACTGTTTTTATGTACTGAAATTTAAGGTTTTTGGTGGCCAGTTTGTGCTGAAATAGGTGGAATGGATTTTTTAACTGTGGTAGATGTTTCTGGTATCAGATGTCTTTTGGTTATAGACTTCTCATATCCTAATCTCATTTTTTTATTGATTTTGAGTACCATAGATCTAGGTAGCAACTGAATTGCAATGATAGAAAATATATCAGATTTATAGAATTCAAATATCAGTTGCTTAACAATAAAAGATACTATCTAAATAAGATACTGGCTGAAGAATATGCACTCAATTATTGGAAAATTGTGTTTCACTATGGAAGGGCAGGTAATAAACATAGGATGCACAGTTGTGGTAAATATTACAATAAGTAAACACATCTATATGAAAACCAAATTTTCACATGTCTATGATAAGTAGGGGAAAATCACTCAAACAGCCAAGGAAATTATTAAATTAAAAACAGGAGAAAAGTAATAAAGTAAATAATTAGATATAATAGGAATTGGCTGCTCCTTACAAATTAACTTGATAGCATCACTAAAGGGTTGAGGAATTCCGACAAAACCTACTTTATTTGGACCCTTTCGAATTTGAATATAACCTAAAACCTTACTGTCCAAAATAATACAGGCTGCGGCAGCTAAATCTGGACAGATTTCAATTTGAATTTTCCTCCATATTGTAGTTCCACTGGAGGTCACAAATGGCGTTTTTGAAAGGCATAGGCACCTAGTAAAAAGTCAGAACTTCAAAATGGCCGAGATGTTATGGACAATTGCGGAGTACAAGCGAAGAGCCGCGATTGCCAAAAGTCTTGCACTGGGCATTTGGCCACTGAAGGTGTTTGATTCTTTGGGTACCCGAGATCAACTGTTTACAATATTGTTGTAATGTATAATGCTTCGTAGAAGTCTGAGGAAGGTTCTGCTAACCTGGCGAGGAAACCTCATTCAAGGAAATGCTTGTCACGAACTACAGCAGTCATCGTAAAGGCTCAGGCGCTGATTTCGGAGAACCCTGGGCAATTGCTGAGGAAATTGGCGTCAGTATTGAATGTGAGCGAGCGAAAAATGCGTCGAATGGCAGAGGAGGACTTAATACAAGCTATTTAGTCAAAAACTGGCTCTCAGATAACACCGACACGTTCTGGTCAAAGGAGTTCTGGCCCCCAAACAGCCTGAATTTGAACTCCCTCCACTACTATATTTGGAGTGTAATCTGGATGAGTTATCAATAAAATGAGGCACCCCAATGTCGCATCTTTATGCACTGCATAGACGGACTGCATACTATGGACGGCGCTGTTTTTAAAGTGCTTGCAATCACTTCGGGGCGAGTTTGGAGGTGGTCATTGTGGTTGAAGGAGGTTACATTGAGTAATGTAAGTCTTGAAAGATGCCACTAATTATATGTAAAAGGATTTTCGTTTTCATTTGTATTTTGTTTTAAGAAATGTGCTTTTTAAAAAAATTCGGTTGTCCAGATTTAAGCAGCACACCCTATGTAAGAGTGACACGTAGTATATTAATAAGATGGCAAGATGAAAAATATGGTACAGACACTGTAGTTTATACTGTTCTTGAATGATGCAGTACAATTATGTTTCAAATATAATTCCAGACACAAAATTTATTTAAACTGTTTTTAAAACAATTATAAATGCAGTAGTGAAAAAAAGATATAGTAATTGACACTATTTTTAATTGGTACATTATAATCGGATTTAAATTGGAAGTCCTAAAGTAAAATTTATTAAAACTGGTTCTAAAACAATTGTTAGTTTATCAACAAAGAACATTGTGTCTCAGAAATTCATCAGCCGTGTACAAAGATTTTTCAGTTAGGTAGTCTTTGAGGATGTTGGCAACTGTTAATGAAGGCATTTAATATATGGTGGGAGTGCATTAAACAACTTAATGGTGGAGTGATGAATTTCTTTTTGAAGCAAATTAAAGCTTTTTAATTCAATATGTAAGCTGTTTTCGGTTCCTGTGTTGTAGTCATGATATTTGCTGCTGCCTGTTCACAGAGAAAAATTATGACAGTCAAAAGTCAACAAGGAAAAACATTAAGGAATAAAAGTAGCCAAAGTAGAAAGCCTTAATGGCATCTGCTATCAATGAAGTGATAATCCATGATGCAAATGTTGGTGAACTAAGTAATATGATGAATTTTGACTGACCAATTACATTTGCTGTCTATATAAGTACCCACGAATTTTGCAGCCTCAGATTTCTGTATTGATTGATCTTTACACTTTTTATTAATTCCATCAAGGTTTGTTGTGGTTTGTTGAATCCCATGTAGTGGGTTGTACCTGTACTGAGTGAGAGACCCTTCAAAGGAAAACAGTTTAAGGTTTCTGTGAAAGCTTTTTTCATAGGTTGTTCAAGACGTATCTGACAGTTCATTGATGAGAATTGCCGTATGGAGGTCATTAATGAAAATCAGAAACAGCAGTGATCACAAAACAGAGCCCTGTTGCACATAACAACTTAAGGTGCTCAACTCAGATGAGGCAGGTTCTCCAGATGAGCAAAGTTTGCATGACGAGCAAAACAGTTTGCTGCTGTGTTCAGAACATCAAGTTCCTTGAGATGGTTCCTCCCCAAGCTGATGATTACACTGTGGGAAAAAAGAGATATATTTTACACTAAAGAAAGTTCCACCAATGCATCAACATGGCTATGGAGTTGATTAGAGTCACCTGCAATATTCAATTCGATCAGAATCTCTGATTGTATGAGTATATTGATCTAATCTCCTGTAAACCATCATTCATGCCTCGTGCTGTTGGAAAAGATTTTTATAGCTTAATGAACAACATGATTTTTAGCAAGACAGCACTGTGACATTAAATTACTTAATCATTGGGATGGATGTGCAGGCGAGAAAATTGATTGCCAAGCCAAATTTTGAGTGGTATAGCATCTTACATGAAGAATAGTGGCTCTAAAAATTGTCTGTGGTGATATGTGTATTGTATCTATCAGAACTCCATATGTATCGTTTTCATTATGAGTTTGCGAAAATTCGTTTTGAAGATCCATGTTGCTTTATATGGAAACAGATAGCGTCATTTATTGGGTGATGAGTTATGATCCATACGAGATGATAAGATGCCATCCCAGCACATTCAGCATGTCTGGATATAAAGCTGTTAATGCATATGGCATCTAGCCAGGTAATAATACGAGTAAGGTTATTTGCTTGATGACAGTTGAGGCAAACAGTCGTAAATTGTGGAGTTTGTAGCTGTGTGATTAAAAAAGTATGCATAATGTGCAGAACTGGGTGCTGTTTAAAGGTGGACAATTTGTCCACTCACTGCTATTGTCCAACGTTTATAAACACTTGATACACAAACAGCATCTTGCATAGTAACACCATTTCGGTATGCAGTTTTCGTAGACTCCACTGGGAGAACTGTTACCCATTCTGAGAGCCGTTGCAATGTTGTTGATGGAATGACATATGGAGAAAATGAAATGTGTTGGGATGTATCATAGTACTCACAAAAGACTTCTTTTGTTAACCCTACTCGCACATTTGAGCTACCTTGTAGCGACATGCTGGTAAAATTTTAGCTTCATGTCTTTCATCAGTTGCTGTTCTTTTTCTTCGGCATATTTTAGTCTTCACATTTCCAGTTTCTTGAAATATTTTTGCTCCCTCAGTCCCCTCAGCATATACACAATCCAGTCACATTAATGTGACACCACCTCTGCTCGAAATCAATGTGCAATAACCACTCATAACGGCACGCGGCAGCACTAGCAGGGGCGAGTATATAAAGCTTTTCATGAGGATGTGAAAAAGAGTGAGTTGCTGTAATGTGGAATGGAGCGATTTATCTGACGTCCAAAAGGGAATGATTATTGGGTTGAGTTGGGTTGTTTTGGGGAAGGAGACCAGACAGCGTGGTCATCGGTCTCATCGGATTAGGGAAGGATGGGGAAGGAAGTCGGCTGTGCCCTTTCAAAGGAACCATCCCAGCATTTGACTGGAGCGATTTAGGGAAATCACAGAAAACCTAAATCAGGATGGCCAGATGCGGGATTGAACTATCGCCTTCCCGAATGTGAGTCCAGTGTCTAACCACTGCGCCACCTCACTCGGTCATGATTATTGGCTTTTGTACCAAGGACATAAGCATTTCCAGAAGAGCTAAGTTTGGAAACTGCTCACATGCTGCTGTGGTATATTGTGGGTGGAAAATTGTGGTTTCCAGAAATGGCCCCATGGCAATGTGGCGCACCTTGGGCCATAGATGACGGGGTGAGATGTGTACAGGCGAATAGAAGTGCAACTGTTGAGCAAGTGACTGCCCAAATAACCAAAGGACTACCAACAGCGTCTGCTCAGCGTCTTTGCAGAAAATGTTACAGCTTGTGGTCCTTTGCAGCAGCACCTGGTTCATACACCCATGCTGACTGCAGTTCATCGGCAATGAAGAATGAACCACACGTCCAATTAGTAGCGACAGGTGACCTTTTCAGACGAATCACGTTTTATGCTCTATCAGGCAACAAACACACAACAACAATCGGCGGGAGGGTGCAGGCTAGAGGGCATGCCCAGGGATCTCGTCATTTCGGAACCCACAATGGATCAACACAAGTATGCATCTCTCCTTGGGGTCCATGTCCATCCTTACATACAGTTTGGTTTTCCTCAACACAATTGCATCTATCAGCATGACAACATATCACACAGCTTGAAGTGTATGTGCGTGGTTCAGAGGGCACCAGGATGAGTACTATATTCCTGTGGCTACTAAATTCCCCAGATGGAAACCTAGACTAAAATCTGTGGGTCCGCCTTGATCAGGCTGGTCTCACCATGGATCCTCAGCTTAGGAACCTAGTGCAGCTGGCCACGGCACAGGAGTCAGCGTGGCCCCATGTCCCTTGTGTATACTGCAGAACCTCACTAACTCTCCTCCTGCATGGCTTACAGCAGTCTGTACAGCAAAGAGTGATTATTCAGGCTTATGACAGGTGGTCACATTAATGTGACTGGACAGAGTACATTACATCCAACTCTTTATTTTTTTGTAGTTCAGGGAATAAACTAGATACACTGTGCCTGAGTGTGGGATGCAGTTTATACCATGTGATTTCTGTGCATGACCTGTTTTTATTTCTGCATGATTCCAGTAAATGGCAACATATGCTTCAAGAAAGCTGTTTATCACAGTTATATTTCAGTTATTTTCTAATATAAATAGTATTCAGATTGAACATCTATATTTTTGGCGAATCACATCAGTCCTTTAAATTTAGCATTTTAGTCTTATTTTGTCCTAGAAGGGGGTATCAACCACTAATATAAAATCTTCGTCCATAAAATATAAGCTCAGGACTGAGGAGGTTATAATGTTGACAAAAACAGCTCGCAAGGGTGAGACACAAGCAGGTTGTGCATATCGTGGAAGTCTGAATAGCTTCACATAAGTGTGATTGCTACAAAAGCACATCATACTTTGTGGCCTTCATAAACATTTGCTTATATTTAATGCAGCAGCACAGATGTTTATGAGACCTCTACTCCTGATGGTTGGACAGTGGCTGACAGCTTTGCACTTTTCTTTCCTCAGGCAATCGAATGCTGTTAAAAAAACAGCTTTTGTATTTATATCTTCATTCGATTATGAATGTTCACCAATTTTCCGTTTAAGACAAAAAAACACTGTCGGCTGAGACATTAATACTTATAGTGAAATGTAGTGACATTGCAAGACTTTTCTGGGGCACACCGCCACCATCTAAAGAGAGTAACATGATACACTTGGTGTGATATCACGCAGTGTCGTCCAGGTTTGGTGGGGTGCTGTAGTGACAGAATTGAGGTGCATGTTCTGCAACATTTCTCAAACGATTTTACAGAGTGTATTAGGTAAAAAAAAAGATTTCAGTGCTACTTGCGCCTTTATCTGTCAGTTTCAGGGTGAAATACCCACCATTTCGTTAATGGTTACAGTTATTGTGACATTTCACGTTAAGTAACAAATTCGAAAACGGTGTAATGAAAAATTGGGGTAGCTATGACCTTGCATTTGGAGCATATTAGACCATATGTTGCTGTGTATGAAATATAGCTAACATTTTGAATTTTTCTTTGAATTTGGGAAGGAATCTATAACTGTCCCCAGTCATGAGAAAATAGATTTTATGTAGAACATTGACTTCCAATCCAATGCACACAGGAATCAAATATTCATAACATCCGTTATATCTGGTAAACTGTTCGAAATATCGAAACGAAATTTTGCCAAATGATAGCACTAAAAAAGGAGTGCATTCTGCCACATGGTTAATATACTGAACTTTATCTATGGTGATCTTGCAGAGGCCACAATTTTTATTTTAATGTTTTCAAATCAGTACTGTAATTTTTGAAGAATCATAGATAGCTAGTGAAAAGAGAATTTCCTAGTATGAAAAACATGAAATTTCTTCTCATGTGCTATTGTAACTGACATAATGAGATTTCCCGTAAGGTGTTGACCTCACTGATAACCAACAGTTTGTTTAATGAGACACACTGTTTCAGGATTCTGTCACAATAGCTACTGCAAGGTGAGTTTGTTTAAATTATGTTGCATTTTGGCAAAAGAAGGATAGTTACATTTGTCATCAAAAGAAATGTAGCCATTACCAATAACCGATTATCCTTCTTCGAATGAGAAAAGGTATATTTTGGTATATTTTGTGATCTGTCATAGCCATTTGACTGTGTAAATCACAATATCCTTTAAAGTAAATTAGAATATTATAAACAGGAAATGCTGCAAAATGGTTCAAATCTTATATCTCTGGCAGGAAACAAAGGGTGTTATTAGGAAAGAGATGTGTATCAAGCTATCAGGCATCATACAACTGGGAACTGATTACATGTGGGGTCCCACAAGGTTCCATTTTAGGGCGCTTACTTTTTCTTGCGTATATCAATGACCTTTCATCAGTAACACTATCAGAAGCCAAGTTAATTTTGTTTGCTGATGATACAAACATTACAATAAATATGAAATCAAGTGTAGTCTTAGAAAGGTCAGCTAATAAAATATTTGTGGATATTAATCACTGGTTCCTAGCCAATTCTTTGTCACTTAACTTTGAAAAAACACACTACATGCAGTTCAGAACTTGTAAGGGGTGTCCCACGACTATATGCCTAACGTACGATGACAAGCAGATAGAACAAGTGGACAGTGTTAAATTCTTGGGATTACAGCTTGATAATAAATTCAACTGGGAGGAGCACACCACAAAACTGCTGAAGTGTCTTAACAAATCTTTATTTGCGATGTGAGTTGTGTCAGACATAGGGGATATAAAAATGAAAAAGCTGGCATACTATGCTTACTTTCATTCCATAATGTCATATGGGATTATTTTTTAGGGCAATTCATGAAGCCAAGATAAAGTTTTCTGGGCACAAAAACGTGCAGTCAGAGTTAAATGTGGTGTGAACTCAAGAACATCTTGCAGAAGCCTGTTTAGGGAACTAGGGATACTAACTACTGCTTCCCAATATATTTATTCCTTAATGAAATTTGTCATTAGAAATATATCACTTTTTCAAACCAACAGCTCAATTCATGGAATCAATACTAGAAATAAAAATAATCTTCACAAGGATTTAAAGTCACTTAGTCTTGTACAAAAAGGTGTGCATTATTCAGGAACACACATCTTCAATAACTTGCCAGCAGCCACAAAAAGCTTAACAGCCAATGAAATTCAGTTTAAGAGCAGCCTAAAGGATTTATTGGTGGCCAACTCCTTCTACTCCATTGATGAATTTCTCAGTAGAACCAACTGATTTGTGTATATATATATATAAGTACAAATAACTTCTGCACAATTTCAGTGCAGTAATGTGTTCATTGTAAATAAGTATTTAGTAATTGTATTACACGTTTATTACCTTATAAATAAAAAAACCTTTTTTATTTTAAATTCAATGCATTAGTATTTTAAAATGATTCTTTCATATAGCGTTCATTAAAAAAATGACGACCATGCCACTTGGGACCTGTGGAATGCTACATTAGCTTATTTGTTTGAATTGTAAATATTTGTCATGTATTGTTGTTTTTCTGACATGTTCTACATCCTGGAGGACCTCCTCACTATGGATCAATTGGAATGAAGGTAAATATAATCTAATCTAATCTAACATTTCAGACAATAATAAATCGGCAATTCTGTTGCAATTTTGGCAGAATCCTGTCGTATTTTAATAATGAACAACTGGGAATGAAATTTACCAAAGGCTTTTCTTGTTGTTCTTCGTCTGAGAAATATGAAAGTAATTCAGAGCAACTAGTGTACAATCTTTTTGTTCCTATCCTTATTTAGACTGAAGTGGTGAACGTCTTCACCTTAATTATCTTTTGATGTGTTAAAGATAAGTATGTATCATCTCCGCTGTAGGGTGAAAATCTCATTCTGGAAACATCCCCAAGGCTGTGACTAAGCTATGTCTCCGCAACATTCTTTCTTTCAGGAGTGCTAGTTCTGCAAGGTTCGCAGGAGAGCTTCTGTAAAGTCTGGAAGGTAGGAGACGAGGTACTGGCAGAGGTAAAGTTGTGAGGACGGGGCGTGAGTCGTGCTTGGGTAGCTCTGTTGGTAGAGCACTTGGCCGCGAAAGGCAAAGGTCCCGAGTTCGAGTCTCGGTCCGGCACACAGTTTTAATCTGCCAGGAAGTTTCATAAGTTATGTATGTTTATAAATGATTTTGTATCTCCAAAGAAAAAAACGCAGCTTTGGTTTTCTATTGGAGGCCGAGTTTTGACACTTCTGACCTTCACCTTATGGTGTAAGAGGGTTGTCCACAAAGTAAGTTCCGTTTCTGTTTTTATCTGGGGCAGCGCTACGATCGCAATTCCGAGCATGCGCGGCAATTACTCTGACTCAAGGAGAAGACATGTACGCCATTTTCAGATCGCTGCCGCCGGCGTGTGCTTTGTAGTGCTTCATTATAATATCAGCTGCAATTGTAAATGCCACTGCGTGTGAAATCAGATCTGTGATTCGTTTTCTAACTGCAAAGAAAGTTAAACCAAAGGAAATTCATTGGCAAATCTGCGAGGTTCACAGACCAAATACTGTGAGTGATTCAATGGTTAGAAGATGCGTCAGACTATTCAATGAAGAGCGTGATCAAGTGCATGATGAAGAACGAAGTGGATGCCCGTCTGTGGTTACTGATGAACTGGTTCACACAACTGACGGGAAAATTAAGCACAACAAGTCCTCGCGACTCCTTGGTGGTCAACACTTCAACAATGATGACGAGCTGAAAGAACATGTTACCACATGGTTGGATATACAGGCGGCAAACTTCCATGAAGTAGGCATACAAAAACTTGTACCACGCTGTGACAAGTGCCTACAAAATTTCGGAAACTATGTAGAAAAGTAGTTTAACATTCGTAGATTCTTGACCAATAAATATTTTTTCTGCATCTGTACACGTGTGTTTTATATAACCAAACGGAACTTACTGTGTGGACATACCTCGTGTAAGTCCGTGAAATATGATGATCAGTCTTTTAAGAGGCTACACAAAAGATCAGTTTACAGCTTAAATGTTGGGACAGCGTACATTTTCTCTAGCCTTATGAAGTGAAAAGTTATTATCATCTAAAAATGCACCTATAATGGCGTGAAACCGGTTGTGTTACCTAATGAAGGAACCTCTAAACAGCTAATGAGGCCT
Organism: Schistocerca piceifrons; assembly: GCF_021461385.2. Lineage (NCBI taxonomy): Eukaryota > Metazoa > Arthropoda > Insecta > Orthoptera > Acrididae > Schistocerca > Schistocerca piceifrons. Next base: position 600,752,575 of record NC_060140.1, on the reverse strand, counting down.
GGAAAAATTTTCATTCGCTATCAGAAAGATTTTTAAAGGATTTTTAAAAATATTTTTGGAGAATTTTTGGGAGTTTCTTTACAGTAAAAATATATTATTAATTGTTTTGCGTAAAACTGGTGTTTTAATGCTCAGAATACATATTCCAACGTGTAGTTCAAAATATGTAATATTTACAAAAATTGTACTATAATTTCTGATAGGGATCCGCAAGCACTATCCGTGGACATTTAGTTTATAAAGGTTGCACAGGGCATTGGTAATACATAAATTCTTAAAGTTCATTTTAACTGTTAAATCTTTAGTACTGAAGTGCTTAAAAAGTACTTGCTTCATCGAGGGCACGTTTCATACATGCACTCGTCGTATGTTTGTGTGTCATTGGTTTTTCTGTGACTGTCTCGGATCGGTTTCTACTGAATTTATGCCTATTTAGTGGTCGCTGTGGTAACTCGTTTCCGCCCCTTGCATGCTTCTTGCCAATGGATAAGCGCATGTGGGTTCTTCCAGCTGCTGGTCCATAGCACGAGTTTACCTGCTGCCGTCCTGCAGTCATGGGATATCTCCTACTCTCAGTGTCCACCAGTGACTGACTCAGAATAAGCATGCACTCAGACACTCCTCCTCTTCCCATCACAGTCGCTGTGTTAACGTGAAGCTCCCGAAACAGGATTTCGTAGACCCATTTCCCAATACCGCTTCTGATTAATCATTTAAACACGGCAAAATTGATTCTGGAAATTCGGTTCTAGCTGCCGGTTCTCGATTGCCACAATCGATTTTCGCTCCCTTGTAAACAATAAACCATTTTGAAACGAGCTTGGGTGTTCATGTAACGTCCTGTTGTTAAAAACATTCGGCTAATATAGTCGGAGTGACTTTTTGTGAAGTGTATAAGTAGAAATATTAAATGCACCTTGATGTAAACGTAGGTGAAGCTGTCTACCTCCAATATTTAACTGAAGAGAAATAGCAATTGTGCTGAATAAATCAAAAACCGAAACAGGTGCATTCCATGTGCCTCCCTTAACATGGCTAGCAACTTCGTTTCTAGCCTTAACAAGTAAGCGCGACAGCGAAAAACGGTTTCCGAAAGTCGGTTTTCGTCTTTCGGAACATGTGTCGCATATAAACGTTGTGAGTAAGACGCAAGCTTGCAGTTGGGTTTTTTAAAGGTTTGGCTTTCAGCAATATCGAGCTGTACCCTCACAGTATGCCAACAAATATTTAAGAATAGGAACAAATATGGCAGCTGAAGGAAATTAAATACATTATTTACAAGAATTTACTTTTACAGAACGTGTTTCGGACCACGATTGTAACACCTATGTAAATCAATACTTATCACTACTAATCAAATAATACGAGTAGGCTAATAATATGTCTGTTATCAATAAAAAAATCTCTTGATCTGGTTACCAGGTTTCCTTTGTTACTAAGAGAAAAAACAGATATTTTGTAGGCAGACTTTCATGGGTGTACGGTAGAGCAGATCATTTATCGGGCTATGATCTGGCTGCTGGCGGAGCGGCTGAATGCATGCAGAATCGGTTGACAACATATCCAGATAGTGGCATGGATGCGACACGCTGTGCATGTCCTTTGGGTGCAGTCAGGGTTGGGTGTTTGTCATTAACGGAAGTGACGGTCAGAAGCAAAGTCTCATGAGGGCCATCACCTGAAGTCTCTTGGCTGCAGGCTAGCTGTGAAGTCCCTGCCCTCCAGTCTTAAAATGAAGCGTCTACTCTGCAGTCTCCAGATGAAATGCCTTGCCTAGTGTTCCACAAAAATGTCTGTGGCCATAGCAATCCATCCGATTACCGAATTTAGAATGCAGAATCGGTTGACAACATATCCAGATAGTGGCATGGATGCGACACGCTGTGCATGTGCTTTGGGTGCAGTCAGGGTTGGGTGTTTGTCATTAACGGAAGTGACGGTCAGAAGCAAAGTCTCATGAGGGCCATCACCTGAAGTCTCTTGGCTGCAGGCTAGCTGTGAAGTCCCTGCCCTCCAGTCTTAAAATGAAGCGTCTACTCTGCAGTCTCCAGATCAAATGCCTTGCCTAGTGTTCCACATAAATGTCTGTGGCCATAGCAATCCATCCGATTACCGAATTTAGATTTTTCCCATCCGATTACCGAATTTAGATTTTTCTTTTCGACAATCAAACGATATTTCAATACCTTTCACAGCTGTTGCGTTCCATCCATGTTTCCCATGGTTAAAATACCACAGACACTATTCAAGAAAGTTATTCTTAGACGGTGTTTTGTCAATAGGCAAACTGAACTACTCCATTACCTGAAGACACTGTACCATTACGAAGGAAACGCGTCTTATGACAACTATTAATTGGTAAAAATTAGACATATCTCTGAAGGTTATGAGATGACATGGTCACAGTATTGCAATATAGACAAGATGAATAGACAATGAAATGTAGATAAGATGAATATCTACCACTACAATCACGGAACTTGATGTATCAAATGCTGAAAATCACATTTTAAGGCAAGTCTGCAAAATACGGGATAGCAGCTGTCGACGAGAGATGTTGACTGAAGGTACAAAATGGCTCTGAGCACTATGGGACTTAACTTCTGAGATCATCAGTCCCCTAGAACTTAGAACTACTTAAACCTAACTAACTTAAGGACATCACACACATTCATGCCCGAGGCAGGATTCGAACCTGATACCGTAGCGGTCGCGCGTTTCCAGACTGTAGCGCCTAGAACCGCTCGGCCACCTCGGCCGGCACTGAAGGTACAAGATGAAGGAACTAGTGACAGAACTGCATTCGATAACAGTGAAATGTATTAGAGGTGTTCAAAAGAAAAGGTACGAAACAACACTGTGGCTCTTTATTCAGAAATAATCACCAGAGGCCTGAGCAAAAAAAATGGCTCCGAGCACTATGGGACTCAACTGCTGAGGTCATTAGTCCCCTAGAACTTAGAACTACTTAAACCTAACTAACTTAAGGACATCACACACATTCATGCCCGAGGCAGGATTGGAACCTGCAACCGTAGCGGTCTTGCGGTTCCAGACTGCAGCGCCTTTAACCGCACGGCCACTTCGGCCGGCAGGCCTGAGCACAACTACCCCATTGTCCCACGGGTCGAACGATTCCCTGTTCCCAGGATTACTGTGGCTGTGACAGGAGCCAGGCCTCCCCTGATCCTTCAGTTCGTCATCCGAGTTGAAGGGCTTGGGGGATGGGTTTTTAGCGGACCAGACACATGGAAGTCGTAGGGCGAAATGAGCGGGCTGTAGGGCGGGTGCTCAAGCTGCTCCCACCTGAACCAGGACACTACGCTTTGCGTGACCTTGGAGATGTGGGAATGCGCATTATTGTGGACCAGAATCAGTCCCTCCGTGAGCAGCGCAGGCCGTTTGCTCTTGATGGACTTACGCAGGCTACGTAGTGTCTCGCAGTACACCTTACTGTTAATGGCTTTTCTGTTCTCGAGGAATTCGATGAGTATCAAGACTTCGGACGTCGAAAAACAATGGAGGGCCCACCTTGCGTGCTGAGGGTACAGCTTTAAATTTTTAGGGGTAGCTGACAGTCCATGCTTTCATTGCTTAGATGTCTCACTACGTTATCCCAAAAGCACCATATGAATATTTCAGCCGGTTTGATTGTTATGACGTTTCGTACCTTTTGATTTGAAAACTCCTTATAAATAAGTGTGTCATACTATAGAGCGAAACGTGCAAATAAATTTAAGCTCTGTTCTTGGGTCACAACCTAACAATCATCTCTAGAATCGCGAATAATTATAGAAGAAGCGCCAAAAGTGTGGGACAATGATATTTGCGTTATGGTGGTTGCTGCTCGTTCCACCGAGCAGCACATCGGTAACAGCTGCAGATTCCGTAAAGAAACTGTACACTGTATACAACATAACAACGTCTCATAGCAAATTAAATTTATCACAGTGTTTTATGAAGTAATATCCCAACAAGACCCATTTTGTTCATGTATTTTACACAGCAGGCGTTGTATCAGCGACGATTCGGAACTAGTTCGTAGATTATCTGGAAGAGGCGACACCACAACCTTTGTTTGTTGTTGCCGAATTTCATTAAATTCTTCCTGCAAAATAGTGGCACGTTAGGGTAACGACGATGGAGGTCTATAGCGGTCACGGACGCTTCACTACAAATAAACGACAAAGGCTCAGTAATATTGAAATTTGGTAACTGTATTGGCAGAGGAGATGCTGAAGTTGATACTCATGCTCACAAAACCAGTCCTGGACGATTTGAGCTGTGTGAACAGGGACGCTGTAGTCTTGGAACACAGCATCAGCAGTGTGGAAAAATATTGTATCATGGGACAGAAATGATTGGGCAAAATGGTTACATAAACCTTGGTAGATAGTGGTTAGAACACTGGAGTCGCAATCGGGAGGACGAGGGTTCAAACTGACATCCGGCCATCCTGAATAGGTTTTCCTAAACAGCTTTTGGCAAATGCCAAAACAGTTCCTTTGAAACGGCACGCCAATTTCCTTCCCCAACCTTCCCTTATCCAATGGACAGGTAACGTCGCTGTTTTGTCCCCTGCCCAAAATCAACCAACCAACCGTGGTAGCTATGCAACCTTGCAGAGTAATCATGGGCCCATGGAACACCATGAAACGGCTTCCAAAAACACGACCGAATCCCAACCACGTTTCACTCTTTGGGCATAAACAAGGCCAGAAGCTGGAAGCAGTATGAACAAGACTCTTCCGACAAAATGACATTTCCGGGTTTTATGGCTTTTCCTGTTTGGGCATTTGCATCAATGAGTGGTTTTGGAATTCCAGCTCGCCCTGGTTATGGAGCTCCATTTGTCTCACTGTGGTGCTGTGCTGACAGGGTTCGCAAGTGCAATATTCAGTCCTGCTGTGACTTCTGCAGCTCTCGCCCTGTTTATTTTTCGTCACAATCCTCTTCAATGACTGCCCGCCACGGTCACTCAACACACACTTTTGTCCTGGATATGACTGAGTGGATGATGTTTTTCCGCTTCCTCTGTTTGGTATATAAATCTTGGATACGGTGCTTCCTGAAAGGCCAAACCCTTCTCCTGTCTCGGTTACGGAAGCAACCACCGTATTAGTAGCAACAGCTTGCGCACATTCGAATTTACTTAGCTCCGACATAAAGCACGTAAAATTTCAGAGAATACTGTTCTGATCACAACTGACACTTGTGACATATTGAGGACATTGCACAGATGCCGTTCGTGGTCAAATACAACAGCGCAACCTGCGGGCTTGGTTAGCAATTGCATTTACGTTCAAGCACCCATTTCTCGCAGTGTTTACATATTCCTGCCCAACCCCTGTATTCGTCAATTACACGGAACCACTAACCTTCGCCGGTGGACTCCATGCGCGAGGCGGTGTTGACGGTGTCGCCGAAGAGGCAGTAGCGCGGCATCTTGGAGCCGACGATGCCGGCGACGACGGGCCCCGTGTGGGCGCCGCAGCGGATCTGCAGCGTCTCTCCGGGCCGGTGCGGCACTGGGAAGAGTGCTGCGGCCGCCAGCAGGTCCAGCGCCATCGTCGCCACCTCGGTCACGTGCTTGTCGCCTGCAACAGCGGCCAACAGGCGCCGGCCCCCGATCACCTCCCACACTACCACTTCTCAAACTACACTACTGGCCTTTGAAATCTATGCACCACGAAGACAGCATGCAACAAACGTGACATTGGTATGAAATGTACAGTGTGTTTGGATATCCCGTTGATTAGCATTTCGTTTTATAACAGTAGTACAACCACACAAGCTGGATAGGAGCGACGCCATTACATTCTATACACAAGGAGAGACTGTGCAGTGGGTTTCTCAGCTAGAAATCGCATTTGATCGGAAACAACATTTGAATGTTGGTTGCTTTTGAGAAGATCATATTATGTTTTGCGAAAGTAGGAGAAATGTCTGTAGCTTGTCGGTAAACTCATGAGCGAGAGAGCGAGTCTTCACTCTGCCTACCCAGCTACATCACAAGATGCTTCTACGAGAAATACGGGCCCTACAAGAAACTTGGGTCGTCACACTAGTCGCCTCGTCCGCCATTCTTCGCGAACACTCAGCTCCGTGCAGGACTCATGGGAAATTAGCATGACAATGAAAAAGTACCCACTATAGGTCTTAACTTTGTCATCTACTATACAGTGTGGTCCATTGATCGTGACCGGACCAAATATCTCACGAAATAAGCGTCAAACGAAAAAACTACAAAGAACGAAACTTGTCTAGCGTGAAGGGGGAAACCAGATGGCGCTATGTTTGGCCCGCTAGATGGCGCTGCCATATGTCGAACGGATATCAACTGCGTTTTTTCAAAAGTAGGAACCCTCATTTTTTATTACATATTCGTGTAGTACGTAAAGAAATATGAATGTTTTAGTTGGACCACTTTCTTCGCTTTGTGATAGATGACACTGTAATGGTCACAAACTCATGGCTCACAATTTTAGACGAACAGTTGGTAACAGGTAGGTTTTTTAAATTAAAATACAGAACATAGGTACGTTTGAACATTTTATTTCGGTTGTTCCAATGTGATACATGTACCTTTGCGAACTTATCATTTCTGAGAACGCATGCTGTTTAATGCAATAAATGCTCAAAATGATTTCCGTCAACCTCAATGAATTTGGCAGTATTCCACTCAACAGCGAGTAGTTCGCCTTCCGTAGTGTTCGCACATGCATTGACAATGAGCTGACGCATGTTGTCAGGCGTTGCCGGTGGATCACGATAGCAAATATCCTTCAACTTTCCCCACAGAAAGAAATCCGGGGACGTCAGATCCGGTGAACGTACGGGCCATGGTATGGTGCTTCGACGACCAATCCACCTGTCATGAAACATGCTGTTCAGTACCGCTTCAACCGCACGCGAGCTATAAGCCGGACATCCATCATGTTGGAAGTACATCGCCATTCTGTCATACAGTGAAACATCTTGTAGTAACATCGGTAGAAGATCACGTAGGAAATCAGCATACATTGCACCATTTAGTTTGCCATCGATAAAATGGGGGCCAATTACCCTTCCTCCCATAATGCCACACCATACATTAACCCGCCAAGGTCGCTGATGTTCCACTTGTCGCAGCCATCGTGGACTTCCTGTTGCCCAATAGTACCTATTATGCCGGTTTACGTTACCGCTGTTGGTGAATGACGCTTCGTCGCTAAATAGAACGCGTGCAAAAAAATCTGTCACCGCCCCGTAATTTCTCTTGTATCCAGTGGCAGTACGTTCAAAGTGATCGCCATGCAATTCCTGGTGTATAGAAATATGGTACGGGTGCAATCGATGTTGATGTAGCATCCGCGACAGCAGCTAAAACTCCTACTTGGGCATCATCATTTGTTGCAGGTCGTGGTTGACGTTTCACATGTGGCTGAACACTTCCTGTTTCCTTAAATAACGTAGCTATCCGGCGAACGGTCTGGACACTTGGATGATGTCATCCAGGATACCGAGCAGCATACATAGCACACGTCCGTTGGGCATTTTGATCACAGTAGCCATACATCAACACGATATCGACCTTTTCCGCAATTGGTAAACGGTCCATTTTATCACGGGTAATGTATCGCGAAGCAAATACCGTCCGCACTGGCGGAATGTTACGTGATACCACGTACTTAATACGTTTGTGATTATTACAGCGCCATCTATCACAAAGCGAAAAAAGTGGTTCAACTAAAACATTCATATTTCTTTACGTACTAGTCGAATATGTGATAAAAATGGGGGTTCCTATTTAAAAAAACGCAGTTGATATCCGTTTGACCTATGGCAGCGCCATCTAGCGGGCCAACCATAGCGTCATCTAGTTTCCCCCTTCAAGCTACACGAGTTTCGTTCTTTGTAGTTTTTTCGTTTGATGCTTATTTCATGAGATCTTTGGCCCGGTCACTATCAATGGACCACCCTGTAGAGAGCTTCCATTTAAATGCACAGTTAAGATTTATTACACTCGCCTGAAATACGCTGACAGAAAAAAGAAAATCGCGACACCAAGAAGGAGTTGTGCAACGTAGATGAAAGTAGGTAGGCACGTTTCTATGTCTGAAAGATGATGTCCATTCAAATTTCACACCAGTCGCGTAAGAGTGGCGCTAGTGACGCCACTATGAGGATGCAAATCAGATTTGCTTTACGCTGTAACATTTGTTAGCGTCAGTTAACTTTGAGATTGAACGTGGTAAGATGATGTTAGTCAAGAATGCCTTTAAGGCGACAAAGAAGCCATTATCAACACATCATTTACCTTGAACGAATACATGTAATATGGCTACAAGAACCTAGATATCCCCTAAACAAAACTACAGGAGGACTTGGCTGGAGTATAGCCACTGACATGATTGCTGGCAGCGGTGATCACGAGAATGTAGGGTCGCAAGAAGAGTGTGCTCCAGTCAGTCACTTGGCACTACCGAGAGGAAGACCATTGTGTTCAGCGTATGGCCCTAGCACATTATACTGTACCTGCAGCAGCAATTTAAGCAGCAGTTGGCACCACACTGAGAAAACGAACTGTTACAAACGGGTTACTTCAGAGACAGCTCCAAGCTCTGTAGACACTCTACAGGGTGCATTCCACTGACCCCGAACCATCGCCATTTGCGATTTCAGTGGTGTCAACCGAGAGTTCATTGGACGGTAGGGTGGAGGTCTGTTGTGTCTTCTGATGAAAGCTGGTTCTACCTCAGTGCTAGTGATGGCGGTGCCTTGGTTAGGAGGAGGCCAGTTGAAGGCTGGCAACCAACCTGTCTACATGTTAGACACACTGAACCTACACCTGGAATTATGATTTGAGATGTAATTTTTTATGACAGTAGGAGCACTCTGCTGGTTATCTCACGCATCCTGATTGCCAATTTGTATGTCAGTCTGGTGATTCGACCCGTTGTGCTGCCATTCATGAACTGTGTTACAGTGAGAGCTTCCCAACAGCTTTCCTCTCGCTCACATACGTTGTTGTAACCCAAAAAGCTCTACAGAGTATCAACATGTTGCCTTGGTTTGCTTGATTACCAGATCTGTCTGCAATTGAGCACATGTAGGGCATCATCGGACAACTCCAGCGTCATTCACAGCCAGCTTTAATCATCCCTGCATTGACCAATAAAGTGCAACAGGCATGGAACTGCAACATACAAACTGACATGCGGCACCTGTACAACACAATGCATCAACGTTTGCATGCTTGCATTCAACATTCTGGCGGTTGCACCGGTTTTTAATGTACCGAAATTTCTCATTTGGAACGGCTTATCTCGTGCTTACATTAACCTGAGGTCTTACAATGTTAATCTCTTACATGTTACCTAGACAAATGTATTCCCGTAATTTCATGTTACCTAGACAAATGTATTCCCGTAATTTCATTACTCTACATTAATTATTTTTTCTGTTGCAATTTTTTTTCTGTCAGTGTAGCTACTCGCTCTCCTCTGGAGACGGCTGCTGGCACTGCTAAGACCTGCAGTGCCATGGCCTGTCTTTCTAGTGGGCCTCGATGCTTCTGCAGATTGGTTTACAATGTTGTACCGAACCTTTCACAGTGTGCACTTTAAATCTGTGGCGACTCTTTGCGCAGATACGTCGGGCAGCATTTAATTTTAGGTAAAATACTTACCGAGTTAACACTGTTATAGGTTAAATTACATTAACGCAGGAACGGGAGCCATACGAGTGAGTCAGTATTCATACATCTACTACGAATATAGAAACGAATGCCTGTTCATCTGATTGAATGTTCTTCTAGTATCTCCTCCTAAAACGATGGATACATTCAGGCAGGAGTTTAAAAACCGTATACAATTTAACGCTTAGTCTTCTGTTGTGCTTCCGCTAAGAGGTGAAATGCAGCAGTTCATGTTACACGAGTTGTATTCAAAAAGCTAACGGGGAATTATTAATTTCGCATGTTCCATAGTGTGATTCACAAGAATTTTTTGTCACCATATTGGTAAACATATCTAAAAGGTATCTGTACAATATTAGCGATATCGAATATTTAGTGTATTGTCAGTTGTCAAAAATGTTATGAGCCTGCCAATAGCGTCTGAAAGTAATGTTGTTGTCCGCCCAAGTTTCGTCGGCGCAAAAGAACTTTCCGCCTTACTCTCTTCATTTTCTTACTCTTATCAAGTATTTGCATCGCCACTCAAATACATTATCGTTTTCTGCTAGCATCTTTCTTTTACTTACACATCTCTTCCAGATAAATCCCATTTCACGCAGTGTCTTATGCAAAATATATTTCTGACAAGGAAAATAGATTTTTTGTTTTACCACAATAAGTAATTTGCCTTATGTTGGCACTCTTTTCTGTTCTATGTTGTTTATTCTACGTAAAAGTCTCAAATTGTTCGTTGAATTGTCAATTTTGTGGAGCTGTTTATAATGATGGGCTTTCTCATGAAGTTCTTAGCGCTCTTTCTTGGAGATTTCAGCAAACCGCATAGTTTCTTTTTACTTTCTTTTCTGACCCATCCTACTGTAGTAAGGCTTACTTCTGCATGAACTACCAAACAATCCTTTTTCTGCCAACTCTGTAACGCATGCTTTAATTATGTTACAGACCACTGAAAGCTCTTTGCTCCTAAAATACTTCTTTGCATTGTGCAGATTTTCTTGATGTAGTACGCTTATTCCTCACTTCCTAATAACGAACTGCACCACAAAATATACTAACTGAACTGAGTGACAGTGCTAAGAAAAATCACACGAACTTAATCAACGTGAGTCATCGCACACTGAACTGCACTGCTGAACAGGATGTGGGTGTGCCTGTAGCGCAGTTGCCAGGTTTTCCTGGGAAAGGCCACTTGCCCCACCAAGAGCGCTGCTCACTCATGTGTTTACCAGCAGACTATTTCAGCACTTGTTGGATCATGGCCTAGCCAGACTGCAGTTTATCGTTGGGATTTTCGTATTGACCAGCATCCAACGACTCTCATATGAATATCGTATCAGTGTCTTCAGGAGGCCCATACTAAACCGCATGCGAGATTTCGATGAGCCATGTGTCTAGCGCCTGAGAAGGCAGAAGTACTGCATGTTCAGTCATGCAATATCTTACTGCTATGTCACGTACCTTACAACAAGACAAGCATCCACATGAACAGAGAGGGAATGTCATGGCTAGCATACAGCTATGGAGTCGTGTGTTCAGGAAGGCCATGGGCTCTACTCAAGGACATGTAGGATTTCGACAGCCCCATCTGACTGGTGGCTGAGAGGGCAGATTTATTGCTCGCTTGGCTGTGCAGAATCATACTGCCACATTATGTATCTTGCAGAAAAAGGAGTATCTGCATGGAGAGAACATCTGGAGTACCACTGACTGTCAGCATGGTGGCTTTTGATGCAACATGCAGTACATTTCTTTTGGCCACAATTGCCATCTTTGCTTATGCTAGTCTGCTTTTTGTATCAGTCTTGCTTCGCATGCCATGAGTTATTTTGCTTCCAACGGAGAATAATTCCTTCACTTTGTCTACTTCATGGCCCCAGTTTTGATGATAAGTTTATTGCTTGCCTTGTTTCAGATACTCCCCATTGCTTACTTAATCCTTTGGTTTACTCTCCATCCAAGGTGTGTATTCATTAGACTATTCATTCCAGTCCTTAAGTCCTGCATTTTTCTGTGAGGATAACCATGTCGTTACTGAATCTTACGACTGATATCCTTTCAGCCTGAATTTAAACCTACTGCTTAAGCTTTCTTTTATTTGCATCATTTCTTCTTAGGTGACAAGTTGAATAGTAGGGGCCAGAGACTGCAGCCATGTCTTATAACCTTTCTAATACCAGCACTTTGTTCTTGGTCATCCAGTATTATTTTTCCCTCTTGGTTCTTATACGTACTGTATTTTACCATTTTTTCCCCATAGTATCTACCCAATTTCCCAGAATTTAGAATATCTGCACCATTTTACGTGGTCGAACGCTTCTTCTAGGTTGAAAAGTCCTGGTTCAAATGGCTCTGAGCACTATGGGACTTAACATCTGTGTCATCAGTCCCCTAGAACTTAGAACTGCTTAAAAATAACTAACCTGCGGACATTACACACATCCATGCCCGAGGCAGGATTCGAATCTGCGAGCGTAGCGGTCACGCGGTTCCAGACTGAAGCGCCTAGAACCGCACGGCCACACCGACCGGCTGAAAAGTCCTGTGAACGTATCTAGATTTTTCTTAAGTCTTGGGTATATTATCAGTCACGAAGTCAGACTTGCCTCTCTGGTCCTTTACCTTTCCTAAAGGTAAACTGAACATTCTTCGGTATATTATTCTTGTCAGCATCCTGTTCGACAGAATGTGTGACAGTTCTCATTCTTATCTTGTATAACTACAAAACATCTGATGGCGTACCTAATATTCAATGATTCAACAAACCAACTTGAACAGTCGTTTGGTTGCCATTTCTCCCAATGATCTAAAGAGTTCAGAAGGAACATTATCTATGCCTTCTGTCCTGTGTGATGACCAGTCCTCCAAAACCATGACTATAATACTCTGTCTTCTATGTCTTCCATATTGACTCCCAATTCTTCTTCTGTCATGTCACAAGGCAGTCCCTTCCTCTCGTGGAGTCCTTCAATTTACAGATATCTCCTTTCTCCTGTGCATTTAACAGTAGAATTCCTGTTGCACTCTTAATGTCGAGCCTTTTTCTTTTAATTTTATCAAAGGTTGTTCTGATTTTTCTATATGCTGAATCAGTCCTTCTGACAACCGTTTCCTTTTCCATTGCTGCATGTCTTTTCCGGCTGCCAGTACACTTTAACTTCCATGCACTTTCCGTGTGTTACATTTCTAAAAAACTTAAAATGCTGAATTCCTGTCTTGGCCTGAAAATTTTTGTTCTTCTTCCTTTTGTCTATAAATTGATGTAATTATTTTGTTAGTTGAACTACCTGTAGCTTTCTTAAACCTGTATTTGTCTGTTGAAATTCTGTGATATCCTTTCTTAGAGATGACCCTTGCTCTTCAGCCAAAGTGCCTGTTGTGAGATTCATTATTGCAATATCAGTGCACTTAGAGAACTTCAAACGGACTTTTTATTCGTCAGTTCTTCTGTCCCCCCTTCTTTCCCGATTAATTCTTCTGAACAGTTATGTTAAATTTAAGTCTACACTTCATCATTAATAAATTGTAATTTATCTGCTCCTGGGTACGCCATACTATCCAATTCCTGATTTAGGAATCTCTGTCTGACCATGATTTTATCCAGCTGATATCTTCCCATGCCACCAGGCTTTTTTCAAGTATACCTCCTCCTCTTGTGATTTTTGAACAGTATAATCGCTATTACTGGCTGAAATTTATTGCAGAATTCAATTACAATTTCTCCTCTTTCATTCAAATACCTGTGATCGTTAGATTTTCATCTCCTTTTATAAAATGTATTACACGTTCAATATCCTCTATGTTATCTCTATCTCTTCATCTTCTGCTTGTGTCGTCGGCAAGTATTCTTGCACTAATGTTGTTGGCTTTACTTTTCTGTTGATTCTGTTGAGAATCACTGAATTATTAACAATAGCTCACTGTCGGTCCTACATTCCTATTCATGACGAATCCTACTCTCGGCACACCATTTACTGCTTTTGTGATGAACTCGTTATCAACCATTGAGCTTGGATACTTACACTCCATGGAGGCATAACTTGTCTCAAGGTGCAACACTGTCCCCAAATGATGTCCTCTGTTAAGTAAAAAAAAGGTCCCTTCCATTGTTAAAGAAGAAGATATCGCAGACAGATTCTTTGAAACGTGCAGTAGAATGTTAACAGTCGGCATAACTACATCTACATCTACAGCTACATCTACATCCATACTCCGCAAGCCACCTGACGGTGTGTGACGGAGGGTACTTTGAGTAGCTCTATCGGTTCTCCCTTCTATTCCAGTCTCGTATTGTTCGTGGAAAGAAAGATTGTCGGTATGCCTCTGTGTGGGCTCTAATCTCTCTGATTTTATCCTCATGGTCTCTTCGCGATATATACGTAGGAGGGAGCAATATACTGCTTGACTCCTCGGTGAAGGTATGTTCTCGAAACATCAACAAAAGCCCGTACTGAGCTACTGAGCGTCTATCTTGCAGAGTCTTCCACTGGAGTTTATCTATCATCTCCGTAACGCTTTCGCGCGATTACTAAATGGTTCTGTAACGAAGCGCGCTGCTCTCCGTTGGATCTTCTCTATCTCTTCTATAGCCGGCCGCGGTGGTCTCGCGGTTCTAGGCGCGCAGTCCGGAACCGTGCGACTGCTACGGTCGCAGTTTCGAATCCTGCCTCGGACATGCATGTATGTGATGTCCTTAGGTTAGTTAGGTTTAAGTAGTTCTAAGTTCTAGGGGACTGATGACCACAGCTGTTAAGTCCCATAGTGCTCAGAGCCATTTGAACCATTTTTTTATCAACCCTATCTGGTACGGATCCCACACCAGTGATCAGTATTCAAGCAGTGGGCGAACAAGTGTATTGTAACCTGCTTCCTTTTTTTCGGATTGCATTTCCTTAGGATTCTTCCAATGAATCTCAGTCTGGCATCTGCTTTACCGACGGTTAATTTTATGTGGTCATTCCATTTTAAATCACTCCTATTGTCTACTCCCAGATAATTTATGGATTTAACTGCTTCCAGTTGCTGGCCTGCTATATTGTAGCTAAATGATAAAGGATCTTTCTTTCTATGTATTCGCAGCACATTACACTTGTCTACATTGAGATTTAACTGTCATTCCCTGCACCATGCGTCAATTCGTTGCAGATCCTCCTGCATTTCAGTACAATTTTCCATTGTTACAACCTCTCGATATACTACAGCTTCATCCGCAAAAAGCCTCAGTGAATTTCCGATGTTATCCACAAGGTCATTTATATATATTGTGAATGGCAACGGTCCTATGACACTCCCCTGTGGCACACCTGAAATCACTCTTACTTCGGAAGACTTCTTTCCATTGAGAATGACATACTGCGTTCTGTTATCTAGGAACTCTTCAATCCAATCACACAATTGGTCTGATAGTCCATATGCTCTTACTTTGTTCATTAAACGACTGTGGGGAACTGTATAAAACGCCGTGCGGAAGAAACACGGCATCTACCTAGGAACCCGTGTCAATGGCCCTCTGGGTCTCGTGGACGAATAGCGCGAGCTGGGTTTCACACGATCGTCGTTTTCGAAACCCATTCTGATTCCTACAGAGTAGGTTTCTAGTCTCCAGAAAAGTCATTATACTCGAACGTAATACATGTTCCAAAATTCTACAACTGATCGACGTTAGAGATATAGGTTTATAGTTCTGCACATCTGTTCAACGTCCCTTCTTGAAAACGGGGATCAGGCTGTCATGTGGTGGTTTGTGGACTTGAAGGGACCAGACTGCTACGGTCATCAGTGCGCTGTCATGTGGATATTGATAGATGTTATTCACGCACGTCCGATATTCAGGCCTTAGGCAGTCTCCACTTCTTTAGCTTTATTTACACGATGGCAGAGGGTACTTATCATTATAGCACGTTTTAGTATTTCTTCCTGTTCCATTCATGTATGTGGTGTGGGAGCAATGACTGTTTAAATACCTCGCCTAGGATACTATTAGCCTAAGTTTTTTATTGTCCCTATGGGAACGATACGTATGAGACTGCAGTATCTTTCTAGATAATGTTCTTGTAGTCTTTCGTCCGAAGACTGGTCTGATGCAGCTCTCCACATTTCTCTATCCTGTGCAAGCCTCTTTATCGCCGAATAACTCGTGCAGTCTACATTGTTCTGAACCTATTTACTGCATTCATCTCTTGGTCTCCCTCTACATTTAATACTCCTTCCCGGCCGTGGTGGCCGAGCGGTTCTAGGCGCTTCAGTCCGGAGCCGCGCGACTGCTACGGTCGCAGATTCGAATCCTGCCTCGGGCATGGACGTGTGTGATGTTCTTAGGTTAGTTAGGTTTAAGTAGTTCTAAGTTCTAGGGGACTGATGACCTCAGATGTTTAGTCCCATAGTACTAAGGACCAATACTCCTTCCCGCCCCCCCCCCCCCCCCTGGCACACACACACTTCAGTACTAAATTGGTGATCTTTTGATCTCTTACAATGTGTCCTATCAACTGATCCCTTCTTTTAGTCAAATTTTGCCACAATTTTTTTTCTTTCCAGTTCAGTATATGCGCGTTGATTACATGACCTACTCTTCTAATCTTCAGCATTCTTCTGCAGCACCACATTTCAAAAGTAAGTCCACGTTTAGAAAGTACTTCCTAGCACTTAAATGTATATTAGATAATAATAAATTTCTCTTTATTTTCTTCTCATTATCACTCTACATTTTATATCCTCTCTACTTTGGCCATCATCAGTTGTCTTACTGACCAAGTAACAAAGCCCATCTACTACTTTCAGTATCTCGTATCCTAATCTAATTGTCTCTAAATTCTGATTTAATTCGGCTACATACCATTCGCCTTGTTTTGTTTTTATTGATGTTCATCTTACGTCCTAATTTCAAGACACTGTCCATTCCGTTCAACTGCTCTCCCAAGTCCTTCGCTGTCTCTGACAGAATTACAATGTCGTCGGCAAAACTCAAAGTTTTTATTCTTTCTCACTGGACTTTACTTCCTTCACCAAATTTTTCTTTGGTTTTCTTTACTACTTGCCCAGTGTACAAATTGAATAACTTTGGGAGTCGGCTACAACTATATCTCACTCACTTCTCAACATTGCTTCCTTTACTTCCCTCTCAACTCTTATAACTGCCGCTGGTTTCTGTAAACGTTGTGTAGGATCTTTCGCTCTTTCTACTTTACCCGAATTTCAAAGAGTTGCCGCGCAGGGTAGTCTTGCGGTCTAAGAAGCCATGCCACGGCTCGCGCGGCATGGATGTGTGTGTGGTCATTAGCGCAAGTTACTTTAAGTAGTGTGTAAGGCCTAGGGACCGATGGCCTTAGCAGTTTCGTCCCATAAGAACTTACCACAAATTTCCAAATTATTATTTTTTTCAAAGAGTTTATTCCAGCGTCATTGTCGAAAGCTAACTCACTTCATTGCGGTTATTGAAACTAGGTTTTCCCGATAAAGTTGACGTCTTTCTCCTTGCGCTCTCCTATGAGTCAAACAAACCTGTGACGGTCCGTACTTCCTGTCTTTATATACGTTCAGTGTCTCCTGTTACTCCTATTTGGTTTGGGTCCCACATGTCTGAACAACATTCTATGATGGGAACACTAGTTTTTTTAAGCAACTTCCTCAGTGTGCTGATAGGATTTTGCTAGTACGTTATGAAACAACCGAAATCTGCCATGTGCTTTATTTACTTGGGAGCATTTTATTAAGGAATCTATTATATCTTTCACAGAACACTCGCTCTGACATCCCCCACATCATACAGGACTGCAAACTACTCCTACATAACTCACATATAAGGTTCTACACACACTCTTGCTAATTGTAAACTGCCAAAAATATCACATTGCACAACCTACACACATGTGAACCACCAATGAATAATGCAATACATTTACGTCCAGATAGCCTAACAACTCGTAAATTCTCAAAATAATAATCCAATTAAAAGACTCTGCTTGCTAATTGTTAACTGTCGAAATCATACACCAGCCTTTATTTAAACAATTAGAGGCAGCACCACCACCAAGTGTATTCGCCACAGAGTCCATAGCCCAACTGACTTAGTTCATATCAATGCCACTAGAGGACGCTGTAGTGACACAAGTACCATAATCTAAGATGGCGCCACCTAGTGGGTTCACCACGAGCTCCAGACCCCAACTGGCTTAGTACATTTCGTCGCCATCAGAGGACGCCACCGTGACACCAAGTGATGCAAGTACAGTTATCCATTATGGCGGCAAACAGTATGTTCTCCACGAGGTCTAGTACTCAAGTACCACCAGCAGAAGACGCTGTTGTTCCTTTCCTGACGTAAATCAAGATGGTTAAGGAAAACGACTCGGCCTGTTCTGGGCTGCTGGTAAGAGTAGGGAATGACTGCACTCTATAACAATTTTCGAACATTTTATTTAGGCATGTATTATATTTATCACACTATCTCAAAATACCCACCCAGATGTTCTGGGTCCATGTTGCACAGCTCACAGACGCACAAACAAATCATAATTTTTGTAAACAATAGCAAACTGCTCCTAAATAATGCAGTACACATATCTGCAAAAACACGCTCAGTACACGTAAACTGTCCAAGTAACGCATGACACAGCCTACAAGGCCACTCACAAAATAACAGAACAGACGCATGCAAGCACCCACCACCACACCGTGTCCCCCACGAAGTCACATGCCTGACAGCCGTCAAACCGCGCATGGATCCCTGCTCGGTTTCAAAAAACATGAGGTGGTGACAGCCCCATTCGTACTCCACACCCGTGAAATTCCTATCCAAATACATGTTCACCTAGACGACGACAATGACGCGAGTGAAGCTGGTCCGCTTGCGCCACATTGACTGAATATAGAGCCTAAGCGGTGAAATTGAGGAAGTACTTTGCTATCTTCTGGTTCGCGCCGAACGATTTGTATACTGGACCAAGTATGCTGCAACAGGAGGAATCCCGGAAATCTTGGACCACGAAACGAAGGGAATAAGAGAGGCAGTCAATTTTTTCTCCATTGAGGCTGCATTATACTGTATGTCTATTGAGGTACCAGTGATTCCGGATGCACCAGTCACGTGACACAGCCTGTGTTCTACTCGTATACATCTATGTGTTCAGTATGTGTTTTAAATCACTGTCTACTTGCAACCGTTAACGGTAAACCTGTCGGTCATCAGAGGACTTCCATCTCATGTGTGAAGAAACTTGACACACTCCTCTAAAGGAGCTTTGATTTATGCGATCGGCCCTGTCGCAACTTGGGTGTACAATCGAGACTTCAGGGTCATAACTAACTTAGCGGTAAGAGCTTGTGATGCGCTGCAATCCTTGTGTACACATTTGCCCGACTGATGTGCTGTTTACAGAGTCAGCGACGGAATGACTTGTAATTTTCACGTGTCGGACGCTGCTGCTTTACGTTATTTCCCCCCCCCCCCCCCTCCCCCAGTAACTATCATTTTATGTAGGCCTTATACAGGCATGGTATAAGTTCTGAACCGTGGGCGGATGTGAACAGTGGACACTATACGTCTCCGCAAAGCTATATTGCGCTCCTATCATGCAAAGGAAATGTTTTACCATTCGATAAGATAGTTCAGTGTAGAGAAACTGTGAAGAAGGATGTATGTCTGATAGGCGGGAAAGGTATTCGATCTAACATTATAGCCCGTTCTTAAGTGCAGTACGTTGTAGTCAAAAATGGGCTATAATGTTAGATCGAATACCTTTCCCGCCTATCAGACATACAACCTTCTTCACAGTTTCTCTACACTGAACATGAGCAGTGCACGGAAGTGCAGTACGTTGTAGTCACTGCGTGAAGAGTTCGACAGAACACTGAAAGACCTAAGTCGAAACAAGGCTCCGGGAGTAGACAACATTCCATTAGAACTACTGACAGCCTTGGGAGAGCCAGTCCTGACAAAATTCCACCATCTGGTGAGCAAGATGTATGAGACAGGCGAAATACCCTCAGACTTAAAGAAGAATATAATAACTCCAATCCCAAAGAAAGCAGGTGTTAACAGATGTGAAAATTACGGAACTATCAGTTTAATAAGTCACAGCTGCAAAATACTAACGCGAATTCTTTACAGACGAATGGAAAAACTGGTAGAAGCCGACCTCAGGGAAGATCAGTTTGGATTACGTAGAAATGTTGGAACACGTGAGGCAATACTGACCTTACGACTTATCTTAGAAGAAAGATTAAGGGAAGGTAAACCTACGTTCCTAGCATTTGTAGACTTAGAGAAAGCTTTTGACAATGTTGACTGGAATACTCTCTTTCAAATTCTGAAGGTGGCAGGGGTAAAATACAGGGAGCGAAGGCTATTTACAATTTGTACACAAACCAGATGGCAGTTATAAGAGTCGAGGGACATGAAAGGGATGCAGTGGTTGGGAACGGAGTGAGACAGGGTTGTAGCCTCTCCCCGATGTTATTCAATCTGTATATTGAGCAAGCAGTAAAGAAAACAAAAGAAAAGTTCGGAGTAGGTGTTAAAATCCATGGAGAAGAAATAAAAACTTTGAGGTTCGCTGATGACATTGTAATTCTGTCAGAGACAGCGAAGGACTTGGAAGAGCAGTTGAACGGAATGGACAGTGTCTTGAAAGGAGGGTATAAGATGAACATCAACAAAAGCAAAACGACGATAATGAAATGTAGTCGAATTAAGTCGGGTGGTGCTAAGGGTATTATATTAGGAAATGAGACACTTAAAGTAGTAAAGGAGTTTTGCTATTTGGGGAGCAAAATAACTGATGATGGTCGAAGTAGAGAGGATATAAAATGTAGACTGGCAATGGCAAGGAAAGCGTTTCTGAAGAAGAGAAATTTGCTAACATTGAGTATAGATTTAAGTGTCAGGAAGTCGTTTCTGAAAGTATTCGTATGGAGTGTAGCCATGTATGGAAGTGAAACATGGACAGTAAATAGTTTGGACAAGAAGAGAATAGAAGCTTTCGAAATATAGTGCTACAGAAGAATGCTGAAGATTAGATTGGTAGATCGCATAAGTAACGAGGAGGTATTGAATTGAATTGGGGAGAAGAGGAGTTTGTGGCACAACTTGACTAGAAGAAGGGATCGGTAGGTAGGACATGTTCTGAGGCATCAAGGGATCACCAATTTAGTACTGGAGGGCAGCGTGGAGG
Source organism: Schistocerca piceifrons (assembly GCF_021461385.2). Taxonomy (NCBI): domain Eukaryota; kingdom Metazoa; phylum Arthropoda; class Insecta; order Orthoptera; family Acrididae; genus Schistocerca; species Schistocerca piceifrons. The sequence continues at coordinate 600,731,731 of NC_060140.1, read as the reverse complement.
GTAAAAATCGTAGAGGGAGTCCAAGAGATGAATACACTAAGCAGATTCAGAAGGATGTAGGCTGCAGTACGTACTGGGAGATGAAGAAGCTTGCACAGGATAGAGTAGCATGGAGAGCTGCATCAAACCAGTCTCAGGACTGAAGACCACAACAACAACAATGTTGTAATCTTAGGAGTGTGTGTGTTTATGTTCTATGTCTTACCAATACCTTCCAGGTACAGATCCTAGATTCTAGAACAATAATTTAGAGTTGATGGCTTCGTTGATTTAGGTAAAAATGTGTCCAACTCAATTCGTCTCAAATCCATCTAGTATGAAAATAAGTCTTTTCTTGTTCTTCTTAACTGTATGATATTACATTAGGGCACTTTGAAATCTGTTACTATTCATCGATAAGGAGTGCTAGGCTCCTCGACATGCTCACATCTCGAGAAATCTCATGCACTTGGATGGGTTGGGACTTGGTGAGCTATAGTCATTCACGAGACGTGGATTGTAGCGTTCTTCTTCTGATCGCTTGGAGATTAATTCTCTAACGGTGCTGCGGGGTGACTTGGTCAATGACTGTGTGAGGTTGGTCTTTTACCCTAAGATGGGGAGAATGCTCTGTGACTCCCATACACTGAGAGATAGATCGTAAAATTAAACACTATGCTCGAGGTGATAGAAATGTGTAGAGTGCTATCTCGAATACTTTGATCATTTATGTGTTGGAGAGTTAAGAGTTAATGGACGTACTGCTGAGTTATCTATCAATGTTCGCAATGATGGTCGCACAGTGGAGACGGGCATGGTTTAGCTATGATACTGAAATTGGGGAAACATGCTGTCACATCAGTGGCCGGTGTTGAACTTAGTGTAAAATCCTTTGCACTATCAGTGCTGTTGCTTAATATTACAGTACATCGACAGTGTCTTTTCCACCACATCCGCGCATTGTTTACCACATAATGACTGAGTGGCATAGTTTGTTTGAGTTGGGGAAGAAGTTTTGTGGGTGGGTGACAACTTCTGAGGGTTGCTAGCAGCTAAACAGCGATCGCGTACATGACTGCAAAATTACGAAAAACTCGAAATGGGACACTGAGCCATCATCTATTCCATCACGGTGACATATGAATTTAAATGTAGAGGTCATGAATCACTTTCGGACGGTAGTTTGGAAACTCTTCACAATGCTGCCAAACTCTTCTAGTTTCCTTATGTTGTAAGTGTGTTTTATTTAAAAATAATTCAGTGTTATGCTATCTGCGGTAAGAATATGATTTACATAGTCTGATGTCTAGTTTTCTGTGAGAGGTCGTGGATCAGAGCGTCTTAATGCCAGTTTAGAATCTGACATAGACCTCGAAGAGGGGGCAGAAAAAAGAAATGTTTGGCAATGTACAAAACACGTTATAAAACAGTGTTTCAAACAATTAAATAGGGCCACAGGGGGCATTTCTTGCGATTTACAGTATAGTACGTGGGATACGATCATTCTCCTAGAATAGAGGTGATGAAACTTAGTGTATCAATACGTGTGTATTTAATAGGTTTGTTCCACACAGGGAGCAGGAGCAGCAGCAGGTTAACAGGTAAATTCAGTGAGGGATGAAGTACGCCGTTAGGAATGCCTGGAGGGCTGCACGCTGTGCTATTCTGGGAAGCATTGCGAAATCTCTCTCTCTCTCTCTCTCTCTCTCTCTCTCTCTCTATGTCTCTCTCTCTCCGTGCTGGACCTCTAACGCAGCTTTGCGTCATCGCGCGAGTAATGGCGTCTATGTGAGTTTTATATCGGATGAAGTTATTTGAGCTTCTATAGTTGTTAATTTTTGTCTGCTGGGGGGTAGAGAATAACGATGATAGCGCGTTGGGCTTATAGATTTGAATGGACGTGGATCTGCAGTGCTTGTATGTAGTTTGGAAACGTACCACAATGCGCGTATTTCCGCCGAATGGTCAAAACACGGCCCTGTTGCAGTAACTCAGTTCGATCTGTTTCCAGATGGGCTGCAGATGGTGGTGGATATGGCTTTGTCCGACTTCTGCTCAGTTCCGACTTAAAATGGCATGATCACATGCGCAAAGCTGTAGAAATGGAAGCAGTTGCAAGATGTGGAGGGACTGACTAAGACCATGTTGGCTTTTTACTGTAGCTGATAGGTTCGAGCTAGGTGACTCATTCTGAGATATGGAAGCGCGAGATATGATTCACATGTGGCTGTCATCCGGCGCAGATATGTGGCTGAATGGGAGGACCTGATCTCAAATCGTAGACATCATTTCTAGCGGATAATGTAAACCTAGAGGTGTGAAAAGCTAGTGTACATTCCTTCCGACCTCAATAAGCATACGAGTTCCTACTGTTTGTGATCCTTTTTAGTCAGTCATCGCCTTTGACTCAAATAGGTAAGAAAAGGGGTTCGCTACGCTTTCAACTACCTAGTTTCAACTACCTAGTTTCAACTACCTTTCAAGGTCACCCAACTGCTCACTTCCGCATCCGAAATACAGGCACATAGATCGATGTATGTAGGAAATGTCTTACGATTTTTGGTAGGTTAGCGAATAAGACAGGTAAATATCCTCTTACAAAATATTTATTATCTTTTGCATATACATTTACACACAGAAAACAACTTTTCCCTTATTTTTCTTAGGTGTAGCTTTAATAAGGTCCAATTTAATTTTTAACTTATAACTTAAATCCACATCTGAATCATCTATTTCTTTCTCCAGCCAGTAATTCGACAAATGCAGAGAAGGTATATTCTCGAATTCTAATAAATATCTAATTTTCTTCCTGGGATATACTTGTTTTATGGCTTTAACTGTTAGCTCCGTTCCTTCCTGCAGCTCTTCTAGGCGAGAGCATCCAGAGATTTTAATTTTTCCTCGTATCTCCTCCATGACGCTGCTGTTAAAGCGTTCCACGTCCTCATGTGTGTATGTCAGCAACTCTCTTGCTCCACATTCTTGCGGGATTTCTGTATAGAACTTTAAGTTTACAATTTTTGCAAACGAGTGGCCATTAAATGTAGTTATTCCATCAGATTTAAACTCGGCAAATGGCTGTTCTGTTGCCAGGTGGACAAGATCCAGCTCGCCACACTTAGATAGAATATAACCGTCCTTTTTAAGCCGATCCAAATGGGAATAGAGCTAAATAAACACATTTTTCGTGTATCCCTTAGTATAATAAAAGTTCTCGATTCCACTGATTTCGGCCAGTACTCCAACACGTGACCAGTTTCCATGGCTGTTTTCTGTAAATGCCAATATTTTGTATTCCCCCTTCGTAGTCAGATTTTTCCATACAGAATGTTTAAATCCGTACGTAAACCTGGCCTGCACATCGGCAATAGCGTCTTCCTTTTCCAATTGCAGCTTATATTCTTGCTTTATAGCAGTTGTCTTCTCCATATACTCCAGTTTCCTTTTCTTTACTTCGCGTTTCTCCGTTTCCAGTTTTCGTTTCGGTACACTTAAAACGTTAACTGCACTTAAAGGAGTAATTTCTCTAATGGGCAATAGTTTAAGTCTGTTTGATACATTGGTCCTTTTTCTTAAGACTTGGGGTATAACATTATTTGTAGGAACCAGTCCCAATTCGGCGATATCTATATCGGACGGTATTGTGGAGACTGAGAAAAATAAGTTTCTTGCTTTAACATAACACTTCTGCGTAATACTTATATTGTCTTTGTTTGAGTCAGAGTTAAAAATCTCCACGTAGTTTACAGGTAGATAATTAAAACTGTATGGAGACAGAGCATAATTTATAAGCTTTTCTCGGTCTTGAGAGTCCGGCAGACTTAATTGCACACCATTCAATTTTCGGGTGTTCTTATTACCCCAGTAGACAAATTGTAGAACGTTGTTGAACACCACACAGCAACTGTTCTGTAAATTATTAGTTAGCTGACACCACATGGATGCAATTGGCACAGAGTAAAGTGGAGCACATTGTAAATACTGCTTTTTGGTGTTTAATACAGTTAAACAGCTTTGCACTGGGTCGAACACACGATCCATTCGGTAGTTGTATATGGTGGACCCCAGCCTGGTAATACGATGCTCCTTAGCCAAAGAAGACGTAAAAGTTTCCCGAAGTCGCGTGTAGGGACACTTTATAAAAACTGTGAGATGGTTACCTATAACTTTGTTTACTCCTGGACTTGTGATTTGACATATAAATTTGTTATATACCTTTACCCTACAATTGGAGCTGATCCACGTTAAACAGTCTATTCCAGCTGTTTTATCGTTGTCCACAGACACATCGCTGATGGTCTCCTTCCATGGAGAAGTCGTGGGTTGATATTAGGTAGTCGCACATCTCCATTTTATTAAAAATGCCTGCAAAGTCATACGATGAAGGCTTTCACGACCGGATGGTAGTGTTGTTGATAATTCTTCCGGGTTATATGGCCGCGGTCCATGGAATTCTTCTGTTCCTAACGTTTCGTCCAATACTACGGTGGACATCCTCAGAGGTATGGCTGGTCCTGTTGAGTCCTGCCGACTGACGAGTCGGGCTTTTTTTTTTTTTTACTTTATTGTAATTTTGACACCTGAACAAACAGGTAGGCTGGCAGCAGCACAATACGCCGCTCTTCAGCCGAAGAGAGTACAATGAGATAAACAGAGAAGAGACATCACTTAGAAAAACGGCGGGAAAAAACAGTAGACACATGAACATAAAAACACAAGAAGCCGTTCACACTCGATGACAATCCACACTACGAACTGTTGACACGACGCACAAACACTAAAGAATACGATGGCACTGGTGAACAATGGAGTGTGACGGTGAACACTGATCGAGTCGGGCGTCGGGGAGCGGCCTAAATACCGAGGAAAGTGGGCGTGGTGTAGCTTGCACATAGTAGCAGAGAGAAAACTAGTCAAAGATAAAATGTAACTATCGATAATAGTCCTTCATAGATAAAAATCACTTATCGATTCTGTAACGCCACTGTCCATATCTCGCTTAATTTCAAGGCCTCTTCTTTTCTATTAAAATTATCTTCATCTTTATAAATTTCAATAGCCTCCCTATGCAGTCGTGGATAACAGTTCGTGGTAGCACTTACAACTGTAGTTTCAGAAAACTTAACTGCATGGTCACCTGACTGAAGTGCATGTTCCGCAACGGCCGATTTATCTATTTTTCCCAGTCGGCAAAGACTTTTATGCTCCTTTACCCTCGTATTCACACTTCTTTTCGTAGTACCAATATAGACCTTGCCACAAGTACACGGAATTTTATACACACCGCTAGATGATAATGGTGGCCTTCTATCTTTAACAGAACGAAGTACTTGTCCTATTTTCCTGGTAGGTTTGCATATCGGTTTCACTTTATGTTTCAGCAAAATTTTGCCGATTCGATCTGTAACCTTACTAATGAAAGGTAAAGACACCGTGTTCTTCCATTGTTGTGTGCCATCCCTGTCCTTTGGCCTGCTGTAATTAGGTCTTAAAACTCTATTAATTTCTTTGTTTCAGTACCCATGTCCGCAGGTCGTGGTCGTGCGGTAGCGTTCTCGCTTCCCGCGCCCGGGTTCCCGGGTTCGATTCCCGGCGGGGTCAGGGATTTTCTCTGCTTCGTGATGATTGGGTGTTGTGTGATGTCCTTAGGTTAGTTAGCTTTAAGTAGTTCTAAGTTCTAGGGGACTGATGACCAGAGATGTTAAGTCCCATAGTGCTCAGAGCCATATTTTGAGTACCCATTCCTTTCGAAGGTTTTTTTCAGATGATTCAGTTCCATATCCAGATGTTCCGGCGTAATTTAACTAAGGGGGAGAGAAAGGCCCTGAGGGATTTAAATGCGGACGAAGGGATCGTTGTTCTTCCAATATAGGCAATGCCACTGTGGTGCTGAACAAATAGGACTACAGAAGTAAGATTTGGGATCTATTAGTGGCGGGACATTACATTAAACTTAGAAGAGACCCGACGGCTGTTATTTTGAGGAAAACTAATACGTTGATAAAGTCTTCTACTTCCATTCCACAGAAGGATAAAAAAGTTTTGCTAAGGAGTGAAGCTAAGTGTCCCAGACCTTATGGTTTACCTAAAGTTCACAAAATAAATCTCCCTCTGAGACCCATTGTTAGTGCGATTGATTCCCCTACTTATCAATTATCTAGGTATCTAGCTACTCTTCTACAATCACACATTGGTAAGACTGATTCTTATGTGAGGGATTCACGTCATTTTATTGAGAAAATTGAAGGTCTAACCTTGGCTCCTGAAGACATGTTGGTCAGTTTTGATATTGTATCTCTGTTTACTATGATTCCGGTCAATGAAGTTATGGTTTACATAACGGAAGTTTTCCCTGAAGATTTGACTGCTCTGTTTAGACACTGTCTCACATCTAGCTAGTTTCAGTGGGATGACGAGTTTTATGAGCAAGTGGATGGTGTTGCCATGGGTAACCCGTTGAGCCCTGCGATTGCCAATTTTTACATGGAGAAATTTGAACAATTAGCGTTGAATAAAGCAAATAAGAAACCATGTTGTTGGTATCGTTATGTAGACGACACATTCGTGGTTTGGACACACGGTAAAAAGCCTTAGACGAATTTTTTGATTATCTTAATAGCATAAACCCTAAAATTCAGTTTACCATTGAAGTGGAAAAAGACCAGGCTATTTCGTTTCTCGATGTGTTAGTCATGAGACAGACCGATGCCAGTCTAAAACATAAAGTGTTTCGGAAGAGCAGACGTACTGATAGATACTTACATAAGAACTCCAATCATCACCAACAAAAGAAAAGAGGTGTAACCAAAAGTTTAGTGGACAGGGCAAAACGGATTTGTACGCTGGAACATCTGGATATGGAACTGAATAATCATCTGAAACATGCCTTCGAAAAGAATGGGTACTCAAACAAAGAAATTAATAGAGGTTTAAGACCTAATTACAGCAGGCCAAAGGACAGGGATGGTACACAACAATGGAAGAACACGGTGTCTTTACCTTTCATTAGTAAGGTTACAGATCGAATCGGCAAAATTTTGCTGAAACATTAAGAGAAACCGGTATTCAAACCTACCAGAAAAATAGGACAAGTACTTCGTTCTGTTAAAGATAGAAGGCCACCATTATCATTTAGCGGTGTGTATAAAATTTCGTGCACTTGTGGTACTACGAAAAGAAGTGTGAATACGAGGGTAAAGGAGCATAAAAGTCTTTGCCGACTGGGAAAAATAGATAAATCAGCCGTTGTGGAACATGCACTTCAGTCAGGTGACCATGTAGTTAAGTTTTCTGAAACTACAGTTTTAAGTGTTACCACGAACTGTTATCCACGACTGTATAGGGAGGCTATTGAAATTTATAAAGATGAAGATACTTTTAATAGAAAAGAAGAGGCCTTGAAATTAAGCGAGATATGGACAGTGGCGTTACAGAATCGATAAGTGATTTTTATCTATGACGGACTATTATCGAAAGTTACATTTTATCTTTGACATGTTTTCTCTCTGCTACTATGTGCAAGCTAGACCATGCCCACTTTCCTCGGTATTTAGGCCGCTCTCCGACGCCCGACTCATCAGTCGGCAGGTCTCAACAGGACCAGCCATACCTCTGGGGATGTCCAACGTAGTATTGGACGAAACGTTATGAATAGAAGAATTCCATGGACCACGGCCATATAACCCGGAAGAATTATCAACAACAATGCCGGCGAAGTCTTGCGTTATGTCTAAATCCAAGAGGTAATAATCGTCTATAAGTAGCTGCTGCAATATCCCGGGCAACTCCTCCATTAGAACATCCAATTTAACGTCTGCTAATTCCACTTTATGTGGTATAGCCACAGGAGTGTTATATATCTTCGAAATCGTCTCTAGTGCTTCCTTGCCGATATTGTCCAATATGTCTCTTGCTGTCACACTGTCGCTTCCATGTAGGAGAAATTGTAGCTTCGCCTTGACACCATGTCTCGCTGTGATGAACTCCCCCCAAAAAACCGCAGGGAACCTCCTCCTTGCAGCACTCACTGGACAGTGTGTCTAAGTCGATCATCTGACCGGGTTACCTCCAAACACGTCTGATTGAAGGCATATGCGACACTCATCTGTGAAAAGAACGTGATTCCAGTCCTGAGCTGTCTATTTGGCTTCTTGGGCCCATCTGTACCGCGTTGCATGGTGTCGTGGTTGCAAAGATGGACCTCACCATGGACGTCGGGAGTGAAGTCGCACATCATGGAGCCTATTGCGCACAGTTTGAGTCGTAACACGACATCCTGTGGCTGCACAAAAAGCATTATTCAATCTGGTGGCGTTGCTGTCACGGTTCCTCCGAGTCATAATCCGTAGGTAGTGGTCATCCGCTGCAGTAGTAGCCCTTGGGCGGCCTGAGCGAGACATGTCATCGACAGTTCCTACCTTTCTGTATCTTCTCCATGTCTGAACAACATCGCTTGGCTTCACTCTGAGACTCCTGGACACTTCACTTGTTGAGAGCCCTTCTTGGCACAAAGTAACAATGCGGACGCGCGCGATTCGTGGTATTGACCGTCTAGGTCTGGTTGAATTACAGACAACACGAGCCTGTAACTCCTTCCTGGTGGAATAACTGGAAATGATCGGCTGTCGGACCTCCTCCGTCTAATAGGCGCTGTTCATACATGGTTGTTTACATCTCTGGGTGGATTTAGTGACATCTCTGAATATTCAAAGGGACTGTGTCTGTGATACAATATCCACAGTCAACGTCTATCTTCAGGAGTTCTGGGAACTGGGATGATGCAAAACTTTTTTTGACGTGTGTATGTCTGGGTCTCTGCGAGTTGTCAAACAATATTTTCCAAAGACGTGTTTGTTCAATTGAGGCTGACAATTGACGTGTGTATAGTGTCGTAGGCTGTGGACTGGACTAGCATATAAGATGCGTTGGGAAGTTTCGAGATACATGTACGCCATCCGCTGTATTGTTAAGTGATACACCTGCTCTAAATAATAACCTCCGTGATCGACACGGTTTGTCTGGACTAGACGTGCGTGAGAGATTAGCAGGCGTTGGTGTCGTGGTGTCGCAGGTGATCAGCGTTAGGGGCAAGTGCATTGTCTGACTCCACCGTCCATTTTGACACATGATGTCCTTTTTTTATTTATTTCCACGTCAAGTTCTGTAGGACCAAACTGAGGAGCAAATCTCCAAGGTCATGGAATGTGTCCGTGAAATTACAAAATAAAAGCAATAACAGAAAAAATAAAATGTTTATGAACCCAAAAACAAATCAGTCTATCAGTTTAAGTAAAGGCAATCAACAATACAACAAGAATCAGCTTAATTTTTCACGGAACTCCTCAACAGAATAGAAGGAGTGATCCATGAGGAAATTTCAGCTCCGATTTGAAAGCTCGTGGATTACTGCTAAGATTTTGGAATTCAGGTGGTAGCTTATTGAAAATGGATACAGAAGTATACTGCACACCTTTCTGCACAAGACTTAAGGAAGTCCCATCCAAATGCAGGTTTGATTTCTGCCTAGTATTAACTGAGTGAAAACTGCTTATTCTAGGGAATAAGCTAATATTGGCAACAAAAAATGACAGTAAGGAATATATATATTGAGAGGCCAATGTTAAAATACCCAGACTAATGAACAGAGGTTGACAAGAGGTTCGTGAACTTACACCACTTATTGCCTGAACCACCAGTTTCTGAGCCAAAAATATCCTTTTAGAATGGGAAGAGTTACCCCAAAATATAATACCATACCACATAAGCGAATGAAGATAAGCAAAGTGGACTAATTTTCGTGTCGAATGATCACTCACTTCAGATACTGTTCGAATAGCAAAAATAGGAGCATTAATTCTTTGAACAAGATCCTGAACGTGTGCTTTCCATGACAATTTAGTATCTATCTGAACACCTAGAAATTTGAACTGTTCAGTTTCACTATTCATGTGCCCATTCTGTGAAATTAAAACGTCAGGTTTTGTTGTATTGTATATTAGAAACCGCAAAAACTGAGTCTTACTGCGATTTAGCGTTAGTTTATTTTCTAAAATCTATGAATTTAGGTCATGAACTGCACTATTTGAAACCGAGCCAATGCTGCACACGACATCCCTCACTACCAAGCTAGTGTCATTGGCCCCAACACTGATCCCTGGGGCAATCCCCTCTTGACTGTACACCAGTCAGACCCCACATCACAGCCATTCTCAACATTGTGAATAATGACTTTTTGCTGTCTGTTACTAAAGTGAGAGGTGAACCACTATGAGCTACTCTACGTATTCTGTAATGATCCAACTTCTGGAACAATATGTTGTGATCAACACCATCAAATGCATTAGTTAAATAAAAAAAATATGCCTAGCGTTCGAAACCTTTTGTTTAACCCATCCAGTACCCCACAGAGAAAAGAGAATATAGCATTTTCAGTTGTTTAACACTTCTAAAGCCGAACTGTGCAATTGTTAGCAAATCATGTGATATAAAATGATCAACTACCCTTACATAGACAGCCTTTTCAACAACTTGAGCAAACACTGATGGCATAGAAATAGGTCTAAAATTGTCTACATTATCCCTTTCTCCCTTTTTAGAAAGCGGCTTTACTGCTGAGTACTTTAATCGTTCAGGAAACTGATCATCCCTAAAGGAAAAATTACAAATATGGCTAAATGCAGTGCTAACATGTGGAGCACAGTACTTTAATATTCTGCTAGGGACTCCATTATAACCATGAGAGTCCTTAGTCTTCAGTGATTTATTTATTCACTCAATCTCCCCCTTGTCTGTATCGCAGAGGAGTATTTCAGACATCAATCTTGGAAAGGCATTTGCCAAGAAAGTTATATGATTCCCTGTAGAAACAAAATCTTTATTTAATTCTCCAGCAATTTTCATAAAATGATTGTTAAATACTGTACATATATCTGATTTATCAGTAACAGAAATATTTTTACTACGAACTGACTTTATATCGTCTACATTGTGCTGCTGACCAGATACTTCCTAACAACTGACCACATGGTTTTAATTTTATCTTGTAAATTAGTTATTCTATTTGCATACCACATAATCTTTGACATCGTAATAACTTACAATACTGTTTGCAATGTGCTACTGTAGCTTGATCGTGACAACATCTAACTTTTTGATATAATTCTCACTTTGTTCTACATAACATCCTTATCCCAGTAGTCAGCCACCCGGGCTGCCTATTATTGCTATTACCCAGTTTAGAACGTCCTAATGGAAAGCAACTCTCAAAGAGCATGAAAAACGTGTTAAGGAAAGCGTTATATTTATCACCAAAGTTATCAGCACTATAAACATCCTGCCACTCTTGTTCCTTGATAAGGATTAAAAAACTCTCTATTCCTGTTGGATTAACTTTCCTACATAGTTTGTAATTATATGTGACATTTGTTTGAGTACAAAAGCCTTTTAGTGTTAAAATTTGTGCATCATGGTCTGAAAGGCCATTCACCCTTTTACTAACAGAATGCCCATCTAGTAATGAAGAATGAACAAAATTATTGTCTATGGTCGTGCTAGTGTTCCTCTGCACCCAAATTCGAAAAAATACAGTCTGCATAAGATCATTTGAATTTAGGAGATCTACCATAATCTTTTTTCTTGCACCATCGTATACAAAATTTGTATTGAAATCACCACATATAACTAATTTCTGGTATTTCCTATAAAGTGAATCAAGAACTCCCTCTAGCTTGAGCTAAAATGCTCTGAAGTCAGAGTTAGGGGACCTATAAACAACAACAATTAGAAGTTTAGTTTCACTAAATTCAACTGCCCCTGCACAACATTCAAATATATTTTCAGTGCAGTTTGATGATGCATCTATGGACTCAAATGGTATAGTGTCCTTTACATACATAGCCACTCCCCCATCCCACAAGGAACTCCTTGAAAAAGAGCCAGGTAATCTGTATCCTGGTAAAGGAAGCCCCTGAATTGTCAAACTATTTAAGTGGTGTTCCGATATACCAACAATTTCAGAGTCAACATCTATAAGCAGTTCACTAATTTTATATGTAATACCTCTTATATTTTGATGAAATATGCTCATTCCTTTTCTACTTGGAAACATGACATCCTCTGAAGGTGAGCCCTTAGTTAGAGGCGGCTCTAGGCGCTACAGTCTGGAACCGCGCGACCGCTACGGTCGCAGGTTCGAATCCTGCCTCGGGCATGGGTGTGTGTGATGTTCTTAGGTTAGTTAGGTTTAAGTAGTTCTAAGTTCTAGGGGACTGATGGCCTTAGAAGTTAAGTCCCATAGTGCTCAGAGCCATTTGAACTTTAGTTAGAGGGACTTCCTTTATGCAGGCATACTTATCAGCTGACTTCAATCTAAAAAAGGTGCAGCTCTAACACCAACTACTGCAGGAATTTTTCCATGAGTGATCCCACCACCACCCACTACACTGTCACCTATAAGCTTCGCCAGCCTCCCCTTCCCCTCCCTATTGAGGTGCAGGTCATGCCTAGTGAAACCTGACCTACTGACAGACCCAACTGGCACCACTGAAATATGACTCATGCCCTCTGCCATGAGCGCCCTCTCCAGCCCCATGTTAACGCACCTAACAGCCACATTAAGATGAGGCCGATCATGACGCTGAAACAGCTGCACGAAGTGCACGTTAGAGCCACCAATTTGAGTAGCTATCTTTACCTGGTCACCACCTACATTATATTCCCCATCCCTATCAAGACTGTTCCCTGCTCCACCCACTATCACTACCTGATCCTTTTTCATGAAATTCCTACATAACTCCCCCCTATGCTGAGCCAACCCTGCACTAGGATTCACAATGGTGGTGACCTGGTACTCACTCCCCAACACTTCCTACCGTGTGAACTATCTAGCAACAGAACTTTATTCATTCTGTTAGACTTTGCAACTGACCTAGGCCTCCTAATTGCTGAGGACTGCTGCATTTTCCCTTCATCTGCAGCTATAGGAGGCTCCTCTCCACTCAACTCTGACAGCTGGTCAAATCTATTGCATATACACAAAGTATAACTGTCTGAATACCTCCTCCTCCTCCTAGCTGCCTTCTTGCCAACTGCCAGTTCCCATTCCCCACCACCCTTTACCCTCCTCAACCTATCTAGTTCCTCCTTTGCGCGTTGTAACTGCACCTGAAAGGCACAGATCTTACGCTCCAACTCCTCTACCAACTTATTCTACTACAGATTCTACTTTCCTAGGAGAGGATCTCGCCAGAATGCCCACTGGCTTCCCCATTGCATTCCTCCCAATGAAAATACTTTGAACAAATCCCACACTGTAACCCACTACTCAAAAACCTATGACAGAGCCCACACTTCTCACTCATGGTAAAATTTTACAGTTACTGAAAAAAACTATACGTCTACGTTACCTAAGTCATTTACACCAGTAGAACTATTTATGGAACTAACAACAGCGGTCTCGAAATTCTCTGTCTACTAAGAAAGCAACTACTTGTATTAACACTACTACACCACAACTAATACCAATTCCAACAAAACTTCGCAAAATTATTAGCTAAAACCAAAAATTCAAGCGGCCACTGGATCACTTAACGAAGTTAAAACACTGTTTTGTTGGTCATTATTACAAAAAAATGGTTCAAATGGCTCTGAGCACTATGGGACTTAACTTCTGAGGTCATCAGTCCCCTAGAACTTAGAACTACTTAAACCGAAGTAGCCTAAGGACATCACACAAATCCATGCCTGAGGCAGGATTTGAACCTGCGACCGAAGCAGTCGCGCGGTTCCAGACTGTAGCGCCTAGAACCGCTCGGCCACTCCGGCCGGCGGTCATTATCACACACACACACACACACACACACACACACACAGTCTGGGCATTACACAGGAAGACCTTGTGATGTGTGGTTGTTTCGCGTACACCCGCGCACACACACACACACACACACACACACACACACACACACTCTCTCTCTCTCTGTCTCTCTCTCTCTCTCTCTCTCTCTCTCTCTCTCACATACACACACACACACAGCCTGGTCGTTACACAGGAAGAACTTGTCAGGTGTGGTTGTTTCGCGTACACCCGCACTCTCTCTCTCTCTCTCTCTCTCTCTCTCTCTCTCTCACACACACACACACACACACACAGCCTGGTCATTACACTGGAAGAACTTGTGAGGTGCGGTTGTTTCACGTATACCCGCGCGCATGTGTGTCTGAGTCTGCCTGTCTCTATGTGTATTCGTCTGTGTGTATGTGCATATGAATATTTGTAGTATATTTAGTGGATAACCTACATTAGTTTGGAGTCGACTACGCTTTTTAAGTACGTTTCTGTGATATTTGTTATCTCATTTAAGTATATATTTTATTCCTGGAAGGGAAATTTATTTCCATTGGTGGTTTTCAATTTTTGTTTCGTTATTTTCTTTTCCAGGGCTTGTTTTTAGTATCAATTGATCCTTTTTCGTTGTATAGACGTAACAAAAATTGCGATATTGCTTCTCACGTTTCGGTTTTTCAGTTTCCAGTACCGCTGTCTTCGTTTGAGCCATATAGGTCAAGGTAAAAAATCGATTACAATTGTGCGATTGTTGTATTTATATGTTCGGTTTTTTATTCTAGACTAATTCGAGTGTATAATTTATAGATTATCATGTTTTTTAGTGAGGGGCGTTTCTGGTATCGCTGTCTTCGCTTGTGCTATAGGTAAAGTGAAGTATTCGATTCCAGCTTTATATTTGCTGTAGGTATATTTCGTTTATTCTAGTTGAATTCGCGTGTCCTGTTTTTGGAGTTTTAGGTTGCTCGCGAATGATCTTACCTTTATAAACTTTTGTTTGTAATTTGTTCCCGTGGTTATCCCGTAAATATCATTTTATTTGCTGACTGAAGTAATTTGCGTGTTTCTTACGTTTATTTTTGAGCATGGTGGCCTGTGCTGTGGTCGCCATCTTGACGTGTGTAATTGGCCTGTTATTAAATACTGTCTGTGATTGTTTTAGTAACTACGGTAAATCATCTTCTTTAGTCCTAACGTGACGTCATTGGCCAAAGCAGACGGGTGGAATCGGACCTTACCCTATTCCCAAAACAAGATCCCATACGATGGTCTCAACAATGGAGAAAATGGCGGGATACGGGAAAAGTCCTCTCTTTCCTATACATTTATCAGGATAGGTAGCATGAAGACGATTACGGGAGACCATCGCCAAACGTGAAAGAGTCTTGTTATCTTGAAACTGTGCGACATTCCAGTAAAGGCACGCTCCGGTAGTTGTGTAACTTCGTCTTGGACACATTGAAAAAAGCGTGCTCCAGTTCAGCGGCAAGCTAAGGAGATCGATGAACTAATCACCCACGATTCCATACAGTACGTTTACACTTCACTGTCTCTGTGTGACGTTCCAGGGGGATCATCACCACTCAAAGCACATGTTTTGACAGTTAATGCTTCCATTGTGACGATTCCGTGCTAAGACATGTAATAAGAAAATAAGAACAACATGAAATGAAAAAGAGAGATATCCTCTCCAAGAGGTTATGTATCGAGCCATTTGCTACGAATTTGAACCACTACAATATATTTAACCGCTCTCCCGTCAAAAGTGATACTGCGGTAACCTGTTATGCAGTATCTTTTCCTTGTCTTCGACTTCACTTTTTGTTGTCTACGCTGTTTGGTTTGATGATCACGTTTTAAGTTTGCTCTATTTCTAATATTGTAGTGGCGCTAACAATTTATTCCCTTTTGTACAGTGAAAAACGACCACATTTTATTACATGTTATTCAGGATCAGGACAAAGGGTTGATTTTTGTCATATGTTGACTGGAAACTGCGGATCCAAAAGAAAAAAAGAGAAACTGTAGGCAACAGATGGGACAGAGGTATTTATCTGACAAAGATGTGTGTATCAGTGGGATGTCTGGAAGCGATCCTGAACAACTGCACAACTTCATCAAAACGCCCCTTGCGCATGTCAATAGATGTTTCCTGTTGTTACCTTGGGTAATGTAAATTAATGGTAGATCTACGAGGGAAGGTAAAAATTTCACTCTTTGTTACACAGATGGCATTAACATTAATTATGTTTTACGTTGGTATATGTCATGCAGTAATGTAAATCAAATGTTTTACGTGCAAAGTAGTTTTATTTGTACAACCACTTTTTTAACAGAAATTAATCGAAAGGTATGTAAGAAGGCTACTATTTCATGATCAACAGTTAAGAAAGGGCGGCAGAATTAGAGGGTGGCCATAATTCTCAAGAAAAAGCTTCCCGTTAGGACTTTCGGCCCCGGCAGCCGTAAATAAAAACGTCAAGAAAGTGTACAGCGTGGTACTGGATGATCAGCGATCGAAGGTACGTAAAACAGTTACGTCTCAGGAGCATTGGGAGAGAGTGTACCGTTCAGGCTACATGAAATGTGAACTAGGAGAATGCTTTATGCAGGATGGATGCCACATTTGTAGATTACTGACCAAAGACAAATGCAAACAGAATTTCTGAGCAATATTTGCACTGTTTAGGACAGCCTCAACTGATCTGTTGCACCGATTTGTTGCTGTGGATGAACTTAGGACTACAATGTCACGCCAGAAATGAAGCTGCTATCACAACGAGGGGTCGAATCACGTAGCCAGTCATAAAAAAAATAAAAAATAAAAAAAATAAAAAACATTCATTTAATCTACATCTACATTTATACTCCGCAAGCCACCCAACGGTGTGTGGCGGAGGGCACTTTAAGTGCCACTGTCATTACCTCCCTTTTCTGTTACAGTCGCGTATCGTTCGCGGGAAGAACGACTGCCGGAAAGCCTCCGTGCGCGCTAGAATCTCTCTAATTTTACATTCGTGATCTCCTCGGGAGGTATAAGTAGGGGGAAGCAATGTATTCGATATCTCATCCAGAAACGCACCCTCTCGAAACCTGGACAGCAAACTATACCGCGATGCAGAGCGTCTGTCTTACAGAGTCTGCCACTTGAGTTTGCTAAACATCTCCGTCACGCTATCACGCTTTCCAAATAACCCTGTGACGAAACGCGCCGCTCTTCTTTGCATCTTCTCCATCTCCTCTGTCAACCCGATCTGGTATGGATCCCACACTGATGAGCAATTTTCAAGTATAGGTCGAACGAGTGTTTTGTAAGCCACCTCCTTTGTTGATGGACTACATTTTCTAAGGACTCTCCCAATGAATCTCAACCTGGTACCCGCCTTACCAACAATTAATTTTATATGATCATTCCACTTCAAATCGTTCCGCACGCATACTCCCAGATATTTTACAGAAGTAACTGCTACCAGTGTTCATATAATCATAGAATAAAGGATCCTTCTTTCTATGTACTCGCAATACATTACATTTGTCTATGTTAAGGGTCAGTTGCCACTTCCTGCACCAAGTGCCTATCCGCTGCAGATCCTCCTGCATTTCGCTACAATTTTCTAATGTTGCAACTTCTCTGTATACTACAGCATCATCCGCGAAAAGCCGCATGGAACTTCCGACACTATCTACTAGGTCATTTATATATATTGCGAAAAGCAATGGTCCCATAACACTCCCCTGTGGCACGCCAGAGGTTACTTTAACGTCCGTAGACGCCTCTCCATTGAGAACAACATGCTGTGTTCTGTTTGCTAAAAACTCTTCAATCCAGTCACACAGCTGGTCTGATATTCCGTAGACTCTTACTTTGTTTATCAGGCGACAGTGCGGAACTGTATCGAACGCCTTCCGGAAGTCAAAGAAAATGGCATCTACCTGGGAGCCTGTGTCTAATATTTTCTAGGTCTCATGAACAAATAAAGCGAGTTGGGTCTCACACGATCGCTGTTTCCGGAATCCATGTTGATTCCTACAGAGTCGATTCTGGGTTTCCAGAAACGACATGATACGCGAGCAAGAAACATGTTCTAAAATTCTACAACAGATCGCCGTCAGAGATATAGGTCTATAGTTTTGCGCATCTGCTCGACGACCCTTCTTGAAGACTGGGACTACCTGCGCTCTTTTCCAATCATTTGGAACCTTCCGTTACTCTAGAAACTTGCGGTACACGGCTGTTAGAAGGGGGGCAAGTTCTATCGCAATCTACTAGAAACGTGTGATGTAAGTGTTTTCTGACATGCAAAAGCTATTCTCCGTGTTGATTACGAAGTTACCCAATAGTTAACGATTCCTGATAGTCTTCTCGTCCAGATGAATGAAACGAGGAGATTACGCCGCAAAACAAGTGCACTTTCGACATGAAGACACTGTCTGTAGCTGTTAGGTCGAGAAATCTTCACATTCTACTAGTACTGATAGTGAAGGTTTAAATTCGGTAGCGACTTGTACAAAACTAGTAATGACGTTTGTATGGCTCCTGTTATATTCTGCTCTGAGTGTTACTGCTTCAAAGGACCAAGACAAACACTGCTTATTCACCACCACTAAATATGCAGCGAAGTTCCGTAGTATGACGGAAACAGTGATGCTGTTAAGTGAGAAACGCCACAGCTGGATGTGACACTGCTATATGACGGAAGGGTGTCAGTACTGGGTCGATGTTACAGGCTTATCCTTCCTATGGTTTCCCTAAATAAATGCCTTTGAATTATTGGATGAATCAGATTTTGATGACCTCATCATTAACAAACACTTATCATATCCTTTCATCTCATAAATTCTGTAACCATACATTTCCAACAGTGTCTTTAATGATGCATACCTATTCTTTCAGTTTATTTTCTAAAACTAGTGTTGAAGTATGTATCGTTTGCAATGCGGTGTGAAATTTTTACTAGTGTGAGCGATTCTCCCACTTCCAGACATCACGCTTACCTCTGAAATAACTAGTTGTGCGTCTAGAAATTTAACGCTATATTTACTTTACGAGTTCCTTTCATGTTGTAAATTACGACATTAGTTAGCGATGGAAAGGTCTATCTGGATTTTTAAATTTATTTATTCAGCCTACTAAATCATAATTAAAACGTTTCTAAAACTATCCACATCCATACTGACCCGAAATTTTTAACCATTGGCAGTAGTTTAATTATATCACGCGCGTTTGTGCTATAAAACGAAGCATTAATACACGAATGATGGATATTAATGAACATTCAGGATTTGATGTTAGTAGGATAATTTCATGGTGTTACAATTACATCCTAAAAGTATTCCAACAGCGACGAATAGAATTAAGTTTTCAACAAACTTTCCAATAAAAATAACTTGTTTCCGATCAATCTCTGTTTCGTTTTAGTGTAAATGAGCGATATTTTTTAGGCCTGGAGCCAAGATAATTCTTTAATTGAAATATAAATAATGAAAACCGAACTCTACAGAGAAATTTTAAACTGTTTCCCGATAAAAAAGGAGTAGCCGTCAACTAGCTAACAAATAAATCCATGGATTCCGTTCTGAAACTGGTTAGACGTCGTCTTCGACCCCATATCTTAATCTTGATATTTTACCTCGCTGAGGTCTTGGTTGAGGTAGGCACGCATTTCTAAGGGCTTTTTTGATCTGATTTATTGCTGTATTTGGACACTAGTGGCATCATAATGTGAGATTAGTTATGCGTGGAGAAGGTACAGATCTACGTTGACAATATTTAACAGCCTTACCAGGGAGTGGTTTAAGTCGCTGTCTCCGTAGTGGGTTAACACTGTAAGGCTTTATGGAATGCTAATTTGGCTGATAACGACTTGAGGATTAGAGGTTTGCAAACGAATCGCTGTATTCGGCAAAGGCGCGACTTAGAATAAATTCGTTAAGGAAGAGCTGTTTAGCTCAGCGATAACAACAAAACTAGAGACGAATTACTAAAGTAAGCTGATGAAGAAGCTGCGTAAAGTCAAATGTATCATTATTAGGCGATAAGCTAAGGCCTTAGAATATGAGAAGGAATAAGATTGCTTGAAAGACTGGAGTAAAATTGAAGAATTGGGGTACTCTCTTTCTTCCGCTCATTATTGGTAAGTAATGTCGTATTACGTACACATAATCTGCAAGGATCGTGCCGTACCATTCTTGACGGGTAGCCCAGATGCCACCATGTAAGAGTCACCGATGGTCTCCACCTTGTACACATCGTAGCACTCTATGCGAGCGTCGAACAGCTTGTAGATGGAGTTCAGAAAAGTGACTACCTGTAATAAAACAAGCGTTTCTGTTATAATAACACGCGTTTTTGGAAATAAGTAAATTGTTTTCTGAATGATACGTTGCAAGCGCACAGGGACCCACCTCAAGAGGGGAGCTAATGGCTGCTATCTCAGTGAAGCCCACGATGTCACTGAAGTACACAGTCACCGCTGCGTAAAATTCCGCCGGAACCTGCAAAAGATATACCATGTATAGTAATAGCACGAAGCTTTCCTTGCTTCTATGGTCTGCATAAACATTAAAAGCCCTGTGAATGTAATGTTTCTTCGACATATGTTATCAGACACTACCAACTCCGAGTTGCAGTAGTAACAAGAAGGAAAATGGTTAACTAAGCTTTCCCTTTAATGGAAACCAGCTATATTTAAGTCAACTGTCCGTATCTCCTCAGAAAAGGTACGTTTTTATGTAAAATGAGCTTAGTATACCATTAAGAAAAAAAATTCAGTAAACTAATGGAAAAGGGAAGATACAAACTCAAAATCCAAATTATCTGGTCTCAGAATTAGTACTGGTGTTCAAAATGGTTCAAATGGCTCTGAGCACCATGGGACTTAACTTCTAAGGTCATCAGTCCCCTGGAACTTAGAACTACTTAAACCTAACTAACCTAAGGACATCACACACATCCATGCCCGAGGCAGGATTCGAACCTGCGACCGTAGCCGTCGCGCGGTTCCAGACTGTAGCGCCTAGAACCGCTCGGCCACCCTGGCCGGCCAGTACTGGTGTGCAAAAAAGTATGAACGAAAGTAACTTTCTCATGATATGCCACTGCCAAGTAGCATAGCTCTATGAAAGTTGGATCATTCAACAAAAAGAGAACTGCTGCAGTATAGTACAGAAGATAACTGAAATTAATACGAATGAGACAAACAGAAATGACACTTTTATTCAAAGACAATAATTACACTGAAGTCATAGTGATTTATGTTGGTCCACTGGTCATTACAAACGGTGGGCTATGGTTGCTAATGGGATTTGTGATCGCCATAGATGTCAATTCTTGCTCTTCAACATATTTCCAAGAGGCGAACAGAAATGACAGTTTTATTCAAAGAAAATAAGTGCACTGAAGTGTCCGCCGGACCTTGTAAATTGTGGAACATGGTTCTTATTAGCGTGTGTGATCAACACAGACGCAATACATGCTCTGCAACGAGCTTCGATGCTAGTTAGGCTAGTCCATTCGTTGAATATGGTCTCCTTCCAAGAGCTGTGCTGTGCGATGCGGTCGCGCATTGTCATCCACAAAGAAAGAAGTCTGGGTCGATTACACCACTGAAAAGATGTACAAGGGAAAGGAGTACAGTGTCACAATGACGCTGGCCGACGGGTTTACCTTGTTCAAAAGTGTGGACGTCAGTAAGCCAATGCAATATTATGCCTTCCCACACCACAACACCTGGACCAGCAATCATGTTCGACAATGATCCTGGATGCGTTATGCGTTCCCATCTCTCGCAGTTTAAAGGTATGCCCAGCATTGTCGAGTATTATCGTTTTGGTGGTCTACGTGTTATGGTGCACAGGGGAGGGGGGCGGGGAGCTTACTGTTACATGGGCGTACTGATCTCCAAATCTTTGAACTAGTTACACTCACCAATCAACGTTACTGTGAAACTGTACTACTGCCCCACGTGCGTTTCATAGAGCTATGTTATTTATCAGGGATACGTCATGCGAAAATAATTTTCCACCCTAAGCTTTGCACACCGGTGTACTTTTTATTCCTTTTTCCGTACTTGCAGTCAGCATATTTTTCTACTTAAATGCTATGTCTGACATATGGGAGTAATTATTTTGTAGAAATACGCTGAAGTGGCAGGGGAACTGACATAGACATGCATATTCAATTACAGAAATATGTAAAGAGGCAGAAAACGGGGCTGCGGTAGGCAACGCCTATATAAGACAAGTGTCTCGCGCAGTTGTTCAAATGGCTCAAATAGCTCTGAGCACTATGAGACTTAACTTCTGAGGTCATCAGTCCCCTAGAACTTAGAACTACTTAAACCTATCTAATCTAAGGACATCACACACATCCATGCCCGATGCAGGATTCGAACTTGCGACCGTAGCGGTCGCGCAGTTCCAGACTGTAGCGCCTAAAACCGCTCGGCCACTCCGGCCGGCGCGCAGTTGTTAGATCGGTTACTGCAGCTACAATGGCAGGCTATCAATATTTAAGTGAGTTTTAACATGATGTTAGAGTCGGTGCACGAAAAATGGGACACAGCATCTCCGAGGTAGCGATGAAATGGGGACTTCCCCGTGCGACTATTTCACGAGTGTACCGTATGTATCAGGAATCCGGTAAAACATCAAATCTCCGACATCGCTGCGGTCGGAAAATTGTCCTGCAAAAGCGGGACTAACGACGACGGAAGAGAATCGTTCAGCGTGACAGAAGTGCAACTGTTCCGCAAATTGCTGCAGATTTCAATGCCGGGCCAACAACAAGTGTCGGAGTGCGAACCATTCAACGAAACATCATCAATATGGGCTTTCAGTGCCGAAGGGCCACTCGTGTACCCTTGATGACTGCACGACAAAAAGATTTACGCCTCACCTGGATCCGTCAACGCCGACATTGGATTGTTGATGACTGGAAACACGTTGCCTGGTCGGACGGGTCTTATTTCAAATTGTATCGTGTACGGGTACGGAGAGAACTTCATGAATCCATGGACCCTGCATGTTAGCAGGGTACTGTTCAAGTTGGTGGAGGCTCTGTAATGGTGTCGGACGTGTGCAGTTGGAGTGATATGGGTCCACAAATACGTCTATATACGACTCTGACAGGTGACACGTACTTAAGCATCCTGTCTGATCACCTGCACCCATTCATGTCCATTGTGCATTCCGACAGACTTCGACAATTCCAGCAGCACAATGTGACGCCACACACGTCCGGAATTGCTACAGAGTGGCTCCAGGAACACATTTCGGAGTTTGAGCACTTCCCCTGGCCACCAAACTCCCCAGACATGAACATTTTTGAGCGTATCTGGGATGCCTTGCAATGTGCTCTTCAGAAGAGATCACTCCCTCGTAATCTTGCGGATTTATGGACAGCCACGCAGGATTCACGGTGTCAGTTCTCTCCAGCATTACGTCAAACATTAGTCGAGTCCACGTCATGTCGTGCTGCGGCACTTCTGCGTCCTCGTGAGGGCCCTACACGATGTTAAGGAGATGTACCAGTTTCTTTGCCTCTTCAGTGTATATAATTCCTTTCGGAAGGTACATACATTTAGCGTAAGAATCGACTTTCTTCTTTTTTTAACAAGTTATAAAAGAGTGTCATAATAGATTTTATGATACAATGTATCTAACTTCATGAGTCACTATTTGGTATTTATTTTAAGACGAATTTTAAAACATCTAAGTAAGGTTGGAAGCCAGACGAGCTTCTTACATAGCTGAAGACTCAGCGCCAACCTTGCCAGAAGTGAAGTGAACCTGCGCGGCGGCCTAGTAACAGTGACCAATCCGAGTGCGCTTTTTAAGCGGTTTTCCACGCTCGTTTAGGCAAATACTGAAATGCATCCCAATTTACCCTTCAGGAAGTGCGATAAATTAAATTCAATAACGGCACACAAAAAACGAAGTTTACATTATTTACAGACGAAAGTTGTACACAAAATTGGTTTAATTGACGACAGAAAGTGCGTCGACTCACAAAATAAATTTGGCAGATCACAGATGCTAGCAAAGAGAAGTTAGAAAGCTGGCATTCACGGGACATTCAGGTACTGTATTCTACTCTGCGCAACAGAATTAAATCATTACTTTTTCAAAACCCTTTAATTCCCACGCATTGCATTGCAGAAGTTTGAAATTTTGCTCTAAGGTGCGCACAGCCTCACACCGTAAGGGCGCAAAACCGTGGCGCCCTGCGACACGACACCTTCGGGCACGACGACGCTTCAAATAGCAAGGAGTCAATACGTGCGAAAGGAAGGCCAGAGCTCTGAAGTTCACGTGCGCTGTAACCTGGGTTAATTATGACACACTCGCACCAAACTTCATCACAAACCCGTCCGAAGCCACCGTGGAAGTTTCACGTGGTGGGAAGTTTGTCACACCCCCTCTTACCCGCACTGTACTCCTTTCGACGCCTCTGAGGTGGAGGTCAGGGCAGCGACGCCCAGTGTTGAAATCAGGTGGATTTTTTAAATAAGAGTCCGAGGAAAGCATTACAGACAGCGCAGATTTGAATCGGTACGAAGAGTCCTCAATGGATGGTATAAAGTGGGTGGTGTTAATGGCGCCAATGAAACCACCGCTTTACCTGGTACGTTGATTCCCATACATTTAGCGGTCGAAAACGACAGTTCGCAGTAAGCAACAGGAAGACATTCTTGACAAACTTTGACACAGCTAATATCCTCGGATGTTTCCACACTTCTCTAAGGACGTTGTGGGGCTGCATCTCCTTTGGAGGCAGGTACTTGTGCATTCTCATTCCCCCTATTTCTCGTCTTCCTGTGTCGTGATCACGGTTGACTTTAGGCTCTGCACATTAATGCCACCACCTGAGGCCTTTCCGCGCAGATTGTGGGAGCAGTGTGTCTGGAAAGTTTTCCTCGGCCACTCGTAAGGAAGCCGCTTGATTTCAACCAGGGGCGTCGCCGTTCTAACCTCCACTGCAGAGGTGCCAAAAGAAGTTGTGAAATGTGGCCAAGAGGGGCTGTGACGACCTCACCAGCATGCCCACTTTGGGCAGAATAGTGGTGAGGTTTGGTGCCAATATGATACCATAACCCATCTTACACGCCCATAAACTTCTGAGCCGTGGCTTCTTTTTCGCACTTGTCGGCACCTTGCTATTGAAGTCGAACCCGAGAGTGTCGTCACAGGCGTCACGCTATTGCACCATTACAGAGGAGGGTAATGCACACCTTTGACACAAATTTCATACTTATGGTTGCAATGGGTGGGAACTACAGTGTTTCGAGCAAGCCGTCTTTATTTATGTTGCACAGTGTAATTAGTTCCGTCCATTTCGTTCGAACTTTTATTCTCAGCGTGCGTGGTTAATATAGTCACGTACATGCATTGAGTTCCCACAGTGCTTTATTATTTTGTGTTTCCAGTTGTTGGTGGTGTGTGGATGTTATCCGCAATATAATTCACGTAAAACGCTGCAGGAAGCGTGATACTGCAGTATAAGTAAAAGACACTTACTATATCAGGGGGAACATCCTCGTATAAATAAAAGAAAAAATGGAATAATCTTTAAAAGAAGCTGTTGAGGGCAGTGATTGCCTCTGCTGGTAGCTCCCAGCTGAGAATAGCGAGCAGCACCTCGTACCTGTCGGGTCCTCTTGAGCTGCTGGGCGACGCTGGGCGGCAGCATCTGGCACAGCAGCATGTCGCTGATCCGCTTCTCGCGCTTCAGTTCGCGCGCCTTCTGCGCCAGGTGTGTCGAGTACATCTGGAACAGGACAGTGCCGCGAGAAGCCAGTGGCAAAAACATGGTAGCTATCTGTGCAAACGGCTCCATTATTCTGCACAGCTGATCAGCCAAATCCAACACCACGAAGGATACTAGCTAACTAAAATTTATTTATAGTTTGTATAAAGGGTGATTCAGCTGCCCGTACCAAAGTCGTTTTATGCAACCCGCAATGTAATATCTGGCCTTCAGAAACCACGTGCGTGATTTTCATATTCTCTCACTACACTACTGGCCATTAAAGTGGCTACACCAAGAAGAAATGCAGATGATAAACGGCTATTCATTGGACAAATATATTATACTAGAACTGAGATGTGATTATATTTTCACGCAATTTGGGTGCATAGATCCTGAGATATCAGTACCCAGAACAACCACCTCTGGCCTTAATAACGGCCTTGATATGCCTGGGTATTGAGTCAAACAGAGCTTGGATGGCGTGTACAGGTACAGCTGCCCAAGCAGCTTCAACACGATACCACAGTTCATCAAGAGTAGTGACTGGTGTATTGTGACGAGCCAGTTGCTCGGCCATCATTGACCAGACGTTTTCAATTGGTGAGAGATCTGGATAATGTGCTGGCGAGGGCAGCAGTCGAAAATTTTCTGTATCCAGAAAGGCCCGTACAGCACCTGCAACATGCGGTCGTGCATTATTCTGCTGAAATGTAGGGTTTCGCAGGGATCGAATGAAGGGTAGAGCCACGGGTCGTAACACATCTGAAACGTAACGTCCACTGGTCAAAGTGCCGTCAATGCGAACAAGAGGTGACCGAGACGTGTAACCAATGGTACCCCACACCATCACGCCGGACGATACGCCAGTATGGTGATGACGAATACACGCTTCCAATGTTTATTTTATGCTACTAAAGGTCGCAAAACTGTTCGGTAAAATTCAGACAAAAAGTTATTTTTACAATTTTTAAGTGCTCGACTAATCCGTTGGCGAAACAAGGCTAATCAGTGAAGACCATATAAGATCGAACGTGGGAAATAATTTGCGCGTTCGCAAATTTTTGTGCATTGGTAGGAGGGAGCGCCATGAACAATAAACTAGAAATCCTGAGAGGGTGGCAGGGGGGGGGGGGTTGAGGGAGACCTGACTGTGGGAATAGGAGTGCGTTTGAACGTCACTTTTTCACGTTATTCTTGAATAACTCGAAATCTACGGCCTGTAGAGGAGAAATAGCCAATTAAAAAATTGAGCTACACTGAATGTCCTACAAAAATGTCTTGTTCGTTTTTTCTGTAGGACTAACGGTTGGCCCGTAGCGGACGAAATAATACGAAAATCTGGCGCGCGGTGTTTGGCGGCCAGATTTCACATTGTGGGTTGCATAAAACGATATCGATAGTTGCAGCTGAATAACTCTGTATAATAGAAAGAATAGATGATCAGGGGGTAGATGTGGTGTGTGTGTGTGTGTGTGTGTGTGTGTGTGTGTGTGTGTGTGTGTGTGTACGTACCACATGTGAAGTTGTCACCTATGGCAGCAACAGCGACTCTAACCGCAATGGATGACAAGTACGAACAAAAATATAAGAAGTAAAAAATAATGAAAGAATCATGAGCTCCGTCACTGCCCGTCCCAAGCCCTGAGTCTCATGTCGCAAGTGATGAGGAAGGAGGAGGGGGAGGAGTGAAACCTCGTAAAAAAAAAACTGGGTCTTGGTCAGGATGGTAGCACTCTGTAAGCGCCCCTGCCTAGGGTTACAGGTGAAATCTGGCCAACGGTCTCAAAGCCGGAAGAGGAATCGTAGCTACCAACAGCAGAGAGAGCGGAAGAACCTAAAGGAGAAAACAAAGAAAAATAATCATTTCGGACTAACAGTTCGATCTTATGTTGGAATTTATTTCCTACCATGTACAATGTACAATTTTAATTGCGGAATGGAAAGTCCTCTGGAAGTAAAGAAAAAGTAAAGAGTACTCCATTGCTTTATGCAATGCATCGGGACCTAGAGTTCTGGCGAGTCCCAACATCTGCAGTAAGGATGAGTCGGAATATCCTTGGTATCCTTCCAAACTCAAGTTGAAAAGGAAAGTTTTCGCTGGCACCTTGAATGTAACCTCAGTACTAAAAACTAATAAACAGGGAGAATGTGAAATTCTCGTAGACAAGCATGAAATACAAATTTTAGCAGTAAAAGAAACAAGACTTTTGAACGAAAATGTTACAGAATCCAAAAACCACAGGATTTCTAAGAGAAAACCAGCAGTAAAGATTATGAAAGACATGCGAGTACTTGGTACCGTGTTCTATATACATAAAAATTCAGTAAAAAGCTTTACAGAATTCAAATCCGCTTAAGAAACGCTCTTTCTTCCCACAGTGAAATGCAAAAAGAAGCAATATACCACTGTTAATTGCCATGGTCCAATTAATGATAACAGTAGCAAAAACCGGATTAAAGAGAAGCATTGAGAGAACTTTTGGAGGACGAAATATCAAAAATTCCATACTGAAATACTGCGAAGATACGGGGGCATTTTAAGACAGAATTTTGTTTTTTGAGTCATCAGTCTTCTGACTGGTTTGACGCAGCCCTCCACGAATTCCTCTCCTGTGCCAACCTCTTCATCTCAGAGTAACACTTGCAACCAATGTCATTAATTATTTGCTGGATGTATTCCAATCTCTGTCTTCTTGTACAGTTTTTGCCCTCTATAGCTCTAGTACGATGGAAGTCATTCCCTGGTGTCTTAACAGCTATCCTATCATCCTGTCCCATCTCACTGTCAGTGTTTTCCACATATTACTTTCCTCTCCAATTCTGTGCAGAAACTCCTCATTCCTTACCTTAGCAGTCCACCTAATTTTCAGCATTCTTCTGTAGAACCACATCTCAAATCCTTTGAATCCTTATTTTTAGGTTTTACCACAGTCCATGTTTCACTACCATACTACACTGTGCTCCAACCAGACATCCTCAGAAATTTCTTCCTCAAATTAAGACCTATGTTTGATACTAGTAGACTTTACTTGGCCAGGAATAACTTTTTTGCCAGTCTGCTAGTCTGCTTTTGATGTCCTCCTTGCTCCGTCCGTCATTGATTATTTTGCTGCCTAGGTAGCAGAATTCCTCAACTTGGTCTACTTCGTGACCATCAGTCCTGATTTTAAGTTTCTTGCTATTCTTATTCCTGGTATTTCTCATTACTTTCGTCTTTCTTCGAGTTATTCTCAATCCTTATTACGTACTCATTAGACTTTCGTTCCATTTAGGAGATCATGTAATTCTTGTTCACTTTCACTCATGATAGCAATGTCATCAGCCAATCGTATCGTTGATATCTTTTCGTCCTGAATTTTAATTTCACTTCCTGAATCTTCCTTTTATTTCCGTCATTGTTTCTTCGACGTACAGATTGAACAGTACGGACGAAAGACTACTTCCCTCTCTTACACCCTTTTTAATCTGAGGACTGCATTCTTGTTCGTCCACTCTTATTATTCCGTCTTGCCTCTTGTCCATATTGTATATTACCCGTCTTCCCTATAGGTTACCCCTATTTTTTTCAGAACTTCGGACATCGTGCACTATTTGACATTGTCGAACGCTTTTTCCAGGTCGACAAATCCTATGAACGTGTCTTGATTTATCTTTAGTCTTGCTTCCATTGTTGACCGCAACGTTAGAATTGCTTCTTTGGTGCTTTTACCTTTCCTAAAGCCAAACTGATTATCACCTAACACATCCTCGAGCTTCTTTTCCATTCTTCTGTATATTATTCTTGTAAGTAGCTTTGATGCATGAGCTGTTAAGCTGACTGTATGATAATCCTCGCACTTTTCAGCTCTTGTCTTCATAACAATGTGGATGATATTTTTCCGGAAGTCAGATGATACGAAGCCAGACTCATACATTTTATACACCAATGTGAATAGTTGTACTGGTGCCACTTCCTCCAATGATGTTATTAATTCTGATGGAATGTTGTCTATCTCTTCCAACTTATTTGGTCTTAAGTACTCCAAAGTTCTCTTGAATTCTGATTCTAATATTGGATCCCCTATCTCTTCTAATTCGACTCCTGTTTATTCTTCTATCACATCAGACGAAACCCCCCTCCTCATAAAGGCATTCAATGTACTCTTTCCACCTATCCGCTCGCTCGTCTGCATTTAACAGTGGAATTTCCATTGCGGTCATAACGTTACCGCCCTTGATTTTAATGTCACCGAAAGTTGTTTAGACGTTCCTATATGCTGAGTCAGTCCTTCCAAGAATCCTTTCTTTTTCAGTTTCCTCACATTTTTCAAGTAGCCATTTCGTCTTATCAACCCTGCATTTCTTACTTATTTCATTCCTCAGCAGCTTATATTTCTGGATTACTGAGTTTTCCTGAGTATTTTTGTCCTTCCTTCTTTCATCGATCAACTGAAGTATTTCTTCTGTTACTCATGGTTTCTTCACAACTGGCTTTTTTGTATCTACGTTTTTCTTTCCAACTTCTGTGAGTGCTCTTTTTAGAGATGTCCATTTCTCTTCACCTGTACTGGCTACTGAGGTACTCCTTATTGCTGTGTCTATAGTTTTAGAAAACTTTACGCGTATTTCGTCATTCCTTAGTACTTCCGTATTCCACTTCTTTGCGTATTAATTCTTCCTTACTAATGTTTTAAACTTCAGCCTACTCTTCCTCACTACTACATTGTGATCTGAGTTTATATCTACTCCTGGCTACACCTTACAATCCAGTATCTAATTTCGGAAGCTCTGCCTGATCATGATGTAATCTAACTGAAATCTTCCCGTATCACCTGGCCTCTTCCAAGTATACCTCCACTTCTTTTTATTCTTGAACAGAGTTTTCGCTATTACTAGCTGAAATTTATTACAGAACTCACTTGGTCATTCTCCTCTCTCATTCATTGTCAAAAGCCCATATTTTCCTGTAACCTTTTCTTCTACTCCTTCCTCTACAATTGCATTCCAGTCCCTCATTACTATCAGATTTTAATCTGCTTTCATGTGCTGTATTATCCTTTCAATATCCTCATATAATTTTTCTATCTCTTCATCTTCAGCTTGCGACGTCGGCATGTATACCTGAACTATCGTTGTCGGTGTTGGTTAGCTGTCGATTCTGATAAGAACAACCCTATCACTGAACTGTTCACAGTAACATACTCTCTGCCCTAATTTTCTATTCATAACGAATCCCTCTCCCGTTATAACATTTTCTGCTGCTTTTGTTATTACCCATACTCGTCTGGCCAGAAACCTTATCTTCTTTCCATTTCACTTCACTGACCTCCTACTATATATAAATTGAGCATTTGCATTTTCTTCTTCAGATTTCTAGCTTCCCTACCATGTTCAGGCTTCTGACAGTCCGCGCCCCCAACTCGTAGAACGTAGCGCTAGGAGGATGAAATTGACACAGTGAAGTAACGGATACATGTATACTTCTTGAAAGTCGGTTGTTGACATATCCTCCACAGATGAACTAGGCCATTGTCGTGCCGTATATAGTGCTGCGGCTCCCCTGTGAAGAAGAAGCAGTGTCGCTCCTGGTTCAGTGTTGTTGGGTGTGCAGCTGTCGGCCCGACTCTGTGCTGTTGCTTCAGGGTTGCTGTGCCGACAGTCTGTTGTGTTCCAGGCGTAGCTGAGGTGTCGAAGTGGAATCTTGTCTCGCTGAACACAAGCGCATTTTTGGACGCGAGATCAAATGGTTCAAATGGCTCTGAGCACTATGGGACTCAACTGCTGTGGTTATCAGTCCCCTAGAACTTAGAACTACTTAAACCTAACTAACCTGAGGACATCACGTACACCCATGCCCGAGGCAGGATTCGAACCTGCGACCGTAGCAACAGCGCGGCTCCGGACTGGAGCGCCT
The DNA here is from genome assembly GCF_021461385.2 of Schistocerca piceifrons. Classification (NCBI taxonomy): domain Eukaryota; kingdom Metazoa; phylum Arthropoda; class Insecta; order Orthoptera; family Acrididae; genus Schistocerca; species Schistocerca piceifrons. The sequence goes on along the minus strand of NC_060140.1, from coordinate 600,700,267 downwards.
AGAACCGCACGGCCACCGCGGCCGGCGGACGCGAGATCCTTGGAACGGCTGTATGATACTGCAGGGTCGAGTGAACTGTACACTACCAGTCGTAAGTTCTCGATCATCCGTGATAAAAACTATACACTTTATTTCATTGTACAAACTCATCGTACAAAGCTAATAGATCAATGAGAAAAATATTTTCTCTCTGTGTCACTAAGTAAAATACAATAAGGCTTAGATTTTAGTCGCTTCAAAGTATCCACCACTTGCCTTCATCTACACCTACATCTACGTGATTACTCTGCAATTCACATTTAAGTGCTTGGCAGAGGGTTCATCGAACCACAATCATACTATCTCTCTACCATTCCAGTCCCGAACAGCGCGCGGGAAAAACGAACACCTAAACCTTTCTGTTCGAGCTCTCATTTCTCTTATTTTATTTTGATGATCATTCCTACCTATGTAGGTTGGGTTCAACAAAATATTTTCGCATTCGGAAGAGAAAGTTGGTGACTGAAATTTCGTAAATATATCTCGCCGCGACGAAAAACGTCTTTGCTTTAATGACTTTCATCCCAACTCGCGTATCATATCTGCCCCACTCTCTCCCCTATTACGTGATAATACAAAACGAGCTGCCCTTTTTTGCACCCTTTCGATGTCTTCCGTCAATCCCACCTGGTAAGGATCCCACACCGCGCAGCAATATTCTAACAGAGGACGAACGAGTGTAGTGTAAGCTGTCTCTTTAGAGGACTTGTTGCATCTTCTAAGTGTCCTGCCAATGAAACGCAACCTTTGGCTCGCCTTCCTCACAATATTATCTATGTGGTCTTTCCAACTGAAGCTGTTCGTAATTTTAATACCCAGGTACTTAGTTGAATTGACAGCCTTGAGAATTGTACTATGTATCGAGTAATCGAATTCCAACGGATTTCTTTTGGAACTCATGTGGATCACCTCACACTTTTCGTTATTTAGCGTCAACTGCCACCTGCCACACCATACAGCAATCTTTTCTAAATCGCTTTGCAACTGATACTGGTCTTCGGATGACCTTACTAGACGGTAAATTACAGCATCATCTGCGAACAACCTAAGAGAGCTGCTCAGATTGTCACCCACGTCATTTATATGGATCAGGAACAGCAGAGGTCCCAGGACGCTTCCCTAGGGAACACCTGATATCACTTCAGTTTTACTCGATGATTTGCCGTCTATTACTACGAACTTCGACCTTCCTTACAGGAAATCACGAATCCAGTCGCACAACTGAGACGATACCCCGTAGGCCCGCAGCTTGATTAGAAGTCGCTTGTGAGGAACGGTGTCAAAAGCTTTCCGGAAATCTAGAAATACGGAATCAACTTGAGATCCCCTGTCGATAGCGGCCATTACCTCATGCGAATAAAGAGCTAGCTGCTTTGCACAAGAACGATGTTTCCTGAAACCATACTGATTACGTATCAATAGATCGTTCCCTTGGAGGTGATTCATAATGTTTGAATACAGTATATGCTCCAAAACCCTACTGGAAACCGACGTCAATGATATAGGTCTGTAGTTCGATGGATTACTCCTACTACCCTTCTCAAACACTGGTGCGACCTGCGCAATTTTCCAATCTGTAGGTACAGATCTATCGGTGAGCGAGCGGTTGTATATGATTGCTAAGGAGGGAGCTATTGTATCAGCGTAATCTCAAAGGAACCTAATCGGTATACAATCTGGACCTGAAGACTTGCCCGTGTCAAGCGATTTGAGTTGCTTCACAACCCCTAAGGTATCTACTTCTAAGAAACTCATGCTACCAGCTGTTCGTGTTTCAAATTCTGGAATATTCCATTCGTCTTCCCTGGTGAAGGAATTTCGGAAATCTGCGTTCAATAACTCCGCTTTAGCGGCACAGTCGTCGGTAACAGTACCATAGGCACTGCGCAGCGAAGGTATTGACTGCGTCTTGCCACTTGTGTACTTAACATACGACCAGAATTTCTTCGGATTTTCTACCAAATTTCGAGACAATGTTTCGTTGTGGAACCTATTAAAGGCATTTCGCATTGAAGTCCGTGCCAAATTTCGCGCGTCTGTAAATTTTAGCCAATCTTCGCGATTTCGCGTTCTTCTGAACTTCGCATGCTTTTTCCGTTGACTGTGCAACAGCGTTCGGACCTGTTTTGTGTATCATGGGGGATCAGTTCCATCTCTTACCAATTTATGAGGTATGAATCTCTCAATTGCTGTTGCTACTATATCTTTGAATTTGAGCCACATCTCGTCTACATTTGCATAGTCAGTTCGGAAGGAATGGAGATTGTCTCTTAGGAAGGCTTCTAGTGACACTTTATCCGCTTTTTTAAATAAAATTATTTTGCGTTTGTTTCTGGTGGGTTTGGAAGAAACGGTATTGAGCCTAGCTACAACGACTTTGTGATGACTAATCCCTGTATCAGTCATGATGCTCTCTATTAGATCTGGATTGTTTGTGGCTAAGAGGTCAAGTGTGTTTTCGCAACCATTTACAACTCGCGTGGGTCCGTGGACTAACTGCTCGATATAATTTTCGGAGAAAGCATTTAGGACAATCTCGGAAGATGTTTTCTGCCTACCACTAGTTTGGAACAAGTATTTTTGCCAACATATCGAGGGAAGGTTGAAGTCCCCACCAACTATAACCGTATGAGTGGGGTATTTATTTGTTACGAGACTCAAATTTTCTCTGAACTGTTCAGCAACTATATCATCGGAGTCTGGGGGTCGATAGAAGGAGCCAATTATTAACTTAGTTCGGCTGTTAAGTATAACCTCCACCCATACCAATTCGCACGGAGTATCTACTTCGACTTCACTACAAGATTAACCACTACTGACAGACACAAACACTCAACCATCAATTCTGCCTAATCTATCTTTCCTGTACACCGTCTGAGACTTCGTAAAAATTTCTGCAGAACTTATTTCAGGCTTTAGCCAGCTTTCTGTACCTATAACGATTTCAGCTTCTGTGCTTTCTATTAGCGCTTGAAGCTCAGGGACTTTCCCAGCACAACTGCAACAATTTACAAATACAATTCCGACTGTTCCTTGATCCAAGCACGTCCTATATTTGCCATGCACCCTTTGAGATTACAGCCCACCCCGTACTTTCCCGAGGCCTTCTAACCTAAAAACCCGCCCAGTCCACGCCACACAGCCTCCGCTACCCGTGCAGCCGCCAGCTGAGTGTAGTGAATTCCTGACCTATTCAGCGGAACCCGAAACCCCACCACGCTATGGCGCAAGTCAAGGAATCTGCAGCCAACACGGTCGCAAAACCGTCTGAGCCTCTGATTCAGACCCTCCACCCGGCTCCACACCAAAGGTCCGCTGTCGGTTCTGTCAACGATGCTGCAGATGGTGAGCTCTGCCTTCATCTCGTAAGCAAGACCGGCAGCCTTCACCAAATCAGATAGCCGCTGGAATCCAAAGAGAATTTCTTCAGATCCAAAGCGACACACGTCATTAGTGCCGACATGTGCCACCACCTGCAGCTGGCTGCCCCCTGTGCTCTTCATGGCATCCGGAAGGACCCTTTCCACATCAGGAATGACTCCACCCGGAATGCACACGGAGTGCACACTGGATTTCTTCCCCTCCTTAGCCGCCATATCCCTAAGGGGCCCCATTACGCGCCTAACATTGGAGCTCCCAACTACCAATAAGCCCACCCTCTGCGATTGCCCGGACCTGGAAGGCTCAGAATCATCCTCTGAAACAGGGCAGGCAGCTGCATCTGGCTCAGCCAGAGACAGTACCTCAGTACCTCAGAAGAGCTGCACAAACTCATGGCGTTCTGGAGATAATATTTTACAGTATTTATACAGGTATTGCAGGTATTAATTCTCAATAGATCGCCGACTTTATCACCCCCAAAATACCCCCACATCATTAGCGATCCTCCACAATGCTTCACTGTTGGGATCCCACACTGACTCTTCATACGTTCTCCTCTAAGTCGACGAACAAACATTCGACGATGGCTTCGAAATATTTCAAACACAGATTCGTCCGTGAATAACCCCTTGTACCATGCTGCACTCTTCACATTTTACGTTACGTTACGTTTTCGCTGCCTCTGGTGAGAAGAGTTATCTACACTCCTGGAAATTGAAATAAGAACACCGTGAATTCATTGTCCCGGGAAGGGGAAACTTTATTGACACATTCCTGGGGTCAGATACATCACATGATCACACTGACAGAACCACAGGCACATAGACACAGGCAACAGAGCATGCACAATGTCAGCACTAATACAGTGTATATCCACCTTTCGCAGCAATGCAGGCTGCTATTCTCCCATGGAGACGATCGTAGAGATGCTGGATGTAGTCCTGTGGAACGGCTTGCCATGCCATTTCCACCTGGCGCCTCAGTTGGACCAGCGTTCGTGCTGGACGTGCAGACCGCGTGAGACGACGCTTCATCCAGTCCCAAACATGCTCAATGGGGGACAGATCCGGAGATCTTGCTGGCCAGGGTAGTTGACTTACACCTTCTAGAGCACGTTGGGTGGCACGGAATACATGCGGACGTGCATTGTCCTGTTGGAACAGCAAGTTCCCTTGCCGGTCTAGGAATGGTAGAACGATGGGTTCGATGACGGTTTGGATGTACCGTGCACTATTCAGTGTCCCCTCGACGATCACCAGTGGTATACGGCCAGTGTAGGAGATCGCTCCCCACACCATGATGCCGAGTGTTGGCCCTGTGTGCCTCGGTCGTATGCAGTCCTGATTGTGGCGCTCACCTGCACGGCGCCAAACACGCATACGACCATCATTGGCACCAAGGCAGAAGCGACTCTCATCGCTGAAGACGACACGTCTCCATCCGTCCCTCCACGCCTGTCGCGACACCACTGGAGGCGGGCTGCACGATGTTGGGGCGTGAGCGGAAGACGGCCTAACGGTGTGCGGGACCGTAGCCCAGCTTCATGGAGACGGTTGCGAATGGTCCTCGCCGATACCCCAGGAGCAACAGTATCCCTAATTTGCTGGGAAGTGGCGGTGCGGTCCCATACGGCACTGCGTAGGATCATACGGTCTTGGCGTGCATCCGTGCGTCGCTGCGGTCCGGTCCCAGGTCGACGGGCACGTGCACCTTCCGCCGACCACTGGCGACAACATCGATGTACTGTGGAGGCCTCACGCCCCACGTGTTGAGCAATTCGGCGGTACGTCCACCCGGCCTCCCGCATGCCCACTATACGCCCTCGCTCAAAGTCCGTCAACTGCACATACGGTTCACGTCCACGCTGTCGCGGCATGCTACCAGTGTTAAAGACTGCGATGGAGCTCCGTATGCCACGGCAAACTGGCTGACACTCACGGCGGCGGTGCACAAATGCTGCGCAGCTAGCGCCATTCGACGGCCAACACCGCGGTTCCTGGTGTGTCCGCTGTGCCGTGCGTGTGATCATTGCTTGTACAGCCCTCTCGCAGTGTCCGGAGCAAGTATGGTGGGTCTGACACACCGGTGTCAATGTGTTCTTTTTTCCATTTCCAGGAGTGTATTTATATCCGTTCATTCCTAACAGACACTGTTACTGTCGTTTCAATCGTCTTCTCTTCCTTTATCCATACCGCTTCTGATAATACTAAACATGGTCTCAAATGTGGTAAAGTAATCTATATCATTCTAAACGGCTTTTACTATTTTTATTGTTATTAGTGTAAATTATCATCGTTATCATCGTCATCATCTTCATCATCTTTACTATTATTGTTGTTATACTTTTGTAACATCTTTGGTATGTGTTGCTCCTGGTCAGGTGTAAGAGAGGACCTTGAAGCTCTAACCTGGTCAGGCTAAATAAGCAGTAACTAAATAAATAAAATTATTGTCACCTTGATGCTCCTTTCTCGACTGCAGCCTCAAAGAAAACCGCAACAACGGTCGTCCTGCTTCCAGTCTGCGGGACTTCTGAGGGCGCTGCACTGTCCGCGTGGGAACTAGTTCTGCCACAAAGTAGCCCATAAACTTATTCAGGGTGTGCATGGCGTGTCAGTAGAATCAGAATCATGTATGCCCGAGCGACCGGTGCATCTGTCCTGTCTGCCGCTAGACACTGCCTGTCGGACGTTCAATTCTGATCTTCCTTTTTAGTTTTTGCTAGCTGCACGGAGCCTCTTAAATCCCCATGGAGCTGAGTAAGGCTCTACTGAAGCCAGCGATTCCATATTCGCGTGACAGTAGTAGGATCCCGCCCAACGCAGTCAGCAGTATCGGAGAACGATGAGATGCTGTCTCGACACACGACGATCCCGCCGCTGTCGAAATACAACTTACGCTGGTTGACTGTTCTGTCACTTGAATGAAGCATAAACCATTTTACTACAGATAAACAACATTCAGACGCGATTTCTGAATACGAATCCCTCATGTAATCTTTCCGTATACAGAAAACGTAGATAGCGTTACTCCTGCCTGCTGTGTGCTATTGCGCGGAAATATTAATCATTCTAAAACCCAAGCAAGTAGCACACTTCATACCAGTTTGACGCCCGTTCCATGCTATCTTCATAGTATGGGATCTTTAATAGCCAAATAGCCAACATTGTAGTAATCGCTCCAAATCATAGTTTATTGGCCTTAGCGCCCTCTCCTTCGCTTGCTTAGACTGTATGGTCTGCACAGATTTCTTTTTATTTAATTTTTTGTTTAGTCGAATTTGTATGTTCTAACGCCCATTCCTCATGTGTAAATCTACGAAGCCAATTCGTTGTGTTGCTTATTAAATAGCTATATTTTATATATTTCACATATTACAACACCGTCTAAATTTTTCACGATAATTATGGCCATGAAAGCATGGTCTTTTTCGAACGTACTTTCGACCAAAATGCGATTCTGGTAGCTGGACTCGGAAGGTTTCGGTAAGCTTCCTTTTGAGTTCTCATGGTAATATTTCCATAGGAACTTTCATCCCGTAACACACATTTTTTTATATCCAACCAAGAAGTTAAATACCAATTTTCATAGATGTAACTTCGAAAATGCTTTAACAGTTGTTTAGTAACGATTTGTTTAAAAATTTCTCACCAACTGCTTCACCCCCTTAGGGCTGAATTTCCATAAACGCTGGCATAAGAATTTTTATATTTGTAACCGAGGCACCAAATACAAATTCTCTTAGATTTAACTTTGAAAATGTTCTCATAATGAAACATTTTCATCAAACTTTTCGTCTCCAATTTGACCCCCTTAGGGATTGAATTTCTGAAAACAATGAAACTCCTATTTTGTTATTTCTAAACAAGAAGCGGAATACCAATGTTCAAAGATGTAGGTTTAAAAATGCTGTGCTTCAGTAGTTCTTTAATAAGGATTTATTTAAAAAGTTACCCGCTATTTCACCCCCTTAGTGGCTGAATTTCCAAAAGTTCAGAAACGCTTATTTTTTTGTTTCTAATTGAGAAACCAAAAACCAATTTTCGTAGTTCTAGGTTCAAAATTGCCTTATTAACGACATATTTTTTTTTAAAAACCATTGATCTTCTATTTCACCCCATTAGGAATGGAAAGTTCTAAAAAAAATACCTTCCTAGACGGTGTCTAAAATATAAGAACAACACCTTCTCCAAATTTCAAGTTTCTGTCCTTAGCCCTTTGCGCTGGGCGATGATGAGTCAGTGTATCCAGTCAGGACATTTCCTTGTATATGTAGAGATTGTTTAATGTTTGTTCAGGCAGAGCGAATAGTGGGGTAAACATTAAACTAAACATTCGTAACATTCCAAAACAATATCTAACACGAACGTAACAGTGTCATCAGCTGTAGCATCTACACTAAAGTTCTGAATAAACAGAACGCCTTGAATGACTAGAGATATGACGTTCATATTCACAGAACATGTACATTAGTATGTTCTGCAGAAATTATTAGCATTTGAGCCATGTCGGCTCGCGGTTTCAAGGTCAACATCGATACTGGCTGCGCAACGCCATCTATCGGTAAAATGTGTCTGCGGCACTTGTAGCTATAAACCGAAGGTGATGGATCAGTATGACCTGACGAGACATATGGGAGGCCTTGCAGATGTATGCACAAAGTGTACCGTCAGATCAGTGTGTTTGAAAGAGGGCGCATTATTGGCATGGGAGATTGTGATGCATCCATGCGGGAAATGCTACTGTTGTGGGACGAAGTGTTTCGGCAGTGCAACGAGTGTGTACAGATTGGTTTATGGAAGACCGTAGAACACCAAAAGATGGGTCAGATCGCACCATTCAGACCATCCCGCGAGAGGATCGACGCCTCATACGAATGGCATTGCAGGACAGATCTGTCCCCTCCTCGGCTCTGGCGCATCAGTGGAACAGTGCAACACATCGTATATTATCAGCGGTGACAGTCCGTCGCCATTTATTACGGCATCGGTTACGTGCGTATCGTCCACTTCTCCACTATCTTTGACAAATGTGTGGAAACGTGCTGGATGACAATGGTGTGTGGAACGACGTCACTGGGGACAGGAATAGCATCAGATAGTGTTATCGGACGAATCCAGGTTCTGTTTGTTTGAAAATGATGGCCACATTTTGTTTCACCGCAGACAGGGGAAACGGCATCACAGTGACTGCATTCGGAGAAGACATACAACGCCAACTCGAGGCGTTAAGATGTGGGGCAATACTGGGTACAACCGCAAGTTACAGTTGGTCCTTTTCCAGCGCCTGTGACCTGTATGACCTATGCTAACGACATCCTTCGACCCATAACCACACCAGTTCTGCACAACACCCCAGACAATGCACGACCACATGTTGATACACGAAAACGTGCCTTCTTGGTGTCAAAGATATTTTGCCCTGGCTCTACAGATCACCAGAATTGTCGCCAAGCGAAAATGTGTGGGATATGGTCACCCAATGCCGACCACCACAGACGACCTTTGGAAGCAGGCGAATGAAGCGGGGACGACTATACCACTGGACGCCATTCGCGCCTTATACGCGTCGATGCCATCAAGCATGGAACAAGTTGTCAGGGCCCATGGTGGACGCTGTGCCTACTAGGCAACAGGACATACGCTGAACAGAGGTAATTTAAATGCTAGTTATTTCTGCACTGAAGGTATTCTGTTTCCTTCTGAACGTGAGTGTGTATAGGGAAGGAGGAGAAAAACACAATTAATAAAATATCTTATTAAAAAAATCCTTGTGAGTGCTGCAGTCGTATTAAAACACGAAACATCCAGCAGGTCTAAAAAGCTCCTATACTAGAACGTAAATTTTATACTGTTCCATTTAGCAATCCGTTTTTCACAGTAAGCAGATTTTGGCACATTATCGACGAGGGAAACTCCCCATCGTATGCCCCTCAGATTTAGTAGTAAGTGGCCCAGTGGATAGCCCGTCGAAAACTTAAGACAAATGAAGCATGAAGAAGATGTGCTGAACTGTGAAAAAAGAAGATATATTGGAACAGTGAACGGTTCAAGCTCACGATGTCAACATCAAGCAACTTTGAATAGTCGTAGTTATGGGGTCACGCTGTTGGACGGCGAAGGGGGAAACCTGTGTTCAAATCTCCCTCGTGCTTAAACTTATTTTTCACAAAATTATGAACTGTCTGTCCGGTCATTGACATGTCTGTCCGCTGTATTTAAATTTGTGTCTGTGTCGTGGTGTAACGTCCGTTTGCAACAGCGAGGTGAAAGGAAGGGACCTCGAGACGTATGTACCTCCCATTTGTCCTCCACAAATACCACATGTTACAGCTCCTGCGTTACGTTTCGGATGTTTTGACTTTTGAATTCCTTTGTTGTGACATAGTTCTCACCCCTGTATTCGTTGTTTTCATTTCTGTGAGAGGTTTATGCGGCATCTCGCCTGCTCTCACTGTTCATCACATTTACTTGCGATTGTAATATATTCTTACCGCAAGACTCATATTCTATAACCACAGTGTAGTATAACAATTGCCAAGACTACAGAAGGAGAGGAGATACGTCAGCGACCGGACGGTAAGCTCACAGTATTGTGGAAACAATGGGGTACGAGGGAAATTTGGACACAGGTCCACCACTTCGCTGTTCAGTACCATGACCACACAACCACAACGCTGTGGATCTCAGAGTCCGCTCAGTGTTGCACATCGTAATCTAGGGCAGTTCACTGCTTTTATTTTTCTTTTCACAGTTAAGTACATCTTCTTCCTATTTTCATGCTTGATCTATGTTCAGTTTTAGACGGGCCATCCACTGGGCCACTTTACCACTAAATCTGAGGGGGCTGCGATGGGGAGTTACCCTTGCAAGTAGGGTCAGTGTCGTAAGGCTACCTAGATGCACTGGCGACCCTGAGGCTGTGTAGTGGCTACGGCGTTATGGACGAGCTCAATGCTCACAGAGACTCACCTGTAGAGTGGTGATGTTGTGGTGGACGAGGACAGTGATCTCAGTAACTCATCCATATAAAGGTGGTGTTGTTGTAAAAGAACACGATGAACATGGAGACTTACCTGTGCAGTGGCGATGGCGATGAGGATGAGAATACTGATGACGGATACACACCTGTCTAGTGGCGATGACGTTGCAGACGAGAACTGTGATGACGGAGACTCACCTGTATAGTGGCGACGGCGTTGCGTACGAGCACGATGATGACGGGGGAGACCATGAGTACCAGCACCAGTAGCGCAATGCCGTATGCCTCCTTGCGGTTGGCGTCCGAAATGCTCATCCCCACATATTGCCTGTGGATACGTGTGTCAGTACACCTCACTGCTTAGATGACAAGGGCAAGCGCACATAAACATTCTTCTGTGCGAATGGAAATTTAGATAGTGAACTGGTACCGCAACAGCACAAATATTATGAGCTTTGGTAACTTTGAGTATCATTACATTTGAAGTATTCTGTGTGTTATTTCCAGGATATTGAAGAATCTACCCTGTTAATATTGCATTGAAGGTTATCTTGCAAATCTATCCCCGCTAAAAGCATTGTAGCACTAAAGAAAGTAAAGGGTTACATAATTCTAAATACTAAAAAAAGTGACAAAACGTGAGAGAATTAGTCTGCAGTATAATGTCTTAACAATTGTACTGCCGAGCACAATCATTTTCATCGGTTCACAGATCTCAATTCCCTATGATCACTTGCCATTTTCATATTCCTGTGTAATAAACAACGTTCTGTAACATCTTCTGCATGCTCAAGTCATCTGCTATAACAATCAGGTATGACTCCAATTCTTATTTGAGGGCATGGTTGATATCCCAGCGTCTGTTAGCTACTTACTGTTTACTAAGTTATCCAGACCCTGACCACGTTATGCGGTGTATGACTACTGTATTCAGTTTTCTCGTATATAAAAATACGAGGGTCGGTCAAAAAGTAATGCCTCCCATTTTTTTTCTACTTAAAGAAATTAAGTTAAGTGAAAAATTTGAATTTGGCGCCATTCCTCAAACCTTCTTCTGCAATCCACTGCAGTAGTAACTTTCTGTGTCAACAGGTGGCAGCACAGCAGAAGTTTGTAAGATGGCCGACATCGATGTTCGTTTGAGACAGCGTTGTGTGATTGAATTCTTGAATGCAGAAGGTGAAACGCACATACGCATTCATGAAAGACTGAAGAAGGTGTATGGTGTTGTGACAGTGGATGTCAGCACTGTTAGACGATGGGTTCGTCGTTGTAAGGAAGCTGAAGGGCAAACACCGTTGACTGACGAAAAGCGGAGCGGCAGGCCGGTGAGTGCAGTGACTCCACACAACATTCAGCAAGTTGATGACATCATTCGTGGTGACCGTCGGGTGACTGCAGATGAAGTGTGTCGCATTATTTCTCTTAGTAAAGGCAGTGTGATCACGATTATTAAACAATTGGGGTACTCAAAAGTTTGTGCACGGTGGGTTCCAAGAATGTTAACCGATCAGAATAAAGAGGCAAGGAAAACAATAGCCTCCCAACACTTGCAGCGCTTCCGTTTGGAGGGAGATGAGTTTCTGAAAAAAATTGTGACCGGGGACGAAACATGGGTGCATTTTTTTGAACCCGAATCAAAGAGGCAGTCAATGGAGTGGCGTCACACAAGCTCGCCGAGGAAGAAAAAATTCAAAACTGTGCGATCGGCAGGGAAAGTTATGGCAACAGTTTTCTGGGATACAGAGGGTGTGATTCTGGTTGATTTTTTGGAGCAGGGATGCACAATAAATTCTGTTCAATACGTCACAACCCTCAACAAACTTAAAGCACGTCTTCAGCGAGTTCGCCCAACAAAATCAATGGCAGATGTTCTTCTTTTGCATGACAATGCAAGACCACACACCAGTCGTCACACCTCTGACGAGATTGTCAAAACTGGATGGGAAGTTTTGCCTCATCCCCCATACAGCCCTGACCTGGCACCATCAGACTTCCATCTGTTCGGGCCACTAAAAGAAGCTCATCGTGGGATTCATTTTGAAGATGAGGAGGCCGTCAAAACATCCGTGCGTCAATGGCTTAGGAAGCAGAGCTGTGATTTTTACCGTGCTGGGATACATGCCCTTGTTCAAAGATGGACCAAAACTGTAGAGATGGGCGGAGATTACATTGAAAAATGACAAAATGATCCTCAATGTTGTGGTTTTCAACCTATGTAATTGCATTTAAATTTCCTGACAATTAAACGTAGAAAAAAAAAATAGGAGGCATTACTTTTTGACTGACCCTCGTATTATAAAACTTTTTGCTAAAGTATTTTGGCAGCATTCAAACGACTACAACTTTAGAAGCTTTGACTTGCGCACATGGAAGATGTTACGAAAAGTTGGTTGCTGTACGATATCTGAAGACGACACTGGTGATCTAAAACGGGTAGTTGTGGGCAGATGAAAGTACTGCGTCAGGCAATAAAATCGTTGAAAACAATTCACAGTACCAAGTTGGACTAACGAAGAAGATAGAAGAGATTCAAATAAGAACCACGATTCGTCATGGGTCTGTTTAATCACCGTGACAAAACTGTTCAGCAAATTGCAGTGTGCCCCGCTACAAGAAAGCATTGCGCATCACACAGAACCCCACAGAATTCTAAAAGCCACATTTCGAGCCGGGCGGAGTGGTCGAGCAGTTCTAGGCGCTACAGTCTGGAACCGCGCGACCGCTACGGTCGCAGGTTCGAATCCTGCCACGGGCATGGATGTGTGTGATGTCCTTAGGTTGGTTAGGTTTAAGCAGTTCTAAGTTCTAGGGGACTGATGACCTGAGAAGTTAAGTCCCATAGTGCTCAGAGCCATTTGAACCATTCTGAACCACATTTAGAAATGAGTCAATACACATACTACTTTCCTCGAAATATTGTTCGCATAATGAGTAGCTAAATTAGTCTGAATACAGTGCGTTATAAACAATGTTTCTCCTACGTACCAACCGCGAACGGAATAAGGTGGTGGTGGAAAGATTGGGGGGGGGGGGGGGGAGGGGGGATGGGAGTTGTTGTTGTAGAATACAGCAATGAATGAAAACCTAAAGGTGACAAAGTTTCATTTGACGACGTTTTGCTTTACAGGGTGAGTCACTAACTAATGCCACCTGGAATAACTCCGAAAGTATGTAGTAGCTGAAAAGTTTGTGGGACAAAAGTTGCGTGGGACAACGGCTATAATATGACGTTGATTTTTTGTTGCTAGATGGGGTCGCAGCAGAGATATGAAGGTCAACTTTTTTTTTTAACGGGATGCTATGCTTGGTACTTATTTTCTGATAGCAGCTATCGAGACGAATCCAATGATATGTAACAGTAAGGTCTTTGAAGGTCAACATAGGTCAAAAAGTGGTATGCACGTTCATTTACAGAAGGTGTTCGAAGTGATGACCATTGGTATCAGTACAGTGCTGCAATCTTCGTAACATGGACTGAGTAGTATTCCTTATCACTTCGGCACTTATCGAAGCACATGTATTGACAATTCTCTCTCGTATATCGTGTAGATAGTAAATATTCGCCGAATAGGCGTATCCATCTAATGTGCCATTGACATGTAAAACACCATTCGATGGTTTCGCAATACAACACTAATAGGAACGGTAAGACTAGTAGCGTCTAATCAAGCGAATGTGAATTGTGTATTCCTTTGAAGAACAAGTCGATATGCTTCTCATCTACAGAGAATGCTAACGAAATTCAATGAGAGCTAGAGACTTAAACGCTGAAAGATATCCTCACCGTACTCTCCCTACACGTCGTACATTTAAATATGTGTATGATGAATTGAGAACACCTTTATCTTTAACGCATCGGAAACATATTCGGCAAAGGAAAGTTACTAACGAGGAAAAGGAAACTGGTGCTCTTGCCACGAGAGCCTTGTGTTCGTGTCAAATCGCAAGGGCATCTGGCATAAGCCAGAGTAGTGTTGTTCGTGTTCTGCATCGCCATAAATATCATCCTTACCATATCCTTGTCCACCAAGAATTAACTGGTACGGATTGTATGCGTCGCATTGAATTCTGCTTATGGGCTCAACTTTAGATTCAGAGGGATGACATATTTATTAATTTCATTTTATTTACTGACGAGGCTACATTCACGAACCATGGAAATGTTAATTTGCATAACATGCATTACTGAGCAACTGAAAATCCATGTCGGCTGCGATAAGTTGCACACCAAAAACCGTGGTCGGTCAATGTACGGCGTAGGATTCTGGAGGGCAGGATTATAGGCCCCTATTTCATAGATGGATATCTTAATGGTAGAAAGTACACCACATTCCTGCAAGAAACGTTAGGTCTGTTATTAGAAGAAATACCTTTAAGAGCAAGGAAGGGAATGTGGTATCAACATGATGGGTGTCCGGCACATTTTTCACTGATGGCTAGAGATGAGCTGCAGAGACAATTCCCAAATCATTGGATTGGACGCGGAGGAGATGTGTCGTGATCGGCTCGTTCGCCAGACTTGACAAATCTGGATTCTTTCTTGTGGGGAGTCGTAAAAGACATTGTTCATAAAGACGTTCCAACTACACCTGAAGATATGCGAGGGAGAATTGTCGGAGCATGTGCTTCGATATGTGCAGATGTGATAAGGAATATCACTCAGTCCATGATAAGAAGATTGCAGCACTGCATTGATACCACTTCGAACGCCTTCTGTAAATGGACGTTCATGCCACCTTTTTGACCTTCGTTGACCTTCAAAGACTTTACTATTACACATCATTGGATTCATCTCGATTGCCGCTATCAGAAAATAAATACCTAACTATAGCACCCCATTAAAAAAAAAAGTTGACCTTCATATCTCCGATGCGACCCCACCTAGCAACAAAAAACCAACGTTATATTATGACCCCTGTTGTCCCACGAAACGTTTGTCCCACAAACTTTCCAGCTCCTACCATACTTTCGGAGTTATTCTTGGTGGCAATAGTTAGCGACTCACCCTGTATAAACTGTCTGAATGGCAGGATTATGTTCCTATTTGTAGCTCCTTGTTTGTGGAGTACCGTTATATATTGCACGATATACTGTAATGATGTGAAATGTGTCACTTTACGTGTTAGTAGCTTAATTGTTTACTATTTAATCTTCTCTGGCGTAACGTAAGTCTAATTAATTACTTACAGTAAATTTTTTGAGAGAAAAATATAATCTAATTATATAATTTAAATACCTAACTGCTTAAACAGTTATATTAAAGGTTATCATGAGTGTTCAGTACGTATTATTCTTATGGCATGTTTTATCCAACGAATACTAAAAGATGATTTACTTGACTATATAATTCCATGTGACATAAGTGATCGAAATATGCGAAGTATATTAACTTACTGATTAGTTTCTCTTCAGTGCTTAAAATAATATGTAGAAGAACAACGACTAAACGGAGTTGTTTACGATTCTCAATAATGTGTTTACTCCAGCTTAAAATTCAAACTACGTACAGACTTGCATGCAGGACTTTTAGAATTCTACTTTACTTAGCAACTCTTTTCCACAGTTTTAATTTACCACTGATGTAGTATCCTTTAATATGCGGTTCTGAATAACTCTGATTTTTAGATTTACGATAAGGTACTTTTACTGCAAACCAATACATATTAAGAAAATATTATTTACAGTTTCCTCTGTTGTCACATTTAGAATGATTGCAATACTTCTGTTATTTCGAAAAACAACTAATTCTATTTGATGTGTATTGAACGGAAGGTCTGTTGCGTACACAAGAAAAGTATTGGAACCATTACTAAGCCTTATGAATCTCTAACAGCTGCGAGTCGATAAATGTGACCTAGATTCTTTCTTTGGACGACTTTGTACATCTAGACCGGCAGATAGTAACAGAAATGCTACCCTTAAAAATATAAGCGAAAGCATATCTATGAGAAAAATTAAACTGGGGACTGACATAGAAAATCATAATAATTAATTTGAATGTATAGTCACACGATGGACGTGATAAAAATGATTCATTTTCATTTAATCATCAATGGGTCCATGGCTATGTGTCATATTACTTTAGCATAAAGCATTACACAGCAGATGTAATCGAAATTTGCGATTGAAGGCGCTTGCATTTTTCATGTGTGCACGATATGATAGATTGAAGGATGATGTAATATATCATTACTTTAATAGTCGGTAGTCTATGCGCTCTAGAGGCGTCGTACCACATTCCATAGTCAGGAACATGGTGTATATTAGGAGAAATTACTATGTATGCAGCGGGAATGTGAAAAATCCATCTGAAGCAGAACTGCTTGACGCTGAAGTGGACCATCAGCCTATACAGCTGCAATGGTCTTCTATAGATGATTAATAGCCTACGGATCCGGATAAGCGGAATGCATATTGCAACTACATAACGTCTGGGAGTAACGTTTATATCTTCCTCCGCTAAAAAGAACCTGGTTTTTAAGCTTTGATTTATAACTATGGAAGTGGACTGTTCGAGTTTGATCCTGTCTAAATTCTAACGATACATTTCAGAAATCGGTATGGGATGTATGTGGTGTGAAAGACTGTAGCTGTAATGGAATGTTTATTAATTATGGAAGGGATTACCCTACACAACGTCACTGTACTTAAATAGCGCTTGCCCGCGAAAGACAATGGTCTCAAATTCGAGTCTCTGTCTGACACACAGTTTTAATCTGCCAGGAAGTTTCATATCAGCGCACACTCCGCTGCAGAGTGAAAATCTCACTCCGGAATTTTGGAATTTTTTAATTGATCAGCGTGTGAGACTAGGATGGGAGGGTAATCGATAATGCTGACAAGATGTACCCTCTACCATGTACTGTACAACTGCTTGCAGTGTATTATTTTAGATGTGGGATGTTCGTAGGAGATGGGTTGTCTGCAAGAGGGCGGGAGGGCCTATGGTGGACTTGGTAGTCGACATGAACGTAGCTAAATCTATGGCACACTAATAAGACTAGAGATCCCGTACACCCTCACCAGAAGCCTCAACTGCCGCAAAATGTCTAGCAGTAAACATCTGGAGCGAACTGAAGTAGAATGCATATGTCGATTTCGGATTCATTTGCTGGAATCTTACGGGACGCAATCCAGACATTAAAAACTGACAAGTCGGTGAGCTGAAGCAGAAGAATATCACAGGCTCAAATTCATTTGCATGGATTTTTAAGGGAGGTGTGATCCTCCAACTAAGAAGTGACGGTGTAGGAGGCGAGTGACCGCAAATCCCGTCGGTATGTCACCGAAAGATTGTGGCACTACAATTCGGATGGAGGTGTAAGACGTACTAAGATGGCTGCTGTTGCTGGAGGCGACGTTGACAGTGATCTGGTCTTGCTTGTACCTGTTGATTAACTGGCTCTCGATGTACGGCAGTTGGATGAAAGTATAATTACTGGGTTTGCTTGTAAATAAGTAAGTGCTCCTACGCTTATGCATACTACACATGTGGATATATTCCGTTTTAGAGGGAATACAGCATCATGGTCGGTCTATTACCGAAGAGCGTGGGAGAAAAAGTGAGCAGTGCTGTGATTACATTCCGAACCTCTCCCTACTCTTGCAGTAACCCTGAATTATGCGTGGAGATGTGAGGCTGTTGCACCAATGTAAATGATTTCATGTATAGCATGCTGGAAGCTCTGTGATGCTGTTAGATTCGTATTGTAGAGGAATGTACCATTTGGGAAAAAATGGTGATTTACTTATCACGAGACAGTATGCTGTAAACGAAGACTCTGGCACCATTACACTGTCATAATTCTGGGGTAGTAATCGTAGGAATACGATAAAGGAGATTAGGACACGTACAGGGATATATTTATGTGCGATCATTCGATATCGATGAATTTCAGATGTGTCAGATTTTCTTTGTGTAGTCCTCGTATAGTAAGGGCTCAGCAGTAAGACTTTCTTGGCCATTAAAAACCAATATCTGGTGAAGTGATCATAGATTTAGAGTACATACAGACGTATACAGACATTCATTTTTGCTCGATCATTGCGCGAGTGACTGGGAAAGGAGCGAAGAAAGCGATAATACTGCTACGACATAGTCCACAAGTGCAGTGGTTTTCAGAATACGTATTTAGATGTAGGCTCCTGTCTTTAGCAGGGTTTCGACACCGGTAAGCTACAGCGATTTGCAGAGGATTGATAATTGGTGGGTGTCGGAGCTGACTGTAGATAGAAGTACTATTAAATCTAAAATAGCCGAAGGGACCTGCTACTGCTCTATTGCGTAATTTACTACAGATCACCAGAAGCTGTACCAATCACAAAAAATCTCTGGACGCGAGCATCCGCAGGGTGGTGAATTTCTCCCTGAACGTTAAAGCGACACTCTGACATAAAGGAGCATGACAGACAATCTCTTTACAGCTTCTTTCAAGTGTTGCGGCCAAACATGTTATAGAATCTCGCATACGTCTCGTGAAGTGATTGCAGTGAGAATATTAAAGGCTAATACGAAGGTTGTTACTGAGAGACAGCGCAAAAGTTCCGTCTGTTGTTTCCTCGATAAATAAGAGACGAAATTATTCCATGAGTTTTATCTGCCTATAAATGGATGGACCGACATCTTAATAGGCAGACTAAATTTACACATATATGTATACTTCACAAGCCATCGTACAGTGTTTGGTGAAGATACCCTGTACCACTACTATTAATTTCCTTTCCTATTCCACTCGCAAATAGAGAGAGAAAAAAGAAGACTACCTACATGCCTCCATATGAGCGCTAATTTCTCGTATCTTATCTTCGTGGTTCTTACGTGAAATGTATGTTGATGGCAGTAGAATCCTTCTGCAGTCAGCTTCAAATGTCGATTCGCAATGGTATTTCTCAAAAAGAACATCGTCTTCCCTCCAGGGATTCCCGTTTGAGGTAACTGGCGAGTGCAATCCGATCGCAGGGGGAAAAAATACTCGCCATACAAAGGGGATCTCATGATCAATTAAATTAATTAGTGGATCACTGTGATATCAATGACATGTCGCAGGGCAGAAGAAGCGAGCGCGAGAGCGCTACTTATATAATTCACGAGTAGGAGATGGGAGAGATAATGAAGTGTTTTTTCGTTGCGGCGGTAATCAGACGTTTTTCGTTGTGGCGAGATCTTTTAACCAAATTTCAATCCCTGCTTACACTGGGAGTGGGAGAGGTAGCCATCGTAATAAAATCAGCTACATTAGCGAATTTATAAAGTGATACATAGTATTAAACTGATATTTAGAGGTGGCTATCGTAATCAAATTAGCCGGATTTATAAAGTGATATTAACTTCTCGTCTGTGCTGATATTTGTCAGCCTTAAGAGAGTTCGAAAGGTGGAGGCTTCCTGTGACAGAAGCAGAGCATGCTCTTAACACACTATCACAAGCCATAAATGAGTTTCAATTCTAACCTTGTAATGCAGGGCGTAATAGATATTAAGCTGACATGAACAGACTTTTTTTTTACCGGATGAGATAGTATTTAGAGGAAATGTAACCTATGTCGTACTATTGTACATGATTTTCACACTAAGGAAGGTACTGCGCTGTCGAAAGGCATGAATGCTCTCATCTCTTCTGTCTTGAAAATGACGAACATAAAAGGGAGGAATCTACATTTCGCATGAAAAATTCGAGATATGTGGACAACTCGCTATCTCCGATTGGGTGAAGTGGATTTTTTTAAACTGGGGAGAGTGGAATTGCAGTTAGAACTCTGTGCCAAAGCCGCGCCTCTTTGCTATCTCAGTGTGATAGGAGTTAGCGAGGCTGCTCTGTTGTCAGTGGCCGACCACAAGCTGCAACTAAGCCTGTGGTGACCGGTTAGGTGCGAAGAAAGTTTCTGGATGGCAGTTCTTTAGGTACACAATACACTCGGTAGTTAGTGCTGGACTAGACTAGAGATGACTGTCCTGTTTTTTTTTTTTTTTTTGTCTTGTGATGCCATTTTTAACTAAGATGATGAGCACTAAACTCATAAAAAAGGATGCGACTAGCAACTCACAAATAGGTATAAATGTGTTTCATTCCCCAATGCTGTTCATATGTGTAGGGACAGGGATTTATAGTAGCAATGGGGCTATGGGATGCCGTCATAATACTGTTGTTACCCATACTTATGTCTCTTCCGGCATAAGAAGTCACCCTCATTTTGCCAACGACCTTTCAAAGAGGGAGGAGGAGCAGACTTCCAGCATGAGAAGTCACCCCTCATACTGCCAACGGCCTTGTTAGACAGGCCGGAGGAGCGGACAGAGGTCCAGGGCACTCTCTTGTTCTAGGGGTGGGAAACTGCACCTAAAGACGGAAGAAACAGCAATGATCAACGGCATGAGGATGCAGAAGGCAATGGAAACCACTGAATCAAAGACACTTAACGTGTATCCACAGGAAATGTGGCCTGTAACTGAAGAAATGTGATGGTGATCTCTCCATTGGTAAAAGATTCCGGAATAGTCCCCCATTCGGATATCTGGGAGGGGAGTGCCAAGAGGGAGGTTACCATGAGAAAAAGATTGAATACTCAACGAAAGGATAACGTTCTACGAGTCGGGGCGTGGAATGTCAGAAGCTTGAACGTGGTAGGGAAACTAGAAAATCTGAAAAGAGAAATGCAAAGGCTCGACATAGATATAGTAGGGGTCAGTGGAGTGAAGTGTAAAGAAGACAAGGATTTCTGGTCAGATGAGTATAGGATGATATCAGCAGCAGCAGAAAATGGTATAGTGGGAGTAGGATTCGTTATGGATAGGAAGGTAGGGCACAGAGTGTGTTTCTGTGAACAGTTCAGTGATAAGGTTGTTTGTATCAGAATCGACAGCAAACCGACACCGACAACGATAGTTGAGGTATACATGCCGACGTCGCATGTTGAAGATGAAGAGACAGAGTAAGTGTGTGAGGATATTGAAAGGGTAATGCAATATGTAAAGGAATATGAAAATCTAATAGTCATGGGGAGACTGGAATGCAGGTGTATGGGAAGGAGTAGAAGAAAAGGTTAAAGGGGAATATGGACTAGGGGCAAGGAATGCCAGAGGAGAAAGACTAATTGAGTTCTGTAACAAGTTTCAGCTAATAATAGCGAATACTCTGTTCAGGAATCACAAGAGGAGGAGGTGTGCTTGGAAAAGACCGCGTGATACGGGAGGATTTCATGGCCAGACAGAAATTCCGAAATCAGATACTGGATTGTAAGGCGTCCCCAGGAGCAGATATAGACTCAGGTCACAATATAGTAGTGATGAAGAGTAGGCTGAAGTTTAAGACATTAGTCAGGAAGAATAAGTACGCAAAGAACTGGGATACGGAAGTACTAAGGAATGACGAGACACGTTTGAAGTCCTCTAAGGCTGTAGCTACAGCAATTAAGGAATAGCTCAGCAGGCAGTACAGTTGAAGAGTAATGGGCATCTCTAAAAAGGGCCATCACAAAATTTGGGAAGGGAAACATAGGTACAAAGTAGGTCACTGAAAAGAAACCATGGATAATAGAGGAAATACTTCAACTGATCGATGAAAGGAGAAAGTACAAATGTTCCGGGAATACAAGTCGCTGAGGAATGAAATAAACAAGAAGTGCAGTGAAGCTAAGACGAAATGGCTCCAGCAAAAATGTGAAGGCATCGAAAAAGAAATGACTGTCGGAAAGACAAACTTAGCATACCAGAAAGTCAAAACAAACTTCGGCGACATTAAAAGCAAGGGGCATAACATTCAGAGTGCAACGGGAATTACACTATTAAATGCAAAAGAGAGAGCGGATAGGTGGAAAGAATACACTAAAAGCCTCTATGAGGGGAAGATTTCTCTAATGTGAAAGAAGAAGCAACAGGAGTCCATTTACTGCAGGGGTCTCCAAACTACGGCCCGCGGGCCGGGCCGGCAAACCGGCCCGCGTTAGCTGGCCGGACATCCCCGGTATCCGGCCCGCCAAATATTTGAGGTGGTACCTATACTGGCAACAATTGAGTTTCAAGCCCTATCGCGACAAATACACCGCGACATCGGCTCTGCTTCTCGCTACAAGACTACATAACTAAACTTATTGTTGCAGCGCTTGAAATAACAATGCGTTGACATACTCTACCTCTGTTACGTCTTGCAGTAATAGTGTTGCAAACAATGATTTTGAGATTTCGTTAACTTTGCAGGACGCTTTCGTGAAGAATGTGCAGTGACATACTTTCTTGTAGGTGAAATTCGCCAGAATAAAATACTCCAGAATTTCGGTCAGGTACGTCCACCAATCAAAATTATGTAATTAAATAAAAATCGTAGTTCGTTTCAGTGTTAGCTGTTCCCAGAACCTTAGATTTTTGCGATTTCATCTTTCCTTTAGCCTTACATTACGGTGATCATGGAGTGCTAGGGTGCTTTAATCCCACTAGGTAGATCTTGGCCCTTATGACTTCGTGGAGGAGTCAATGTGGCCCGGGGACAAAAAAAGTTTGGAGACCCCTGATTTAGAGGAAATAGGGCATCCAGAATTAGAATCAGAATTTAAAAGAGCTTTGGAAAACTTAAGATCAAATAGGGCAGAAGGGATAGAAACCATTCTATCATAATTTCTAAAATCATTGGAGTAAGTGGTAACAAAACGACTATTCACGTTGGTGTGTAGAATGTATGAGTCTGGCGACATACCATCTGACTTTCGGAAAAGCGTCATCCACACAATTCCGAAGACGGCAAGAGCTGACAAGTGCGAGAATTATCGCAAAATTAGCGTAAGAGCTCATGAATCCAAATTGCTAACAAGAAAAACATAAAGAAGAATGGAAAAGAAAATTGAGGATGCGCTAGATGGCGATCAGTTTGGCTTTAGGAAAGGTAAAGGCACGAGAGAGGCAATTCGGAGATTGCGGTTAATAATGGAAGTAAGACTAACGTTCATAGGATTTGTCGACCTGCAAAAAGCGTTCGACAATGTAAAATGGTGCAAGATGTTCGAAATTCTGAAAAAAGTATGGGTAAGCTATAGGGAGACACAGATAGTATACAAAATGTACAAGAGCCAAGAGGGAATAATAAGGACGACCAAGAACGAAGACGTCGGATTAAAAAGGGTGTAAGTCATCTAGGAAACAATGTTGGAAATAAAAGAAAGGTTCAAGAGTGGAATTAAAATTCAATGTGAAAGGATACCGATGATACTATTCGCTGATGACATTGCTATCCTGAGTGAAAGTGAGGAAGAATTACATGCTCTGCTCAAGGGAATGAACAGTCTAAAGAGTACGAAATATGGATTGAGAGTAAATCGAAGAAAGACGAAGGTAATGGGAAGTAGTAGAAATGAGAACAGCGAGAAACTTAACATCGGGATCGAAGGTCACGAAGTAGATGAAGTTAAGGCATTCTGCTACCTAGGCAGTGAAGTAACCAGCGACGAACGGAGCGAGGAGGACATCAAAAGCAGACTAGCAATGGCAAAAAGGGCATTCCAGGCCAAGAGAAGTCTACTAATATCAAATATCGGCTTTAATTTGAGGAAGAAATTTCTGAGAATTTACGACTGCAAAAAATGGCTCTGAGCACTATGGGACTCAACTGCTGAGGTCATCAGTCCCCTAGAACTTAGAACTAGTTAAACCTAACTAACCTAAGGACATCACAAACATCCATGCCCGAGGCATGATTCGAACCTGCGACCGTAGCGGTCTTGCGGTTCCAGACTGCAGCGCCTTTAACCGCACGGCCACTTCGGCCGGCTTTACGACTGCAGTACAGCATTGTATGGTAGTGAAACATGGGCTGTGGGAAAACTGGAACAGAAGAGAATCGAAGCATTTGATATGTGGTGCTATAGACGAATGTTGAAAATTAGGTGGACTGATAAGGTAAGAAATGAGGAGGTTCTGCGCAGAATCGAAGAGGAAAGGAATACGTGGAAAACACTGATAAGGAGAAAAGACAGGATGATAGGACATCTGTTAAGACATAAGGGAATGACTTCCATGGTACTAGAGGGAGTTGTAGAGGGCAAAAACTGTAAAGGACGACAGTGATTGGAATACATTCAACAAATAATTGAGGACATAGGCCTCAAGTGCTACTTTGAGTTGAAGAGGTTAGCACAAGAGAGGAATTCGGGGCGGGCCGCATCAAACCAGTTAAAAGACTCATGACCAAAAAAAAGTGTGTATCCACAGGACATGTGGCCTGTAGTTGAAAAAGTGTTATGATGGTCTCTCTGTTGGCAGATGATTCCGGAATAGTACCCCATTCGGATCTCCGGAAGGGGACTGACGAGGGGGAAGTGACTACGAGAAAAAGACTGAATAATCAGCGAAAGGATGAAGTTCTGAGAGTCGGGGCGTGGAATGTCAGAATCTTGAAAATGATAGGGAAACTTGAAATTGCGAGAAGGAAAATGCATTGGACGAATCTAGTACAGTAGGGCCCAGTGAAGTGAAATGGAAAGAAGACAAGGATTTCTGGTCAGATGAGTATAGACTAATTTTAACAGCAGCCAAAAGCAGTGTAGCAGGAGTAGTATTCATTAGGAACAGGAAGGTAGGTGGGAGAGTGTGTCACTTGAACCGTTCAATGATAGGATTGTTCTTATTAGAATCGACAGCAAACTAACACCGACAATGATAGTTCAGGAATATATGCCTACATCTCAAGATGAAGATGAAGAGATAGAGAAAGTACATGAGGATATTGAAAGGGTAATACGATACGTACAGGAAGATGAAAATCTACTAGTCACAGGGGACTAGCATGTAGTGGGAGGGGAAGGAGTAGAAGAAAAGGTTAGAGGAGAGTGTGGGCTTGGGATAAGGAATGAGAGAGGAGAAAGAATAAATGCGTTCTGTAATAAATTTCAGCTAGTAATAGCGAATACTCTGTTCAAGATTCACAGACGAGGAGGTATGCTTGGAAAAGACCGGATGATACTGGAAGATTTCAGTTAGATTACATCACGGTCAGACAGAGATTCCGAAATCAGATATTGGATTGTAAGGCGTACCCAGGAGCAGTTATAGACTCAGGTCACAATGTGGTAGTTATGAAGAGTAGATTGAAGTTTATGACAGTAGTCAGGAAGGACCAATATGCAACGGAGTGGGATACGGAAGTACTAAGGAATGACGAGATACAGTTGAAGTTCTCTAAGGCTATAGATACAGAAATAAGGAATAGCTCAATAGGCAGTACAGCTGAAGAGCAATGGACATCTCTAAAAAGGGCCATCACAGAAGTTGGAAAGAAAAACATAGGTACAAAGAGGGTAACTACAAACAAACAATGGACAACAGAAGAAATACTTCAGTTGATCGACGAAAGGAGGAAGTACAAGAATGTTCTGGGAAACTCAGGAATTCAGGAATACTAGTCACTGAGGAATGAAATAAATAGGAAGCTAAGACGAAATGGCTGCATGAAACATTTGAAGAAATCGAAAAAGAAATGATTGTCGGAAAGACAAACTCAGCATACAGGAAAGACAAGACAGTCTTCACTGACACTGAAAACAGGGGTTGTAACATGAAGAGTGCAACGAGAATTTCACTGTTAAATACAGAGGAGTGAACGGATAGGTGGAAAGAATACATTGAAAGCCTATATGAGGGGGAAGATTTGTCTGATGTGACAGAAGAAGAAATAGGAATCGAATAGAAGATATAGGGGATCCTGTATTAGAATAAAAATTTGAGATAGCTTTGGAGGACTTTTAAGATCAAATAAGGCAGAAGGAATAGATGACATTCCCTCAGAATTTCTAAAATCATTTGGGGAAGTGGCAACAAATACACTATTCACTTTGGCGTATAGCATGTTTGAGACTGGCGACATACCATCTGACTTTTGGAAAAATATCATCCACACCATTCAGAAGACTGCAAGAGCTGACAAGTGCAAGAATTATCGCACAATCAGCTTAACAGCTCATGCATCCAAGCTGCTGACAAGAATAATATACAGAAGAATGGAAAAAAAATTGAGGATGTGCTAGATGACGATCAGTTTGGTTTTAGAAAAGGTGAAGGCACCAGAGAGGCAATTCTGACATTGCAGTTGTTAGTGAAAGCAAGGCTAAAGAAAAATCAGGAAACATTTATAGGATTTGTCGGGCTGGAGAAAGCGTTCGATAATGTAGAATGGTGCAAGATGTTCAAAATTCTGAGGAAAATAGAGGTAAGCTATAGGGAGAGACGGGTAGTATACAATATGTACAAGAGCCAAGAGCGAACAATAAGAATGGATGACCAAGAACGAAGTGCTCGGATTAAAAAAGGTATAAGACAGGGAAATAGTCTTTCGCCTGTACTGTCAATCTATACATTGAAGAAGCAATGCCGAAAATAGAAGAAAGGTTCAGGATTGGAATTAAAATTCAAGATGAAAGGAAATCAATGTTTCTATTCGCTGATGACATTGCTATCCTGAGTGAAAGTGAAGAAGATTTATGTGATGTTCTGTATGGAATGAGCAGCCTAATGAGCGCAGAATAAGGATTTCGAATAGCTTAAAGAAAGACGAAAGTACTGAGAAGTACCAGAAATGAGATTACCAAGAAACTTAACATCAGGATTGAGTGTCACGAAGTAGAGGAAGTGAAGGAGTTCTACTACCTAGGCAGTAAACTTAACCAATGACAGACGGAACAAGGAGGACATCAAAGGCAGACTAGCAGTGGCAAAAAGGGCATTCCTTTCCAAGAGAACTCTACTTGCATCAAACATAGGCCTTAATTTGAGGAAGAAATTTCTGAGAATATAAAGCATTGGAGTACAGCATTGTATGGTAGTGCAACATGGACTGTGGGAAAATCGGAACAGAAGAGGACCGAACCATTTGAGATGTGGTGCTACAGACGGAAGTTGAAAATTAGGTCTGAAGTTCTGTGCAGAATCGGAGAGAAAAGGAGTATGTGGAAAACACTGGCAAGGAGAAGGGACAGGATTATAGGACATCTGTTAAGACATGAGGGAATGACTTCCGTGGTACTAGAGGAAGCTATAGAGGGCAAAATCTGTAGAGGAAGACAGACATTGGAATACATCCAGCAAATAATCAAGGACATAGGTTGCAAGTGCTTCTCTGAGGGAAGTGGTTGGCACTTGAGAGGGATTCATGGCGGACCGCATCAAGCCAGTCAGAAGACTGATGACCCAAAAGAAAGAGTCTCTCTCAGAATTGGTTCACTTGTAAATTGGTTGTAGGGTACTTCTCTGCATTTCGGTGATAGTGTGCTATCCTGTTACTCCTTCACAGACAGAGCTGTTGGCTAGACTGGCTGGAGGAACTCTCTGATGCTGGACTTATAGCGAAAATGTCCTTTCTACTTCCAGCACTAAATGATGACACTGGCTATTTCTGCTTTCTAGCACTTGATGAGTGGAAACTTGACAACTACTCCTCTCCAACTCCCATACTTCACAGCCAGAGAAAAAATTTCAGTTTCCCCATCTCGATCAGGCCACCAGGGTCTGCAAAGCATTGAAAGATCTGGTCTGCACTCAATAGCGTAAGGACAGATAGCGGAAGATGTACTGACTCAATGTACAAATGGGGATTAACAACATCTCCCAGCTGTGACTACGCTGCAGAACGACAAACTGTTCAGCACGTCATACGTACTTGCCCAAATTGATCTTTTCCTGGCGATCCAGAGGAGTTTCTGTTTGCAACTAAGACATCAGTTGTGTATATTCGGCAGTTAGAGATAATCCTTTGACTTTCTGTGCTTTGTAAATAATGTAAATTTAATCAACTAATAGTCATGACATTCTTTTCTACTTGATAAATATCTATATATGTATTTTAAAGTAAAAAATGCTTCCTTGTGTAACTTGATGATAGCCATATGCTAAATAAATGAATAATCTTCGATATGCTTCTCGCACCAATTATCGTTCCACGCTGAAAGAAGTTTATCTCGGCACATGCTGCTGTTACAGTACATATCCATATGGACTTAGATGTTGTGTCTATACTTGCACTCTAACGCTATCTAGCCGCAATGTTTGGACGTCATTCACATTACATATTGAAATGGAACAAACCCTCCTGTGCCTTGTGGCCACTCAACATACGTTAAGCCGTGTGTCCTCTAACACGTAACTACTGCAAGAACTTGCCGAGGTGTTTATGTTAAAACAGAAACCTGCACAAGTTTACTTCTACAAGTTGCTTCAGCAAGTTGATTTCTGCAAGTACTTGCAGAAGTTTTTCCTCTAAGGTTGCGTCATGAGATAGGGAAGTGGACGTTTACAGTGCCATGGTTAAAAATAGAGAAGCCGCCACTGTGGCGGCGCTTTATTACTACTGAAGAAAAATCGTAACGAAAAAACAAAGGCCGGCCGTGGAGGCGGAGCAGTTCTAGGCGCTACAGTCCGGAACCGAGTGACCGCTACGGTCGCAGGTTTGAATCCTGCCTCGGGCATGGATGTGTGTGATGTCCTTACGTTAGTTAGGTTTACATAGTTCTAAGTTCTAGTGGACTGATGACCTCAGAAGTTAAGTCACATAGTGTTCAGAGCCATTTGAGCCGTTTGAACCAAAAAACAAAGTTAAAGCAAAAATAAATGTTTCAGTGAAGAAGCTGATACAGTGGCTTACGATTTATGCTATCAAGAACCATTATTGAATGAAATAATGTCAGAGGATTTCGCCCAGGCAAAAACTTTCTGAGAATGTCGTTATTTTCGATCCTTTATTGTCTGTCTCTTGTATAATCACATATTCGAAAACAGGATCCAAAGAAGGTGGCAAGTTGTATCACCAAGAGACGACCATGCTATAAGAGGCGATAAAAAAAGTTTGTGTGCCAATGACGCAAAATCACCACGAGTATTGGTGCAGTCATCCCCACGATGCACCAGGTTGAAGATACCTGTTTGATGTCCTGCTGCATGAACAAGTTTGTAATTGCCTGCTGCACATCCTCGTCCGACGGGAATCGTCGACGTTTCAAGGTGTATTTAACGGACTGAAGGCGTGATAATCGCACAGGGAGAGATCAGACCTACAAGGCGGGTGCTCGAGTGTCTCCCATTGTTGTTGTTTGTAATGGATGAGGCTGACTTCTCAGATCGCCCGGGTCTAGTGTCGAATCGCGACCAGCACAAAACTTGGCGCACCATTCCACAATGGTGGTCATCGACGGACAAGCTGTCCCATACACATTCCTCAAAAAAGTGGTTCAAATGACTATGGGACTTAACATCTGATGTCATCAGTTCCCTAGACTTAGAACTACTTAAACCTAACTAACCTAAGGACATCACACACATCCATGCCCGTAACAGGATTCGAACGTGCGACAGTAGCAGCAGCGCGGTTCCAGACCGAAGCGCCTAGAACCGCTCGGCCACAGCGGCCGGCACACATTCCTCATTCTCCGATGAGTGTCTACCTGTATTTGTCCTCTAGCAGGCAAGAAAAGAACAGCAGCATGTTGGTCCCATTTGGAAACATATGTTACTGACATCGCCATTGTTCACGTGTCTGAATTTACCACACGCATGTCAGAAAGACGCTAATGGCACACTAATCCCTTGCGTACATGTTGGTGCTTATACACCCAATTGGACTTGTGTCACTTTGCATATGCACTGCAGCAACGCCCTCAAACAGGAACTTTTTGATCCTTCCTTATACTTCCCTTCAGGTGAAATGAAGTAATCGTAATTCATTTTTCACTTCCTTTGTTGCTGTAGCCAATTACACTGATGAGCCTAAACATTATGACCACTGCCCACCGCGAGGCTGAATGACTCCTGGTGATGTGACGCAGTAAGGAAAGAATGTAAATGGATCAGAGTCGAATGGGCAGACATTATAGCGAAGTAGTGCAGCAAATGTAGAAATCCAGTGATATAAGCGGTTTTGAGAAAGGACAAATTGTTTCACCTGTCGATTGAACCGCATTTCTTGTCACTCCAGGTCGATGACTGGGTCTTTACAAGCCGTCATCCAGGTGAATGACTGCACGAAACATGCGCCCGCCACAGATGCAGGCCGGTGAGAACAGGATTATGCTACAGGGTACACTGAGGTGGGCGTCCATGGGTTCTGTGGTGGCAATCGAAGGTCTCGTGACAGCAGTGAACTACGCGTACATACAGTGGTTTGAGTAGCATTACAGTGAACTCACATCAATGTCTTGGCCGGCAAATGTGCCTGATCTGTACCCACAGGACGCCAGTTACGTGCCCGTTAACCACCATCCCGTAATTTGCGGGAATTGCTTGACCTGTGCGTAGACATCTGATGCCACATACCTCTGGAATCCTGTCAAGGACTTGTAGAACCAATACTAAGCAGAATCTCTGTTGTACTGCATTTGAAAAGTGGAACAGCACGCTATTAAACAGATGTTTGGCTCATCGGTTGTGTATATACGAGTATTTAGGAATTCCAATGGTACATTTGTTTTAGTCCATCTGTCTTAGCGCTATTGTCCTTTTCGACACTGACTTTTTCATACTTGTATTGAACACACAAAAATTCCGCTAGTTTGAGGAAAACTCCCAGCAAATAACAAGTTCCACAAGTACTTGCAGCAAGATGTAAGAAACAGTTTTCACTAACTTACGGATGCTATTTCTGCAAGTTAACAAAAGTTGTGGAAGTTGAGTTTCTGTGAGTGTATTCACGTGCAACAACTTCCAGAAGTAGTATTTATAAGCGACTTGCAGAAGTTTGTTTGCTGGTGGGCACACGACTTTACACAAATACATGACCGTGTTTTAAATGTACCTTCATTTTAATGAATTTGAAATTCTGTGCTCATTTGGATATGGCTACCTTGCGTTCGTTTTTAAGCAACTGATGGTACATTGATATTTAAGGAATAAAAACGTATACTTAGTCCGAAAGTAAAAATCTATTTGGTTTTTGCATCAAACAATACGACTAGGTGGTAATGTTTTCTAGTTCCTCAGAAGGTAAATAGTTTTGATTGTACATACCTGATCATCACTCTGAGCTCTCTCTGCAACTTCCGCAGTTCGTCCACATAGGAGGCCATATTGTCGAAGTATTCTATGGCTTCGTCCACACTCTGTTGTCGCTTTTTATTACCAAAGATTTCTTTCTTCCTGCAAATGTAAGAGAAACGTTAAACTGCATTACGAGCATAAATTTCTAGGATATTCCTGAAATGTTCGTTACATTTTATTCTGTACATGTCTTGTAGCAAACGATTATCATATGCACGGTTTCAACTTCCCATTGTGAGACTTAAGGGATTGCGACAGCTGTTTGCTAGTTACACTTCGGTAGGGTAACCTAAAACATTTTATAAAATCAGGCGTTTGTTAGGTAATGCTACGGTGCACGTATAATCGAGAGTATTATTTGATGTTGTTGCAGCTTCATTCATTTCACCCACATCGATCCTAATACTTCATTTCGTTTCAGCCCAGTTAATTAATTTTGTACAGAAACTATATCTCCTACTAATACTGGTTCACTTTGGAGTGTTGTAGGCAGCGTAAAAAACTATTTAAAATAGTTTAAGATAGCAGAGTTTGTGATTCTTAACGCGCAGATCTTATTCTGTAATAATGAAACACTTTGGGAGACATTTTATGATACGCCAATAGTCATGTTATGACACCGAGCACGTGAAAAAGGAATCGTCTTATGTCATCTACTGGGTAGAATTTTATAACTTATGTAGATAATCTCATCTTACATTACCTCAAAATTGTTTCCCATTTTGATCTGTAGTGATATATTCTATCATCAGTAGTTGCGTACGAAGCATTTATTTTACATTTTCATCCCTGTACTTGACTGGTAGGGTATAAATTTTCCATTAGCTACTTGTTTATTTGTTGTTTTTCCTTTTGAAAAGAGGCGCAGCTTTCATGATCATCGAATACTGTTGGCACTGCTATTGCCTAGTACACTTTCAGCAATGTGTTCTTTTTGGTCTTACTCTTTAAAACGCGGTTTATATTTGGTGTCGTAATATTAGTCACATTTTGTGTTACATCAGTGGTAGTTAAAGCGATACACATTTTCTGTTGACTGATCATCGACGCAAATCTTTTCTACCGGAACCTTTGAAAGTCAGTATTTACATATTCTGTGTTGATATTTTCACATCGTATTCTTACACGCTATAATCCAGCATATACACTATGTGATCAATAGTATCCGGACACCTGGCTGAAAATGACTTATAAGTTGGTTCAAAAATGGTTCAAATGGCTCTGAGCACTATGAGACTTAACTTCTACGGTCATCAGTCCCCTAGAACTTAGAACTACTTACACCTAACTAACCTAAAGACATCACACACATCCATGCTCGAGGCAGGATTCGAACTTGCGACCGTAGCGGTCACGCGGTTCCAGACTGTAGCGCCTAGAACCTCACGGCCAACCCGGCCGGCTTACAAGTTGGTGGCGCCCTCCATCGGTAATGCTGCAATGCAAAACGAGTATAGTGTTGGACCACCCTTAGCCTTGATGACAGCTTCCACTCTAGCCGGCATACGTTCAATCAGATGCTGGAAGCTTTCTTAGGGAATGACAGCCCATTCTTCAAGGAGTGCTGCACTGAGGAGAGGTGAGTCCTGGTACGAAGTCGGCGCTCCAAAACATCCCAAAGGTGTTCTATAGGATTCAGATCTGGACTCTGTGCAGGCCAGTCCATTACAGGGATGTTACTGTCGCGTAACCACTCCACCACAGGCCGTGCATTATGAACAGGTGCTCGAGCGTGTTGAAAGATGCAATCGCCATCCACGAATTGCTCTTCAACAGTGCGAAGCAAGAAGGTGCTTAAAACATCAATGTAGGCCTGTGATGTGGTAGAGCCACGCAAAACAACGAGGGATGGAAGCCTGCTCAATGAAAAACCCGACCACACGATAACACCACCGCCTCCGAATTTTACTGTTGGCACTACACACGCTGGCAGATGACGTTCACCAGGAATTCGCCATATCCACACCCTGCCATCCGATCGCTACATTGTGTACCGTGATCTGTCACTCCACACAACCTTTTTATACTGTTCAATCGTCCAATATTCACACTCCTTACACCAAGCTAGGCGTCGTTTGGCATTTACTGGCATGATGTGTGGCTTATCAGCAGCCGCTCGACCATGAAATCCAAGTTTTCTCACCTCCTGCCTAACTGCCATAGTACTTGCAGTCGATCCTGGTGCAGTCTGGAATGCCTGTGTGATGGTCTAGATAGATGTCTGCCTACTACACGTTACGACCCTCTTCAACTGTCGGAGATCTCTGTCAGTCAACGGTCGAAGTCAGCCTGCATTTTTTTGTGCTGTATGACTCCCTTCAAGCTTCCGCTTCACTATCACATCGGAAACAGTGGACCTAGGGATGTTGAGGAGTGTGGAAATCTCGCGTACAGACGTATGACAAAAGTAACGCCCAGTCATTTGACCATGTTCGAAGTCCGTGAGTTCCGCGGAGCACACCATTCTGCTCTCTCATGATGTCTAATGACTACTGAGGTCGATGACATGGAGAACCTGGTAGTAGGTGGCAGCACAATGCACAAAATCTATGTTTTTGGGGGTGTCCGGATACTTTTGATCACATAGTGTAAGTCCTTTGGAGGTTGTCTTCATTTCCATAAATGATAATTTAATCGTCTGCAAATAAGAAATATTTCTGATTTATTTATGTCCTGCCTTATCTTCGGATAACATTCCATGAGAATGTTCTCGCTATAACCGTTAAATAATGTTGCAAAATGAGAAACCTCTCTGTGGGACTTCAGTTCACTGTTGCCTGATAACTTTTCAACTTTGATCATAACGATCCTTGTCTGGTGTTGGTATTGAACCTATCGATGCCGGATTTCTAAAGCAAAGATTCCAGTACCGTGTTTAGGGAACTTGCGAGTCTTTCCGTTTGGGCATGAGAGCTGTTTTTTTATGCTCAATTTAAGGTTTATGAGAGGTCGTTTCTTATTTAAAGTGTATGTGAGTATATTTTTAACATATCCTGAATTTGGAAATGCAGGAACTTCGAGTACGATAGTCATACAGGTGAAAACATTTGAATTATAAACGGACCTGAATAAAAAAGAGCACAAATCATATTTTCTAATAAAGCATAATTTTACAGCTTTTGATGCACAAAACTTTATATGACAGTTTATATTTTCATACGAATGTAACTTCTTGGGACATGTGTATCGTTAGTTTTGGAAACATGACCAGTCAACAAATTTGTAACAGTGTGTGAGAAGGGGACTAAATTCGCAGTGTGACTAGCTGATTATCAGCTGGGTGCAGTAATTGGTTATTTGTATTATACAGTTTGATTTCACTGTTATTGTGATGAAAGTGGAATGTATCGTCTGTGGCAAAAGTGCACTAAGAGATTTTTTCTTTTTCTAAATAAAAAGCCAAAAAGGAAGCTAGCGTTTTATTCAAGCAACTGATAAAAACACGGACGATTATTAACACCAGGTCAAGAGAAGAAATCATCCTCGAAACAACACTGCCGAAGTTAAGCATCTGTAATCATTTATTGAATGTACTTTACTCCAAATTAGTTCGAAGTCCAAAACAGAAGCTGTCTGCTCTGAAATGCTTGCATTAACTACACTGAAGAGCCAAAGAAACTGGTATACCTGCCAAATATCGTGTAGGGCCCCCGCGAGACGCAGAAGTGCCGCAACACGAAGTGGCATGGACTCAACTAATGTCTGAAGTAGTGCTACGGGGAACTAACACCACGAATCCTACAGGGGTGTCAATAAATCCGTATGAGTACGAGGGGGTGCAGATCTGTTCTGAACAGCACGCTGCAAGGCATCCAAGCTATCCTCAATAATGCTTATGAATGGAGAGTTTGGTGGCCAGCGGAAGTGTTTAAACTCAGAAGAGTGTTCCTGGAGCCACTATGTAGCAATTCTGGACGTGTGGGGTGTGGCATTGTCCTGCTGGAATTGCCCAGATTCCTCAGAATGCACTATGGACATGAATGGGTGCAGGTTATCAGACAGGATGCTTATGTACATGTCACTTGTCAGAGTCATATCTAGACGTATCAGGGGTCCCACATCACTCCAACTGCACACACTCCACACATTTACAGAGTCTCCACCAGTTTGAACATGCCCTACTGACATGTAGGGTCCATGGATTCATGAGGTTGTCTCCATATCCGTACATGTCTATCCGCTCGATACAATTTGAAACGAGACTCGTCCGCCGGCCGGAGTGGCCGAGCGGTTAAAGGCGCTACAGTCTGGATCTGCACGACCGCTACGGTCGCAGGTTCGAATCCTGCCTCGGGCATGGATGTATGTGATGTCCTTAGGTTAGTTAGGTTTAAGTAGTACTAAGTTCTAGGGGACTTATGACCACAGCAGTTGAGTCCCATAGTGCTCAGAGCCATTTGAACCATTTTTGAGACTCGTCCAATCAGGCAACATTTTTCCAGTCATCAACAGTCCAATGTCAGTGTTGACGGGCCCAGGCGAGGCGTAAAGCTTTGTGTTGTGCAGTCATATCAATGATGTTTCGTTGAATGGATGGCACCTGACACTTGCTGACAGCTCAACATTGAAATCTTCAGCACTTTGCGGAGGGGTTGCACTTCTGTCGCGTTGAACGATTCTCTTCAGTCGTCGTTGGTCCCATTCTTGCAGCATGTTTTTTTTCCGGCCTGTGGTGTGCGTACTGTAAGACCTTCGGTACACACACCATCAGATTATATGACTTGTCGCTCTAACAAACTAGGCGAGTGTCAGCAATATGTCTCGTGGTCTTATCGTAGCGTGTTTATCTTCTGCCGTTAGGTCAGACGATAGAAATGCCACTTGCACGCTTAGAGTAGCAGATTGACTGTGACCAAAATTGACAATCTGAAGTTCCTTTGGTCTTGGTACGTTAATCTTATTCTCACATATCTCTGATACTTGACAAAGTGTCTATTCATTTATCTTCATGGCTATGTACAGGAATATTGTAATCTTATTATGCGCAGACTGAAACTTGACTACAGAGTAATGCAGACTAATGCAGACAAATGCAGACTAATGCAGACTGATTAATCAGAGGTCTGTACACTCGTTATAATACCTTGAGCGTTCAGGTATCACTATGCGAGTGTGATCCGCAAGGAGAAAAGGTTCTACGTTAGCAGCAATCTCATTGGCTGCGTTACATATTAATACGCAGATCGGCGGAAGCAGAATTTGGTCCGTCTCTAAGACAGCGCCATCTCGTAGTGTGGAGATGGATGATCGCGATGCCTGCGCTGTTGTGCTTAGTGGGGCGCGCTCTAGTGGGAAAGTTGTGTACGCGCTGACTACACGGAACTATGTACACAACACGGCCTCAACGATGTCTGAGGTTTGATGTTTTACCGGATTGCTGATATTCATGGTATACTCGTGAAATGGTGGTACGGGAAAAATCCCCACTTCATCGCTACTTCAGAGATGCTGTGTCCCATCGCTCGTGCACCGACTGTAAGATCACATTGACACTCATTGAAATCTTGATAACTTGTCATTGTAGCTGCAATAGCCGATCTAACAACTGTGCCAGACACATGTTGCCTTATATAGGCGTTTCCGACCTCACTACCGTCTTCTGCCTGTTTACATGTCTTTGTATTTGACTCGCATTCGGGAGGACGACGGTTCAATCCCGTCTCCAGCCATCCTGATTTAGGTTTTCCGTGATTTCCCTAAATCGTTTCAGGCAAATGCCGGGATGGTTCCTTTGAAAGGGCACGGCCGATTTCCTTCCCCATCCTTCCCTAACCCGAGCTTGCGCTCCGTCTCTAATGACCCCGTTGTCGACGGGACGTTAAACACTAACATCCTCCTCCTCCTTTGTATTTGAATACACACGCCTACACCAGTTTGTTTGGCGCTTGATTGTAGTTGTTCTCATTAATATTATTGTGGGAGCTGGGTACATTTCACATCAATTTGGTTTTTCTTTGTGTCTAATGTTTAACATATTTATAATGGTACGTTCAATTTCATTGAATTTATTCACTAGAATGCTATGAGTATGAACGGCCTTAGTTTGGGTACATACATTAGACTCTTTCAGTTTACCTTGTCTTTCACTGTCATCATCATTACTATGCTGTGCAGTTTTAATGTACCTTAGACAAGAGTCTGAAAGAAGACGATTTGAAAAAGAACGAACTATAACTTTCTTCAGACAAATGGATAGACTTATTACTGTATCACAAACTCAGTTTTATGTTTTATGCTTCACTGTATGTAACTACGCACTCAGTATAAGAAACATATATTATATGTAGTATATAGTGCCAACGGCCTTGCCGCAGTGGTAACTCCGATTCCCGTCATATCACCGAAGTTAAGCGCTGTCGGACTGGGCTAGCACTGATCATTCAGTGTGCCGAGCGCTATTGGCAAGTGGGGTGCACTCAGCCCTTGTGAGGCAAACTGAGGAGCAACTTGATTGAGAAAAAGCGGCTCCGGTCTCGTAAACTGACATTTGGCCGGGAGAGCGGTGTGCTGATTGATTGATTGATTGATTGAGAGAGTTTGGGATCAAACGATGAGGTCATGAGTCCCGCGATTCCAAAGTGGGTTACATACGATAGAGGGTCGGCTAAAAAGGGATGGATTCAGTCAGAGAAGTCCCAAATTATAAAAGAATGAACATTAAACACACACAGTAAAAGAATAAAAGGCGAGACCAAATCTAAAAACTGAAAGAAAAAGGAGGGTGGTCATGGGGTCACAGACCGTGAAGACTGCAAAACGAGTCCCAACCACAACCAACCCGCCCCTGCCCCAAGACTAAAGGAGAATCTTATATCCGGAAATAAAAACCGCTTTCACAGAGGAAACCGAGGACCAGGTCAACCATCCGTGGATTGTCTGCTAATATTAAATTTAAGGAAGCAAGAAAACTGTACTACAAAGGGTCGAAAGAAGGGGACATGCAACCAGTATGTGAGATATCGTCAGTCTGGCGTCACAACCACATTGTGGGAGTGGGTCGTCATGTAGGAGGAAACAATGGATGAGCCGGGTATGGCCAATGTGTAAACGACATAAAACAGGGGACTCCTTCTGAGAGGGGCGGAAACAAGTGCTCAAAACTGCAATAGACTCCTTGATTGTGCGGAGTTCATTACTGTGAGAAGTAGCGCTCCAGATGGCATTCCACTGTTGGGCAAAAAGAGATTTGACATAGATCCGCATATCCACAGCTGGAGTCATGAAAGGAAATAGGGGGCAAGTATCTGCTTCTCTAGCCAAACGGTCATCCAATTCATTCCCTGGGATTCCCACATGACTTGGGATCCAGAGGAAGACGACTGAAAATGTTCAAATGTGTGTGAATTACTAAGGGATCAAACTGCTTAGGTCATCGGTCCCTAGACTTACACACTACTTAAACCAATTTATGTTAAGAACAACACACACACCCATGCCCGAGGGAGGGCTCAAACCTTCGACAGGAGGGAAAGATTTCTGAACAGGCGGCACGCTCAAGGGCAGAGAGAAGGTCATGGATGGCAGAGACCAAGGGGTGACGAGAGTAGCATCGATCGATAGCCTGCAAGCTGCTCAAGGAGTCGGAACAAATTAAAATACTGTGGAGGGAGGCCTGAGAAACAAAAAGGAGGGCCCTGTGAATGGCTAGAAGCTCTGCTGTAAATACACTACATGATCCTAGCAACAAATGGTGCTTGAAGCCGGTAGGAAACCTGAAAGCGTATCCCACCTTATCAGTAGTCCTAGAACCATCAGTGTAAAAGATGGTGGCACCCTGGAATTCTGCAAGGATGGCACATACAAGACCATAGGAGCAACAGATACCCCATGGAAGAGATTGGTCCTAATCTGTGGTCTAGGCACCATCCAATGGAGGGTATGGGAGGAAAGACATGGGGTGCTGTCCAGTGAGTGCAGTTGGAGATCCCAACAGAGGGTAGTGAGATGGATGCCAACTGGCAATCCCACCTGTGGGTGAGTGTTAGGAGGGAGACATGATCCTAGCAACAAATGGTGCTTGAAGCCGGTAGGAGACCTGAAAGCATATCCCACCTTATCAGTAGACCTAGAACCATCAGTGTAAAAGATGGTGGCACCCTGGAATTCTGCAAGGATGGCACATACAAGACCACACATTGACAAAGAGCACAAGATACACAGGATGGTCAGGGAACTGGCGAATGGCAACTGCATAAGAAACAAGGAGTTGGCTCCATTGGATGTGTGGAGGGGGAATCCATGCTTCTGTGTGGAGACTACCAACAGCACTAGTGCGAAAGGCACCAATAGCCAGATGCACCCCATAATGATGGACAGGGTCAAGGAGTTTCAAAGTGGAAGGAGCTGCTGAGCCATAAACCTGACTACCATAACAGAGTCTGGACAAGACTAGATCACTGTACAGATGGAGAAGAGTGCAACGGTCTGCACCCAAGATGTGTGGGCCAGGAGGTGGAGAGCATTAAGCTTTCGCATGCATGTAATCTTTAGGTGGCGAATGTGGGGCAGCCATGTCAGCTTGTTATCAAAAATAAGGCCCAAGAAACGGGACTGTGCTATAACATCGAGGAGCTGGTTTCCTAAATAAAGTTATGGATCTGGGTGTACTGTGAGTCGATGACAAAATGCATAACCTACGTTTGGGAGGAGGGAAACTTGAAGCCATGGGCGGTGGCCCATGCAGAGGCCCGTCGAATGGCACCTTGGAGTTGGCACTCAGCAGACACCACCGAGTAGGAGCTGCATCGGACGCAAAAATCGTCAACATACAATGCTGCGGTAACCAGAGGCCCAACAGAGGTCACAAGCCCATTTATGGCAATGGGGAAGAGTGTGACACTTAGCACAGAACCCTGTGGCATACCACTCTCCTGAATCTGAGGAGTGGTGAATGAAGTGCCAACACGAACCCAGAAGGGCCAGTAAGACAAAAACTCTTGGATAAAAATCGGAAGGGGACCACAGAAGCCCCAGTCATGGAGGGTAACAAAAATGTGATGGCGCCAAGCCATGTCATACGCTTATTTAGGTCAAAGAAAACTGTGACAAGGTGCCGGTGGTGAGTAAAAGCCTGTCGGATTGGAGTAGATGGTCAGTTGTAGATCGCCCTGCCCAGAAGCCACTCTGATATGGTGACAAAAGGCCCTGAGATTCGAGTACCCAACATAATCTGGAGTTGACCATCCTTTCGAGCAGTTAACAAAGCACATTCATAAAGCTAATGGGACTGTATCTGTCGAGAGACGTCGGGTTTTCTCTGGGCTGAAGGACAACGATAACTATACTGTCTCGCCACTGTTACGGAAAAGCACCCGTGAGCTAGATGTAACTGAAGACCCTGAGGAGCTGTTACCTCTGGGGAACGTCCAAGAGTTGAATCATCTGATTATGAATGAAATCTGGCCCTGTGGCAGTGTCTTGTGAAGAGGTAAGAGCCTGCACCAATTCTCATTCAGTGAAAGGTGCATTATAGGGCTCAACATGGTGTGGGATGAAATGGAGGGGGGTCTGTTCAATTCTGCGTTTCTGCTGGAGAAAGGTAGGAGAATAGGATGTGGACGACGATGCCACCACAAAGTGTGTCACAAGGTGTTCCATGAGGACCAATGGATCAGTGCTTAGAGTTCTTTGGAGGTTCAGACCCTGGACAGTTGATTGTTGCTGGCGGCCCAGAACGCTACAGAGCTTTGACCAAACCTGCAATGAAGAGGAGCCGGCTGGAGTGGCCGAGCGGTTAAAGGCGCTACAGTCTGGAACCGAACGACCGCTACGGTCGCAGATTCGAATCCTGCCTCGGGCATGGATGTGTGTGATGTCCTTAGGTTAGTTAGGTTTAAGTAGTTCTAAGTTCTAGGGGACTTATGACCACAGCAGTTGAGTCCCATAGTGCTCAGAGCCAACCTGCAATGAAGAGGCATACGTCCCCAGGGAGGAAACATAGCGCTCCCAGCATTCCTTTTTACCTCGCTTAATATGGTAGCGAGTCTTAGCTCGGAGCCACTTAAAAGTGAGGAGGTTGGTCTAGGAGAGGTGTCGCTTAAATCACTGCAGCGTCCATTGGTGGTCCAGGACAGCGACTACGTCATCCTCGATCCACCACGGTACTGGCAGATGACGAGGGAACCCTGTGCATGGGGGGAGAGCAGTGCCAGCAGCATGAAGAAGAGCAGCAGAGATGCCTTGCATGACTACATCAATGGAATTCGAGAGAGATGTGTCGAAGCGGACAGCAGACATGTATAAAGGCCAACTGGCCCTGTGGAATGCCCAACATGGGGGCCTGTCTGCCTGGCAGCAGCAGGGGAAGGACAGTGTCACAGGAAAGTGGTTACTGGGATGACCCATGTAGGGAAGCCACGAGGGCAAGGGAGGAGATCGTGAGATCGATAGCAGAGAAGGTGCCATGAGTGGCACCGTCATTGAGGAGACACAAATCGAAGTCAGTGATAAGTTGGTTGATTAGGATACTACGACCTGTTGAAGTGACATTCCCCCACAGTGGATGGTGAGCATTGAAATCCCCAAGGAGGAGAAACGGGGATGGGAGTGGCTGTATTAAGGTAGATAGTGCAACATAAGCAAGTGGCCGACCTGGAGGGAGGTAGACTTTGCAAAGGGTGATTGCTGGAGTCGTTTGCACTCTAACGACTATCACTTCCAAGGTGGTATGTAGGGGGATCCAGTCACTAAAGACATTGGAGCGAACCAAAGTCCAGACCCCACCAGATGCTACCCCAGGGCCAGCATGGTTCCGACAGAACGCCCAATAACTGCAGAAAGTTGAAGAGTGGTCATCATGGTAATGCGTTTCTTGGAGAACAAGACAGAACACAGAATAAGAGGAGACAAGTTGCATTTCTAGTAGGTGACGATAGTACCCACTGCATTTCCACTGGATGATCGTGTTGGCATGAGTTCAAGATAGGGATGAAGGAGCCGAGGAGGAGGTCAGGTCACATTGTCAGTAGTTGTCACCGACAAGGATGGGGTGACATCCATAAATAAGATGTCAGACTCAGGTTGCAAGAGGGGAGATGGCACCTCTGGGGGCACTGAGGGCGCTTAGTAGTGGGATTTATGTTTCTTCTTCTCTTTCTGAGGTGGAGGAGGTCAGGACACAGGGGTCTGAAAGAGAGCAGGCGACCTTGGGGCGCACAGATGGTGCACCTCGTGGCCGAGTGGTGGTGAGAGTCTTCTTGCCTGAGAGACACCAGGGAGAGGGTTCCTGGGAGGGAGTCTGATCACCAGCAGATGCCGAAGAAGAGGGACACTTCTTCGGCCAGGGAGGGGGAGCGACTCCCTACTGGGAGATTGTGGGAACTGCAGGGGAGGTGGAGGGGAGAGTGGGGTGGGCTCGGTAAGGACGAGGAAGGAGGAGGAGGAGGAAAGGAAGTAATAGAGGCAAAAGGTGAAGACAGTGACACCAGATGGAGTCTCTCATACTTTTGGTGAG
Source organism: Schistocerca piceifrons (assembly GCF_021461385.2). Lineage (NCBI taxonomy): Eukaryota > Metazoa > Arthropoda > Insecta > Orthoptera > Acrididae > Schistocerca > Schistocerca piceifrons. The sequence goes on along the minus strand of NC_060140.1, from coordinate 600,657,414 downwards.
CCTCAGCATAAGACAGACGATCCAGAGACTTGTATTCTTGTATCTTCTTCCTCTCTTGTAAGCCAGGCAATCCAGCAAGCGAGGTGAGTGGCGGTCAGCACAGTTGACACACACACAGGTGGCGGAACACAAGGGCTTCCCTCATGGACTGGGTGGCCACAGTCACCACACAAAGGGTCCGCTGTACAGCGGGAAGACATGTGCCCAGAATGCAAGCACTGAAAGCACAGCGTAGGTGGAGGGATGTACAGCTTCACATCGCATCTGTAGCACATAACCTTGACCTTCTGTGAGAGGGTATCCCCCTCGCAAGCCAGAATGAAGGCTCCAGTATGCAGTTGTCTTTGCGACCCTTCTGCACATGTCGAACAAAATGAACGCCACGCCGCTCCAGTTTAACCTGGAGCCTCGTCAGTTTCCAGGATGAGGTGCCTCTGAAAAATGACGTCCCGGACCATATTCAGAACTTGGTGAGGAGTGATGGACACTGGGACATTGCCAAGACGATCACAGGCATGAAGAGCTGTGGACTGGGTGTCAGAAGAAGCTCTGATCAACAGGGAGTCCAACCGCATCTTACTAAAAGACTTCACCAAGCTTGTCCTCGGTATTTTCCACGAAAACCAATGGCTTTGTGGCGGTGAAAGTGTCCCCATCTGTCCTGCTACAGACGAGGTAACGGGAAATGGGTTTCAGCTGCAGACGGCCCTCCTCCCATGGGGTACCCAGGGAAGGGAAGGCTGCCAGGTAATACAAGGCAGCATTTAAGGATTCTTAGCCATTCAAAGAGATGACCGTGTGAGAACAGGCAGATTATTGCAGCTTGATACGCTTCATGCGCCAAGCATCCGCCCTAATACCACCTGCTCTGACCAGGGGCTCTCCCCATGGGCGCCACCCAGCCACAGCAAGGGCCAACCGGCACAGTGGCGATTGACGGGAGGGAACAGCTAAGGTATCACTAGTGTGATCCCTTTGTTGTCAGGGGCTCATCCATTTGGGTACATAACAGCCCCACCACATGGACTGGCTACATGTGCTGGTGACCTAGCAGGGTGGAAGGGGGCTATAGCGAGGAAGGCAGAGGGGAAGGGAGGGGGGAGACGAATCTACACCGTAGATGCTAAGGAGGGTGTTCTTCCCCATATGGCTCACACTGAAAACAGGAAATTTTGAAGTGGAGGTCAAACCTCAAGTGGGGACCGAAACGCCAAAAGGGTGAAAAAACAGGCAAAGGGAACTAAACTGCAACCAATACAGGAAACCAGGAGAATAGCCAGGTCGACATAAATCAGAACACCGAGAGAGGTGGAGGAGGTGACAATGGGGGAGGAACAGGGATAGGGAGGGAGGCGGCAGGGAGAAGGAAATGCAGCTAGGGAATGAAGAAGAGCTGCAGTAGCTCGGGGCCCATGTGCGTCATGCACGAAATCATGAAAGAACTGTGAGCCCCCTCGGGGGGGGGGGGGGAGGGGGGGCGTGTGATGACCACATGCCCCTCTATATCCACATCCCGTGAAGTCTGTGGGCTGTGGATGACAAGGCATCCAGTCGGTACCGTTGGGCCTTCCAAAGCCTGTTCGGATGGAGTATTTTTTAGTAGTATGTAGTAACAAGTGGCTCGGCTCCCAATACTTTGACTCCAATAAAGAATTCAAAGACGTTGTTTCGAACTAACTGCAGTCTGGAAGAATTTTATGCAGAAGTAATTTGTAAAATCGTTAAGAGAAATGGCAAGTGTTTAAATTATTAAATTCACCTTAGTTACCCCAGTATCATGTGTACAACCTAGTGAAGACGAACTTCTTGGTAGCCTTCTTATTGCTAAAGAGATATTTAGCAGGAAAGAAATAATATTTATTCCTCATTAGCATAATATGCGCACAACTGTACCCATCCATACTAGTGAAAACCGCCTTCCTGCTGAGTCATGCTTTCTCGATTTCCATTACAGTTCCACATTGTGTATCAGATGTCAGGTCTCGAGCAGTCCCAAGATTTCATATCAGCGAACACTCCACTGCAGGAAAATCTCATTCTGGAAATATCCCCCAGGCTGTGGCTAAGCCACGTCTCCGCAATATCCTTTCTTCCAGGAGTGCTAGTTCTGCGAAGTTCGCAGAAGAGCTTCTGTGAACTTTGGAAGGTAGGAGACGAGGTACTGGCAGAATTGAAGCTGTGAGGACGGGTCGTGAGTCGTGCTTGGGTAACTCAGCTGGTAGAGCACTTCCCAACAAAAGGCAAAGGTCCCGAGTTCGAGTCTCGGTCCGGCACACAGTTTTAATCTGTCAGGAAGTTTCATATCAGCGCACACTCCGGTGCAGAGTGAAAATCTCATTCTGGAAACATCCCCCAGGTTGTGGCTAAGCCATGTCTCCGCAATATCCTTTCTTCCAGGAGTGCTATATCTGCAAGGTTCGCAGAAGAGCTTCTGTGAAGTTTGGAAGGTAGGAGATAAGATACTGGCAGAACTGAAGGTGTGAGAACACGTCGTGTGTCGTGCTTGCGTAGCTCAGTTGGTAGAGCACTTGACAGCTAAAGGCAAAGGTCTTGAGTTCGAGTCTCAGTCCGGCACACAGTTTTAATCTGTCAGGAAGTTTCATATCTGTGCACACTCCGCGGCAGAGTGAAAATCTCGTTCTGGAATAAATGTCCATGTATGGCGAAGCCACGAACACCAGTGCTGTCAAAGCCGGCAGATAGTGTTATTAAGGGCGTACCAGCAGCTCACTGGCAGTCATAGTTCTTGACAATGCCCTCTACGATTTTTACCCTCCACGCTGCCCTCCAATACTAAGTTGGTGATCCCTGGATGCCTCAGAATATGTCCTACCAACCGCTCCCTTCTTCTAGTCAAGCTGTGCCACAAATTTCTCTTCTCCCCAATTCTATTCAATACCTCCTCATTAGTTATATGATCTACCCATCTAATCTTCAGCATTCTTCTGTAGCACCACATTTCGAAAGATTCTATTCTCTTCTTGTCTAAACTGTTTATTGTCCACATTTCACTTCCATCCATGGCAACACTCCATACAAATACTTTCAGAAACGACTTCCTGACACTTAAATCTATACTCGATGTTAACAAATTTCCCTTCTTCAGAATCGCTTTCCTTGCCAATGCCAGTCTACATTTTATATCCTCTCTATTTCGACCATCATCAGTTATTTTTCTCCCCAAAAAGCAATACTCATTTACTACTTTAAGCGTCTCATTTGCTAATCTAGGTCCCTCAGCATCACCCGATTTAATTCCACTACATTCCATTATCCTCGTTTTGCTTTTGTTGATGTTCATCTTATATCCCCCCCCAAGACCCATGGACCTTGGCGTTGGTGGGAGGTTTGCGTGCCTCAGCGATACAGATAGCCATACTGTAGGTGCAACCACAATGGAGGTGTATCTGTTGAGAGGCCAGACAAACGTGTGGTTCCTGAAGAGGGGCAGCAGCCTTTTCAGTAGTTGCAGGGGCAACAGTCTGGATGATTGACTGATCTGGCCTTGTAACACTAACCAAAACGGCCTTGCTGTGCTGGTACTGCGAACGGCTGAAAGCAAGGGGAAACTAAAGCCATAATTTTTCCCGAGGGCATGCAGCTTTACTGTATGGTTAAATGATGATGGCGTCCTCTTGGGTAAAATATTCCAGAGGTAAAATAGTCCCCCATTCGGATCTCCGGGCAGGGACTACTCAGGAGCGCGTCGTTATCAGGAGAAAGAAAACTGGCGTTCTACGGATCGGAGCGTGGAATGTCAGATCTCTTAATCGAGCAGGTAGGTTAGAAAATTTCAAAAGGGAAATGGATAGGTTAGATATAGTAGGAATTAGTGAAGTTCGCTGGCAGGAGGAACAAGACTTTTGGTCAGGCGAATACAGGGTCAAAAATACAAAATCAAATAGGGGTAATGCAGGAGTCGGTTTAATAATGAATAAAAAAATAGGAGTGCGGGTAAGCTACTACAAACAGCATAGCGAACGCATTATTGTGGCCAAGATACACACGAAGCCTACGCCTACTACAGTAGTACAAGTTTATATGCCAACTAGCTCTGCAGATGACGAAGAATTTGAAGAAATTTATGATGAAATAAAAGAAGTTATTCAGATAGTGAAGGGAGACGAATAATTAATAGTCATGGGTGACTGGAATTTGCTAGTAGGAAAAGGGAGAGAATGAAACGTAGTAGGTGAATATGGATTGGGGCTAAGAAATGAAAGAGGAAGCCGCCTGGTATAATTTTGCACAGAGCATAACTTAATCATAGGTAACACTTGCTTCAACAATCATGAAAGAAGGTTGTATACATGGAAGAAACCTGGAGATACTGGAAGGTTTCAGATAGATTATGTAATGGTAAGACAAAGATTTAGAAACCAGAATTTAAAGTGTAAGATATTTCCAGGGCCAGATGTGGACTCTGACCACAATCTATTGGTTACGAACTGCAGATTAAAACTGAAGAAACTGCAAAAAGGTGGGAATTTAAGGAGATGAGACCTGGATAAACTGACAGAGCCAGAGGTTTTAGAGAGTTTCAGGGAGAGCATAAGGGAACAATTGACAGGAAAGGGGGAAAGAAATACAGTAGAAGAAGAATGGGTAGCTTTGAGGGATGAAGTAGTGAAGGTAGCAGAGGATCAAGTAGGTAAAAAGACGAGGGCTAGTAGAACTCCTTGGGTAACAGAAGAAATATTGAATGTAATTGATGAAAGGAGAAAATATAAAAATGCAGTAAATGAAGCAGGCAAAAAGGAATACAAACGTCTCAAAAATGAGATCGACAGGAAGTGCGAAATGGCTAAGCAGGGATGGCTAGAGGACAAATGTAAGGATGTAGTGGTTTATCTCACCAGGGGCGGGATGGATACTGCCTACAGGAAAATTAAAGAGACCTTTGGAAAAAAGAGTACCAATTGTATGAATATCAAGAGCTCAGATGGAAACCCAGTTCTAAGCAAAGAAGGGAAAGTAGAAAGATGGAAGGAGTATATAAAGGGTCTATACAAGGGCAATGTACTTGAGGACAATATTATGGAAATGGAAGAGGATGTAGATGAAGTTGAAATGGGAAATATGATACTGCGTGAAGAGTTATACAGAGCACTGAAAGACCTGAATCGAAACAATGCCCCGGGAGTAGACAACATTCCATTAGAAATACTGATAGCCTTGGGAGAGCCAGCCCTGACAAAACTTTACCTTCTGGTAAGCAAGATGTATGAGACAAGCTAAATACCCTCAGACTTCAAAAATAATATAATAATTCCAATCCCAAAGAAAGCAGGTGTTGACAGAAGTGAAAATTACCGAACTATCAGTTTCATAAATCACGGATGCAAAATACTAACGTGAATTCTTTACAGACGAATGGAAAAACTGGTAGAAGCCGACTTCGGGGACGATCAGTTTGGATTCCGTAGAAATATTGGAACACCTGAGGCTATACTGACCCTACGACTTATCTTAGAAAATAGATTAAGGAAAGGCAAACGTAAGTTTCTAGCATTTGTAGACTTAGAGAAAGCTTTTGACAATGTTGATTGAAATACTCTCTTTCAAATTCTGAAGGTGGGAGAGGTAGAATACAGGGAGCGAAAGGCTATTTACAATTTGTACAGAAAACAGATAGCAAGTTATAAGAGTCGAGAGGCATGAAAGGGAAGTAGTGTTTGCGAAGGGAGTGAGACAGGGTTGTAGCCTCTCCCCGATGTTATTCAATCTGTATATTGAGCAAGCAGTGAACAAAACAAAAGAAAAATTCGGAGTAGGTATTAAAATCCATGGAGAAGAAATAAAAACTTTGAGGTTCGCCGATGACATCGTAATTCAGCCAGAGACAGCAAAGGACTTGGAAGAGCAGTTGAACCGAATGGACAGTGTCTTGAAAGGAGGATATATGATGAACATCAACAAAAGCAAACGAGGATAACGGAATGTAGTCGAATTAAACTGGGTGATGCTGAGGGAATTATATTAGGAAATGAGACAGTTAAAGTAGTAAAGGAGTTTTGCTATTTGGGGAGCAAAATAACTGATGATGGTCGAAGTAGAGAGGATATAAAATGTAGACCGGCAATGGCAAGGAAAGCGTAGCCATGTATGGAAGTGGAGCATGGACAATAACTAGTTTGGACATGAAGAGAATACAAGCTTTCGAAATGTGGTGCTACAGAAGAATGCTGAAGATTAGATGGGTAGATCATATAACTAATGAGGAGGTATTGAATAGGATTGGGGAGAAGAGAAATTTGTGGCACAATTTGACTAGAAGAAGGGATCGGTTGGTAGGACATGTTCTGAGGCATCAAGGGATCACCAATTCGGTATTGGAGGGCAGCGTGGAGGGTGAAAATGGCAGAGGGAGACCAAGAGATGAATACACTAAACAGATTCAGAAGGACGTAGGTTGCTGTAGGTACTGGGAGATGAAGAAGCTTGCACAGGATAGAGTGGCATGGAGAGCTGCATCAAACCAACCTCAGGACTGAAGACCACAACAACAACATCTTGTATCCTCCTTTCAAGACACTGTCCATTCCGTTCAGCTGCTCTTCCAGGTCCTTTCCTTTCTCTGACAGATATACTAATATACAATGTTATCCGCGAACCTCAAAGTTTTTATTTCTTCTACATGGATTATAATTCCTACTCCGAATTTTTCTTTTGTCTCCTTTACTGCTTGCTCATTATACAGATTGAATAACATTGGGGATAGGCTACAACCCTGTCTCACTCCCTTCGCAAACACTACGTCCCTTTCATGCCTCTCGACTCTTATAACTTGCTATCTGGTTTCTGTACAAATTGTAAATAGCCTTTCGCTCCCTGTATTCTACCTCTGCCACCTTCAGAATTTGAAAGAGAGTATTTCAATCAACATTGTCAAAAGCTTTCTCTAAGTCTACAAATGCTAGAAACTTACGTTTGCCTTTCCTTAATCTATTTTCTAAGATAAGTCGTAGGGTCAGTATTGCCTCAGGTGTTCCAATATTTCTACGGAATCCAAACTGATCGTCCCCGAAGTCGGCTTCTACCAGTTTTTCCATTCGTCTGTAAAGAATTCATGTTAGTATTTTGCAGCCGTGGCTTATTAAACTGATAGATTGATAATTTTCACATCTGACAACACCTGCTTTTTTTGGGATTGGAATTATTATATTATTTTTGAAGTCAGAGGGTATTTCGGCCGTCTCATACATCTTGCTCACCAGATGGTAGAGGCTACCAGTATTTCTAATGGAATGTTGTCTACTCCCAGGGCCTTGTTTCGACTTAGGTCTTTCAGTGTTCTGTCAAATTCTTCACGCAGTATCATATCTCCCATTTCATCTTTATCTACATCCTCCTTCATTTGCATAATATTGTCCTCCAGAACATCGCCCTTGTATATACCCTCTATATACTCCTTCCACCTTTCTGCTTTCACTTCTTTGCTTGGAACTGGGTTTCCATCTGAGCTCTTGAAATTCATGCAAGTGGTTCTCTCATCTCCAAAGGTCTCTTTAATTTCCCTGTAGGCAGTATCTGTCTTACCCCTAATGATATACGTCTCTACATCCTTACATTTGTCCTCAAGCCATTCCTGCTTAGCCATTTTGCACTTCCTGTCGATCTCATTTTTGAGGCTTTTGTATATCTTTTTGCCCACTTCATTTACTTCATTTTTATATTTTCTCCTTTCATCAATTTAATTCAATATCTCTTCTGTTACCCAAGGATTTCTATTAACCCTCGTCTTTTTACCTACTTGATCTTCTGCTACCTTCACTATTTCGTCTCTCAAAGCTACCCATTCTTCTTCTACTGTGTTTCTTTCCCCATTCTTGTCAAACGTTCCCTAATGCTCTTGCTGAAACTCTCTAAAACCTCTGTTTCTGTCAGTTTATCCAGGTCCCATCTCCTTAAATTCCCACCTTTTTGCAGTTTCTTCAGTTTTAATCTGCAGTTCGTAACCAATAGATTGTGGTCAGAGTCCACATCTGGCCCTGGAAATATCTTACACTTTAAAACCTGGCTTCTAAATCTCTTTCTTACCATTACATAATCTATCTGAAACCTTCCAGTATCTCCAGGTTTCTTCCATGTATACAAGCTTCTTTCATGGCTGTTGAACGAAGTGTTAGCTATGATTAAGTTATGCTCTGTGCAAAATTCTACCAGGCGGTTTCCTCTTTCATTCCCCCGTTCCAGATTCACCTACTACCTTTCCTTCTCTTACTTTTCCTACTATCGAATTCCAGTCACCCATGACTATTAAATTTTCGTTTCCCTACACTATCTGAATAATATCTTTTACCTCATCATACATTTTATCAATCTCATCGTCATCTGCGGAGTTAGTTGGTATATAAACTTGTATTACTGTGGTAGGCGTGGGCTTCGTGTCTATCTTTGCCATAAAATGTGTTCATGATGCTGTTTGTAGTAGCTTATCCTCACTCCTATTGTTTTATTCATTATTAAACCTATTCCTGCATTACTCCTATTTGATTTTGTATTTATAACCCTATATTCACCTGACCAGAAGTCTTGTTCCTCCAACCACCTAACTTCACTAGTTCCCACTACATCTAACTTTAACATATCCATTTCCCTTTTGAAAACTTTTAACCTACCTGCCCCATTAAGGGATCTGACACTACACGCTCCGACCCTTAGAACGTTTTCTTTCTCCTGATAACAATGTCCTCCTGAGTGGTCCCCGCCCGGAGAACCGAATGAGGGATTTTTACCTTCGGAATATTTTACCCAAGAGGACGCCATCATCATTTAATCATACAGTAAAGCTGCATGCCCTCGGGAAAAATTACGACTGTAGTTTCCCCTTGCTTTCAGCCGTTCGTAGTTCCAGCACAGCAAGGCCGTTTTGGATGGTGTTACAAGGCCAGATAAGTCATTCATCCAGACTGTTGCCCATGAAACTTCTGAAAAGGCTGCTGCCCCTCTTCAGGAACCACACGTTTGTCTGGCTTCTCAACAGATACCCCCCGTTGTGGTTGCACCTATGGTACGGCTATCTGTATCGCTGAGGCACGCAAGCCTCCCCACCAACGGGAAGGTCCATGGTTCATAGGGGTGGTATGTGAAGTAAATGTTCTCTACGCTCTAGTTTATGTGAGTGTCGCTCATTTCAGATATTTGCATGATGTGTTGCATTCTCCGAACCTTTCTTAATTTCTTCACGCCAAACTATTCTCATATATAGATATATGGCCACAAAAGTTTTCCAGTTACATATTACTTCCATAGAGCACTTGGAATGTTTTCCATAAGTGTGAACCATACTGACACAGGTCTGGTATAGTGCTTCATTTTTCACTTTTTCAAAAAGTGCCATATATACTGTCAAGTGACATTAATGTGACCGTCGTCTTTGTTTGACGTCAACGTGGAATAATCACTCACAGATGGCAGGTGGCGGCACTAGCAAAGGGAAGTATATAAAGCGTGTCGAGCGGACGCGGACAACAGTGCAGAGCTGTTAACCTAATGTGGAAACAGAGTGATTTATTTGACATCCAAGAGGTCATTAGGTCTGACTTTTGGGCCGAGGGTGGAAGCATTTCTGAAACGGCTAAGTTTGTAAACTGTTCACATGCTGCCGCGCGTAAAGTATACCATGCATGACAAAATGGCGCTACCAAACCAGGTGCCGATGCAATTGTTGGGCACCACGGTCCATAGATGACAGGGGTGAACGATGGCTGCGAAGATGTGTATGGGCGAAAGGATGTGCAACTTTTGAGAAACTGACGGCCCAGATTAACCTAGGGGCTACCAATAGTGTATCCTCACCAACCGTTCAGCGAACAATGCTGCATGTGGGTCTCTGTAGTAAGCGCCTGGTTCATGCACCCATGCAGGCTGGAATTTTCACGCCAGTACCGCGGCCGGATGTCCACTGGGTGTTGACAAGCGGCCTTGTAGGGTGAATCACTTTTTATGCTCCACTGAACAGATGGGCGTTGGCAAGAACGAGGTGAACGGTCTGAAAGTAAAAGCAGGCCAGAGGAGGGAGGGTTATGGTCTGGCATAACGCAACGTGTAACACAGCTCACAGTGTACGTGCGAGGTTCGAAGAGCACCAGGATGGGTTTACCGTGCTCCCATAATCACCAAACTCCCCGAATTTAAAACCAATCGAGAATCTATGGTATCATCTCGATCAGGTGGTTTGCGCCATGGATCCTCAACCGAGGAACCTAGCGCAGCTGGCCACAGAACAGGAGTCGGCATGGATCAAAATACCTGACAATATCTTCCCGAATCTCATTGACTCTTTTCCTGCACATCTCGCAGCAATCCACGCTGCGAAAGGTGGTTATTCAGACTTTTGACAGGTGGCCACAATAATGAGACTGGACACTGTAGCTACACTGTCAGAAAGCGGCGCTCGGTTTTGTAGTAAATATAAAAATGTATGTATGTTCCACATCTCCTCCTAAATCTCTAGACCAATTTCAACCAAACTTCTTGGTACACATGTCACTTATTGTCTGGAAAATTTCGTTGTGGGAATAGAACAAACCTACCTATCAAAAGGGGATTGGGGGGGGGGGGGGGGGTTATACAGCAGTGTAGCCCACGACGCGTGCAAATTCATACTTTTTATTCGTCTAACATTAGGGAATGAAAGCACATAGTGACTTGCAAAAAACTTAATGTTAAACCTTTACGAAAGTTTTTCTCGCTGAGAACCGCCACAAAATGGTGAAAGGAAAAATGTTTATCGCTTACTACATCTTCGTTGTTCATGTTGTAAAACCGCCACATGAAGCATGACTTTTAATTTATCACTTCCTTAATACTGACTGTATGCGCAGCAAATTTTGAAAACAATATTCACATATACCACAGAATCCACCAGCAAAATTATATCGTTGTATGACTCATACTTCAGGACCTATGACGTCATAAATACTGAGATGCATGAAAAACTGCCACATCATGCGCGACGTTTTAATTTATTACGACTGTACTACTTACTCTATTTGCAACGCATTTCGTTAATGGTATTCACGTATGACGCCAAATGTATCTACAAAAGTATACCATTGTATGACACATAATTCAGGAGATACGACGTCAACTACTGAGATGCGTGAAAACGGCCATATCATGCATCACGTATAATTTATTACTTCTTTACTATTCACTCTTCTCACAACATATTTCGGCGATAGTAGCCACATGACCCACTGGATGTACTTCAAAATTATATTACTGTATGACAATTATTTCAGGAGATACAAACGAAATTCGCTAGAGATACGGTTGAAATACATATACAAATATGTGTGAAATACGTTAAATAAATGTAAAATATATTTGACATGTGAAGTATGCAGACAAAATTATATTATTGTATGACACATACATCAGAAGATACGACCGAAATTCGCTAGAAATGCGGTTGAAATATGTGTACAAATACGTGCGAAATGTTAAATATATTTAAATATTTTGAAATGTCCGTATGCGGACAAAGCCACGGGAAAAACTTATTTTACGGCCCTGGAAAGATTTCAACTAAATTTGGTACATATATTAGTCACCATCTGGAAAGAAATACTGTGGCAGGAAGAACCACTAACCTCCTACTGTGTCAGGGATGATAATGTGGAGAGAGAAGTCGGGTAGAAGGAGATAGACATACAGAGAGGGGGAAGGAGAATATGGACGCAGGTAGGTGGGAGGACGATGGACCGAGAGAGGGAAGGGGTGAAATGTACAGAGAGAGTGAAAAGGAGAAGGAGATGGACAGAGTATAAGGAAAGAGTAGGTGATGAATCAAGAAAAGGAAGTGGAAGATATGGGGAGAACGAAGGGGGGAAGGAAATTGAGAGAGAGGGGTTGAGACAGGTATAGACAGTGAAAGGGAAGAGAAGGCAGTGGACAGAGAAGAAGATGGACAAGGAGAGAGGATGAGGAGATGTACAGAGAGAGGGGGAAGAAGGAGTTGGACAAAGGGGGGAGTGAAAATGTGATTAGAGGGGCAGAGGAGGAGATGGGCAGAGGGAGAAGGAGCAGATGGACAGAGAGGGAGAAGCGAATGGACAGAGAGAGGGCAGAGGTGATGTGATTACAGGCGGAGTGAAGGAGATGGACAGAGGTAATGGGAACAGATGGACATAGGAGGAGATGGTTGGAGAGGGGTCGGGGTAGATGGGCAGAGCTAAGGGTAGGAGGATATGGACATGGACAGAAAGAGGGAGTGGAGGAGGTGGACCGAGAAGAGGTGAAGGAGGAGATGGACAAGAAGAGGAGAAGGAGGAGATGGAATGATAGAAGATTTGAGTAAATACATACTGGACAATGCCAGATACTCAGCTAGTGCTGCTATAAAAGGCAGTTGTACTGACCTCTTTTGAATACCGCTGTAGTCCTCCATTTGGGCGGTGAGCTGGTCGTACTTTTTGCCTATGGAAGGCACGTAGTTAAAGGAAGAGTGCAGCAGGTCGTTGCCGATCGCCTCGTGCCGCACGTACTCGATGTAGTTGTTGCCGACCAGCGGCCCACGGCCGTAGTAGTTAATACCGTACACCATGGCGATGCCCATGTTCTCTATGCTGCGCAGCAGGTTCTTGAATGCTATCAGATACCTACAAGAACAATCAAGCACCAAAATATGTCACTCGGTACAAGTGAAGGGTCAATAATGAAATATTGGAGCGCAATGCACTTCGTCTCACTTTCCGCATCCGCCTACCCTCCCACATTTAAATATTGGTACTGTATCAAACTATAAATTTCTTCCTTCTATTCACATATGTCCAATAGTTACTGACGTTCTGACACCCGCCACCCAGCGGTTTCACCCATGACTTCCAGTTTCAGTGCTCAACCACGTTTATATCAGCAGATTTCCTCAGCCTTACACATACACTCTCCATACCCTTTTCCAACAATACGTAAATCACCTGCACCAACGTGACCGTGAAAGTCGCCCACTAATGTAACAGAATCATCTTTTTCCCGCCCAGGGCTCCTCTTTTCCGACTCGTGACCTTTCGCTTCCAGGAGCTTAGGTCCGTGTCCTCTCATGATAATACCACCTGCTTCCTTTCCAAAAGACTCTCTCACATAATATTCGCAACACATGTCACGTCATATTCATCCAACACCTAGTGCACATTTCATACTCAAAATTAGCAGATTCCGTACCTCATCTAACCCTACTTCCTTATAGTGGTAGAACCACCATTACCACAAATAATGAGCGAATTAATTCAATAGATATGTACTTTACTTATTATTTATTTAACATCTAGTTGGTTTATATATTTAAAACTATTTGACCGAAAACCGGAAGCACATATCACTTCTGGCATTTCAGCCTCCACCAGTCTGGCGAAATAACAACGACAACAGTAACAACAAACATATGTTAAGTCCCATAGTGCTCAGAGCCATTTGAACCATTTGAACAACAAACATATTAGCTGTGACTATATGTATATTCGTGAACAAGGAACGAACATTATGAAATACAAGAGTACTGCTGCTGTCTTATTGTTTAGCATTCATATTACTTTATGAGGTCAAATATATTTGTTATATTTCAGTCTAAAAATAAGTCACACTTAGGTTAGTCGACTTGTTAGATGTTACAGTAATTTGAGGCAACAAATATTTTTAAAGGAGTCATTGTGTCTCCTTTTCTGGCGACGACTGGAAATCCAATTGATCTACATCAGCGCGAGGTTCCGTCTTTGAACCATAACTATCCCAAACTTTGTCGTCATGAAATAATTTGCACTTCTCGAGGTGTGGAGAGAACTATTACGTTCTTATGAAACTAGCCGAAATTGAAATTCCAAAATGAACAACAACGTAACACCCTGATAGTGAGAGGTCACTAAGACGTCATAATTTAACGCTATTGAAACTGGTATTACATAATATTCGAACTTATTTGCTAATTTCTCAATTTTAACCATTGTTCTGTCCGTAAGTGTCGTTTGATTTAGTTTAAATTTTGTTGCTTAAGAATTATAAGTGTTCGCCATATCTCACTAGGTTTTACATCAGTATCTCTTTATGGTGTCTTATGCTCTACTATGGTGTCTTATGCTCTACGACTTTAAAGACAAACGATGGATGTATCTGCTTGATAGGCTTCTGTAATTGTGACGTGCTAATTCGGATTTAACGGAAATTTTGTAACGCTATAGACATGTAGTTAGCTCGTTTACTTATTTGCGGATTTAATTCTTTGATTTTTACAAAGGAATTCTCTGTGATGTTGTATATCTTAATTGTTTTGTAAAGACGGAACACTTGTGTACCGAAACGTTGCATATCATTATAAGAAAATCATATATTTTAGTCTCATGGAGTAAAAATGTCTATGGAGTGAGAACGGTGTCTGCACATGTTGTCAGTGTCAAACGGAAATAGTCACTTGACACTTGTATGAGAATGTTGCTTACATTTTGCACTAAGACGGAAACTTTGCTATTACACGTATCTCCACCGGTTTCACTTTACTTTTTTTGGTAACGAAATGTGATGAAACGATGTTGCTGCATATACAAATCGAAATTCATAAAACTAATTTTCTGCATGTTTCTTCTCTGGTGTACAAGGAAGCTATTTTGCAGTGCCACCACAGCAACCGTTATTAAATCAGAGATTCGGTGAATGCAGAACAAAACCCAGAAAAACCGCATTCGTAACTCCTCCTTTTCCGGTAACAGAGGAACAAAATAGTGGCATATGAGCTGCAACATTATCACAAAAAAGACTTATCTTTTCAGAACTTTAACCACAGTTCATTTCAGATATCGAATGCAAATTGTTAAGACGCCTATGAAACGTGCGTACAAAATCCGTAGTACTTTTGAAAGGGGTGTATTTGGGCTAGGAATGTAATGACATTCAAAATTTGCACGGCGTTTACAGACAAACCTTAAAGTGCACTACTAGTGTATCAAGCAGTGTTCAACCTCAGTGAGTCTATAGCTGTGTTTCTCTCAAGATAAGGTTAGCCCCCCTCCTCCTTTCTCCAACCGGGCAAGAGGCGAGGTAACCAAACTACGGGGCCAGTACAAAAAGATGGGTGTTTTCATCACATGCCAAGGTCATTGTCCCCCACAGCCTATAGGGATTGAGATTCCACTCAATTCTTTTTATTATTCCAGTTGTGTACGTTTTGTCATTCATTTGAGGTCTGTACTCTGTATTGAGTAGTATATAAGAAAATTTTGGGTTACTAAGAATAAATTTCCACAACACTTTTTTGCTAAAGTTACTTTGTAATATAATTATTTTTTACTTTAATAGAAAACTTAAATAAAATAAAGTTACATTAGAGAGATATTACTACATTTCCCATTGGTTATTTACATACTTCTATACAGTATATACACTGAATAGCCAAAGAAACTGGTATACCTGCATAATATAATGTAGGACCCCGGTGAACATGTAGAAGTGCCGCAGCACAACATGGCTTGGACTCGACTAATGTCTGCTGGAGGGAATTGACACCATAAATCCTGCAGGAGTATACATAAATTCGTAAGAGTATGAGGAGCTGCAGATCTTTTCTGAACAGCATGTCGCAAGACAATCCAGGTATGTTAGCAGCGTTCATTTCTGGGGAGTTTGGTGGCCAGCGGAAGTGTTTAAACTCAGAAGAGTGTCCCTGGAGCCACTCTGTAGCAATTCTGGACGTACGGGATGTCGCATTATCCTACTGGATTTGCCGAAGTGCGTCAGAATGCACAGTGGACATGAAAGGATGCAGGTGATCGGACAGGATGCTTAAGTACGTGTCACCTACCAGAGTCGTGTCTAGACGTCTCAGGGGTCCCACATCACTCCAACTGTACACGCCCCACACCATTACAGAGCCTCCACCAGCTTGAACAGTCCCCTGCTGACATGTAGGGTCCATGGATTCATGAGACTGTCTCCATAACCATACACTCGATTCAATTTGAAACGAGACTTGTCCGACCAGGCAACATGTTCCCAGTCATAACAGTCCATTGTCGCTGTTGGTGGGCCCAGGCGAGGCGTAAAGCCTTGTGTTGTGCAGCAATCAAAGGTACACGAATGGGCCTTCGGCTCCGAAAACCCATATCGATGATGTTGAATGGTACACACACTGACACTTCTTGATGGCCAGGCATTGAAATCTGCAGTAATTTACGGAAGAATGGCACTTCTGTCACGTTGAACGATGATTCTCTTCAGTCGTCGTTGGTCCTGTTCTTGCAGGATATTTTTCTGGCTGCAGAGATGCCGGAGATTTGATGTTTTACTGGATTCCTGATATCCACAGTGCACTCGTGAAGTAGTCGTACGGGAAAATCCCCACTTTAGCGTTATCTTGGAGATGCTGTGTCCCATCGCTCTTGCGACGACTATAATACCATGTTCAAACTCACTTAAAGCTTGATAACCTGCCGTTGTAGCCGCAGTAACCTATCTAACAACTGCGCCAGACACTTGTTGTCTTATACAGGCGTTGCCGACCGCAGCGCCCTATTCTGCCTGTTTCCATATACCAGCATTTGAATATGCATGCCTATACCAGTTTCTTTGGCGCTTCAGTGTATAATATATGGGAAATTGAGAGACGAAGTTGTATGACCAGCAGCAGGTGAAGAAAAAACCATAATCACACATACATGTACATAGTATGCAGTATACACACGTATAAGTACACGTATACACACCTATGACAAACAGTTCATGCTACTACGCTTTACAATATACATTATAAATACATCCATTCTCTCCATCTCTCAAACACAAGTGCATAGTCTGAATATGGATGGTACTGATCCTGCTTCTACACATGAACCGTTTGTCATCATGATGTGGTAGCCCACCTTTCAGCTACACTGCTGTATAGACGAAGTGTGGAGTGTCACTACCACCGCCAAGCAGGTACCTCTTGTAATCCTCGATTGTTAGAGCCTTTGAGGTCACATGATGGACACCATTAGCACATCTTTTGGTGGCGCCTGTGTCTGCATGGGATGTGTATATTTGCTATCAGATCCCCACAAACTCCACAATCTGTGTACGATTCACCTTGTCTTTCAGCAGGCCGATAGCTCTCTTGTTTTGGATGTAAAGCTCTAAGGATTATCAGCCTTTTATGTCGAGTACTTCAGGATGGTAACATTTTACTTTATGGATCGCTGCCTTTTGCTCTGTAGATGAAACTATCTATATCTATTTGAATCAGAGAAGTTTGTCTTCGCAAACTCTTAGTGGAAGTCGTAGATGTGGAGTCTGCAAAGAACCAGTACACACATACCGACATAGACTGGTTTTGTGAACTCCACTGAAAACTTATCCATCTCTAGAGCGACTAATTCTTCATGGATGATAATGGCCCACTTAAAATTTGGCCAGACGATGTAATCTCTAGCTCCATAATGGCCACCCCAACAGTAAATGAAATGAATTTCGCTACACTTTCTGAAATCTTCCACAGTTTTCCTAAAAAAACTAGCGCGACTGTTTGAAGGAGAGGGTGCAAGTGAATTGAATAGGTTCCATTCCCAAACAGAGACACTGCTGGAGGTTTCTGTAGCGTATGATGTATCTCTTTTCTCTGATTGATCCCCAGCCTCATAATCAGCTTGGGGACAGAACCACTGCGCAGGACTACATGTTCCACACACAGCAGCAAGTCTCTGTGAGCATCATTGTATCCACTTTTCTATCCAAGGGCAGACAACCATATGGCAGTCAACTGCCTGCTTAAATAAACATCATTATCCTGTGATTGGTCATGGGAACGTTGTTGTGGTAAATCTCATCCACACTCTTTGAAAGATTTATGAGCTCAGAGAGCAACCATCGTCGATGATTATCCCCAGTGTATGATTCTATCTGGTTAATCCTGGAATCATACTAGCATATAACTTGATATGCAGCTGCATATGGTATGTGACGTTCTATGAAGGTAGTGTGAGAGGTAGTGGGGTCGCCTTCACAATTTGACACAGGAACTAGTAGGCGTGAAATTTGCATAAATGTCAAAGGAGTAGTACTTCTGGTGGTGAGCATTCTCAAATTTCAAGAAGTTGTTTGCCTCAGTAGGCATGTTCACATGTACTGGTTTCTGGCTGCTGCAGTCAATTAGATGTCATTCCAAATACTCAGTTGTAGTAAACGAGTTTAGACGTCGAGGGCAGAAATGTCTAACTCCATTTTTTTACATACTTTTAATACAGGTGTAGGGTTGTATCTCACTATCAGAGAATAGCAACAAATCTACATATTTGGGGCAGTGACCAGCTGCTTTTGAAAAATAGATTATTGCTTTTTTTATCTATATCCGGGCCATAAACGTGAAATGAATAGTTCGGAGTCAGTGTTAGTAGGTACTGGAATTTAATGGGAATTGAGATTCCAGTGAAGTTATAATGTTTGTGGACATTTGATATTCAGTATGTAGTTGTATGCTCTGCATATTTCAGGTAATTTCTGTCGCAAGCCGGAAGTGACCGTATGATCAAAACTGATCGTCATGACATTCGACATTAATAACTGTGTCTTTAGCGGAAATATCTTTTGGAAAATTGATGAAACTGGAGCCCCCAATTACTGGATTGTATGCATGTGAGGGTGCATCGAGGTAGAATGCGTGACTGAGTGCCTTACCAGACCATCTTTCCTGCATGTCAGAAAAAGGGTCGGTACGACACTCCCGGTAAATGCTCTGAACCAGTCTGCAACTAACTTGCCCAAGGATGTCACATCGTTACCTACCCAAATGTAGACAACAGACCTTTCGTCAACATTGTCTCTACCTTCCTTTCGGGGTGCATGAATTCACAGCATAGAAATGTGCTGCACTTAATGGCAGGATACCATGGCTCACAGATGCTTCTGGAAAGCATACTGACCAATATAGGTAGGTATGTGTTAAGGAGAGTATTATGGTCTCATTAGCCTTCATTAGAATTGTCTGTGTGAGAACATGAGATCGGATCGCTAAAAGCACCAGCAACCACAGAACAGTCCAATAGCGACCATGAACAGGGCAGACTGGTGGGCTGCTGCTAGATCTAGGGCGATGACGTCAAGATGGCTCATGAGGTAGGAAGCATGGTACAGACTGCAGTCCATACCAGGATGACGGTGATAATATTGGTGGCATTTCGAATAACGGCTTCCAGTATTTGATCCAGCTTGGCATCTCAATGTGAGCACGTGTGACATCATTTCGATTAACGGATTCTAATATTTTATCCCATTTGGCATAAACATCAGACTCATTGTTAGTGGGCATGGCATGGACCAATTCTACTGGCAGAGTTCTGTGTATCTCTTTCAACCACATGGTGGCGATCTCATTGTAGAATTCTGCAATAAAGATAAGGGTTTCCTTAGATAACCATTGCATTATTATTCTTCAACTGCATACAGAGAGAGAGAGAGAGAGAGAGAGAGAGAGAGAGAGAGAGAGAGAGAGAGAGAGAGAAGTGAGAAGTGTATATCTGCATTCCCAAAACTCATTTCTTAATGGTTCTGGAGATGAACTGAGTAGCTTTATTAGCTCTTCGAATTCAGTATCGTTTCATGAGAATGAGAGTGAGGACATGCCAGCCTGACGCATCACACTCCGTTGCAGCAATAAATTTCATCTTTCAGATATTATATTGGTGCAAACTGTAAACCAAGTGATGTTTCCCAGCAAAACATCGCCTATACATGTACCACAAGGCCACAAGTTGGAACCTGAAGAGATATGAACCTGCAAGTGGCAACTACCATCTTATCTCCCCTCCCACAGTACTGTGTAGGAAGTGGCAGCAGTGACGAAATTAAACAATAAGAATGCGTGGCGTCTTTGCCAGTGTGTCATTATGTCATCTTATTCCTCCTGCGACCATCCAGTGACACAGCAAGACATATTGCCACCGTGCTCAGTGGATTGATACCACTACCTAATCGCTGTTGGCAGATTCAAAGAACCATTGTATGTTATACAACTGTCTGGTAAAAACAGCTGTCATCACATCATTATAATTGTTACTGCTTGTTACTACATCCAGGTGCCCATGGCCTGCAACGCTGTTGTAAGAGACAGAGCGACATGTGGGAGATGGCAGGCCAACCACACCTGCAGGGACACGTGCAGCGCACAGCAGTCGACCACAGCACATACTGCAGACGCCTGTTGGTGCACTCACTGCTCTGCAGTGAGCAGCAGCCAACATAGCCGAGCTTCTCCCTGGCGTGCTCCAGGGAGAGTGCACCTCCGTTAGTATACAAATAGGCAGTCATGAGGAAGATAGGCTTCCTGGCTGAGGTATGTGCCTTGGTTCACATATTAATTGACTGAGACTTTTCTACATACAAGACTAGTTGAATAGGTCCATGGGAACAGGGAACCTCTGCAATTATATATCCCATCCTTGACAAACGGCATAGGCTGTGTGTGATGAATACAGGGCTATTACAAATGATTGAAGCGATTTCATAAATTCACTGTAGCTCCATTCATTGACATATGGTCACGACACACTACAGATACGTAGAAAAACTCATAAAGTTTTTTTCGGCTGAAGCCGCACTTCAGGTTTCTGCAGCCAGAGCGCTCGAGAGCGCAGTGAGACAAAATGGCGACAGGAGCCGAGAAAGTGTATGTCGTGCTTGAAATGCACTCACATCAGTCAGTCATAACAGTGCAACGACACTTCAGGACGAAGTTCAACAAAGATCCACCAAGTGCTAACTCCATTCGGCAATGGTATGCGCAGTTTAAAGCTTCTGGATGCCTCTGTAAGGGGAAATCAACGGGTCGGCCTGCTGTGAGCGAAGAAACGGTTAAACGCGTGCGGGCAAGTTTCACGCGTATCCCGCGGAAGTCGACGAATAAAGCAAGCAGGGAGCTAAACGTACCACAGCCGTCGGTTTGGAAAATCTTACGGAAAGGGCTAAAGCAGAAGCCTTACCGTTTACAATTGCTACAAGCCCTGACACCCGTTGACAAAGTCAAACGCTTTGAATTTTCGGCGCGGTTGCAACAGCTCATGGAAGACGATGCGTTCATTGCGAATCTTGTTTTCAATGATGAAGCAACATTTTTTCTTAATGGTGAAGTGAACAGACACAATGTGCGAATCTGGGCGGTAGAGAATCCTCACGCATTCGTGCAGCAAATTCGCAATTCACCAAAAGTTAACGTGTTTTGTGCAATCTCACGGTTTAAAGTTTACGGCCCCTTTTTCTTCTGCGAAAAAAACGTTACAGGACACGTGTATCTGGACAAGCTGGAAAATTGGCTCATGCCACAACTGAAGACCGACAGCGCCGACTTCATCTTTCAACAGGATGGTGCTCCACCGCACTTCCATCATGATGTTCGGCATTTCTTAAACAGGAGATTGGAAACCCGATGGATCGGTCGTGGTGGAGATCATGATCAGCAATTCATGTCATGGCCTCCACGCTTTCCCGACTTAACCCCATGCGATTTCTTTCTGTGGGGTTATGTGAAAGATTCAGTGTTTAAACCTCCTCTACCAAGAAACGTACCAGAACTGCGAGCTCGCATCAACGATGCTTTCGAACTCATTGATGTGGACATGCTGCGCCGAGAGTGGGGTGAACTTGATTATCGGCTTGATGTCTCCCGAATCACTAAAGGGGCACATATCGAACATTTGTGAATGCCTAAAAAAACTTTTTGAGTTTTGTATGTGTGTGCAAAGGATTGTGAAAATATCTCAAATAATAAAGTTATTGTAGAGCTGTGAAATCGCTTCAATCATTTGTAATACCCCTGTACTTACCTAAAAACACCTGCACTTTATGGGGGAGCTGAATAAACACAGCATTTTTTTAAAAAAGAAAGATGATATCATTTTTTAGTAACCCAACTTAAAGGTATTTGTAGATTGTCTGAAGCACACATAAAACAACTTTTGTCATCTTCACCACACATTTACGTGACATCAAATTGATGGGCAGTTATACACCTTTAGATTTCTAATTTAAGTATTCTTGAAGACTTTATGCAACCACGGCACTTTTTCATGGCATTTAACGTAAACAGTGCTGTCTGTATGATCAAAGTTTCGAAGTAATGTCGCCATATTTTTGTATGCCATTCCAGCATCGTCTCATCACTTCTAGTGGTGCTAGTGAGTCAACGAGGCAGCTGTCCGTGGGGTCTTGGTGCTACTGTACTAAACGGCCTGGGTGACGCGACACTAGTGGAGAACATCGTCAGCACTTGTCCAGTGTTGGTGAACGCAACAATTGCAACATCTTTAGACACAAACTATCCACACGTACTGTAGAGGCCCCGCACATCTGCTGCAATGTACCATCGAAGAATGCCTCTAGTGTGAAGGAGCACCGCCACATTCATACCAATCGTTGCATAATTCCTATGAGAGGCGAGCAATTAATAACACAATCGAGCTACAATGACACATACGCTGAAGCGTGTGACTGGAAATTTCTCATGATTCAAATTCAATACATATGTCTACTGGGCCTCTCTTATACTCTCATGTTGCTATGGGGACTTGATCACAGCAGCTGGAGTTAATTTCTTAAACTGCTTTTGGCTGAGCATGCCTCCAAATTCATCACCTTTATAATACAAAGAGCGAACGTTAGCGAACATATTGTACAGTAGAAATATGTTGCTATTGTCTTAGTCAAACTGCAGAGTATAGTATGGATAGTATACAGAATTCAGGAACGCTCTTGCATTGGTTAGTTTACAGTTATCGAATATGCTGGAATTCTTCTTCACATTCCCTCTCCTCTCTGTTTACAGCTCCAGGATAATGAACTGAGGCGTTTCTAGTTGAACTGAAGTCCTAATAGCTCAACTACGTTTTGATGTTGTAGGTTGAACTGCTTACTCATAAAGTTCCCATGAATGAAAATCTAATGGCAGGTGAACACTTGCATTCATTCCACGCGAAAGTTTCAAATTTTCCTCGACTGATACAGGTAAGTGGAACACTTTTCACACAATTACATGAAACACAGCTTTATTCTCTTGTTTCTCCTATTAAATGTACGCATTATTATCCATATCACTTAGAACGAGAATCAGTTCTGGTTTAGTGTTCATAATGATAAGTTTACTATCGTCAAAGTACTCCTTAAACATTTTGAGGGGGATACGCACACAAAGTGACCACTTATCGATTTGTCTACAAATCATCCTGCATTTTGTAAAGCTTTCAGGTCCGAATTTGATGTGGAAATGTATGTTTTGAGGGACAATGTGATTGCAACGTTTCTTGTGCGGTCGATCTCGATGTTACTAAGTTCTTATATTACATCTTGAAACGGACCAACGTATTATGTAAAAGTGGCGATGTTATGACTGACAGGTTTTCGTCCTTCTTCATAAATATATCTTCCAGGTAGAGAAAACTGCTGCTTGAATGTGTTAATTCATCTTGGTGTTGATTAAGAATCCATATCTCATTGATATTATTAAACGTTGTTGAACCAAAAGGTTTGCGGGAGAAATGGTCCTTGTGAGCGATCTGCTTGTCGCTTTGAACTGAGGATGTTATATTCAATGACATCATTGCGCAATTTCAATCCTGCTGATTCAAGAAACTCATAGTTCTCACATGTCATCACAATGTCCTCCTGCTGTGAAGTGATATACTGATGGCCATGTGCACTGATTTTATACTTTACATCGATTCTACTTCGAATGAAGATGTATTACGATCTGTTCTCCTCGAAAATGAACTAAATTCCCTTCCTTCTCCACAATGTTCAACTAGAGATGGTCTAATGTCTGAACTGTCACTAAGAGGTATATAGGCCTGCTAGGCACCTCAGCAAGTTTGTATCTTGGTCCCACTGTAGGGAAGACTCCGTAGATTGCGTGAATTAATTGGTCATTCAGATGTGAATTCATTGCGCTATTACACTCAACGTGAATTGTTCGAATTGGGAGCATATCCACAGCTTGATCCAACATGTAAATTTTCTTGGCATCGCTTTCTCGGCGAATCTCGATGATAAAATCTTCTCGGGTTGACAGCCGAGTCAATGCTTTGTTCTCCAGCAACGTTTCAGCAAGTCTCTTACATGCCATTACAGGTGAAGTGTCAGGTTCACGATGTCACTCGCACCTTTGTACCCTGTCCTTTAGTGGGACTTAGTGGTGAAGTGTTTGTCCTCGGACATTTACTTCAATGGGTATTGAGTGACTGTTTGTTGTGGCTTTGCTGTTTGGTTGATCTTGTACGACTGTGTGCGTATTTGCTGTGTTTGCTTGTTTTGCATGAGTTATGGCGATGTGAGGATGATGGTATTGGTGATTTGATGGGAGTGAGAGAGGGTGATATGATGGTGGGCGATAAGTTATATGTCTTTAATCAAAGAATATTGACATTGGTCGTTTGTGGCGCTTGTGGGTAGGGTCTTATTGACCCGGTGAGTTGATGAGAGGGTTTGTTGACCTGCTGGTTGTTTCGTAGAACGCTGTAGCTAGGTCAGCGGAACGCTCTTGTGGGGGAATTACGTCCGCAGCTGCGTGCAGGTCGTCGGTGGGGAATCGGAAGGACAGGTGTAAGACGCGTTTGAGGGTCCTATTTTGTAACCTTTGTAGTTTCAGAATGTGATTCTTGGCTGCATAGCCCCATACTGGGGATGCATATTCCATTATGGGGCGTATGAGAGAGCAGTAGACTTGTATTCCTATGTCTGCTGTTACGGCGTTTCCTGTGTTTAAGACTGGATATAGAGCGCTCATACGATCTATATGTGCCCGCCATGTCAGCCTCTTGTCTAGGGTCACCCCTAGATATTTGGCTGTATTGCGCCAGGGGAGTTCTTGGCCGTTTAGTCTTAGGTGTAAGGGTGGCTGCCTCCGTGGCCCACGCGGTCCTAGTCGGCGTGTGATCAACATTGCCTTCGTTTTGTCGCTGTTAATAGTGATGCGCCACTTTTTTTACCAGTCCTCGGTAGCGTTGAGGACTCTTTTAAGTCGTATGGTGACCAGATCCCTATTTGGGTTGCGGGTAAAGATCGCAGTGTCATCTGCATATTGTGCAGTGTGCACCAGGGGCGCGGTGGGAGTGTCTGCCGTGTACAGGTTGTACAGGACAGGCCCCCGCACCGACCCCTGGAGCACTTCTGCACGTAGGCGTGTTTTTGTCAACACGAAATTATCGACCATGACGGAGAATGTTCTGTTCAAGAGATAGCTTTTGAGTAACTTGACTGTCGTCCCGGGGAAGCCTTGTGTGTATAGTTTGTAGAGTAGCCCATTGTGCCATACGGAATCGAAGGCTTTGGCTACGTCAGGTAGCACTATCTCACAGTAGCTTCTGCGGCTGAAGGCCTCGGTAGCTGCTTCAACGACTCTCACGATCTGTTGAGGGGGGGAGTGTTTCTGCCTGAATCCAAACTGGAGGTCAGGCAGAATTTGCTCTCTGGAGATGTGTTGCTCAATAGATGTGACCAGGAGCCGCTCGTAAATTTTACTGAGAGTGGGCAGAAGACTAATCGGTCTGTAGTGCTGTGGGAATAATGGGTCCTTACCGGATTTAGCTATCGCGACCACCTCATCGCGTTGAAGACGTTCGCGATTTGTGTGATTGCCATTGGCGGGAGGTGCTTAACTAACTGGTTTGTGAGCCGGTCATGGCCTGGGGCCTTTTTGTTGGGCAGGGGCCTAATGACTTTTGCCACGTCTGCTGGGGCGAAAAGTGGGGTGTTTTCGTTCTCGTCGTCGTCAGCTGCAAGGAATACTGCGAGATGTTGATGGACTGTGTTTTCGTGGTCCCCGTCCTGCACCTCTGCTGGTAGGAATTGCTGTTCGAACGTATCGGCGAGCGCATTGGCCTTGTCGACAGCGCTGAAGACAAGGCTTCCTCGCTCGCCTTGCAGAGGCGACATACTGGTACGTGTCTTCTAGCCTGCCATAGACTGTTGTCGTCTACTTTGAGGGCTGATAGACGGGCAGACCATTGCTGGTTGCGGTGCTCATTGAGTGCTACTTTCAGCTCTCTCTGTAGACGGTTTAGCAGCATCCTAGATGCCGTGTTTCTTGTTATTTACGATTCTTTTGCGACCCTATTTTTGTGCCTAATTTTCGCAAGCAGGTACTCCGGGAGTTGTATCTGAGGAGGCGGGCCACCCTGCTGTCGGGGTGTGGCCACCTCAACAGCCTGCAGGATCGTGTTTGTGAGGTCTTTGAGCGCCTGCTCTGCTGTATCTGCAGTTGGAGGTGGGGCGCGAGCAATTTCAGAAGCGATGTTTTACTGAAAATGCTTCTTCAGTTCGTGTGCTTGTACGACACTTCGTGTTGTGGAAGAGCTACCCTTTCTGCCACGTCGACCTCGAATATAACTGGATTGTGATCGGAGGACATTCTATTTATTGTCCTCGCAGTAACAAAGCCTGTTATTCTCCTTGTGAGAGCTATTTCAAGGACGTCTGGTCGGCCTCCGTATTTAGGGAAGTGGGTCGGCTATTCTGGGCCCCAGACGTCGAACTGGTGGCCTCGCGCGAGTCGTTGCAGTTGACGACCGGCACTGGTCGTGATTCTAGAATGCCAGTCTGCGTGTTTGGCATTGAGGTCTCCTCCTATTAGGAGCTAGCCTCTGATTTGTGCCAAAGCGGGAATGTCGTCCCCATCTAAAGCTGGGATCGGTTGGCGGTAAGCTGCAACGACTGTGAGGGGGCCTTTCGCTGTGGCTATTTCCACAGCCGCAGTTTCTAACGAACGGGTAACTGGGGGCTATATCTGGTGGTGGGGAATCCCTCTATTTACGCATATGTCCACCCCACCTCCTGCGGCTGGCCTGTCACTTCTGTAGCTGTGTTAGTTGGGGACTGCCGCTTTTACTCCCTGTATTACGTGTGTTTCGGACACCATGCAAAAGTCGATATTAAGCTGCTTTATGAGCTCTCGGAACTTCATAACTTGGTTGAAGATGCTGTCTGCGTTAAAGACGCACATTTTCAGACCTTGAATGTGGGGGCGTCTATCCATGTTTGGCTGTAGTTGTTGCTTGGGAAGTCGCTGAGGGTTTCGACTGCTTGACTGCTGCTTGTAGGGCGGCGAGGAACTGTGCATTTTGCTGCTGAATTTCCCGCATCATCTGCGCGAGAAGGTTCAGAGTTTGGGACATGACTCCCAGCACAGGATCGTTTGTGGAAGGTGAAAGGGCAGTCTCAATCAGATTTTGAGTGACAGGGTGACTGTCATTGGTCTGACAGTCCGCGCCCTCCGCCTTCCGCAGACTGATCTTTGGAACGGGGGTTAAGAGCGTTGTCCGTTGTTAGGGATCTGGTCAGGGGGAGGAGTGTCCTGGAATGTTTCTGGGTGGGGGGGCGGGGGGATGGGTGCTGGCTGCTCGATTCCGTAGTTCTTATGGACTTTACAGCCAAGGTAACTAGCGGTGTGCCCTTCGCCACATAGCGCGCATTTTATTCTGGGGTCGTCTATTTTTATTGGACAGGTCCTGGAGTCATGTCCCTCCGCACACTTCCTGCATCGTACAGGAATGTCGCAGTGGGAGGATACATGTTCCCGTCCCTGACACCTAAAACATCGTACACGCAAGAGTTTCCCGGGAGCATAGTTAAGCAGATTAAAAGCCATCTCACGAATAGAACTTTTTCTGTCAAGGTAGAAAAAGCCACCTCCATCAAAAGGCGTATTCGTGCTGTGGTGCCACAGGGATCGGTCCTGGGGCCCGTTTTGTACAGTCTGTACACTGCGGACACTTCCGCAGCCCCCCCTGGTGCGCACCGCACAGTTGCTGACGACACAGCCTATTACTCTCGTAATGTGAATTAGGACCCGGTCATTCGTAGACTATAATGAGTTTTAGATAACACAGAAACCTGGGCTCGTCGCTGGCGCATCACCATCAATCCTGACAAGACATAGGCTATGCCGATCACCCGGAGACTCGGGAGTCGTGGACCCCGTCAACGCCCCCCCCCCCCCCCCCCCCCCCGCCCTCCTCCTCTCCTTCACCTGCACCTACATGGATCCCGACTCCCCTGGCGCGGATCCGCCAAGTATCTCGGCGTAACTTTGGACTCTAGACCAGGCTGTTCCAGCTCGTGGGCTCCGCTGTGAGCCGCGGAGCGCTCCCTGCTCCAGGGAGCCGCGTCGCTCGCTGTGACCAGTCAAGTGGGCGGGCACGTGGCACGGCTGGCTGAGGCAGGCGGCAAGGCAAGGGTTTTGATGTGCCAGCTGCGTCTTACAAGATCGAAAACCTCACACTCTTAGCTGCTAAGACGTGGTGACGTGCTACACCAGGAAATACGATCTTCAGGAAATAAATAAGAAACAAATGTTTTACAAGAAATTGCATACTAAATTTATTGGGCCTCTGTAGTTTGAAATTTTCTTTTCATTGCAAGATCGGAAATATCAGGCGTCAAAGTGTTCGCAGCGTTAATGCGGAGGATGGCCATCATTGTTGCATCCTGAAGAAGCGATCGTTCCTTACTTTATAATTGTTTTCATTGCTCAGAAAAGCTGCTCACATCAAAACGTAAATCCAAACATGCACATGATCTGAGCGGCATTGTTGTGAAGTTTGGGAAATGTTTTTTCTGTAATGAACACTACCATCGTGACAAATGCAACGTGATGTAGTACCTCTCTTTCAACAAAGTTGAATTTTGCAAATCAATAATCTTCAATTGAAGCGACGATGACAAGTCATCGGTGGAAACTGAAAAAGGAGTGCTGAATACCTTAAGATTGAAGAACGTTAGATGTCCATTACTCATCTGTCTCTCAAATAAACGTAACTTTTCCATGAACACTTTGATCTGGTCGTGCATGTCAACGATTAGCTGCCCTTTGCCCTGAAATGACAGATTTAAATTATTCAGATGCATAGTTATGTCAGCTAGGAACGCCAGGTCTGATATCCATTTTATATCTTTCAGACAACGCATTTCTTGCCCTTTCATTTCGAGAAAATGGGTATTTCCTCACTAATGGCAAAGAAAACATCAAGAACTTTTCCCCAAGTCAGCCAACGAACTGTACTGTGGTAAGATATATCCCCATACTCCGCTTCCACATCTTTCAGGAATCCTTTGACGACGCACAAAATTCACACAGTTCACGACATCTTTCATTACGCCACCTAGCTCTACTGTTTCAGCACACAGTGCCTCTTGGTGCATTACAGAACACGAACTATGTTGCATGTTTTGATACCCTCCGTATTACGAATCCGTTTTTAAACATACGTCTACTGGTATGTCGTTCTTAAGCCTGGCTACCAGTTCTCTGCGTGCAACGCCTTCTACCTGACTGTATTTAATTCTGTATATTGCACCTCTTCGCAGAATTAAATACTTTATGACATACAAAACACTGTGGTCGACCATCCCTCTCAATGAATAGAAAGGTATCCTCCAATAGAGGTACAGAGCTCCCGCGGCTAGTCATAGCTGTCATTGAGCACGGATTATTACGGCTGCATGCGGCCAGGGGGCAGTGAGTTCGCTTTCCCCCTCCACGCGGGCTCCGAGCTGCCGCAGTGAGCGCTCCGGAGCGCTCCGGCTCCCTGGAGCTCGGTTGGAACAGCCTGCTCTAGACTAACGTTGAAACCCCACATAGAAGAGGTCCACAGGAAGGTCTGTGCCAGAATGTCCATCCTATACCCAGTCCTCAACACAATCAGCTCCCTTCTCTGCTCTGTAGGAGCAAATGTCTGACAGGCCCTTATACGACCAGTAATGGAGTATGCGTGCCCTGTCTGGGGATACGGGGTGAAGCAGCATCTGGACAAACTCCAGAGGCTGCAGAATCGCGCCCTCAGAATCTGCACGCCGCTGCCGAAAACCAACTTCTCAAAGAAAGATTCCAAGATCTGGCAAGGGCTTTCTATGAGAGCTCTTCCATACCTGGAGATAACCTCATCCACTCCTTAGGTCGATATGACATGTCCCATGATAAGCGCAAACACCCTATAACAATCTTCGACGAATAAGTTGAAGAAAAAATCCCAAAATCTCAAGTCCTAATACCAATCTTTAATCCTTAAAATACCCAACATCTCGCCAACCTCAGGCAAGTACAAGACACCACCAGAAAACCACCAAAATATACAGACAGCCAAACAATCAAAGATAATCACACACACGCAACACACACTGTGGAATAAAAGCCAACAGGCTATAAACTCCTCCAGACACTTCCACAAGGAGGGGAAAGTAAAAGGTGTGTGTGTGTGTATGAGAGAGAGAGAGAGAGAGAGAGAGAGAGAGAGAGAGAGAGGGAGAGAGAGAGAGAGAGAGAGGCGTGAATCCGACACTTCGCCTGAAGATGGTAAGTAAGAAACTTGCTGAAACGTTGCTGCAGAACAGCGCATTGATTCGGCTTCAACCCTAGAAGATTTTATCATTAGGCAGAAATGCCCACAGAGGTATGAATCGAAGTCTTGGTATCATCGAAAATTGTAGAAAGCGTGGTTGTTGTCGAAGTAATGGCGCAGTTCTCCTGGCGGATGTAAATCTGCATACTAGTCAAAGTAGTACACATCACTCCAATGTTTGTAACACACACAGCGCAGCGCATTCCAGATCCTCGGGCAACATCTAAATTTACGCTGCCATATTCGTTAAATTTACACATTGTCTTTGGTGGTGTAGCGTATTCTGTGTAAACACTCCACAAAATCTTGGGATTTTGAGTTTTTTGACGAATTTAAGTAAATCTGTATTCGTAAGTGGTCTGTCTGGTAATATGGCTGTATAACGTCTTTTATAAACAGACCAAGTCTTTCCTTGTGTGGATTTAAATATAGTACTTTCCTGATGACGATGCCCTTCCTCATACTGTAATGTCTTTAAGCCTCCTGTAGTTTTTCCTCTAAGTTCTGTGCATTTATTGTTGTCTGGGCTATGACAGCCACCAATCCCACCAACGAACAAACTGCTGATAGCCCAGCAAGTGATGAAGTTAGAAATAGGATAATCGACCAGATGTATTACGCTGTGGTAACACCCTAGGAATTTTAAGATGTCTGTTTCTTCTTTCTCCTTTCTGTCTCATGACAATTTTCGCCCCTACCACCACTGATTGGATACATTTTTTTAAACATCCTACAGGTTTTTTTTCTCTTCTTTAACGTATGACGAGCTGCGTCGTGACATATCGGAAATTTGACCCAGCATCTAATTTAAGTTTGACATGCGTTGTTTTATCAACTGTGAATGCCACAGTATGTTGTCCCACGCTTATGTCACTTCTTTGACGAATTTGCTTGGCCTCTTCAGCTCAAATTCGACTGGCAGCATGACGTTTTGTATTTTGAAATATGCACCAAATCACCTACAATAAATTTCTGATTGCATGGATTTCAATGCAATTTTATACCATAATTAGAAGTTCATTATCATGTAGATTGTAGGCCCAATTTTTAATGTTATGGTGTCTGGTTTGGTGAAGCTGCACAATTCTTTGTGGGAGAATACCCAACCATTTGTATGAACCACGAAGATTAAATCGCATCCACATACTATTTTTATTGTTCTGTTCAAACGCTCCACAATAAACACTTATATATATTTTGGAGACTGTGAGTAGTGATTTATCCTGTACTACTCCAGTACTGCCTTGAAATATCAATCGTAAAATTCGATCAGTTTGAAGGTTGTTAAGCCAGCAGTTCACACTGTCTGCAGCAATTGTTTAAACGCATACGCAACATGAAATTCCCTGACGGATTAAAACTGTGTGTTGGACCGAGACTCGTATTCAAGACCCTATCCTTTCGTGGGCAAGTGCTCTAATGACTGAGCTGCCCAAAAATGACTCACGATCCATCCCCACAGTTTAACTTCCTCAAGTATCTCAACTTCTACTTTCCCAGCTTTACAGAAGCTCTCCTGAGCTCGAGTCTCAATTCGACACACACTTTTAGTCTGCCAGGAAATTTCAAATCAGCACACACACCGCTGCAGATCAAAAAGTTCATTCTGTATATGCACCTCTGCCTCAGTCTTTGGCTTCACGGGTAGGGCCCAGGTGAATTTGGAATATATATCTATAACCTTTATCTGCCCATGAATATTGCCTCATATTTCGAAGACTGGGCTGCCATATATTGCCCAAATCACATGTTATGATGCACCTGTGTGAAAATGTTTTATGTACTGGCCTGTAAAGTTCCCCGACCACTGTCTCCATAATTATTACCAGATAACGCCTCTATCTCTAAACTCTGAATGATTGATATTATATCGTTTGTGTGACCTTTATTCGCTGTGGCAGCCGGTGCTGTGAGCGGTTGTATGTACTCCATTACTTCATTGGGATTATCACAGTAAATGCACTCAAGAGAGTGCGTTTTGTCGACATACTGCCACATACTAAAAAGGTTTTTATATGAGATACAATTTATTTAGTTTGGGACTAGCTGTGGTGATGGTTTGTTGGCCACTTGACCATCTTCACAACCAGTGCCCGAACTCTTACGGGAATCGGCAACGCGCCGCGAGTAATGAGTATAATGGGCGGGGGCACTACGAATGTACTGCGGGACAATACGTTGCAGTCGCACTGTCCTCTGTGTCCTCGGTGGCTCAGATGAATAGAGCGTCTGCCATGTAAGCAGAAAATCCCAGGTTCGAGTCCTGGTTGGGGCACACATTTTCATCTGTCACCGTTGACGTATGGCAGCTAATGGTTTTCATTTCGTTGTAGTGGTTTGTTCTCCCATTTAACTCTTTTATCTCAGATTTATGTTAATGGATTCCTTCATGCATGTCGTACAACTCGAGTTTTATAGTTATCCCACTAGTTCCGTTCCGTTAATTGTGCATTGAGACTTCTCTTGACTGCTTCAGTTTTTCACTCCATATATGCCTCAGATCACTGGATTCTGGCATTAAACTGTTTCGCCTTGGATTCATGGCTCGCCTTTTGTTTCCGCTGCGTTAATAATGCCATCCAATCCGTTAGCCTTGTGTTGACTGCTTAAATTTGTCTGTCAACATATACATATATGTTTAGTCAGTGCACTAACCCCTTGGAATGAGTGCACTGCATCCTTTCAAATTTTTCCATAGTCTACAAGCGTACTGACACAGTTGGTACACTGACTTTAAAGCACTGGAGCAATTCCTGCATATGGCAATAAATCAACTGAATATCATGTTAGTTCCTACAAATGCTGGTAAATATGGTTTGAATTCACATTGTCATTTTGGAACCCATTACTGGAAAAAAGCAACCTATATAAAAATTTTAAAACATTTTAAAAACACTCTTGATCGCATGAAATATTTATTAGAATTGTAACCGATTTCAATCAAGTAGGATCATCTTCAGACCAATCTCTGAAATGCAAATAATGTAACAAATTACAGGCACACAGAAACAATGGAAGTTAGAAAGTAAGAACTATACAAGTAAAACAAAATTAGTAAAAAGATATGCATATAACCTCAGGTAGTGAGCGGAGGTGGCAGGTGGAGCATGAACTATATGTGCAAAGGCACAAAAATTGATTGCTGAATAGTGTGAATAGGCTTTGTGTTAAATAGGAGAAACTTTGCCCAACAGTTGCAGAAATACATCAGTAGGAGACAATGAGGCGAAACATAAGGCAAAAATGTGTCAAAAATCTTAAAATTATAAATCTGAGTGTAAAAAGGGAAATAATACGTTAGATTACATTGGCTCTGAGCACTATGGAACTTAGAACTACTTAACCCTAACTAACCTAAGGACATCACAAACATCCATGCCCGAGGCAGGATTCGAACCTGCTACAGCAGCGGTCGCGCGGTTCCAGACTGTAGCGCCTAGGACCGCTCGGCCACTCTGGCCGGCAGATTACATTGGCATCGACTGCAATGAGCAGCAGTTGATCGGCGAAACAATAGTAAAAGTAAACACAGAAACCGGGAACAACCGGTTCTGGGAAGGATAGTTGCCGTTTGTGGACAATACGTGAATCTTATGAACATTATCGCAGCAAAGACAATTAAAAGTGATGCCATTGGTTGTCATGGACTCAGTGTGAAGATGTGATACGTTTGCAGTAAGTAGACGATAAACCAAAGATCCAATGACGAGAAGCTGAAGATGTTGGTCGCTTTGGAGGCAAATTTTTGGTGAATAACAGCTGCGTCGAAATGTGGGTGCTGTCGGTCACCATGGAGATGTATACATTCGATGAGCTGCTGGGAACTGATGAGAGAAAAAGTCGTGTCTGGGATTCATCTGTGGTAATGCAGACATTGTGCCAGTGTTTTACTGGCGACAAGAAACCACTGGGCACAACAGAAATGTGAAGATCAGTGAACGCACCGAAGTATGCAGCGTTAAAACTGGTTGGCCTGCAACTTGAATGTGGAAAAGATTTATCACCGACCAAAATATGCTTCTTGAAAGTAATTGGCCTGGGAATTGAGCATAGAAAAAAATATACAAACAACCAAACTTGATCAACATGGAAAATAAGTAGACTATAATTTCAAAGAGGATAAAAAGAGTACACAAAAGAACAGTAATTTTCTATAACAAGTCATCGAAAAGATCATAAATAATTTTGCTCCGAAGTCCCACTGTTCATTTAGTAAAATAGATGGCTGGTTTTTGTAATGCGCATAAATCTGTGTCCTCGAGGGGGTTTAGCAAGTTCTCTTGAGGGGCACTGTACAGAATCCTAAAATTATTTTTGGTAAAGCCTGCCAAGTCATCAAATCTGTACATCTGCATGGCGATTGACAGCGTCCGCTTTTCAATTCATCAGTGATTTACTGAAACGTCGTCCCCACAGCCACCAACAACATTGGGCTATATCTATTATAAGTTTGATTTATCGCCTGCTTACTTCGGATCTATCACATCGATATTCTTCGTGCCGTCCCATGATAACCAGTGACATTGCTTTCAATTACATTTGCAGCAGTCGTGTTCCCAAAATTTTTTTGTACTTTTACGTACTGCCTACAGAGGGCAACTATCCTTTCCGTAACTGATCGTTATGAGTTCCTGTATTTACGTTTTATCATTGTTTTACTGATTAACTTTCGTTCATAGTAGTTAATGCCAATATCATTTAATGTATTATTCCTGTGTTTATTCTCATATATATAATGTTAATACTTTGACACATTTTTACCTTGCATTTAGCATCTTTGACTCCTACTGATGCAGTGTGGCAGCCAATGGGCGTAGCTTCTCCTATTTAACATATACTGTACTCACGCTACTCAGCAGTCGACAATAATGCCTTTGCACATCTAGTTTGTACTCTGCCTACCACTCACTACATAGTGGTATATAGCCTTCGATTAATTTTGTTTCATTTTATGGATACTAGTTCTTAATTTTCATTATTTTTGTATCCCTCTAAGTTGCAAAATTATTTGTATTTCAGAGGTTGGTCTGAAGATGATCATAATTGATTGGAACTGGTTACCATTTTAATAAGTTTGTTACATGATCAAGTCTGCTTTACAACTTTTTTAATCACTTTGTCTTGTTTGGGTCATAATAAGTTCACATTATCTTCACCAACGTCTTTGGAATTCTGGAATATATCTAGCACAAATAAAAGACAATGACTTTCATATGATGGCCGAGACAAAAATACTTCTGAATCTGATCCTGGTTTTCTACTGCAATATCGTCGAATATGATAACTTAGTTGGTCTCTACTTTCTTGGGGGATGGAATATCACTCGCATTACTGAACTTCTGTCTATGCTCTGCAAAATTTCTTATAATAGCAGCTGTTTGGCTGAAGTAATGTTTGTGAGAACATATTAGCATGCTCGAATTGGACTCCCTCAGGATATGTTAGCAATGATAGGACAATGGTCTTCCAACAGTTGGTTGGCCCAATAACTGTAGCATGTATATTATTGGGAAGTGGACGTCCATTCTTCTTATTGTTTTCAGTATTGTTTATTGCAGGGCCAATCAGTTACTAGGGCCATTCAATAATTAAAGAAACAAATTGGTCTGAGGAAAAAAACTGTTGTAGGGAAAGTTTGGTACTTTTATGGCTTTAAGTTGGCTTCACTGGGATGAGCCCTGATCAACTGATGCATCAGCATTCTTTTGTTTATAACCTCACAAATACGTTTCAAGAAGGCGAGTCCGCTTAGAAATGTCCACATTAGTTGAAAAACTTTCTGTTATTCCAATGAAATGAACACCCTTAGCTGCTTACAGGCTTTAACATACGTCAATAGGGACAGATGAAAATGTGTGCCCCGACCGGGACTCGAACCCGGGATCTCCTGCTTACATGGCAGACGCACTATCCATCTGAGCCACCGAGAACACAAAGGACAGCGCGACTTCAGGGATTTACCTCTGGCACGCCTCCCGCGAAACCCACATTCTCAACGTATTGTCCCGCACTACATTTGTAGTGCCCCCGCCCATTATACTCATTACTCGCGGCGCGTTGCCGATTCCCGTAAGAGTTCGGGCACTGGTTGTGCATTCGCACAGAAGAAGATGGTCAAGTGGCCGGTGAGCCTTAACTATATATATACTAAGATGGTATCTGTTCTTTCGGACATGTCAACGGGTACAGATGAAAATGTGTGCCCCAACCGGGACTCGAACCCGGGATCTCCTGCTTACATGAGTATAATGGGCGGGGGCACTACGAATGTAGTGCGGGACAATACGTTGAGAATGTGGCTTTCGCGGGAGGCGTGCCAGAGGTAAATCCCTGCAGTCGCACTATCCTCTGTGTCCTCGGTGGCTCAGATGGATAGAGCGTCTGCCATGTAAGCAGGAGATCCCGGGTTCGAGTCACGGTCGGGGCACACATTTTCATCTCTCCCCGTTGACGTACGTCAACGCCTGTAAGCAGCTAAGGGTGTTCACTTCATTGTAATTTCATTCTAAACGATCTGCATGGTCACCGATGGTATCTGTTCTGTTATTCATTTTTTTACTTGCTGAAGGCGAGAAACCAGTGAATATATACTATAGAATGTCTAAAGTTTATGGTGAAGGTTGTATGAATCGTTCAAATTTTTACAAGTGGGTAGAGCAGTTAAAAAATGGTCGTGACTTAGTGACTGACGAACACCGTTCTGGTCGACCAGTTGCAGTTTCAACTCCATCACTTGAAAGTCGAATTGATGACATTATTAGTGCCGACCGTCGTGTGAATGTGGAAATAAAAGTTGATAAGAGTGAAGTTAGTACTGGTACAGTTCATAACATTATCTGTAAAAAGCTGAAGTATTGCAAAACATGTGCAAGATGGCTCCCAAAGGAGTTGACACGGCTACACAAGGAAACAACGTAGAGAGTGTGCAAAGAGCTAAAGGAACATTATGAAAAAGAAGGTGAGCACTTCCTCAACAAAATTTTAACTTGTAATGAAACTTCGGTTCATTATTACGAGTCACAAACAAAAAGACAAAACATGGAATGGAAGCACACCAGCTCACCTGTCCAGAAAAAATTCAAAACCCAAGCATCGGCAGGAAAAGACATGTTGACGTTGTTTTGGAATGCTGAAGGTCAAGGTTTTTGTGATTATCTCGAAGAGCAGCGTACAGTCAACAGCTAGTACTATTCGGATTTGCTTTTAAACAAGGTGAAGCCAGCCATGAGAGAGAGACGTCGTGGATCTCAGAGGAGATGTGCGATTCTCCAGCAAGACAATGCACCTCCTCATATTGCTCAACTAACCAGTAAAACCATCGATAAAAATGAACTCGGAAGTACTGCCTCATCCCCCTTACAGTCCTGATTTAGCACTTAGTGATTTCCATTTGTTTGGTGCACTGAAGGAGGCATTACGGGAGAAGAGGTTCCAGGACAACGATGATGTGAAAAAGTTTGTGGGAAATTGGTCCAAACATCAAGATAAAGAGTTCTCTGCAGCCGGAATAAAGAAAGCTTTTAGCCTGTTGGAACAAGTGTATAAATCTTCAAGGAGATTATGTTGAAAAGTAGAAAAAGTTCTGTTTTGTAAAATTAAACTCTTTTTTCTCCAGACCAAATTGTCTCTTTAATTATTAAATGACCCTCGTATTATGAGGCTCTTGTGGCAAGGGTTTTCGTCCACTTGGTCATGGCAATGACTATGTATTTACAGTAGCATATAGACTATTTTATAGTTTTCATTTATAAACACTTTAATGCAGTAGCATATATGAACATACTTAAATGTGAGTGTAGTAACTCTGTGCCTACATCTGCCATGGTTGGTTTGCACTTATTAACCAGCTTTGACAAACAACATGAGCTGTAAAGTTGAGCGATGGTTTCTTCCTATGGATAAGGAGTTTTGAGTGCTGTCTCCAACAGATTGCTCCATATTCTCTGGTAGAATCGATGGCCACACACAGTTTCCAGCTTAGTAAACAGTCTAGACTCTAGAGCAAGCTGAATCGTTAACTGATGTCCTCTTCTAAATATATGCACTCTCTCTCGTTAGACTGCTTAGTTGTTGTGGGAAGTCACCTGCAGAGATCTTATTTTCACCCGGCGTCGCTGATGGAGAATGGGTTTTTCCGTTGAACGAGGCAATTTGCGTTGATGTCTTGCTTAGATATATCAATTCATTCGTGGCAACACGACTTTGGTATCACTATACTAGGGATTTTTGGAAACCACCACCAGACAGAGACTCATGACTGAACACCGTTTGCATACTGATGTGTTTGCTGCCACAGATGTTAAGCCTGTAAATCCCCTAAAATAAATTCAACATCATTTCGGGTGGTATCTCCTCATGTGAAGGCTGCCCTGCTTTCTATTTTGACAGACTTACACTTCGAGTGTTCTCACATGACTGTATGAGTGAATTACATGTAAATAGCCAGACTAGTGGCTAGTGGGACTTATCTGCTAAATCAGCCCAACCACTGTTGGTATTCACAGCAGCAACAGCAAGATGAGTCATACGACTGCTGGGCACATGCACTTCATCACTCAGTGCTGCACAGCACAGGTAGTAACGATGACACTTGATATGTAGCAACACTTTGTGTAATACTTTTTTTACGTGCTTCTTATTTGGATAAACTCAAGAATAAAATATTTTATTAAAAGTATTGGGTTGATGAGGGGGGAAATAAGATCACTTTTGTAGGAGATATTTTTTATTTACATATGTATATACATTCCATTATTCAGTTCTACAATATTTTGCAAATAATTGGTTATTAAAGACCTTATATTCAAAATGAATCGTGTTCAGTCGTTTAGGAACAACGACATATACAGGTATTTCGTTTGTAAATTACGCATCTACAGATTTTCTCCTTATGCGGTCAACTGTTGTAGATATTGGTGCTGAGGAAGAGGAATACAAGCATTTATACATCGTTCTAATCGCCTCATATTTAGACTAGGATTAGTAAGTAGTCTATAATATCATAATTCTCAGCTCTGATGTTCTGGCGCCAGTGACATAAACTGTCTGTGATGATCATTAACATACAGTATTATTCATGCAAATTGACGACACCTTTGTGTTTAATGTGTATGCACGTGTCTCCTGAAGTTATATCCAGTATTATTATTTCATATTTATCGACTTTAGTCACCTTGCTTCCAAACATATTGACGTTAATAGGAGTAAGTGCTGTGCTTGACTTGGTCGTCATCTTTCTTTCAATGTATTCCATCATACTGCACACGTAGTACCACTTGTCACATGTATACTGTACTCTAGTACTGATCCATTGGACAGTCTCCATTTCAGGTAATATGTCAGAATCACTATGAGGGGCCAAGTGTCAATTCACAGATTTAAATTCACTAGCAGTCAGATTGTAGGTATCGGCGAAAGGCAGTATTCTGGAACCACTGAATAGAGCCTCTTACAACAGCTGCTGCTCTTGTGGCTGTGACGGTGCAGGACAGTCTGATAAACTCAGAAGAGTGCCTGAGGGGTTGCTGTGGTCGTGCAGACAGTAGTAAGTCGAACAACTGTATGTCCTGGTGCAGTATTTCCGCTAGTACAGCATCAGGGACCTGTTGTACTGTTGGAACAAAATACAGTATGTAAGTTTAGTACTTATGATTTTAATAATAATATTTTTTGGTAATACAAATAAGGGGTGGACTATAGTACTTACTCTTCTTCTGATTGATAGCTCTCTGCTGGCGTTTTGTAATGCTTTCGCTACATTGAACAAAGTGTGTATGACAACGCTTATGCAACTGGATATACACTGATCAGCCAGAACATTATAAACCACTGACCTGGTACCAATATAAACCCATCCAGGCGATAGCAGCCTCACCTGGCGAAGACTGATTGCTAGCCAGAAACACGCACAGTGCATGTAATATCAATAAGCGTGCTGTCCGTGTATAGAGTGGGAAAGGCTCTAAATCAGTTCGAGGTGTTCACTCAATTTTAGGAGAACATTACTTTCCAGCAGTTGTTGCAATCCTAAAATAGCATGAACACCTCGAACTAATTTATAAGCGTAACATGATGCCATAGGAGCAATGACGTATATGAAATAATCTGTTACCAAAATCATCCATAAAATATCTGAAAATGGCCTAATTGTACAATCGTACAGGAAATAATGAAAATGGCACCTGAAGGCTTCAAGAAATTATTCAAAAAAGATAAGTTACAGTTGCAATACAAATAACAGATCTTTAGGAAATGAGAAGCAATGCAAAGAGCTACGTAAAATATAAACAATATTGCACCTAAGGGTAAACTGAAAGTATCGGATGGATGAGAAAAATCTAACGAAACAAATATTCCTGTGTTTCAGGTAAAAGAAGTCAAAAGTGACATGGCTTACAGAAATAAGATAAAAACTGTAGAGCAATAATATCGAAGAACAGTAAATAATGGAGAGAATCCCTTTTAAAGATAAAATGCTAAACCTACAAGGACTTATAAGTAGAACGAATAAGATATCAGGAATAATATGAGCGAAAGAACGGAAAAGAAACACGAGGAGAAGATGTAATAGTACTGGAAAAACGGGGAACAACAAAGAAACACCAGGAAATGAACATTTTATGTGACCCTACCTGGTCA
Organism: Schistocerca piceifrons; assembly: GCF_021461385.2. Lineage (NCBI taxonomy): Eukaryota > Metazoa > Arthropoda > Insecta > Orthoptera > Acrididae > Schistocerca > Schistocerca piceifrons. Next base: position 600,616,438 of record NC_060140.1, on the reverse strand, counting down.
ATAGGAAGATAAAAAAATAGTAAGCAAAGCTCATAATGAATCACTTCCAGTGGAACTGCCCACGAATTCACAAGAGGATATTCCAAGATACACACGCCCAAAGACTTTTTTCTGCACGCTTTACTTTTACTATAAAACGCTTTTTATAAAAATTACTTTCGCTGAATAACAATTTTTGTTGGTGTTACAAATACACGGCGTATCAGTTCGAGATGTTCACGCTATTTTAGGATTGCAACAACTGCTGGAAAGTAACGTGCTCCTAAAATATCGCGAGCACCTCGAACTGATTTATGACCATAACATGATGTCTTAGGAGCAACGACGTATATGAAATAATCTGTTACCAAAATCATCCATAAAATTCTTGAATATGGCCTAATGCCGAAATTGTACAATCGTACAGGAAATAAAGAAAATGGCAGCTGAAAGCTTCAAGAAAGCATTCAAAAAATTCATTGAAGCTGCAGACCCTACGCAATGAAAATGTTACTTATTTAATAACCTGTGTTTCAGGTACCTCATTTCTGTCCAACTTACAATTCATCTTTAAGAATTCGCGTACATATAAATACTCTGGCCTTACTATTGTGGTATAGTGTTTTAGCTTTGTTGTTCTAGAGAGACATTTCTCGCAGTAAACATTTATAGTTACTCCATATCCTCTTTGTATATATTGAAATTTTTTCTAATCTTTTCTGCTGTGTAGTTGCTCCAAGATAATAAATTGACTATTTTCTGTTTCCCTCCAGGTTGTTTGGTGCCTTTTTTTTATAAATGTCATAAATTTTCATTATTTGGATTCGCAGCTATCGTATTGTCACATTCAACAGTTCATAAATTTTGAATATTCCACCTGAAATGTTGACACCAGTTGTGTTGGCTGTTCTTCCCATAGGATTTGGTTGAGTAACTGCTTCTCTCATATTTTGTAGAATTATTGTAAAATTGTCTGCAACAGTCAGGCAGTTTATCTTATTAGAAACTAATTTCCTTTCCAAAACCAGCACTTTTTTCTAAAAGACACTTAAATGTTAGAAGAGATAACCTATCCCCTTGCCTAACATGGGTTTTCATTTCAAATGGCTGAGAAGTTTCTCCTACAAATTTTTCTTTAGTTATCGCATTTATAAGAATTTGGCAAATTATGTGTGTTAATTTTGTTTAACACCAAATTCTCTAATGATTTCTCTATCTACAGAATTTTGCAGCAAATTTGCAATAAATAGTTCGAAATTTGTAAATAAATAAAACCTTTTGCCCATTCATGCAATATCTAGCAGTGTATGCATGTGGAAGCCACACATCTGCAATGATTCAAACCGAATGACTACATTTTTGATCATCATGCCAACCGTAGATGCTGGAATAAGGATGTATTACTTGTCTACAGAATGATATACCATTATACAGTAAATATCGAGTCCTCAAAAGTTCGATTATTTTGAAATTCTTGACTCAAGTTCCCTAATTTGTTCCAATGCTAAAGACCACTGCATATAAAAAAGAGTAATGCCAAACAAGGAGGTTTAAGATTTCGTATTAGCATAAAGCAAACTCTGTGTTATTTTTGTATCTATGATGATAATACTTGTGAACTTTAATAACATTTTGGATGTTTTTAATAACCGTGTACAGAGCAGCACAGTAGATTAATCATCAATGCGTCTTTAGGTGGTACTTAACGAATGCTATAAACTGATAGAGCGACGTTCTGGATGAATGTATTTATTTATCCGTCGGCATTAACAAACAACATCAATGCAATAATATCAGTGAATGAGTAATGTAAAAAAATAAGTAATAACACACCACAGCATGCAGTTAAGGTCTTTTTTTCGTACATTAATTATCCTTTTATCTCCATATTTTAACGTTTGTTTCAACCCTCATTACCCTAATGCAATGAAATCAGTGAATTATAACGAACTTTTGGCAGCAGCAAAAGAAACACAATGAAGAATAGATGGAAAACGGTGCTACATGCAGGATGAATCACTAAAACTTGCACCGCAAATATTGCGGAAATGGAAAATGCTACTGATGAGCAGAAGGTACTTTTCAAAATACGGTATCTCGTAAACGACACGCACTAGAGTCTTGCAACAAACACCTCTCACATTCTAATTGACCCTACTTTAAGTTTTTTAATGTCAACAGGCATTGTCCCATTGAAAAAATATATGTTTGCTCAAAAAATACACTTTCTAAATGTTATTACAATCAGTTGATAGGCTAACAATGTGAGACCCTGACAAGCAATCAATTCTGTGAAGAAAGCGCGTCAGTAGGAATTTCCCTTTTACGCAATATTTAAGTTGCAAGTTTCTGGTGATTACCTGTATACGAATTTTTAGGAACATTTTTATAGAATTTATCACGGATGATCAGATCTACACAAAATTGTAAGTATTAAATGATCATTTCATGAGCGAGCATTAAAATAACTGTGTCATGTTTTATACGAAAATGTTCAATGTATTAGCGCCTATTAATATCGTTTTGTCACTATAATTGGCGTACTGGTCGGAAAATTTTGAATTTTCTGCAAATTGCTGTGACTAGCTTAACTGACAATTGCAGTGGTTAGGAGGCATCAATGGAAGTTGGACATAATGAGAAGCGAATGTAGTGAGACGCTGTGGATTAGAGTAGTACAGTGGGAGCTCTATTTGGGACGCAGTGAGGGAAGGAGGTGGCGTCTGGGATGCAATGAAGGAAATGCTTCGTGAGACACGGTGCAGAGAGGCCTCGTTTTTACTGCGGTGAGGAAAGGACTCGCTTCTAGGTAGCGATGCAGTGAAATGTTGCACACGGATTTCTGGGCGGCGAATAGCTGCTTATGTGCACAGTGGGCGCACCTTGAAATTCCGCGGCTGACGCCCATTATACACTTAGCAAAATGTGTCTATCTTGTTGACAGGCTGTGAAACAGTTTAGCAAAGAACTTTACTTACGATTCGTAAAATTGCAACTTTATTTAGAGGTTGTAATAAAATCGTATTTAAGCCCTCGCTTACTATTTTTAATTGATGATGGGAAAACTCTGTTAAATATTTATTGAGAAACAATTAAATCACTCCAGGTACAATAAAATATTTCACGCAGTTGATATTTTGCAGTAAGTTTATAAATTGTATATATCACTGGAACTATTTTCCATTGGCCTACGTTTGTACTTAGATTGATAGACAGGAAGGTCAAAGGCTTATAAAAATCGATCGTACATTTGGTTCCATGCCTTCAACCTCGCAAGCAAGCAATAATTTAAAACGGATACAAGGTTGCAGTATGCACTCACCTCCAGACACCACTGCTGTCCGTCTCCTTGATCTGGTTGGTGAGGTGCTCCAACATGGCGGCGTTCACAGACGTGTACCAGTGGAGCACCTCGGGCAGCGTGCTCTCGTCTGAGTAGGTCTTCCGCCTGAAACGACACCGTTCGAAACTTTCAGGGTACCGAAATAGGCGACTCACAATAAACACGCACATCAGGCACAGCATGAGGCTTGTCAGCTAGTGAACTGAGCATTTCACACATAGCAGCGGCTACAGATAAGAAGACGGGAAAAAGAGAAAAATCTTTTACAAAACCCAAGAAACAGTAATTAGTCGACAGAACGAAGTACAATGTAAAGATACAAAAAACTCATAAGGCTGCTCTAATTCTACCCCTTTTCTTTGGTGTCTCTGTCTCATGACAAGTTTCAACTGGAGGCGCTCCATTGTGTCCTGTTCTGAGTGTCTTCCTTCATCTATTTGTATGTTCCTCCATGCTTAATGTCGCATAGAAATCCAGTACTCTCCCCTTCGTTTCATTCATTCCTTCCACTTTTCCCTCTATAATACCTTGTAGAGACAGTTCCCACGTTTGAAACGTCCCCTTAGAAAAATTATACATGACTGTGCTTAAACTGACACACAATATTTTTAGCCCAACGCAATCTGATTTTTAGTAATCCCTACAAAAGAATGGCCCTGACTAACATTAACCTATACCTTTCACGAATTCTTACCTCACAAAAATCTTCGTTACTCGAACTACTGCAATACAGCGAGCACCAATACTGGCAGCTAAATAAAAGATTCTAACTACTGAAGTCACTAACTACTGATAGGCATATTTAGCATATGAAAGATTTTGATAGAGAACAAACAATGTATTTACCTTAAAGGTGTTCAAAAGTCATAATATATATCAGTTCATGACATCCAGTCTTACAAATTTACTGTATCTGTCCAGATCATCCGCTCTCAAAACTCCGCCATCTCACTCCTCACATCCACCACTGCTGGCGGCTCACCTCCAACTGCGCAACGCTACACGCTGTTAACAGCCAACTGCCCAACATTACAATAGCAAACAACAATGCAAACTAGCCACAGACTGCACACAGCACAGCCAGTGATTTTCATACAGAGCGCTACGTGGCGTTACCAATAAGAAAACATAAACGGCCAACTAACACGTTGTACATGACCCAGTGGAGACTCTTTTTCCTCTTTCTGATCCTCTTTCCTCGCCTGTTTCCTTCATTACTGCTTCATACTTAAGTCTGTCAGTTCGCTTCACTTTAGACGTTCTTCTCTGTTCTCCCATTTGAAAACTTTCTGGATATCTGTCCTCTTCCTTTTTAGCTCCTAAGATTCGCTTCTACGAGTGTATAGCATTACGATTGCTTCACCGTTTAAAATCTTCTCTTCCCCATGGACACCATCCTCCTTATTTCTTCAGTATAAATTTCGTTCCCTGTCATTATACTTCCTAGCTACAGAAAGAATCACACGTGTTCTATCTTTTCCCCGTCTAAGATTACGTTAACTGTCGTTTTCTTCTTAATTATTCTCACAACTTTTGTTTCTTCGATGTTTATTTTCATTCCATACTCCTCGTCCCTTTTTACAATACACTTCAACGTCTGCTGTAGCTCCTGATTCCGCCAGTGCTTCTTGGTCCTCCCCGTATTTTATAAGCTAGTTCTTTTATCAACAAGGAAGGAAGGTCAGTGGTTAACGTCCCGTCGACAATGAGTTCACTAGAGACAGTAAACAAGCTCGGATGGTTTTTTTAAGGATGAGGAAAGATATCAAACGTGCCCTGTTAAAGGAACTATCATGGAATTTGCCTGGAGTGACGTAGGGACATCATAGAAAACCTAAATCTGGATGATCGGAAGGGTATTTGAACCATCGTCCCCCAACTGCGAGGTCAGTGTGCTAACCACTGTGCCACCTCGCTCGGTTTTATCCATTCTCCTCCAGTTACAATGCCTCTTGCGTCCTAAAGGCCTTACCTATTAGCTGTCTCCTGAACAGCTTCGGTGACATGAGCATCCTTGCCAAACACCCCATCCAATGCTCATCTTCTGCGTCTGCTCATTCTCTACTTAGTTTTCGCTTTGTGTACATCTCCTTTATTAAATTTCTGTCTTTCCAGCCTGTACCAGTATCCTTTAAAATTCTCCGCAGTATACTCCAGCTGGCTGTATTGCATACCATCTCCGAATCGCTGAAACAAATTACACTTCCTTGTTCATTCTACACGCCTATATATTGGCACTTATATATTTACAAGTCTAGCTTAACAAGGCTGTCTGGAATCATCTCGGCATTTGCAAGACATAATTCTGGGTAATGAAGGGAAGCTTAAATCAGGACTGCCAGATGGCAGGGTAGAGTGTCCATCCTTCCTGAAACTTGCTTTTGACAATTTTTTAGCGACAAAACAGCCTTTTTCAGTAACTGAAAGATGTGCACGTTAATGAAGCTGTATCAACATATTTATGGAAAGCGTGTATTAGTGTAAAACAAGCGAAACATTCGGAATGTAAGATGTTAGTCACATTATGGAAGACACAGAAAAAGATGATTTTGGATGCTAGTTGTGTGAACCAGTGACTGTAAAACGAGGTTAGTTGCGTAGATCACGTTACAGATCTCCACAAGGATCTCTTACGTTCGACAGTGGTTTGCGGCTTGGGGGACGGCGGGGTTGGGGGGGGGGGGAGGGGTATGGGGAGCTTGGCACCATCTTCGTTGCGCGTCTGCCTCAGGGCTCAAGACACGGGCCTGCGTTATTCATGGCTGAGGTCGGATAGACGGCGCCACAGCACGCTGCAGGCGGCGAAACAGCCTGCTCTGCGATGCGGCGCCTCCAGGAAAAGAGTGTCTTTGTCTCCTCGAGGCACTTACTCTTAGGAAGCTCGCAGGAACGTAAAGCCTGCCGAATGTTGAAGCGCTGTCTGCATCGCGTTCGCCCTGCAAATTCGGATTGGGGCACCTGTCTGTGAAGGACTGTGCTCCCCAATTAAAAGGTGAAAGGAAATAACTAGCTTTGTCTCTATGCTGAAAAAAAAATTACCCTCAATAATAGATATGGTGTGGCACCGTGTATGGTCACATTGCACAACATCTGGTAATGCTTAGCTCATTTATTTTGTACTTCGTAGGTCAAATTTAGAACAGATACTGTGATGTGAATCATGGAAATTGAAAAAGTAAGTTTATAACAAAATTTCAACCTTTACTGGTACGTATGTGTATACTTAAATCTGATCAGGAATTATTCTATGGTATTGAAGCCGTATTAATGAGAAACAAGCTTCGTCTCCAGTTGAAAAAAGTTATGCTATTTGTCAGACGTTTCTTTTTTTCGTAGGTAGACTGAATTAGTTGTACAGCTGTGTATTTCACTTCTTTGTGTGCCGAAGTTGTAATTACTCAACAAGAGTGCGGACTATAATTCCTTCTAGAAATGTATGTATATTAACCAAATATTCTAACAGACCATAAACCCTTATTTAATATTTCCTGTATTGGTAACTTGTTAGTGTTATCAACATTATAGTCGTCCACATAAATTATTATCAGAGAAAGGATCAATCGAAAGACCTCATATTGCTCCTCTTAGACAAAATTAATTTGTCCTATAGTTTTCCACTTAGTGAAGTCGATCACTGAATTGTTTTTAAAATACACAACTGTTGCTGCCCAGGCCTCTGTGTTATACTCAGACCATTTACCAACCGAAAGGGAAATCGACATTCTAACTCATTTCGAAAGTTTTCCATTGGGTATAGGTCGGGACTTCGGGAGCCAATCCAGTTCACGAACGTAACTGTCCAAAAACCACTGTCTCTCCGACGCTGTTGTAAAACACAAATAATCATCGTATCTGAACTGTTCCTCCACTGCACATAGTATACAGCGCTGTACAGTGTGTTAATATTTTTGCGCAATTAGCACTTTCTTAAGGTGACGTCCATTAATTAATAGAGCTAAAAATGAGGGTGGGGGGAGGTGTAGAAGTCCTGCAAAATCCCACTAAATCTCCTGTAAAGGGAGGGGGACAATGAAATTCTCACGTCAACTTTTCAGAGAATACACATCATTATAACGGATAAAATTTCATTTTTTTAAATTAATCATGAGCATAGACAATATTAACGTACCCACCAATTCTTATGGCCTTTCTAAAATGAACGGAATGGTTTGCACGCGTGTATGCCTGGGAATACCTGATTTAAAACATTTGCCGCGTTAGTGTCAGATTTCATTCGGACAAGTTGCCTGCTGTGCCAGTAGAGATCCTTGTGTGACAGTCAGGAGTCAGTTGAGATATTCTGCAAGGCACATAAAGCCAATGTCATTGTGTTCAACATGAATTTCTCTCGAAACGTTTACACTCCCACGTTAAACGGCATGCCAACAACTCGAAATGAACGTTCTAGCAAGAACTTAATCGTTTGTGGGAGGAAGCTACGCTGAGGTTCACCGACAAGAATTCTCTTAGTGATCAGATAAATGAAGAGATCGGTAAGCTACATAATCATACAGTTTAAATGAAGGTGCAAACAATGTTGTCTTTCATCTGCTACGTAAGTAAAGGTTCAGTGACATTGTGTATAATATATCAATAAAACGTGAAGTTTTTAAGGATCCGTCAAAACGGTTAGTACTGTTTTCGCGGAGCCTTTTTGTCCAGTGAACAATGTCATGCAGACTATGTCGGAAAGAAGCCAGTATTCGTTGCAGATCTTATATTTGTACTTAATGTTAAGACGCCCATTAAATGCGCCTCTATAAATCTCGAATCATACTCAAATTTTAACTTGCATATGCAGGTGGTCAAGTGCGAAAATCGCTATTTCTGCAGGACACTGAGAGGTATACTTCCTACCGTGGTTCGCGGACGTCTCATGCTTCCATCTCAACCGACTTTTCAAGTGACGAGAGAACCGACTAGGAACACGGTGGGAAGTCGTTCGCACCGCTCCTGCTTCGGCCATCTCTCCAGGTAACATCCTAACATCTGAGCTATTCCCAAAGGCCTTACTGTTACTAATGCCCATCTCTTTTGATGAATGATTTACCACCCATACCAGATGCTGCAAGACTTGCAGCGTCTACTTTGTTCCCGGTGTAAAGCTGCAGACCCACAGGTCGGTGCTGCACGGAACCCCGCGACCGCCTGTGGTCGTGGTTTGACCAACGCGTGTAGTCACCAGTCGGGGTGACAAGGCGCTGTGCACCTAGGGCAATAGGCTGTACTAGCTGCTCGAGGAGGATATACTGGTAAACACGTCTAATGACCGTCTTCCTGCACCAAAAGACACGCATGTCACGTGTCCAGTCATTGCAATAGAGGAAACAGTTGGATGACCAGGGAGTGAGTGAAGAATTAGGGAAAATGGTGTCGAAATTGTTTTGTATTTGCTTATTTGCGAAAATTATTTGCAGAAACAACGGTATGTAGAGAGCCATTTGGCAGCTTTCAAGACATTTACTTTAAATGAACTCGTTGTAGTGCACATTAAACGTTATTACCATTTTCGCCTCTAATTTCACAGAACAAAATATAGTACGTAGAAGAGATGTTTGAGGTATTTTTAGTGGTATGAAGCAAAGACATGAACATATCATATAAATTTAAAAATTATGGAGTAAACCTTAGGTGAGGTGGAGGAATGGAGGCCACACCGTATCTCACTAAATCTAACAAGGGGGAAGAGCGCGGGGGGGGGGGGGGGGGGAGATTCCAAATTTAGAAAAAAAAAAAAAACCTCACGCAATTGATGGACGTCACCTAAGCGTAGTAGGAGGATCGACCCTACCCCAAAAAGCACTCGCATATCGTTAACACCATCTCCTGCTTATTTCACAGCTGGCACTACACAAGATGCTAGGTAAAATTCTCCAGGCATCCTCTTCGATTCTCGCGCTGTATCAGCTGCTTAACCCACAACCGTCGCTGCCGCCGCATCACGGCATTACGCCTTACCTAACGCTGGTTTGACCCGTATTGGAGTAAGCGGTTGTGGTGTGTGGCAAGGTCGCTGACTCGCACATCGTGGTGATGCAGAGGATGCAGAATGGAGCTCTGAAACTCGGTCTGCGCTTCCCAAGACTATATTCAGCTCGTCTGCTGCTCGAAGACTCTGGAATTTCGCATTTGCTTGACGGAATCCGGCAGAGTGCACGTGCCTTCTAGGGAAAGTCGTTTCAATTCCACAATCGGCTCATCATGGCACTGGGCCACCAACTACACCACAGGCGGACAAAACGTTGCGCTGACCTGCTGGAAGAATAATTTTCTCCTCCGCAGCCTGAGGTAAACTCACCTCCACACCATAAGAGGCCCATCTTGCAGCGAGAATAATTTACTCTGAAGGAAGATGAAGACAATCATCTCCACAAGTCAGGCAAAACATAAAACCACACCGAAAGGTTCAGCAGAAATAACATTTTAATGTTTAACCTACACATGCCGAGCAAAGAACGCCCGACAACTTGCGACTTTCTGCAGGCAACCCAGACGCATCCATCATATTGAAACATGGTATAGTCTGATTCATCACACCAAATCACTTGCTTCCCGCCATCCACTATCCAGAGACGCCGCTCTTTACCCCACCTCAAATGTAGATTAGAATGGCTTATGAATAGCTGCTCGATCATTGTACCCCATTCTTTGCAACGCCCTACACACAGTCATTGTGCTAGGTGGACTGCTGCTTGCATTTTATTGCTCGTGAATAATTCCTTCCGCTGAGTTCATGCCGTTTTTTACGACCACCGTCCGCAATGCTTGAGTCCCTATCTGTCAGTACACGAGTTCTGTCTGGTATTAGTTTAGCTGTGGTTGTACCTTCACGTTTCTACTTAACAAACACGTCACCAATAGTCCACTTGGGCAACATTACAGGGGTTTCAGTGCCATATAACTTGATAGTAATAGTGACAGTTCTTTCGCATAAGAATGTGTAATCCTTGAAAAAGTGTTCAGAGCTTTGTTAATTAGAATGGAAACGCCTGCTTTTGCTCGTTTATGTTTACCAAAAATTGATGAAATTTCCAAATTTTTCATTCCCTTGTCCCTTCCTTTTTGTTTCTAAATGGCTCTGAGCACTATGGGATTCAGCTTCTGAGGTCATCAGTCCCCTAGAACTTAGAACTACTTAAATCTAACTAACCTAGGGACATCACACACATCCACGCCCGAGGCAGGATTCGAACCTGCGACCGTAGCGGTCTCGCGGCTTCAGACTGTAGCGCCCAGAACCGCACGGCCACTCCGGCCGGCTTTTATTCCTGACAGGATAGTTATGTCCACCTTCAGTCGACTAATTTCATTCTCTATTTTGGTGTGTTTATTTGTCAGACTTTGAATGTGCCATGTACCAACTCTCAATGTCCTTTTACTTGCCAAATAATTGTCTTAAAGAGTTTCTGTCCGATTTACGAGGCTCCGCTGTAGATTCACAAACTTGTAAACGTTTTTTGTGGATAATACGATGCTGGCCCGTTGACCCAACCCCAGCTTGGAGGACCAGGATTTCATATCAGGGTTTACTCCACTAGGAGTGTTTGCTTCACCACGCCTGTAGAGATCTATCTTCCCTAGGTGGAACACGTTTCGTCTGGCTCTTCCATTGAGGCCTGTCCAGCTAGCATAGCCCTCAACTTCGCTGGAGCACGCAAACCCTCCCGCCCGGTACTGAATGTACCTTCGATAAGGAAGTGTCCTTGGGAGGGCATGCGTTATTTCGCTACCAAAATAGTAAAATTCCTTTAGATCGTCCTTAATATTGATGTTTAGTTAGATTGTAGCTAAAATGTAAAGAAGATTATGGAACAGTTAAAGATGAGTTGCTATTGATGGAGGCTGGAAGTTAGATGAACTTTTAGAACAGGAAATGACGAGGTTCTCCCCAGAATTAAAGAGAAAAATGATCAACTAGGACGGTTGGACATGGTGGAGAATAGCTTCCCTAGTACCAGAGAGCACTGTAGAGGGCAGAAACTTCTCAGGGAAGGCGGAATTTCTATTTTAGCAATACTTAATTGAAATTGGGGAAGAAATATGAGTTCTTGAAATCTATAATTTGTCCACTTTTAGCCATGAATGAATATTTCCGTTTCCTCCAAGATGTCCTCTTTCCAGTTCTTCCCTAAAGTATGCAGCACTTTAAGATCGTTGTCCATTGCAACAATGTGTCCTGTTGAGTCTGTATGCTTCACTATAGGCGACTTGTTAACTTTATCAAATCTGAAACAATACAATATTATCGAAAACGCGTTTTAAAGTGTCTCCCCATTTGGACAACGTAGTATTTGTTGCAGTGACTGCATGGAACTTTGTAAATCCCTGATTTGCTTTTCTCTGCTGGTTGTGAGATGTCATGCCTCAAGTTATTCCTTAAGTTGTTTGTGGCAGCGAAGACGATCCCGTTATCTGCGTTTCTGAACAGAACAGCATGACTATTTTGTCTGAAATGACCCTAAAAGTGGCATAGTTATACGAGTATACTTAGGTTTTTTGTATGTTTCGTATGTGGTGGCTAAGTTAATTTGTTTGCTTCTGATTTTTGTTATATGTTCTGAAAGTGCATCTATTTCGTGTTGATAATGCCTGTTGTTATGTGCAATGGATCTGATTGTGATAATTTCTCTCTCATTGTCAGCAGCACTAAGTGGGAATTTCTGTTCTCTGTTTAAGAAAGCTCTGAATGCAGTTTGTTTATATGAAATGGGGTGTGTGGTTAACTTATCAGTAACAGTGTCTTTGTTTGTTGGTTTTCTGTGCACACTGATGTTCAGGGTATGGTTAGTACGTGTTACTCTCATGTCTAAAAAGTTTAGTTTGTTATCTTTCTGGTGTTCTATGATGAAGTGAATTTTTTGTGTAAAATATTGAACTTACTTAACAAAGTTTCTGTTTGTTCTTCAGTCCCTTTATATGCCGTGATTATTTCATCTATATGTTTGTAGCAGTGCATAGTTTTCCAGGTGATGTCGTTGTTCATGTGCAAAAGTTTATTTTTAATTTGGCTTTAAAAAATTCGTGAGTTTCACGAAGATAGGACAGGTGCTCGGTCGTGGCCTTGCTCAAGGAAGCAGCCAGATAAGTGCGTGAAATGATTTAAGAAAACCACGGAAAACCGGAATAAGAATGGAAGGACAGAGCAAACTCCATACCTCCGAATATGAAGTCAGTGTCTTAACAACTGCGCTGTCTCATTCGGTAGTCCCTGTTGCGTAATGCTCTTTTGAACACCTAGTAACTCACAATATCAAACATAGTTTTGTACTGCACCAATGAACACAATCTAGGACCACGAACAAGTGTATCTCCTTTTTCTTGCCTCAGTCCATTTGGAAAACTGAGTCAGAGTCAACATCCGGTCTGATGATTGACATGCTGAGCTCAGGGGAACGAAAATACACTGTTATCATGTACTCTAGACTGATACACAGCCTTTTATGACCCACGGTACGTCCACACAGGCCTACACTCAAGATGTCACACCAAAATGTCTATCCCCTCAAAATCGTGTTAATCGTAATATAATTCAGATCATTACATTGTTACATTATCAGTTATTATTATTATTATAAAACAGGAATAGACTCATTCATTTATTAACAACTTATTAAACTTAATTCAGTGTAGAAAATAGACGTTTCTAATACCAATTTTAAACAAAATAACTCTGCTTATCCTTTCAGTGTGATAGTTGAGCCTGCTTAGATGCACACAGAAGGCTGATTCATAGCTGAATTGTTGACAAGGCAAGTCTCATTTCTTCATCGATGGATTTGAGTCCCTTTTTTGATGTTTTAATTTCAGTCAACGTTGAGAAGCCCACTTCACACAAATATTTAGTTGGAAATGATAAGAACACATTAACTACCAAACCGGAGACAGACAGGTATTCACCGCTTATTGACAATCAAAATATATCCAAAGACGCTTAGAAAAATTTTGATTTCAATGTTCTGTCTGCTTTCGAACCTGCCAGTTCTTTTTGCAAGCATAAACTTCAATTACTCGGAAGAGGTATCGAAGCCGTGAATAGCTCACGAACGTAATCAAATTCTTCAACACCCTCTCCAAAATATTTCTTGAAATTCTTCTGCAAGAATACTAAATTACTTTAATTAAATCCATCAACACCTTATTAACATGAGTAAGGGGCATACAGTTGGGAACTTCACGCATGATCTTTTTCAGTTTTCTGTATCCACAAATGTAACTTATTAATAAATCCTTGAATATTATCGACCGTAGTCAGAGTATTTGCGTTTCTGCCTTACATTTTCTATTTAGGTCACTTAAGTGTACGAAAGTCTCGGAAAGATATGACAGTTAAGATACCCATTCACGATCCGCAAATAAATCCGCGTACTCATGCGCCACACTACTCAAAAATGCAAGTACATCATCTCTAAGTTCAAACATTCAAGTTATCACTTTACCTCGAGATAACCGCCGTACTTCTGTTTACAGCTGAAGCGTAGTGAATGTGCTGTGATGCCGTTTCGTGACAGAAAACGCTAAAAAGCCGCTTATTTAGAGGCCGCAGTTTGATGAATTTCGCGGCTTTTACTACTTAACCAACCAAAATTTTGAGAGGAGATGGCAAAGACTTAGTAACAACGGCTTCGCGATGAGTGAAACAATGGTTGGGTGTTAAGTTAGGATTTACTTCGCGTACTTTATACCAACCCTTTCACTCGGCCTATCATAAAAGCGACTCCGTCTGTACAGACACTGAGGCATTCCTCCCACTTTAACTCATTACAGATCAAATATTCATTAGTCGCCCAATTTATTTCTTTATCAATTTCTCGTTCGAGGAGTTCTTTGCAAAAACATGAATTACTTGTTATTAAATCCCCATCAACATACCTTACGAAGGAAAGAAGTTGGGCATGTCTGCCATTATCGGTTGATTCGTCGATATACGTTGAAAACTTACGACTGGTCTTTATTTTTTCCCCAAAAATGTGTCAGCAGAGACAGAAATATTTGAAATTTCAATGGCAGCTTCTGAACCAAGGACTACTTTATTATTATTTTTTTAACACACGGCCATTAACGACGTTTCTGCTATTGCGTGTGGGTTTTTGGCCTTTACAATTAGTTCGGCTACCTTATAGCTAGTACCCAGCACTTTCTGCAAATCACATACCGACGTAGTTATGCGCTTCACTGGTTTTTTTTATTCTGTTCCAACAGCCGACGAAGATTAGTCACATTTTTACTTAACAGGAGTGAATGTTTTGTTAACAATCATCGTTTCAATTTACTGGGAACCATAGCAGCACTATTGAGTTCTTTATTAAAACTCAGCACATGCGAGGCCTGGGCATGTTTTGTTAATATATCAAAAAAAATTCATAATATAAATAATTATCACTATATTGCCTTTGAAACACTTTCTGTTTTTCTTTCTAGATTCGGTTTTATTTACTTGCACTCGAGGACTGGAACTTATTCATATCGAAAAAAGGAAAATTTAATAACAGTGTAACAAAAATTACTGGTGGAGCAATCACAATATTCGCACTACTGCAGAGCATAGCTGTGATAAAACTAAGATGAAATACTCAAACAATGGAAAGTAAAGGATGGAATAACAACAATATTGTTGAACTGAAATAATGTGTTGTTGTCTGACAATGCGTGGATCCTTTGATGGAGAATGGTGAAAAAAGAGTAGTAAAGCTTTTGAAGCGGCTACAAACTGGAACAAATATCAAAACAAGGCAATAAAAATAATGAGAGAAGGACACTTTTGTTAATCTCTGGAATTTTAGGGAAAAGCACTTCAGCTAGCCGCACATAAAAGACGCAGTGTCACGAAGTACTCTCACCGCAACGGCACAGCCGGTGGAGTGGTACATGCGAGAATACAATTAACTTTACAACTAACTTAAGATAAGCAAAGTATAACAATATTAAGTAAATAAATTAGATTTAACTTCTATGAAAATACAAGTTATCATCATGTATTAACCGTTTGACTGCTATAGGTGTGCTTTTTTTACTTCCAGTGCAGAGCACGAATTTGTTGTCGCTGTTCTGCTTGTCTAAAGAAAACTGATGAAACAAAATGGTTTTTACACATCTTACAGTCTTCGCTCTATAAGAGACTGACCTTCTTTTTGTTACTCGTCAGAGTTACTGTGCTGCATGAAATTAAGTAAAACATTGTACGAAATTTAAAGAGTTTGCAGAGGTAAAAACACACTTTTCAGATCTTAAATATGGTTGATTTTAGCTCATATATTGCTTCGTATGAAATGTATATAATATACCGAAATTTTGTTTAGAACTGAGAGCAAAACATAATCTCATTTAATTCTCGAGATACTAGTCTTATATCCGGCGGAAAGTCGTGCGTAGCACATCCAATTCCGTTCCTGTCATTGGAAATAATGTGGTCATTACAATTATCATAATATTAATACTTGAACACGAAAATTGAAGTTCCGATTTTTAATATTAATTGACATGGAGGCCAATGATCCTCATATAATTCGAAAGATACTTTGCCATAGATATGCGCAAAGAAAAGTAATGTGGTATGTTACCGTTAAGAGTGGTAAAAGGAAGTAGAAGCTTTCACATTCATAACACTGATGTTACAGTCTCTATCACGCATTAAAATCTCCAATACCTGAACATCGCAAACTGAAGAGCTACTACCAACGTCTGCCCTGCACACCGATCAGGTGCTATGGTAGAAATGACACACGAAAGTAACAACATTTCTTGAAGTCAGATTCTAGGGGCTTTCATGTTTAATTGGTTCATTTGCAGTAAAACAAGCATACAGGGCAGTTGCAATGCGACAACTGCTAGGTCGATGATGTTGTCAGCGACGAAAATCAACACATAGTAGTAAAGAAAATTGTAAATAACGCTGTATATGGGCGTCGCTATTTTACCTACTTTTCTGTAAGAGTAACTTTGTGGTCATTTGTTGCCATTACCAGAAAATTTGAAATAAGTTCCCAATTTTTAATTTCTTCATTTTGAATAACTACTACTTCCGACTTCCCTTATATGCAGAGAAAAAGGTTTTTTTTAGTGTATGCCCAGAACGAGAATGCCAACAGGTATACATACCTTATAGAAGTGGTAAAAGGAAGTAGACACATACATGAGAAAAGTTTTCCTTTGTCTCTGACATTGCTACCAAGTTTTAATGCTTAACGATCGGGTGCTATGGTACAAACAACACACGAAAGTAACAACGCATCGTGAAATTGCATTCTGGGGACGCTCATGTTAAAATATTGTAGATCTTTCGCAGTAATACACCCATACTGGACAGCTAAAATGCCGAAACTGCTACGTCGTTGGTGTTGACGACAGTGGAAAGCGAAACGTATTAGCGAAGCCGTTGAGGACAACAAACACTGTTTATTAGCGTCGGTTTTTCGCTTACTTTGGACTAAGAGTAAGGAACTAACTCTGTGGTCGTTTGCCGCCGTCACCAAAAAATTTAGTGTTTCCAATCTGCAGTATTGTCATTTTGAGTAGCTACAAAGTCCCTTATTATTCGGAAACTATATTTCTGTTGGGATATGCCTCAAAGAAGAACATTAACGGCTCGGACTGAAAGACGAAGAGCTAGAGAGACACATTTTTTGTGAAGAGCAAGTAATAGGAATAATGCAGATACTGATAACGATAATTCTATTCTCGTTCTGAAAGATACATTTAAATGTGCTCTGAACATAATTCCAAGTAATTTTCAGAACTGTAATTGCGGTTTGATGAATTTACAGTGCAGATTTTATAATACAAATGATTTCGCGTCTGAGGTGACTTTACGCAGTACAGCAGCATTCGTATTGTGTTGTCGCAAGGGAAAAGTTAATTTTGTCGCCATTGACACAAAATTTATTTTTCAATGCAGTGTATCAAAGGCTCTCTTCAAATGACTGAACAATTAAAAGAAATCAAAGAATTATTTTAAGAATACAGGTAGCTAGAATGCAGCACTTGCCACGGATCAATTCTGCTGCTAAAATTTCAGACACTTTAAGATACATGACATTTTTTATCACAGAGCAGGTCCATTGACGCAACTGGTCGAATTTCGACCAAAGGCGATACTGGTATATCTTCAACGATTCAAGATATCGAAACGAGTTTTTGTTACAAACTTACAAACGACAGCAAACAAAGATGCAAGTATGCTGTACGATAAATACTTGAAACTCTTTCATTCAGTTAGATATGGAAGTAAAGAAAAATCAAGACACGTTCATAAGATTTGTCTACCTGGAAAAAGCGTGCGGCAATGTAAAATGGTGCAATATGTTCGAAATTCTAAGAAAAATAGAGGTAAGCTTTAGGGAGATCCGGGTAATATACAATATGTACAAGAACCAGGGGGAATAATAAGAGTGGACGAGCAAGACCGAGGCGGTCGGATTAAAAATGGTGTAAGATAGGGATGTGTAAGTAGGCTGTCTAGTTTTTTTATTGGTAACGCCACGTAGCGCTCTGATGAAGGTCCCTGGCTGTGCTGTGCTGTGTGCGGTCGGTGGCTGGTTGGCATTGTTGTAATACTCTCCATTGTAGTGTTGGGCAGCGGTAGCTGGATGTGATCAGCGCGTAGCGTTGCGCAGTTGGAGGTGAGCCGCCAGCAGTGGTGGATGTGGGGAGAGAGATGGCGGAGTTTTGAAATTCGACTGGATGTCATGAACTGCTATATACAGGGTTATTACAAATGATTGAAGCGATTTCACAGCTCTACAATAACTTTATTATTTGAGATATTTTCACAATCCTTTGCACACACATACAAAAACTCAAAAAGTTTTTTTAAGCATTCACAAATGTTCGATATGTGCCCCTTTAGTGATTCGGCAGACATCAAGCCGATAATCAAGTTCCTCTGACACTCGGCGCAGCATGTCCCTATCAATGAGCTCGAAAGCATCGTTGATGCGAGCTCGCAGTTCTGGTACGTTTCTTGGTAGAGGAGGTTTAAACACTGAATCTTTCACATAACCCCACAGAAAGAAATCACATGGGGTTAAGTTGGGAGAGCGTGGAGGCCGTGACATGAATTGCTGATCATGATCTCCACCACGACCGATCCATCGGGTTTCCAATCTCCTGTTTAAGAAATGCCGAACATCATGATGGAAGTGCGGTGGAGCACCATCCTGTTGAAAGATGAAGTCGGCGCTGTTGGTCTCCAGTTGTGGCATGAGCCAATTTTCCAGCATGTCGAGATACACGTGTCCTGTAACGTTTTTTTCCCAGAAGAAAAAGGGGCCGCAAACTTTAAACCGTGAGATTGCACAAAACGCGTTAACTTTTGGTGAATTGTGAATTTGCTACACGAATGCGTGAGGATTCTCTACCGCCCAGATTCGCACATTGTGTCTGTTCACTTCACCATTAAGAAAAAATGTTGCTTCATCACTGAAAACAAGTTTCGCACTGAACGCATCCTCTTCCACGAGCTGTTGCAACCGCGCCGAAAATTCAAAGCGTTTGACTTTGTCATCGGGTGTCAGGGCTTGTAGCAATTGTAATCGGTAAGGCTTCTGCTTTAGCCTTTTCCGTAAGATTTTCCAAACCGTCGGCTGTGGTACGTTTAGCTCCCTGCTTGCGTTATTCGTCGACTTCCGCGGGCTACGCGTGAAACTTGCCCGCACGCGTTTAACCGTTTCTTCGCTCACTGCAGGCCGACCCGTTGATTTCCCCTTACAGAGGCATCCAGAAGCTTTAAACTGCGCATACCATGGCCGAATGGAGTTAGCAGTTGGTGGATCTTTGTTGAACTTCGTCCTGAAGTGTCGTTGCACTCTTATGACTGACTGATGTGAGTGCATTTGAAGCACGACATACGCTTTCTCGGCTCCTGTCGCCATTTTGTCTCACTGCGCTCTCGAGCGCTCTGGCTGCAGAAACCTGAAGTGCGGCTTCAGCCGAAAAAAACTTTATGAGTTTTTCTACGTATCTGTAGTGTGTCGTGACCATATGTCAATGAATGGAGCTGCAGTGAATTTATGAAATCGCTTCAATCATTTGTAATAGCCCTGTATATTATGACTATTAAGGTAAATACATTGTTTGTTCTCTATTAAAATCTTTCATTTGCTAACTATCCCTATCAGTAATTAGTGCCTTCCGTAGTTTGAATCTTTTATTTAGCTGGCAGTAGTGGCGCTCGCTGTATTGCAGTAGTTCGAGTAACCAAGATTTTTGTGAGGTAAGCGATTTGTGAAACGTATAGGTTAATGTTAGTCAGGGCCATTCTTTTGTAGGGATTATTGAAAGTCAGATTGCGTTGCGCTAAAAATATTGTGTGCCAGTTTGAGCACAGTCTTGTATAATTGTTCAAAGGGGACGTTTCAGATGTAGTCTTTCACCCACACTGTTCAATCTGTACATAGAAGAAGCAATGATGGAAATAAGAGAAAGATTTAGGAGTGGGATTAAAATTCAAGGTGAAAGGATATCAACGGTACGATTCGCTGATGACATTGCTATTCTGAGTGAAAGTGAAGAAGAATTACATGATTTGCTGAATGGAATGAGCGGTCTAATGAGTACAGAGTATGGATTGAGAATAAAGCGAAGAAAGTCGAAAGTAATGAGACGTACCAGAAATGAAAATAGCAAGAAAGAACAGCGAGAAACGTACCGTTAACACGAAGTAGATGAAGACAAGGAATTCCGCTACCTAGGCAGTAAAATAACCAATGACGGACGGAGCAAGGAGGAATCGAAAGCAGACTACCAATGCCGAAAAGGGCTTTCCTGGCCAAAAGAAGTCTACAGTTATCAAAAAAGGCCGTAATTTGAGGAAGAAGTTACTGAGAACATACGTCTGGAGCACAGCATCGTATGGTAGTGAAACATGGACGGTGGGAAAACAGAAACAGAAGAGAACGAAGCGTTTGAGATGTGGTTGTACAGCCAAATGTTGAAAAATGGACGGACTGATAAGGTAAGGAATGAGGAGGTTGTGCGCGGAATCGGAGATGAAAGAAATATGTCGAAAACACTGGCAACTAGAAGGAACAGGATGATAGGCCATCTGTTGAGACATCAGGGAATGACTTCCGTGGTACTAGAGGGAGCTGTAGAGACCGGAATACATCCAACAAGTGAGAGACGTAGGTTGCAAATGCTACTCTGAGATGAAGAGTTTCGCACAGGAGAGTAATTCGTAGGGGCAGAAGACTCCAGACCCCCCCCCCCAGCCCCCCTCCGCCCCCCCCCCCCCAAAATGAAAGTAACTCGTCTTCAGCAGTGAGAGTGTTGGGGGGAACAGGACGCTTAAACACAGGTCAATAGCATTAAGGAAAAGTGGCAGTGAGGTGTTGAGGACGTGTTAAACACGTTTAAACACGTCCTCAACACCTCAGGATCGGCGGAGCATGACGCGTAAATTCGTGCACAGCAATCAAAGAGTCAAATAATGAAAGAAGGAACAATTACTTTACTACCTAGATTCGAAGGAAATAAACTACATTTAAATTCTTCAAAAGACATAAAAAATTTGCAGTGTATCTAAAAAAGAAATCACTTAACTTCTTACAATTTAATGTAAATGTCCACGTCACAGCCTTCACACTGTGGCGACCTGCCAGACTGCCGTGGCACACAAGTGCGCCGCGTCACACCGGTTGAGCATCGCTGCTCTAGATCTTGGCACAATTGCTTCTAAAAGCTTTACACTGTGATCGTGTATTGTAACGTGACAGGATGTTGTAGTTGTCATCTTTCGTTACCAAGCCTTACTCTGAATAGCGAGTCCAGTCAGACGAGTGATGAAGACCTTAAACAATAAAGTGAGCTCCTGCAGTTTGCCACGTGGGCGCCACAGGTAGCACCCTCGTGGCGCACGGCCGCCGGCAACACCGACTCAAAGGAAGGCCTCGGCACTTGTTGGTGACGTCACGTCAGCTAGGCACGGCGAACGCCAGGTCTGTTGCAGGCAGAAACGCCTGGGCGTGCTTATCACTATAAATCTCTTATTTTTGGACAAACTGTTTGGTATTGTTTTGGATTCTGCAGTTTTATTTAGATGAAAGATTTTCTTACTATCGTAAAGCTACAAATGAAGATCATAGTTCTGTATTACTGAATCCTGTCGAAACAAACGTCGATCAATATGAGAAGATGCTTTGCGCCATTGCAAGCTTCGGAAATTTTACATTCAAGAAACTATATTTACTGGATCCATTTTGTTATCGAAACTTACCCCAACCCCCCTACAATGAACTCGTTTCTTTTATTTATTTATTTATTTTCGTTTGAGATCGTCACTGGAAATGTGAACTAATTTACATGTGTAAATGTCCAACTGTTTACAGTCATTGGATTACAGTCGTTTTCAACGAAAGGAATTCTAAACAGGAAACAAAATAGCTTCATACATCGAAAATACTGCTGAGCTTAAACTTTTTTAAACGTGCACATTAGAAAAGATAAATACTCCCCCCTTGCAACTGAAAGGAGAAACTTTATAAGATAAAAAAAATTTATTTGATAAAACAAGTATCTCTTCTGGCTCTTCTTCTGTCCCCCATCCACTCCCCAAACGTGTACAATCTCAAGATATTTGATTACCTTTCAGTGCTCCTCACCCCATAGTCAACCAAGATACCTAAATAAGAGCACCAATATGTTCACAGTTTCTTGTAAAAGCAATCCAGTACAAACGTAACTTCCTCAGATTTACAAATAAGGTAAAGAAGCACGAATTCTGCTGCTGCTGGACCATTAAGTTGTTTTTGTATGTCAATCCTTAAAACAGGTGGAAATTTAAGTTCAGGAGTACACTATTTGTTAAGAAGTGTAATGAATTGCACAATTAACTGATTGCAGAAATCTCTCAGAACAATGTGTGTTGGTCAACTACCGCCAAAAGTTTCACATTTTCCTGTGTCAGAGAGGGAGACACCACCATTATGAGTATGCCTGCAACAGACCTGGCGTTCGCCGTGCCTAGCTGATGTGACGTCACGAACAAGCGCCGAGGCCTTCCTTTGAGTCGGTGTTGCCGGTGGCCGGACTGTTTGGCGATCAGCCGCAGCTCAGAGCACAGCATAGGAGAGCGGGCCTGCGCGGCCCGGCACGCCGTGGCGCGCTCTGTCTTCATTAGCGCGCCGCCTGGCAGGTGGCAAACACGTCCTTCCCTCCCCTCCCCACCCACCGGGTCACATATTGCCGCCGGCTCGGCAAACACCGGCGTTCTCGCGGGGATCGAATGGCAGTCGTTTGTGCCGGAGGAAAACGGTTTCTGAAAATCGATTAGCACGAATTCGAAACCGAACGGAATGAAGCACGTCCGTCAGTGGCGACAAGGGAGAGGATCGGTGACTCTCATTTATTATCTGTCGTATTATTTTCATTTCAGGAGGCATGTGTACTGTTCGACCCTGACTGTGATTTAATCCCAATTATCCGCCGACTTTCATGCACAGTGATCGTTTGCATGCACAAGATCGATGGCTGACTTTAATATCTTTGGCTCATATCCTCAATTTACGTGTTTTTATCTAAATTTCGATTTTATATCAGATAAAATTCTGACACTTTAATTTTGGTCATAATTTTCTGATTTATTTGATACCACGCACACAAAGTTCCTTTACTGATGTCAATATCTTTCATCGAGCCAACTGCACATTTCCAGAGTTCTGTTTTGTGTACACAACAAATTATACACTGATTTATTGGAAGACCCACGTACATACACGCCGAAGAGCCGAAGAAAGTGGTACACCTGCCTAATATCGTATAGGGCCCCGTCGAGCACACAGAAGTGCCACACGTCCTTCGGTTGTTTGCAGATGACGCTGTCGTTCGTCAACTAATAAAGTCATCAGAAGATAAAAAAACTGTAAAAGGATTTACAAAGAATATCTGAATGGTGCGGAAAGTGGCAGTTGATCCTAAATAACGAAAAGTGTGAGGTCATTCACATGAGTGCTAAAAGGAACTCGTTAAACTTCGGTTACACGATAAATCAGTCTAATGTAAAAGCCGTAAATTCAACTAAATACCTAGATATTACAATTACGAACAACTTAAAGTGGAAAGAACACATAGAAAATGTTGCGGGGAAGGCTAACCAAAGACTGCGTTATATTGGCAGGACACTTAGAAAATGTAACAGACCTACTAAGGAGACTGCCAACACTACGCTTGTCCGTCCTCTTTTAGAACACTGCTGCGATGTGTAGGATCCTTACCAGAGAGGACTGACGGAGTACATCGAAAAAGTTCAAAGAAAGTCAGCACGTTTTGTATTATCGCGAAATACGGGAGAGAGTATCTTCCTGAAATTGCCCAAGTCTGTCGGAATGGATAAGGGACATGAATGGATGCAGGTGATCAGACAGAATCCTTACGTACTTGTCACCTGCCACAGTCGACCGCAGCGCCTTTTCTGTATTTGAATACGCATGTCTATAAGAATTTTTTTGGAGCTTCATTGTAGTACATGGTAACGTAATGGGTTTTCTCGAGAAGCACTTCATTATACCGATACACAACATTCAATATGTGGTAATTTACGTAGTTCGTACGTCATCATTTTGACTGCGTCCCAAGTCAAGAATGTTTCTGCTATTACAGACGGCGGTGGGTATGACAGTAAATTCGAACGTGCAAACCAACACAAGAAAAGACAGTATCTCAAAAATACTGAATTAATTAAAACATATATCACGAGCATTCAGCTCGGGAAAGTTTTAATGAAGAAAGAACGTTTACTCGCGCAACAGAAGTGAATGACATATGTCACGTAATTATTTTGACAAATTTGTTTGAAAAGTATTCATTTTCACTTGTCATCAAAGTTCTGACTCAGGAAAGTTTTATGTCAACTGACTCTTGCCACGGAAGCCCACATAATTACATTAGTAATTTTTATTTTTAATGTCAACCACATTTAAAAATCGCTATAAATACTGATCCCATACGAGAAGAACTGGCGACTGCCAGAGACATTTGAAACTGCAGCCTACATTGCGTGGCAGAATAAGTGAAGCCTCCAGAAGAGTAAAACAAACGAAGTGAAGTTTCGGGCGTCGAGAGAGTGTGTGATGTTATTTCAACGATTACGATCCTCATCTTAACATCATGAGGCAGGCTGCAGATCCTGTTCTGGAAACCGTCTGGTTCCTCAGACGACCGACACTTCTGTGTGCAGTGGACTCGTAGTACATGGCGATTCTCGGCAGACGATCTTGCTGCATTCATTCTAAATGGTTACACCATTTTGTAATATTTTTTAATTTTGCTTTCCAAATAGAAAATCTGTAGCCTTTGTCTTATTACTGTGTTTTGTACTTAGTCCATCAGCGTGCACCGTTTGACTGCACTGAGTAATTTCATATCAGCTGACGTTATTTTCCTTCCGTGTTTCTTCTAGAGGACCGACGTCTCGTCTCCGTATAGTACTACGGGAACCGCCATTGTTTTTTAAAGTTCCAGCTTAGTACCTTCTCTGGTTTTATATTTCAGAGTTCTGTGAATTGTTCAACAAATATCTTTAAATTTGCAAAGTTTGATTAGTATGTCACAACATGATGTTGTAGAGGAGGGTGTCATAAGGCTGGCGTATCCTCTCCTGAGGCAAGCTGTCTCTTAACTGTTGTAACTGCTTACTGGCACCGGAATGCAGTTGACATCCGAGTTGGTTCCACACGTGTTCCATAGGGGACACACCTAGGGATCTCCGTCAGAGTTCCCTCAGCCACCAACAGCTGTGACCGCAAGTCATATCCGACGGTTTCGCACACCATGAAGTCAGAGCAGCACCACTGTGTAGGCATTCAAAGGAGCACTCCAAACTCAGCCATTTGTGTAGCAGTGTTAATGGCGGTATGCTCTTTCGGACGGTAATTCCACAGTACGAGTGCTGCTAGTCTCCAGCCAACGGTACGCGATGACACAAAATGATGTAGATGTCCATAACTCGTTCTCGGATGTTAGGCGCAGGTGCCAGCCGCTGTGGTCGAGCGGTTCTAGGCCCTACAGTCCGGAACTGCGTTGCTGCTACGGTCGTAGGTTCGAATCCTGCCTCGGGCTTGGATGTGTGTGATGTCCTCAGGTTAGTTAGGTTTAAGTAGTTCTAAGTCTAGGGGACTGATGACCTCAGATGTTAAGTCTCATAGTGCTTAGAGCCATTTTAACCAGGCGCAGGTGTGAAAGCGTTACAATGTACTTGCCGCACAATACGATTTTCTCCCTTGTGGTGGTCAAACGTCGTCAACCAGAACCTTGACCAACGAGTATGCCTGCCCTCACGTTCTTATGCAGGCCAACATCAGGGCACTCCCACGTCCGAATAGCCCACAAATCTGGATACTGTATAAGTCGACCAGCCTGCCAAATGGAGATTTGACCCCTAAATGGTGACATACTTCAAAGACGGCGAACGTCTTAGCCAACATCACTTGTAAACAATCTTTTTTGTCCATCACCAGTTCCGGTAAGCACGGTTACCGTCTTCAGATCTCGATAGAAGCTATTACATGTCTCCTGTACCCGCTGAACGAGTACTCTCCCTGAAACATTTCCGGGTTTGTAGGGGACGAGATGAACGATTCATCTGCTAGTCAAGATTAAAACCACAATATGCAGTGTAATTCACCACATGCGCGTGTCCCATACCACACACTACTTTATATTGTGGTTTTACCATTGACTGCCGATGCATTGTGCATCTCGTCCCTCACATACCTGTCAACATTTCAAGAAGAGTACTTGTACTTATGGTATAAGGAGGCATGCAATAACGTTTTATAGAGATCTAGAAGTGGTAACCATTCTTATCGAAGCCGGTAATAGATAATAAAGGTTGTTTAACAAGCGGCCTTGACTGATGAGTCTAGTTTCTCTCAAGCAATTAATACAGTTCACCCCTTACTTCTCAGGATGAGTTAACTAACGATGACGTTGTTACTGTTCTTTGAGTAGATCCGTTGCAGACAGAGGGGAATTTATTCTGAGCAACTTTACGAACCAGGTAAGTGTCAACCTGTGCTACACACATATAAGTTTTAAGTTAGCAAAATATCAGCCATGTTGGCGCCCCAGAGAGAGTAGTCTTTTTTTGCATGCTTTACAAAACAGACATTAGTGTCTCACCCACTTCCCTTTCAATCACAACGAATGAGTAACTTAAGTTACAAAACGCGCCAGCTTCCCACCCTGGCTGCACGACAGAGAGTAAAGGCAAAAATTTACAACTATTTTTCATATTGACCTTACTGCACTGGGTAGTGTTTGCCAGTTACGTATCGAAATGTGCTTAAGGGGGTAGGACGTCAAACCGGCCGACTTGGAGCAGGAGAGGCACCACATGACATTTTAATTTCCACTGTCTATACTTTTCCAAATAAATTCATAAAACTTTAACAGCATGACCAGGAAGGATTCAGGATTCATACTCATAGCAGTGGAAGCTCAAAAACGTAACAAAACACATTTTTTTACATGTGAAATTTCATCATTTTTTCACTTACTACTGGCTGCATTTGTTGCTATAGGTACACTTTTCTTCTTAAGTAAGAGAGATTCTTCGATGACTTTTGCACAGCATACAAACCATAGCTACAGGTGTATGAAACTCTAGAGGTTATTTAATTTAAGAAAAAATGAATGAACTGTTACATTTTAAACCTCATGTTTAGAAACAACTCAAGTTTTATAGTTAATTATCTCAAATTTTTCCACAGTTTTTTAATAGATTTGGAAAATTCTAGAGTTTCATACACCTGTAACTACTGTTTGTATGCTATGAAAAATTCATCGAAGAATCTGTCTTACTTAGGAAGAAAAGCGTACCTATAGCAACAAATGCAGCCAGTAATAAGTGAAAAAAATGTTGAAATTTTACATGTAAAAAAAGATGTTTTGCTACGTTTTTGAACTTCCACTGCGGTGAGTGTGAGTCCTCAATCCTTCCTGGTCATGGTGACAAAGTTTTATGAATTTATTTGTAAAAATATAGACAGTAGAAAATTAAAATGTCCTGTGGTGACTCTCCTGCTCCAAGTAGGCCCGTTTGTCGTCCTACCGCCCTTAAAATGTGTTGAAAATGTTGAAGGAGGACTCATGGTGCCTCAGTTCTACCTAATGTACTAAGGAGCCAGTCTGATGGTTATTGACACTGTAAAAGCCGGCCGAAGTGGCCGTGCGGTTAAAGGCGCTGCAGTCTGGAACCGCAAGACCGCTACGGTCGCAGGTTCGAATCCTGCCTCGGGCATGGATGTTTGTGATGTCCTTAGGTTAGTTAGGTTTAACTAGTTCTAAGTTCTAGGGGACTAATGACCTCAGCAGTTGAGTCCCATAGTGCTCAGAGCCATTTGAACCATTTTTGACACTGTAAAATGTCAGGATGACGTCTCATAATAGTGAGGTAGGCGGCGAGTGCAAGAACCAGCTCCTTAGAGGTCGTGGAATTGGAACTGCAACGGTATCAACAACATATTTTATTCAGCAAGTAGTGATACGGCCGCTGAAGGCGACGTCTCGACGGCGTGCTCTAACCCTGGGCAGCAGGGCTTGTCTCAGCAAAACACGCGGCAGCACGTGGCTGTGACCGGCAGCGTGAGGACGCACGCCAGTCAGGAAGGCGGCCGCCGTAGAGGCGCAGCTTCAGCATCTCGGCGACATCACGGCTACGTCAGGCGTTCCGGCCGCTGCGGAGTGCGAGTGTGATGGTCAACCTGCGGCTCACGGGGTCAGCTGCCAGATGCTGCTAGGCGCGGACTGTGAACCGAGGACCTCTTCTATATCTACATCTACATCCATACTCCGCAAGCCACCTGACTGTGTGTGGCAGAGGGTACCTTGAGTACCTGTATCGGTTCTCCCTTCCGTTCCAGTCTCGTATTGTTCGTGGAAAGAAAGATTGTCCGTATGCTTCTGTGTGGGCTCTAATCTCTCTGATTTTATCCGCATGGTCTCTTCGCAAGATATACGTAGGAGGGAGCAATATACTGCTTGACTCTTCGGTGAAGGTATGTTCTCGAAACTTCAACAAAAGCCCGTACCGAGCTACTGAGCGTCTCTGCTGCAGAGTCTTCCACTGGAGTTTATCTATCATCTCCGTAACGCTTTCGCGATTACTAAATGATCCTGTAACGAAGCGCGCTGCTCTCCGTTGGATCTTCTCTATCTCTTCTATCAACCCTATCTGGTACGGATCCCACACTGCTGAGCAGTATTCAAGCAGTGGGCAAACAAGCGTACTGTAACCTACTTCCTTTGTTTTCGGATAACATTTCCTTAGGGTTTTTCCAATGAATTTCAGTCTAGCATCTGCTTTACCGACGATTAACTTTATATGATCATTCCATTTTAAATCACTCCTAATGCGTACTCCCAGATAATTTATGGAATTAACTGCTTCCAGTTCCTGACCTGCTATTTTGTAGCAACGGTATCAGGACTCAGCTGATGACAGCCTGCAGGAGGCCGCAGCTGAACGCCGCCAGTCCATGCCATAGCAGCATCGGGTTAACCCGCGGCCTATAGAACAGTAACTAGCGGAGGCAGTGGCCAGTTGAAGGCAAAGTGTTTCTACCAGGAGGTTAATAGTTCCACATTGTACCACGAGGTGAAAATATGACGCAGTAAGTTTCCTGCTGTTTCAGTATGCTGTTTGTCACTTGGCGAAGCGCATTGATTTCTTTTGTGAAGTCAATGTTGTTACAAAGGTTAATAAGGTTGAAGTTTTCCGTATCAAAAACAATGGCTATTGAGAAGAAAGGCCGTGCATTGCTGATAAAATTGTTTTATAAGACGGCAGCAATAGCAGCGCTGAAGTGCGGGAGTATCGCCAACACAAACAGCTGTGAAAAGGCCTCGCGTAATAAATGGCCAAAAGAATATAATCAAGAAATTTGAAGGGATAGGTGTATTAAATGGTGCAGCAGGAAAGGGAGGCAGTCCATTCACATGGCAATTGTTGACGAAGTTGCTGTAGCTTTAGCTGACCGTGCAGCACATGGCTCAAATTCTGCAACCAGTGTTCGTGCTGTGTCACAGGAATTGTCTATCCAAGGATAAACAATTCAAAAGATTTTGTAACGTATTTCACATGCGTGTCCCTACAAGAATCAGAATGTGCACCAAATGAAGCCCCAAGATGAGCTACAACGCCTTGACTTTGCCCTCCGTTTTTTGGAGCGTATGGAAATGGATGGCATGTCACTGGGTAACATTCTTTGGATGTACAAGCCACATTTTACTCTGCACGATGGCGAGAATGCACAGAACAGTTACATATGGAGTTCTTTTCTATCACATGTTGTGCAGGAATATCCACTGCACCCAGCTCATGTGACCGTGTGGTGTTTCACAAGTTCCTTCATTCTCGGTCCGTTTTTCTTCGAGGAGATGATATCGCGCGGGCCTGTTAGGTGCACAGCGACATCTATGCGTCATAAGGATCTCCTTGTGCAGCGCATGATTCCCATTTTGGAAGAACACAGCTGTGTTTGCACCACTATTCTCATGCAAGATGGGGTGACATCCCATGTCGCTCGCGAAGTGAGAGATCTGCTTCGAGAAACCTTCAGCAACGACAGCATCATCTGTAGACAATTTCAAGGTGTGTGGACTTCCAGATCCCACACGTAAATCCACGTGACTTCTGGTTGTGGGGATATCCGAAAGATCATGTCTATCAGGGATATATCCAGACTCTTACTGATCTGAAGGATAGCATACAACGGCATATCGCTCTGATTACACAGGAAGTGCTGCGAACAATTGTCAACCACGCCGTGTTACGGATGCAGCTGGTTGCTGAGTCGAGAGACCGTATGAAACATACGTTGTAACTTCTGACCATATCTTAATAAACGTGACAGGACCACTGTTATCCTGTATCTCATCGTTCCTCCCGTTTTCCTGCACCCACACCACATTCAGACTGCTTAAAGCGCCATATTTTCACCTGGTGGTGGAAAGTGGATTTATAATTTTTTCCATATACTCCTCGAACGCACCTATTACTCAACGAACCATGAAATTTCAGCGCCCTGCAATGTATACAGCCCGCACTGCAGCAATCGGAACACCACCAGTGTAATTATAACCATCCAGTACATCTGTAACTCCATACATACTCCACCAGACCCTGTACAGAGCATGACAGAGGGTACCTTGTAGAACTGCTAGTCGTTTAATTTCCTGTTCCACTTACAAAACAGAGTGACGGGGAAACGACATGAGCCCTAATATCTCTTTTCTTCGTGATCCTTTTGCGAAATATATACGCTTGGCGGCAGCAGAATCGTTCTGCAGTCAGCTTCGAACGCCAGATCTCTAAATCTTCTCAATAATATTTTGCGAAAAGAAAATCGTCTTCTCTTCAGGGATTCCCATTTAGAGTTCTCAAAGCATCTCTGTAACACTCACGTGCTGATCGAACCTACTAGTAACAAATCTAGGTATCCACCTCTGAATTCCTACGGTGTCTTGCTTTAATCCGACGTGGTGGGGATCCCAAAGACTCGAGCGGTATTCAAGAATGAGTTCCACTAACATTCTATACATTTTACTAAAATTCTCCCCATAAACCGAAGTCGACAATTCGTCTTCTCTACTACTGACCTTATGGGCTCATTCCATTTCATATTGCTTTGCAAAGTTACACTGTGGAGAATTGACGATAATTGTTGTCTGTAAATAAGAGGTCACATTTTTCAGTTTAGTGTAAGAAAATCCCTAAAACTAACTGTGCGGTATTTGTCCATTCTAAACTGATGCAAATAAGCATCAATAACATGAGACCTCGAGTGTGCAAATCAGTTGTAATGTCATTCTGGCTGTTTTGTAACATACCATTAAAGTATGTTTATCACCATAGTTATAAAAGACAACCACAAAGAATCTGAAACAAAGTCAGTCACGATTCCTATCCACTCAGTTTAAAAAGCGAGCTCCTCGCCAGGCCGTGAAGGCCCAAGACATGTGTCCCGGCCACCTTGTTATCCTCTGCCTTACGGCGTCATGCGGATGCGGTATGGAGGGGCATGTGGTCAGCACGCCGCTCTCCCGGCCGTTTCGCAGACCATGGAGCCGCTACTACTCGGTCTAGTGGCTCCTCAATTAACATCACGTGGCTGACACCCAAACCTCCAGATGTCAGACACTCATATCGATGCTAAACGTTGTATGTCTGTAGAGTATTAACCAAAACACCGGTTTGGTTGATATTATGTGCTGTCGTCCAGCAGATCGGGCGTAAATGTTGATTAAAAGTAAGACCAGAACTACGGAGCACATCAAAAGCATAACTGTGAGAAAGTAACGCATTTTGCTTCCGTGTGGAAGTTGGTAGTGCGTTAGATCCACGTGCCAATGGTTCCGAGTGCAAATCACATTGACGAAAATTTTTTTTATTGTTTTTTTGCGTAAAAGTTTTACATGGGACAATTGAATCACACATGCGGAAGTAATAGTAACAATACTCATTAATAATAAACAAAGTAATAAGATCAATAATAAGTACATAACGTTCAACTAACGAAGTGAAAGCAGACTGCCAAAAGAACACTGCTACAAATTCAGAAAAGTCCTTTTACATGTCAAGAAAATGTTCTCCCAAACAACAGTTTCAAGCGTAAACAGTTGAAAAAGGAATGGTCAATCTCGGGATTTGAACGGGGCACCCGTGTTACGACAACAGGACACCCACGCGAGATTTGCAATACACTCTCTGATGGATACCCTTTTCCTGTGTTCCGTTCCTCTTGTGATACTTTTAATTACCATTTACGCATGTTCTACTGGACAACTGCATACAGCACGAACTAAGTCGGTGTTTTGGTTGCTACTCTATCGACATACAACGTTTAGTATCGATGTGAATTTCTGATATATGCAGGTTTGGATGTGAATGCAGCCCGTACCAGTCATCACACCAAGGAAAACCCCTTGACAGTATCGGGACGCGAACCTGAGACCTTCACATGGCACCCATCGACGCTGACCAGTCAACTACAAAGGCGGATCTAACTCAGTTAACAGTTACTAATTATTTCACGATTATGCAATTTTTAATCACTAACAGCTTCTTTACAGGGTCGTTGATTTTTTTGTGATCTGACGGTAAAAAAGGAAACAATCGCTTTTCTAGTTCTTTTTTTTGGCATCAAAAGCCACAGTTTCGGTGTTCATTTTAAAGTAAGTAACATGCGTTTTTCTTCGTCATCCTGCTTTAAGTTAGAAAAAGGTTTAATTATTATTGTATAACTGTGTTTTCCAACTTCCAGGAAGCAGTTGACATTAATAGTTATTTATTTAACACATTCATGTAAATCGATTTCTATATATTATTTTATTGTATGGTACCATGCCCGTAACAAGTCGTTCATTTTGTTAGGAGGCATGATCCTTTGTATGAAAATGATCACGTCCACGTGTGGACGGACTATTTCGGTAACCGATTCTATGATCTTTGTTCCAGTTTGGACGCACAGCGATCTTACTGCTCTCACTAGTTCCCTGAACAGAGGGCTAAGCTTTTGTAAATGAGTAGTGGACTTGGTTTTGCGACACGAGGCAATGTAGTTAGATGAATAATTCTTGCGTGTTTCCATCCCCTCGTTTTGTTTGTAGATCCCGCAATTCTATGACTTTTCCACTCAACATCTTTTTCGATCTAATTCTAAGATCTTTCTTTGATTATTTAGTGGGAAATGTAACTGCTTTGCTAAATATGATGAACGCCTATCGACAGAATAAATGGTTATGTGCTAGTTTTGTTAGACAATTTCGTTTATCTTCTGTTTTTCTGAAATACAACCCCAAATTACCCTTTTACTATCATCGTCACTTCACACAGTAATTAAACGGCCTTGTTAACTGAAATACATTTCGAACGGCTTGTGTAATGGAAAGTAGCGAAAATGGCTCTGTGTCTTGTGTCGTTAGTGTGCTAATTATAGTTGATCCCATATCTATCGAGCAGTCGTAATCCGAATTTATTTTTTGCGAGCAATTGTTTTAACATTTATTAAGTAGTATGGCCTGTACTAGTTAGTGGATCTTCATTGAGTTAAGTGGGCGTGATGATCAGAGAAGTTAATGCATTTGGCCGGCACATAATTTTGTTATAACGTCATGTTGGCAAATATTAGTAAAGAAATAGGATATTTCTATGTATTAAAACGCTAAGGTCTGTACTTCGCCCATGGTTAAAGGTTAAGAAAATCCTCGATTTCAAAGATGTTGGCCGGTCAGGTATAGACACCAAATTTTCCCATAGGTCCTAGCAGTATCTATGTGCTAAACAACTATGTAAATGGCATACGTATATAACAATTTTACCGTTCCCTTTCAACTGGCACAATAAAACGCACAACAAATGACGTCACTTCGACCTTTCGAGGAGACCGGTGACCTTGGTACTTAACAAGACTCAAAATTCGTAGTCCTAATCACATTTTAACAGTCCCAGCAACCCGTTTTAACTTCGCAGCCATCATCAGATCTGCAAGAGAAAAATAAAAATAAAGGTATTTCAGAATTTGTGAAAAATAAACATTAATCTGTTACAGACAAACAGAAAAACAAGTAAGCTTATTACCTTACAAGGCAGTAATACAGAGAACGCGTATCGTTGGGTGAATTGACTAACAATGTTTAGTTGACGTCATGTGTCCCCTATATTAACTCCGACAGTAACTTACATTGAGCTCAGTGGCGCATTGTAGCCATACTTTCGCAATGAACTCGCAAACTTCCCGTTCGCGGATCCATGTTTACAGCAATGTTACTGCTTTAAGTATCGTATATTGTCACCTGATTCAGTTTTCGCTATTAACTATGCCACACTCTTTAGAACGTGACATTTGCCGATCACAAGTCGAGAATTACGATTAAATTGTAAATATGAGTTGACGGCCTTCATTCTCCTTCTACACCTCGAAACGCTACCGCCTACAGGCTACATGATATGACGTTATGCGCAGATGTACACCATTTTCCACTAAAAGGGCAACGCTATTAACGGCGTGCAAGAAACGACAAACTGGCACATTCAAATGATTAGTACTTCAGCACAACCGCGCAAAATATGTAGCAGTATCGCCTTCTACATTCTGTACAGAGTGTGAACCAGAACTTCACCGACAATGTTCCAGATGTGGCAGCATATCCCAAAACAACGAACAAAGTCTAGCAAACATGGACTGTAGAACGCATACCTTAAGAGCCGTGAGCATCTGTTCACTAGAAGATATTTATTTCACAGTAGAGTAGGTAAACACGTGTTCAAGTCTGTTAAGGTATGCACTTTAAGGCCGATGTTTTCTTAATTATTTTGTTTTGTTTTGATCCATACTACAGTCTCTCAAAGTGTGGAAAGCAAAGAGCTTTCTGTAGAAGAGATATGTCTCACAGTTGCGATGAAGAACAAGTGCACATAGCTCTTGAGGTATGTATTTTAGAGTCCATGTTCACTAGACTTCGTTTCTTCTTTTGATCCATGTTACCATCACTGAAAGTCTGTCAGAGTTCTGGTTCAACCTGTATAAAGATTAAACAGCCTATTTCTCTTTTAGAAATTGCATTTGAATGTTATTTGTTTATCAAGAGATTGTGCTGGGCTCATGTGGGAATAAGAAACGTCTACAAACACGTGTTGGTATCCGACAGTGTCAGGGTCGTAGCCTATCGATATTGTTGTTTATCTTCCCGTGATATTGCTGCTCGCTTTGGCTGGATTCTCAAGACTGTCATGCGAATATGAAATCACTGTATGCAGGACTGCCATACAAAAAGCCATGCACGATCTCCAACGCTACTAGCGCCCGAGAGGAAAGACAAACACAGATGTGACAAAAGTCATCAGGTAAGTCCTAATATCGTGTCGGAACTCCTTTTGCCCTGCGTAGTGCAGCAGCTCAGCATGGCATGATCTCAACAAGTCGTTGCAAGTCACCAGCAGAGATACTGAGCCAGGCTACCTCTATACCCATCCATAATTGGTAATGTATTTCCGATGAAGGATTTTGCGCACGAACTGACTTCTCAATTATGTCCCATAAATGTTCGATGGGTCGTCAAATCATTCGCTCTTATTGTTCAGAATGTTCTTCAAACCAGTCGCGAACAGCTGTCAAAAATGGCTCTGAGCACTATGCGACTTAACATCTGCGGTCATCAGTCCCCTAGAACTTAGAACTACTCAAACCTAACTAACCTAAGGACATCACACAGTTCCATGCCCGAGGCAGGATTCGAACCTGCGGCCGTAGCGGTCGCGCGGTTCCAGACTGAAGCGCCTAGAACCGCTCGGCCACTCGGGCCGGCGAATAGCTGTCGGCTGGTGATATGCACATTGTCATCGATAGAAATTCGATCGTTAATGGGGAACATGAACTCCGTGAATGGCTGCAAATGGTCTCCAAGTAGGTGGATATAACCATTGCTCGTCAATTATCGGTTCAGTTGGATCAGAGGACCCCGTCAATTCCATGTAAAACCACAGCCCACACCATTCTGGAGCCGCCACACCAGCTTGCAGAGAGCCTTTTTCTCACCTGGTTCCATGACTGGGGTGGGGTGTCTCCATCACATTCGAACACTACCAACAGTTTTTTTCCCCATTAAGCACTCTTATGACTTGTTTGAAACGTCCCGCCACGAATTCCTCTCCTGTGCCAACTTTTTCATTTCATAGTAGGACTTGCAAACTACGTCCTCAATATTTTTCTGTTTGTATTCTAATCTCTGTTATCCTCTACATTTTTATCCTCTGCTGCCCCCGTTAATACAATGGAAGTTATTCCGTGATGTCGATAACAGATGTCCTACCATCCTGCCTCTTGTTCTAGTCAGTGTTTTTCATATATTCGTGTCCTCGTCGATTCTCCGGAGGACCTCCTCGTTCCTTACCTCATCAGTTCTTACCAACTGAATTCGGTACTCATCTGACTAGGTCACGACTTTCCAGTCGTCTAGGGTCCAACGGATACAGTCACGAGAGCAGGAGAGGCGCTGCAGGCGATGTCGTGGTGTTAGTAAAGGCACACGTGGTCGTCCGCGGCCATAGTCCGTTAACGCCGCATTTCGCCGCACTGTCCTAATGGATACGTTCGTCGTACGGCCCACATTGATTTCTGCGACTATTTCACGCAGTGTTGCTTGTCTATTAGCACTGACAACTCTACGCAAACGCCTCTGCTCTCGATCGTTAAGTGAAGGCCGTCGGCCACAGATTTATTCGTGGTGAGAGGTGATGCGTAACTCTCGGCACACTCTCTATACTGTAGATCTCGGAATATTGAATTCCTAACGATTTATGAAATGGAATGTCCCATGCGTCTAGCTCCAACTACCATTCCGCGTTCAAAGTCTGTTAATTCACGTCGTGCTGCCAAAAACACTTCGGAAACTTAGGGATCTTATAATTAAATTTTACCCGAGACATTTACGTCTGATGTACGATATTGACAGAAGCTGAAGAAATGAATTAAAATTTGTGCTACAGCCGTGGCTCGAAACCGTGTCTTCTTACCTACGAAGGCTCCATCGCAGCACTGTTGCCAACAGTGCAACAATGTTGACCAGAGTGCTGCGGTGGTGTAATGGTCAGCCTTTCTTCTTACTAAGCAAGAAATGTTAATTCATTTCTTCAGCTACCATCACTGTCGTACACTTCGGAAACCTTTTCACAAGAATCACCTGACTACAAATGACATCTCCACCAATATACTGCCCTTTTATACACTGTGTGCGTGATACTAACATCATCTGCATTTTTCATAAAGCTATCTCGTGACTTTTGTCAAGTGAGTGTACCTCATGTCGACTGAAACGTGCCTCTGATTGCCGTCAAAGTGAGTTATCAGCCCCTCTTCCAATGTGTAAGGCGCTCACCTTTCAAGCACTCAACAACTCTGCACGGCACACGCTGGTACTGTGATCGCCTTGGGCTGATCGGGGCAACGACCCTGCCGGGCCGACCGGGCGCGCCGCCATCCGTTTCGCAGCCGGAGCGGTCATCGAGGCGCGGCATAACGAGGTAACGCGACCCGCCAGGCCACGCCCTCTGCTCTGGGGATATTCCGACGCTCCATCACGCGGCGTGTGCCTCCCCAAACCACGGCCTCGCCGACTGGGTATACGGCCGTTCTTTCTCAATGGCTGCTCACGACATACCAGCCAACAACCCCACGAACAGCCTCTGCTGCTGACACGAGAAAGCGGACTCGTGGCCAAATTTGTAAAGTGACGATGTGGCCGCTGTGGTGTGGTGGCTGTGTCTGCCCCGAATCAGTACAGGATCAAGGCGAACGTTTAAAATAAACTTCCTGTAATCTCTGCGAGCCCAGTAGCAATCTGAATGGAATGCATTATTTACAAATTCCCTTATCTCTCGTACCCTAGCCACAGTTCCGTAATGCTACTGGGTTACTTGGCGCAAAATACATATATCCTTTCATTAGCGTTGAAGTTACTGGTTGGAGCAGTAGTAAATTAGTTAGGTTATTCGAACGGCACGGAATTTATGAAACAAGTGAAGTACACAGTTTATTATCTATATTCCTGTCCTCACCGATTCTCCGGGGCCGGCCGGAGTGGCCGAGCGGTTCTAGGCGCTACAGTCTGGAACCGCGCGACCGCTACGATCGCAGTTTCGAATCCTGCCTCGGGCATGGATGTGTGTGATGTCCTTAGGTTAATTAGGTTTAAGTAATTCTAAGTTCTAGGGGACTGATGACCTCACATGTTAAGTAGAGGACGCCTTCAGCATTCAGCGTCATCCCGCACCTTAGGTCGCAGACGCGCAGCAGCCAGTTCAAATGGCTCTGAGCACTATGGGACTTAACTTCTGAGGTCATCAGTCCCCGATAACTTAGAACAACTTAAACCTAACTAACCTAAGGACATCACACACATCCATGCCCGAGGCAGGATTCGAACTTACGACCGGAGAGGTCGCGCGGTTCCAGACTGTAGCGCCTAGAACCGCTCGGCCACTCCGGCCGGCCTTACCTTTTCAGTTCTTACCAACTGAAGTCAATGCCAGCAGCTGTCAGCACACCTGTTTCAGCGAGAAGTCTTCCTTCAATATTCAGACGAATCCAGCGAGACGGTTTATAAGTGTTTTCGATCTGCATCACAGTCGATGTAGAGTCATAGTGAGCGGACGCTGGTTCACCAAATGGTTTATACTTATGATATTGGAAGTGAGTAACAGAGTCGTCAACGAGAATTTTTTCTCTCTTATTCGGTTTGTAATTCATCTTCTTTTTCTTCATTCACCACACTGTCAGTGAGGGTTGACAGAGAACTATTTATAGCACTGTGTGTCCTAGTGATGATAGAATTTGTCGACAGTGCAGAATTAAAATGTTTTCACATTTTTCAACATCTTCTTTTTCTTTTCAGACACAACATGTTTTCTATATACGACAGCCATTACATATCCTGAAGTGTAATCCAATAGTTATTTCTTCGCCATCGAAATCCATAACATTTCCGCCTTGATCTGTAATTGACATACTTAGTTCTGAATATATCTTGCCACTGAGGTGGGACTAGAGGAGGCAATGTTACTTCATAAATGAATTTTAGCCTGAGTTACGGCGGGAAACAGTCACGCAAATAATCAAATTCTATCAGTGCTTATGTTACCTCACTGTGCGACTGGTTGCGATTTCAGTCGATACAAGGAGAAAATAGCGCGACTGACAAAGGAAAAGTAACGTTCTTGCTAAATATTACACTTGCGTAAGCTGACGACAGTAAATTACAAAAAAGAATTAGCGTCTCGCGGTATATATTCCATAGATGATACTTATAACTAAGCAGCTAGGTAACAAATTATGAGAAGACACACTGCGAAAACTTCACAGATTTTGTTGCACAGAGCTAGGTTTTGGAGATAAATAGGGGACTCTTCGGAAAACTTCTTATACCTAGACAAAGAGTTTTTCAAAGGTGTCACATCAAATGAATGAAAGGCATACCAAAGTAAAATTCTGTGTGAAATCAGTCTCACTGAAATTCGCTCACATTAAAGTGTTCAAATGTTCCTGAAGTTACGGTGTCCGAGGACGGTTGTGGAGCAATAATGTTGGTCAATGTCATATTGTGTGTATGCGTTCAGTTCTAAAAATACCAGAGCTTAGTTTGTTGCCATTTCCACCTATCTGTCTTTCTCTCTCCTTCTCTATCTCTCTCTCTCTCTCTCTCTCTCTCTCTCTCTCTGTCTCTCTCGTCAAATCGACTCGTCAGGTGATACATACAGACATATCATTTTTGAGTTTCAATCTTTTGTTGACACAAGACCAGAAACCTTTTTAATATTTCGTGAAGCATTTAGAAACATATCTGTCAAAGTTGCAGTACTCATTGTTTTTGACTTTCTAAGCAGGCACATCTTCTGTGAACATTTTATAAATCATATGTTACCATTTTGATGTTTGTTGTTAAGACCAGGCACTTCCAGCTTGACATTGAACTATTTGCCAAACATATGTTCTGCAACTGTGAGAGATTTGTTAATAAACTCTTCATGAAACAGACGTATTAGTTTTGTAGTTTTTACGTATTATAGTAAGGAAATTAGCTATGAAATCGAGGACCAACATTTACGCTAGAACGGAGGTGAAAACGTTTGCATCGGTAGTCATGATGTTCACTCTTAGCAAGCACGCCATTAATTTCTTAAGTTTTACTTCACTGACAAGCATTAAGAACGTATGATCCCATGTTACTACTCAACTGCAATGATTTTTGTGGGTGCGTGCCTAAATCAGATTATATAATGGCACTTCTTAAGGACGGTGAAGTACACTGCCTCACAAAAAAGCACTCTGACGGGCAGGTGAGGACGAAGTGAAACTTCACAGCTTTAGAGCGATTCTGACGTTATTTCTGTGACTACAAAATCGAGAGAAATTTACAAGCAGGTTGCCTGTGTGTGCCAAATTTTCAGTAGGAATTGCACCATTTCGACATGTAAGCTTGCACTGTGCGGCTGGGTTGTATGTCATAGTGCCGCTGTATTCTCTTCTGAGGTAAGCTGGGCAAATATACTGTAATTTGTCCTTGATATTCTGGGTACTGGCACTGGAACTGAGATGACGTCCGAGATCGACTCACACATGTTCTATCGATAACATATGTGGGGGTACTGCTGGCCACGGAAGTACCTCAACATCACCCGGACAGTTCGTAGAGAAACGTGCCATGTGTGGAATTTGGAAAATGGTACCACAATGCGTGAGAGGTAACACATGAGAAGGCACACATGTGCTGTCAGAATTGCCTCAGCCAGAAGCATCTGTGACCTGACGTCATATCTGAACGCTTCCCACACCGTATAGCCGATACTCGTACCGCTGTGCCTCTCCAAAGGTATTGGAAGAATAGGACCCCTCCTCAGACCGCCGCCACGATCGCCGACGATTGTCGGCCAGGGTAAAACAAAACAGCGATTTGTCGCTGAATACAGTGCCACCCTTTCATCAGCAATCCCTGCGTGCCGGCGATGACACGACACCAATCGTGGTCGTTTGTGTTTCAGTTTTAATGGCATCCTACACATGGGACCGTAATTCCCTGGTCTGGCTACTGCGCGTCTGCGACCTAAGGTGCGGGATGACGCTGAATGCTGAAGGGGTCCCCTACTTGTTTTTCTTCGGTAGGTGCAGATGTGGAGGAGTTATGACGCGGGCGGTGCAGAACACGTAGATTCCCCTCTTGTGGTGGTCAGACGTCGTGGACCGGAACTATGACGATTGTGTATGGCTGCCCTCACTTTCCCATGCAGTCCAACGCCAGGCCACTGTCACATCCAAATGCCTCACAGATACAGAAATTGCACGATTCGACCTGTCGTCCAAATGGTGACATACAATCAGGCCCCTTTCAAACTCTTTCAGATGCTAAAACGCTATCTTACACGAGTACGTGCCACGTCTGTATCCTTCAGAGTATCACTCAACTTCTGACTTTTCATCTCACTTATATACACTTCAGGGTCTGGTAACAAAACGTGAACTGCAGTAATGCACTCTGTTGATCATTTTTCCTGTTACAGAGAATTGCAACTCATTACTTATACACTTGCCCATGGTGTGCATTTGTACAAAGGTACCTTGACATCGGACCACATCTGCTGCACGCTTCACTTTTTCTTTTTTATGCCGGGCAGTAAACATACCATCTCAGTGTTGAAGTATATTTGTTACAACGACACAAACGTTGGTTCATAATTACAATGTCACCATCACACGGAGAAGCATTTCATTACTATAATATTCTCTCCAACAGCCATCAAAATCCTTTAAAAAAGTAAATCACTTCATTGTTTCTAATTCATTCACAAGCTCGGGGTATAGAAAAGGAGTGTTAACCATGAGGCATAATTATTGCTTTTTTCGTATAATATACAATATGAAAGCTCAACAATGTCAGGCAGGATTTTCCAGGCAGGATGGGATTTTTCAGTATACTGAATTTATAAACTTCGGTGATAAGTAGACGGTGATATCCGCAACAAGACTGATGGTTTAGAGTTGAAAATTATTTACCCTGGAAGATACTTCGATTTTTACAACTGTGTGACACTGAAGCTGCAAAGCCTTGGATCGCGACGCTAGTAGAAAATGCACTTGGAAGTAAAAGGTTATTGACTCGAACTTTCTAGCAATACCCACAAAATTATTATTTTTTACTTTTTCCGTCTCTTATTTTAACAAAGGATGGTGTCAACACAATACTGTAGTTAACACCAGTACCCTGTCGATAGCATGATGGGATAAGAAAGAAGTACTAATTCATCAGACTGACAACCTTTTGCGACAGCTGCTTTATGAAACATTGTGTCGCACCTCGCATTACGTTTGTTTCATGACGAATTCTTACAACTGCTTGAAAAATGAGCAAAGATGCACAAAAGACACAGCTGATTTTGTGTAACAAACGCATTTCGATCATTAACACACAATGCGCTTAACATTTCGTCAAGGCATTACGAAATCCCTTTGCGAATCGGCATTTGGTCACAAGCACAGCATTTAGACACAAAATGATCCTGAGGATACTGAAAAGAAAAAAAGGTTCAAATGGCTCTGAGCACTACGGGACTTAACATCTGAGGTCATCAGTCACGTAGAACTTAGAACTACTTAAACCTAACTAACCTAAGGACATCACACGCATCCATGCCAGAGGCAGAATTCGAACCTGCGACCGTAGCGATTGCGCGGTACCAGACTGAAGCGCCTAGAACCGCTTGGCCACACCGGCCGGCAGGATACTGCACATCTGTTATTAAAATGATGTCCTCTACTGGAATTAATATTGCTTACTGACCCGTACTGTGTCGATCGGTCGCGGTACGTCATCCACATGCCATCTCTGCCTGTAGCGGAGGGGCGCGCCGTTTTGACGTACGGAAGCGGCAGTGTGAGTCGGACGGCGGCAGATGGGGGAGCAGTAAGGACTCTTCAAGCACGTGGTGTTGTGATTTGAGCCGTGAGATTTCTCTATCGAATGACTGGACTTCGGTATTCCGCTTGAGGCTACGTGTCTGAGAATAAGTTTTCATCCTCGTGGCCCCGGAGGACACGAGGCAGCCGAAGCTCTTCCTGCTGCGGAAGTCCGTGGCTGCGGCGCTTCGGGTAAGGGGGGAGCGTGGCGTCTCAGAACTATGCTGAGGTACCTTACTTCTGTCGAGTGAATACAAGGACAGCGTGAGGTTCGCAAGACGTTCCTTTCTATTTTCTTTCCCAGAGCGTCGCCATCTGCTCATGTGCCTAACACGCCTGCATGGCTATTAGAACTCCAAAAAATAGACTCAATCTTCCTGCTTGCTTAAACCGAGGTCATGAGTACGTTGAGGGCTAATTCAAGAGGCCTGCACGTATTTCTACCAACTGATTATTACAACAGCGCATATTCGAGATTTTCTATAATTAAGACATACATTTTTTTACCTTCCTATGTATGATAGATTTGTGGACTTTGGTTACCTCATTTATTGCTGTGATTCGCTTTGATACTTGCTAGTTAACTTGTTAATTCTGGGAGAAAGGATTCGAGCCAATTGCTTGGTATTTAAGGTACTGTCTGCTAATGTAATCGAAGTTCGTTTACCAACCGCGTGCATCCGCTCGAATAACGTCGATTTTCCGACCCGCCTGGCGGCCTCTTGCTACCGTTACGCCATCGGGCGTTGTTTTAAAACTGAATTGCGGTTGACGGGTGAATCTTCTTATTTCCTTCTTGAGATAGCCGGCCGGGGTGGCAGAGCGGTTCTAGGCGCTACAGTCTGGAACCGCGCAACCACTACGGTCGCAGGTTCGAATCCTGCCTCGGGCATGGATGTGTGTGATGTCCTTAGGTTAGTTAGGTTTAAGTAGTTCTAAGTTCTACGGGACTGATGACCTCAGAAGTTAAGTTCCATAGTGCTCAGAGCCATTTGAATTTGAACCTTCTTGAGATACACTATGTGACCAAAAGTATCCGGACCCCCCCCCCCCCCCCCCCAGAAACTCCATATCAGCGACCTCAGTAGTCGTTAGACATCGTGAGAGAGCAGAATGAGCAGTCCGCGGAACTCACTATCCTTGAACGTGGTCAAGTGGTTAGGCGTCACTTGTGTCATACGTCTTACGCGAGATTTTCACACTCTTAAACATCTCTAGGTCCACTGTTTCAGATGTGATAGTGAAGTCGAAACGTGAAGGGACACGTACAGCACAAAAGCGTACAGACCGACCTCGTCTGTTGACTGACAGAGACCGCCGACAGTTTAAGAGGGTCGTAATGTGTAATAGGCAGACACCTATCCAGACCATAACACAGAAACTCCAAACTGCATCAGGATCCACTGCAAGTACTATGACAGTTAGGCGTGAGGTGACGAAACCTGGGTTTCATGGTTGAGCGGCTGCTCATAAGCCACACATCACACCGGTAAATGCCAGTCAGCGCCTCGCTTGGTGTAAGGGACGTAAACA
This sequence comes from Schistocerca piceifrons, assembly GCF_021461385.2. Lineage (NCBI taxonomy): Eukaryota > Metazoa > Arthropoda > Insecta > Orthoptera > Acrididae > Schistocerca > Schistocerca piceifrons. The sequence continues at coordinate 600,572,152 of NC_060140.1, read as the reverse complement.
TTGACGACTGAACAGTGGAAGAACGTTGTGTGCAGTGACGAGGCGGTGGTGTTATGGCGTGGTAGTGTTTTCCATGGAGGGGACCTGTACCTCTTGTCGTTTTGAGTGGCACTGTCACAGCACAGGACTACATTGATGTTTCTTGCTTCCCACTGTTGAAAAAAAATTCTGGGATGGCGATTGCATCTTTCAACACGATCGAGCACCTGTTCATAATGCACCGCCTTTGGCGGAGTGGTTACACGACAATAACATCCCTATAATAGACTGGCCTGCACAGAGTCCTGACCTGAATCCTATAGAACTCCTTTGGTATGTTCTGGAACGCTGACTTCGTGCCAGGCCTCAGCGACCGACATCGATACCTCTCCTAACTGCAGCACTCCGTGAAGAACGGGCTGCCATTCTCCAAGTGCCGCGCGGTTCTGGCGCTGCAGTCTGGAACCGCGAGACCGTTACGGTCGCAGGTTCGAATCCTGCCTCGGGAATGGATGTGTGTGATGTCCTTAGGTTAGTTAGGTTTAACTAGTTCTAAGTTCTAGGGGACTAATGACCTCAGCAGTTGAGTCCCATAGTGCTCAGAGCCATTTGAACCATTCTCCAAGAAACCTTTCAGCACCTGACTGAACGCATGCCAGCGAGAATGGAAGCTGTCATCAAGGCTAAGGGTGGGCCAAAAACATATTGAATTGCAGCATTATCGATGGAGGGTGCCACGAACTTGTAAGTCATTTTCAGCCAGGTGTCCGGATACTTTTGATCACATAGTGCATTTGTGTTTGGTCAGTAATAAGGCCACAATTTTTTTTTCTTGTTGTTAATACTGGAGGGCTTGGTTTCTGCCCCTTTATTGGTACGTGGGCGTCTCATTACGCTCGTAGAAATTATGTGTTCAGTTTTATGATTGAGAGGTTAAAGATCATTTATGGTTTGATTATTAGTTGAACTTAAAGATCCTTTTTGTTTCCAGGTGATACTAGCAATTACTATCGTCATGCGTAGAATTGTCTCGATTATGCGGGAGGTGTCTATATCTGATTTAGGCTGAATAACTACCTTGGTGCAGCCGGTTGGACTCTGAGGTAGAGGGTTGCGCTGCCTCTTGATCAACAGTACTCAAGTCGGCCAAAAAAATTTAATAACTTTTGAAACTTGTTGTTGTTCTTAACATGTTTTTAATTGATTTTTAATAGCTTACAAGTAAATTTTACTTAATTGTTTTGATCGATCTTTTAAGCGTAATTTTATTTATAAACTCTTCCATTGGTTTGTGTTTGCATACAAAAAGAACAATATGGGATTTTGGGTCCGCCTTGATGCACAACATTTTTGTTATTTATTTATTTGTCCCCCAAACTAGTTTCAGCGACAAATATCGCCATTATCAGTGGGTTCTTTGATTCTAAAACATGCAGAAATAGCGAACTTGCAAAACACTGTAAAACATTATGATATAAGTACTGTTTTTTTAAATATTGTTTCTGTGAATAATTTCGTAACACCTTATTTACTATACGTCACAGCATGATTTTAGAATTGTTGCCGCTGTTTCCGGTATATTTCCTGCGTTTATGTGCTACCGTTTTTCTGAGCATACCTCGTGTCTTATGCAACTGCGTGTGTGGCTGTTAGCAAACAAATACAAAAACGTGAACTTATGTATGTCTACGTTACACAGTTGGGATTGCAGTGTGTTGGGGATACAGTTCTGGTCTGTACTAGGTTGTTACGTAGTTCGTCATGTACTCACGTGCTTTAAACGGTTTGCAGCTACTTTTGGACACAAAGAATGATAACTTTCGCACCTTGTTCGTGATCCAATACATTACGCCGTCTTGCTGTGTCGCGCGAATTTTATCGCATATTGCGACGAGTTTATGAAAATTTTAGCGGAAGTTCTGATGACCTCTTCTCCTTATTTATGTCTCTGTGCGAGATGGGGGGAGTGATTGTGTGCGTGTGTGTTTTTCTGTTCTGCGTCCTGTGTCAGTTCTCTTAGAGCTGTAAAGAGTGTGTTGTTGCAAAGTGTTGCGTTTGCGTTTATTACGTCTTTTCCTTCCTCTATAGTCTTTTGTATGTAATAATTTTCTTATATTGTTAGTTTTCGGTATAAACTGTTGCTGTGTTTCAGGATGTGAAGATTACTTTCGATATTAATGGGTTTGTGACTTTTGTTCATTAGCGTTCTGCGAAAGAGGAATGTGTGCTGTGACTCTTTAGAGGTCTCATGTGATCTGTGTAACTTGTTCGGAAATTTCTGCTTGTTTGTCCTACGTATTGGGACTGACAGCAGTTACATGAGAGTTGGTATATTCCAACCTTGTTGAATTTGACAGAGATTCTTTTGTCTGGTCTGAGCCTTTGTTGAGCTGTTTGTTTGTTCTGAATGTCATTGAGATACCTTGTTTTTTCAAAATGTTTCCAATTCTATGTGCTATTTAATTGTTGTATCTTAGTGTGGTACCATCTGTTTCTTTTTCCTGATAAGATGTAGTCAGCTGTGTTGTCTGTGTGTTCTGCCTCTGGGTTTTCAGATCCCTTGGTTGTGCTCTGGAAACCCAGAGGCAGAACACACAGATAACACAGCAGACCTGGGGTGGTCGGCTGCGGATCTCAATGTTCAACAATGTACGATGAAGAGTGTGCACCGAAACACTTGTGCGTCCACCAGCATTGTGCTCTTTGGGCCGATGTGCCACGGACCACCATCTATCCTACTCTACAGAGCAGACAAGCCTCCGAACCCCACTTCCTGTGAAGAGTCGTGGACGTCCAACCATTTAACGCCTAAAGATACTTTCACTGTCTATCTGTCTCCGTAGACGCTGACGAGATTAGCACGTGAACATTTGACCAGCTTCGTCGTTTCCGATATATTCCTTCACAGGATTTCAGTAATAATATTTTGGCCTATGTCCCAATCTCTTATCTTCGGGGGTTTCCCCATTTGCAGCCCATGTATTCGCTAGGGTCCTTGTTTGGTCTGCTTACATACTTTTGTTACCGACTCACGAGCCCTGAAACGCCATCTGGCGGCATTTAACGTCGCGGTGTGCAGCGGTCGTAATTGTTTTGGCTTATCAGTGTACAGCTCCCATACGCGCCTGCAATTGTGAAACTGCGAGAAATGCGTTATCAGCAAACGTGGCTGTTGCTCCCTCTCTGTTCTATGGATGAGTGTGTGCCGCGAAGCTGTGAGGGTTCTGCAACTGCTGACCAAACATTTCAGCTGTTCTGTAAAAGAAATGAGTGAAAAGCGAGAAGGAAAACTGCACCTCGAATCCTTACTGATCGATCTCTGCTGCTATAACATGTAAATTTCTTCGCTGGCACCACTGACATTAACACTAAAAAAATTGTTATAAAATTATGTATAACCTCAAGAGAATAAGGAATCGGCTTCGCACAAATTAAAACAATGAAATGTGGAGAGAGTAAATCCTATGCAGAGGCTGAGCAACGGGAAGAGAATTATCAAATCAGTCGAGTGCACAAAATAGCAACGTGGTTCAGTTGAGTAATGTTGGCTGTTTCCGAGACAGGCACATCAAGATTATCCCATCGTGCTTTGTATCCACCAAAGAGGATGAACTGAGGTATCTGAGCAATGGAAAAGTTTGGATAATATACCGTGGACGGGTTAATGGTATGCACATTAGCTGTTTTAGTGAAAGTAACCGAAAAAACTCTTGTAGATGTAGAAAAAATGTTAATAAAAGAAGTGAATTTGTTAAAAACAGTATTGTTCTTCATTTTAACAACTTTCATATGTACGGTGTTTCTCTTTTTCACTCATTTGTTTATATGACATCGTTAAATCTCTTATAAATGGGTACCCCTTGCTATACCTTGGGTTACAGGAATTATTTTTATTACAGAATCATGAATAACCAGACAGTATGATATCGTATTTCTTGGGCATGTCAGCCAAGTTTGCGTTTCAGTTCTCACATCAATGACAAACGATTTCAGTTTTCCTTCATTTTGACGTGAAAAATCGATGAAATGTACGGAGCGCTTCCTGAACTCTGTACTACCCATGAGTGGATTTCTACCGTATTCCATCATTTACAAGAAGGAGAAGGCCTCAGAGATGGGCAACCGATTCGGCTCAAATTCTGGATGTCGCTTGTGGACAACCTTAACTTAAAGATGCTTGAGGTTTTTTGGCTCAACGTACGTTTATAAGAAAACAGTGCCTGAAGTTCATGACGCGCAACTGACTCAGAATTGATGGTATCTGTAAATAATTGTAAACGAGTATTTTTCAGTATTTTACACCAGAAACACAGCCGGTGTTGCGACGAAGGCCTCTGGCTGTGGAGCGGAGATCCTGAGTTCTATTCTCAGTTGCATTCTGCAGGTTTTTTATTTGTATTTTTTCGTTTCCGTAATTGGTCGTATTAGGAGGGTTAATAAGGTAAGTAAAGGAATAAGAATCAAAGCGAGATAGACAAATAAAGTTCTCAAACGACTTAGATTAGTAAAGAATTAAAAATTTTATCCTGGTTGCTTTACAGTGACTCACCTAGTTTGTTACATGGCAATAATTTCCTTCGAACTACTAGGCGAATTAGATTAGGAAATGAGACACTTCAAGTAGTAAAAGAGTTTTGCTATTTGGGGAGCAAAATAACTGATGATGGTCGAAGTAGAGAGGATATAAAATGTAGTCTGGCAATGGCAAGGAATGCGTTTCTGAAGAAGAGAAGTTTGTTAACATCGAGAATAGATTTAAGTGTCAGGAAGTCGTTTCTGAAAGTATTTGTATGGAGTGTAGCCATGTATGGAAGTGAAACATGGACGATAAATAGTTTGGACAAGAAGAGAATAGAAGCTTTCGAAATGTGGTGCTACAGAAGAATGCTGAAGATAAGATGGGTAGATCACATAACTAATGAGGAGGTACTGAATAGAATTGGAGAGAAGAGGAGTCTGTGGCACAACTTGACACGATGAAGGGACCGGTTCGTAGGACATGTTCTGAGGCATCAAGGGATCACAAATTTAGCATTGGAGGGCAGCGTGGAGGGTAAAAATCGTAGAGGGAGACAAAGAGATGAATACACTAAGCAGATTCAGAAGGATGTAGGTTGCAGTAAGTACTGGGAGATGAAGAAGCTTGCACAGGTTAGAGTAGCATGGAGAGCTGCATCAAACCAGTCTCAGGACTGAACACAACAACAACAACAACAACAGCAACAACTAGGTGATGGTACTTGTCGTGTAGAAATTCAAAGTAAATATATTCCTGGCACCAGTAACATCCAACGAACGCAGTATACGCGCAACAACATCGTTTCTTCTGAAGATTTGGGGGAAAACAAACTTGATATACACTTAAAAATATTTCCTTTTCCCGAATTACAACGCATACGGTAACACCATGTGAAAAATCTGTACTGAAAGTTGATCTTGAATTATGCTGTGAATCGTTACTGCATCCTCTCAGCTTACAACTCCGCTGAGCTTCCCGAGGTAGACTGTAATTTTGAAGCCCCGAAATAAAATTTTAACTCGAGGATAAAAATAAAAATCACATGGCAAGCACACGGGTGTGCAGTTGGGCGATATTACTTCTTCTGCTCAAATCGGTTGACCCTCGTCATTGTTTGTATAAACTTGCTATCATACATGACGGTGTTAGTTTGTACACCCAAGGAATTCAGTGCCAGAGAAAACTTGTTATCAGCATCGTGTGGTTTTAAAACGCTCTCAAGATGTATTTCGCAAATTAAATTCTTCTATTTTCCGGATTTGGAGCAAGTGCAGTAAACATTTTTTTAACGAGTTGGTTAAACGATTGACCTCTTCTACACCCAGAGGAACAAATAAATCATTAGTTCCTTATAAGCATGGGAAAACTTATGCAATAACTTTCCAGATCCTGTGATGGAATACTGCGTCGTCTACGAATGTGTTGTTGCACATAAACTACCAACAAGGTTTACATTTTCTCTCTTTTGCGGTAACGCACGCCGAATGGTCGTCTTCGCAAAAATCTTACGTGAAATTGTTCTGATAAAACGTGGCATAAAATTTTAATGCATTACTAAATCAAGACGTTTAAGAAATTTATTTGCTTACTTTGTTATTATTCCGTATTGACTTACTTACGTTATTAACCCTCCTATTCTTAGCAGTTTCTACGCAGAAAAAAATACAAATGAAAAACGTAGAGAACGCAACTGGGAATCGAACACTGGTTCTCCACTTCCGTCCCAGATACCGTGGTCGCTACAGCAGCGGCGCTTCTGTTAAATGGTGGACACCTTATGGGTACATAAGCAGCAGTCGAGAAATTTTCCTTCCTCGATTTCTAAGAAAATACGAGTTTGCGGGCCACATATATGTTCATGAAACATGCTCAGTTTTTAATCATTCGCGTCTCTAATGATCCCCTTGTATCGTTAAGCACTAATCATTTATCGATCATCAATTCTGAGTCGATACACTAGTTAGGTTAATCGAATTTCTAAATGAAGAGAAGTGCACAGTTTATTATTTAAGTCTATGCCAGCAGCTGTCTGCACACCCATTTTATCAAAAAGTTTTCCTTCAATACACAGATGACTACTACAAGGCAGTTTGTGAGTGTTTTCATGTTGCATCACAGTCGATATGGAATCACAGTCAGCGGAAGCTGGTTCACCAAATGGTTTACACTTATGTTATTGGAAGTGAAGAACAGAGTAACATATTTAGAGTCGTCAACGAGAATTTTTTCTCGTATTCATCATGTAATTCACCTTCTTTTTCTTTATTCATCACACTCTCTAAGAAGACTCACAGAGAATGAGGATAGTGTTTATAGCGCTGTGTATCCTAGTGATGCTAGAATATGTCAACTGTGAGGAATTAATATATTTTTCACATTTTAACTTCTTTTTGTTTTCAAGCACAACATGCTGCCTGTATGCGATACCCATTACATTTCCTTACGTGTAATCCAACTGCTATTTCTTTGCCATCGAAATCCATAATAGGCTTTTATATTTTATTAATTTAAAAAAAATGTATTTTGTATTTTTTATATTTCTTTTTTTAATTTTTATAAAGAATCGAAAAGCGGAAAGACAACGAAATCAGATTATATTCTACATAGCAAACTAAGAAAATTTCCAATTGGATTGAAAAGATTTTATACGTTCTTGTGGAAATATACTTCTTCTACACACATTTCACAATAGAACTGGAGCAATACTGGGTTTCCACAAAACAAAACGAGCAGGGAAGCTAGGAGAGAACAAGCCGAAGCAAATCAGATGGGAACATAGATAACAAACCAAGCAGAAGAAAAATGAAGGTAATCAACATCTTGCGACGGAAAAGAAGATTGAACATGTTGGCGAAGAGGTCTCCATACCGAGACATTCGCAAGCATGTCCAATAAGCCGTGATCATGCACTGCATGAAGTTCGAAGTTCGTGTGATCTTCCCTCTTGCCTTCTACAACATAATGAACGAAGTGTCCCAGCAACCACAAAACGGTATTGGTTTCCGACCGCGGAAAAAAGAAAGAATCTGGGCGCAATATGATGTCCGTAGTGTATACGGTCTCAGAAGATCGAGGAAAGAAGGACAATTGTGTCCTAATCCAAGACCAATTTGACATATGACCACCACCAGTAAAGTGATGTCGTACCGCAACTATAGACGCACAACGACTACAGAAATCCGTGTCGCTAAGCCCAGTACGGAAAAGTCGCTTCTTCATGGACTCAAGTTATTTACTACGTTATACAACATGAGCGCTACTCGCATCGGCAAAATCGGAAGATTGATATTGAACCAAAATGTCGCAGGTTGTTTGCAGCGATTCTCTTTCAACGAGGTTCAGGCAAAGGACTGCTGCTCAAAGTGTCTTAAGGAATTTCATGGTGAGGGTGGGTCTCCATGAAATGTGAGCCCCTAAATAGCTCACCGCAAGATAGAAGTCACGAATGTGTTTTAACTTATAATTTATGCGACCAGCATAAACAGGGGGTTCAAGACTAGCAGGACGGACACAGAGAAGTGAACGAGACGTGACTGTGTGAGTTTCTTGAGTCATCGTCAAACCAGTACGTCGCACATACAGCATTTGCATTTTACTTCGTATATCAGCCAGGCCCAACCCACGAAGGGAACAAGACGTCATGACCACCTCATACCGTAAGGGAAATACGACTTTTCCATCAGGAACGAGCAGACAATTGTTGTACTTTCTTCGCCATCGTCGAGGAAAGCGGATAAACTTGGACCACGTAATAAGCTTTGCATAAGACATATGTATCCAGTATTCGGACTCTCTGGAGCAGAGTAAGAGAACACCTTTCATGTTCTAGTATCGCTCCCTGAATTTTTTCCGTATCAGACTTCCAGTTGAGCGTCGCCATTTTGAATGGACAACGCTTAATGATGATACCAAGAGACGTATGCAGATCCACTGCAGCAGCCCAGGGTACAACCGTGTCATCAAAACCTCGCAAAGTAAGAAGCCTGCATTTACCTTCATTAAGTAGTGCACCTGAGCTCCGGCAATAATCATCCATTAAAGCCCTCAGTCGAGGTATCTCAGCAGGTTTGCGGAGTAGAACTATCACGTTATCTGCGTATGCAGGAACAACTATAGTCCCTCCGGAAAGCGTCCAACCGTTCAGCTGGAATGTGGGCATTCGAAGCAGGGGCTCCAGAGACAACACAAACAAAGACGTTGACAGTGGGCTTCTTTGAGGCACTCACCAATGGATATTTATCGGGTGCGTCAGTTGGCCATTAACAAGCACCGAAACTAAAATACACGTCAACAGATTTGAGAGCACTCGCCGTCTGTCAACAGTAAAACGAACTGCCTTCAGAATCCGAAGCAAAAGGTCGTGATTAACACGATCAAAGCTTTATCGAAGTCTAGAAAAGCAAGGGCACAAGGGACGGACGTTACAGCAGCAACCGAAACCACGTCACGACTCTCGATTGTAGGGTAAGAATGGTGCGACCAGGTACGCTGCTTTGATGTTTTGCAACAGTTGTCTCCATCAGAACTGACATCCTACTATGAACTGCCCTCGCCACAGTCTAAATCAAAGTTTAACAAAGTAATTGGGCTAAATCCATCAGGGGCAGCCGGTCTAGGGCGTTTCGGGATAAAACAATTTTTTCCACTTTGAACGAGGTAGGCACTGCTCTTCCCTGTAACACTTCATTCAGAGGGGAAGCAAAGGTAGCTTCCAATAATGGCCAAAAGTGTACGTAAAATTCCTTAGAAAGTCCATCCACACCGGAGAAGGCGATCCCACAGTAAGTTTCTAAAATTCCTCAGGCTGAAATGCAGCTACGAATGTTTCATTATGTTCAGGTGTAATTGTCGTAGCCAAGATGCTGACTAGTAGGTCGTAAACGGTTTCACCGGACTAGATGTCTACATGACACGCACAGTATCAACTTGCGCTATTACGATACGTCCATTACGTGCAGTGAGAGAGTGAATAAAAGCGCGTCGGTGACGGGTCTAACGCCGAAGCAAATGATGTAAGGAGGTCAGTTCTTCCGTCACCAATGAGCGTGGCTTGAATAGCATTTTCAAACTTTCCATTTATATTCTCTTCAAGGTCAACAATTTTGCCTTTACACGGCTAACATCTACAATTCGCAGAGCTGTCGTAGGCAGCAAATTCAGGAAACCGTCGGCGGCTGAAGGCGAAGGAGCATTGATTGCATCGTCTCAGAGTGTAACGAACGACACAAAGACGAAAGGGAGGGTGGGGGGGGGGGGGGAGGGACTCCGCTCCCTCTCCATACACAGGCAGCTCAGAAGGAGCCACTTCGCGAGCAGGAGGGATGCTGGAGACAACTTCTTCGCCACTCACCGCACCACAGACGAGAAGTATCGTAGCGTCGAGAAGAGCAGCACGAACAATCGATGTGGAGGAGGCTGGGGCAGGAGGCACAGCCAAATCCTCATCCTCACAATCTTGAGTGCGACGTAACTTGTTTGTCACTATTACAGGTTCTGTCCTGTGGACAACAGGGTTCTGAACCTGTTGAAGAGGTAAATTCCTGTACACCATTATCAGAACTGACTTTTTGTTCATTACGATCTGAAGAAAAAGTAGGTCCGACGGCGGGAATGGAAGAAACAAGATCAGCAACCGTCAATCTGCGACACTGCACTAATGACAGCTTTAATATGAAAACCTACCGCGGGCAATTAGACCGAATGTGTACACTTTCATTTCATAGGAAACAGATTCCCTCTCGACCAGTATACATGACACGAACGCGGTAACCACACGCTTATAAATGTGATGGAATATTGCGTTTGACATGTATTTCCACGGAACGAATTCCACTATAACACTGTAATCTATGTTGAGTAGACCAAAGTTCATGACGGACGTTTCTAACGTTACCATAAGCAGTCAATATGTCCTTTAGAAATTTATCATTATCCGCCGGCGGGAGGTTGAATATTCGAACATTGGTACAGTCAGTTTCAGCATCTGCGAGTGACACCATACTAACGGAACTATAGTGATGCTTGAACGGGACTTGAGAACCATGTCGCGACAGTAATCTTTAAACGTGAAGGGGATCCGTAAATTTCACGTAAAACACGTACTCATCTGCGTCAAAATAAGCGGTGTGGCCTGATCAAAGATCACAGGAATTTTATCGACAAGCGAATCGTGGATTTCTAGAGACCCGGGCTGTATGTGTCGCGTTGCTTCATTGAAAGTAAAGCTCACAGTACCTTTTCGTGGAATACACGTGGAAACCATGGTGGCCATACCGAAGTGGCCGATGCCGCTGCAAAATGGCTCAAATGGCTCTGAGCACTATGGAACTCAACTGCTGAGGTCATTTGTCCCCTAGAACTTAGAACTAGTTAAACCTAACTAACCTAAAGACATCACAAACATCCATTCCCGAGGCAAGATTCGAACCTGCGACCGTAGCGGTCTTGCGGTTCCAGACTGCAGCGCCTTTAACCGCACGGCCACTTCGGCCGGCATGCCGCTGCAGGTAGAGAACACAGAGAGACTGTAAGGCGGGGCGGAGGCGTTGCGACTCAGTCGGCAGGGAAAACACTAACGAGGAAAACTAAAGCTCTGTATAAGCTCTGTATCATATATACAGAGCTTTAAGTAAAACTTCACACAAGCGTCGCTGCGGTAAGTGAAATAAACAAGAACCGTCCCGTTCGGCGCTCGAAGTGGAACTGGACCACAACGACTACTCATGGACGGTACCTTCGCACAGATACACCAGTTACATAATACACGAGTAAAACTTCTATTGCGATTTTCTCCGAATTGTCAGAGTAGTGCGCCTTACTTTCAACTTTTTTTGCGCATTACGTTGTTTTAGTGGCCTACTAAAGACGTATGAAGTCTGAATTTAATCTGTGATCCCAACGTCGTGCTCTCCCTTTGTTCACTACTGGCCATTAAAATTGCTGCACCACGAAGATCACGTGCTACAGACGCGAAATTTAACCGACTGGAAGAAGGTGCTGTGAGATGCAAATGATTAGCTTTTCAGAGCATTCACACAAGGTTGGCGCCGGTGGCGACACCTACAACGTGCTGACATGAGGAAAGTTTCCAACAGATTTCTCATACACAAACAGCAGTTGACCGGTGTTGCCTGGTGAAACGTTGTTGTAATGCCTCGTGTAAGGAGGAGAAATGTATACCATGACGTTTCAGACTTTGATAAAGGTCGGATTGTAGCCTATCGCGATTGCGGTTTATCGTATCGCGACATTGCTGCTCGCGTCGGTCGAGATCCAATATGGAATCGGTGGGATCAGGAGGGTAATACGGAACGCCGTGCTGGATCCCAACGGCCTCGTATCACTAGCAGTCGAGATGACAGGCATCTTATTCGCATGGCTGTAACGGAACGTGCAGCCACGTCTCGGTCCCTGAGTCAACAGATGGGGACGTTTGCAAGACAACAACCATCTGCACGAACAGTTCGACGACGTTTGCAGCAGCGTGGACTATCAGCTCAGAGCCCATGGCTGCGGTTACACATGACGCTGCATCACAGATAGGAGCGCCTGCGATGTGTAGTCAACGACGAACCTGTGTACACGAATGGCAAAACGTCATTTTTTCGGATGAATCCAGATTCTGTTCACAGCATCATGATGGTCGCATCCGTCTTTGGCGACATCGCGGTGAACGCACATTGGAAGCATGTATTCGTCATCGCCATACTGGCGTATCACCCGGCGTGATGGTATGGGGTGCCATTGGTTACACGTCTCGGTCACCTCTTGTTCGCATTGACAGCACTTCGAACAGTGGACGTTACATTTGTGATGTGTTACGACCCGTGGCTCTACCCTTCATTCGATCCCTGCGAAACCCTACATTTCAGCAGAATAATGCACGACCGCATGTTGCAGGTCCTGTATGGGCCTTTCTGGATACAGAAAATGTTCGACTGCTGCTCTAGCCAGCACGTTCTCCAGATCTCTCACGAAGTGAAAACGTCCGGTCAATGGTGGCCGAGCAACTGACTCGTCACAATACGCCAGTCACTACTCTTGATGAGCTGTGGTGTCGTGTTGAAGCTGCATGGGCAGCTGTACCTGTACACGCCATGCAAGCTCTGTTTGACTCAATGTCCAGGCGTATCAAGGTCGTTATTACCGCCAGAGGTGGTTGTTCTGGGTACTGATTTCTCAGAATCTATGCACCCAAATTGCGTGAAAATGTAATCACATGTCAGTTCTAGTATAATATATATGCCCAATGAATACCCGTTTATCATCTGCATTTCTTCTTGGTGTAGCAATTTTAATGGCCAGTAGTGTAGTTGTGAAACGTATCTTACCACAAGTGGCATGTGATTGGGAGAATTTGGTGATTTCGTAGTCTTATGTCCATATGGTACTGTAGCCGTAAGTGATATAACTTACAAGTAGGACCAGCATTGTGGAACACATCTCTACAAGCGTGACGGTTAACGCATGGGAATATTACTGTTTGTTCGTCTGCCTTTAAGGTTTCTTTTACAGTCTCATTTCTCTCAAAGCGAAAAAGTGAACCTACATTACATATTATACAGCTTAAAATCGACACATAGGATGTCCATAATTAACGCTCCTGTAGAAAGGGAACCACTGCTCAGAATGACGTCAAATTTGAACAGCGTGTTATTGACGCGGGGGGATTGGGGGGTGGGGGGCGGGGGACGTCGTGGGAAAACAATTAACGCAGATTTGATCGACAGGTGGTGCTGTAAGCGTCGTAATATGCACACCAATAGACGCGCGGCAAACGGCTGTTCTTTAGTTTGCGTCCGAGATTCCCAAAACTACTTTCCCCATGAAGGTCGCGCGCTGCTGGTAAAGCTCTTTTACAAGAAGGTGACTGTAAACCACTAGCCCTGCAAAGTTCCGGACACTCAGGTGTATGAAAAAAGGCTTTGATCCGATGTATGGTAATGGTCTGGAGGAAAATATTACAGCCGGCCGAGGTGGCCGAGCGGTTCTAGGCACTACAGTCTGGAACCACGCGACCGCTACGGTCGCAGGTTCGAATCCTTCCTCGGTCAGGGGCGTTTGTGATGTCCTTAGGTTAATTAGGTTTAAGTAGTTCTAAGTTCTTGGGGACTGATAACCTCAGAAGTTAAGTCCCATACTGCTCAGAGCCATTTGAACCATTTTTCTGAAATGATTACAAAATTCGAAAAGGCACGTTCGTTTGAAGTGCAGCGTAGCAGAGAAAGGAAAGCAGTTGATCCTACGTCTGTCGAGGATGTGGCCGCAGCACTGCAGGAGGCGCCAAGTGGTGGTGCGCGAACATGCAGTGCACGAAGGATTGCCCGAAAGCTGCACATGCCTGCGAGGCGGTCCATAAAATCATACAAAACTTCCAGCATTGCTAACCATACGTTCAGGAGGTGATCCCAGCTGACCTGCGAGCAGGACAGACGTTCGTTCTGGAATTCCTTGCTCCCATGGAAGAGGACAATGAATGGCCGTGAAATATTCTGTGGACAGAGTAATTTCATTTCCATCTCCAAAGACATGTCGATACGCAAAATCACAGAATATGCGTAACAGAAAAACTGTACACATCAGCCGGTACCACTTCATTCTGCAAATGTGACTGTGTGCTGTGGGTCAACGGTATTGTCCATCGCAGGGCGGTATTTTTCCGAGGAGATGAGTCCTGCCGGTCCTGTTAGCTACACTCTTACTGGTAAACGCTATGAGTCTTTCGCGCGCCATCGTCATTACAACCCTTCACAGCGTGGATATGGTGGTAGGACCCTTTTTCTGTGAGGTAGCGCTCCTCCGCAGATTGCAAAGCCAGTGAAGTGGCTGCTGTAGAGAGATTTCCGAAATGCTAGATTTGTCTGCTGTCATTTCCCTACGGTCTGGTCGTCCAGATTACTTGATCTCAATCCGTGTGGCTTCTGGCTGTGGGGTTATCGGAAAGACGTTGTGTTTAGTGCTCCAATTATGAACGTGGTTGAAGTGAAGGCACTCAGAACACAATGCATTCTGAACTTTATCTCCAATACACACCGATTTTTTGTGGAAAATTCTGGCACTCGGTTTCAACTTGTGGCACGAAACGGTGGACAACATACTGAATGTGTCCTGCACCAGTCTCACGACAGTTAGAAATCGGTATCATTTTGCTTGTTATGCGGCTTTGTGCTCTAAGACAATTAAAAACCGACGTCGTTTTCAATGCAGTTTTTGGACTCAGGACGAATCAAAATCAGTTTTTCCCATCAGATTTGATACTTCCCTCCCGTGGTGGATGCGTTTACCTAACTTGTGCAGTGAAGCACAGCGAGCAGTATGAGTAGGTGTGATGTGCAACTCGAACTATGCCCGCCGTATTGCGATTCATCTATCATTTGTAGCCGACCCTATTTACAGCGTCATCTATTGGACAAATAATTGTTAAATTTTTTTGTTTCGTAATGTTTCTCCTTGCGCCAATAACATGCTATTCGATTTTGACTTCATTCTGACCAGTGACTCTCTTTCTACCGTGCGGTCTGAGGCACCTTGCCGCGGTTCGCGCAGCTCCCCCCGTCGGAGGTTCGAGTCCTCCCTGGGGCATGGCTGAGTGTCTTGTCCTTAGAGTAAGTTAGTTAGTTAGTTTAAGACAGATTAAGTAGTGTGTAAGCCTAGGGACCGGTGCCCTCAGCAATTTGGTCCCATAGAACTTACCACAAGTTTCCAAAATTTCTCTTTGTACAACGTTTTGAAACTGGAATTTTGATTATTGGCACACTGTGTACATCACTTAAAATCTCGAAGCTTTTGGCGGTCTTACTGCAACTAATGTTCACTTTTACTTTGATTATTTTAATTTTTTTCGCAGTATCTTCGTAGCCATTCTTAATGTTCTATGACTCCACCTCTGTCGAAAAGAATGTCATGTAGTTCGTAAGTTCCACGTTTTATAGTAACTCTGTTCATAATTTACTAATCGCCTATCCGAGTATAGAAGTAGAAATTATTGTTTCTCAACGTAATATTCGGTTTGCAAGAGTAAGAAAATAATTAAAATAAGTGATTTTGTATGTGCCATGAGAAAGTTTAGCGAGGGGTTAAAGATAGCAGTTATAACCGACGTTTTACCCGACAGGTTAAACCTTAAAAATGTGCGCAATAGTATCCATTTTGATATTGACAATATGTTCTAAAATGTATTGTAGTACTATAGTTATTATTCACTGTACAGTTTTTGAGGAGAGGGAGGAGGGGTGGAATGGGAACACGGGGACATGCAGGAATGAAGGATAGGGACGAGAAGTGAGAGGGGAAGGAGTGGGGAGGGAAAAGGAGAGAGGAGTTCAAAGCCATATTTTGTCCAGAATAAACACTGAATTCCCACTGAAGTCTGATTTTGGGCCCTGACATTGCCGCCGCACGTGCGGTCTGCAAGCAGCTACCACACCACGTGTCTCTGCGTGGCGATAAAATTCGCTTTAAAGTATCTATCTATGACAATAATGAAGGGCAAAAATCAATATTCAAGTACATGTAGATCTCTACACTGTCTCTCAGCATGCCAAAAATATATTAAATATATTCTTACATTTAATTAGGACCAGAGCATCGTTAACTTTCTTTGAAACAGGAAAAATTTTCCCGTTCACAAACAGCTTCAAACTTATGAAGTCATATCTAAAAACTATCGAACTCACAACAATACTTTCATTTCATTGACTACCAAAATACTTGGCTCGGCAACGAATCTTTTCATTGTTGCATACGGTATTGAATTTCCTGTATACAAGCTTTTGTAAACGCCGTTTTTACAGAACTATGTTAACATTCAGCTCGTAATAAGCACGAAGTTTAAAACCTCTATCTCCTACAAAAATAATGTAAAAATTCTGAAATTTACGTATGATGCATCTCTTGGTATTATTTCTAGATCAGTCAAATATCTTTTCTTAATTTTAATTACTGCGGGTTTAAGTTTGTTATTAAAATTGGGGAAATTTTTGTGTTTGGGAAAATTTCTTTCTTGTCATTACATAAACGAAAAGTGTTACCGACATTGAAATAACTTCTTGAAGTCTACACAAAATGAAATTTTTTTAAAATCGCAGCCTAACGTACCATAAGGAGGTGACAGCAGCTGGCTGAACAACATTTCTTAATCTCACTACAAGAAAGAGAAAGTAATCGAAATACACTCCTGGAAATTGAAATAAGAACACCGTGAATTCATTGTCCCAGGAAGGGGAAACTTTATTGACACATTCCTGGGGTCAGATACATCACATGATCACACTGACAGAACCACAGGCACATAGACACAGGCAGCAGAGCATGCACAATGTCGGCAATAGTACAGTGTATATCCACCTTTCGCAGCAATGCAGGCTGCTATTCTCCCATGGAGACGATCGTAGAGATGCTGGATGTAGTCCTGTGGAACGGCTTGTCATGCCATTTCCACCTGGCGCCTCAGTTGGACCAGCGTTCGTGCTGGACGTGCAGACCGCGTGAGACGACGCTTCATCCAGTCCCAATCATGCTCAATGGGGGACAGATCCGGAGATCTTGCTGGCCAGGGTAGTTGACTTACACCTTCTAGAGCACGTTGGGTGGCACGGGATACATGCGGACGTGCATTGTCCTGTTGGAACAGCATGTTCCCTTGCCGGTCTAGGAATGGTAGAACGATGGGTTCGATGACGGTTTGGATGTACCGTGCACTATTCAGTGTCCCCTCGACGATCACCAGTGGTGTACGGCCAGTGTAGGAGATCGCTCCCCACACCATGATGCCAGGTGTTGGCCCTGTGTGCCTCGGTCGTATGCAGTCCTGATTGTGGCGCCCACCTGCACGGCGCCAAACACGCATACGACCATCATTGGCACCAAGGAAGAAGCGACTCTCATCGCTGAAGACGACACGTCTCCATTCGTCCCTCCATTCACGCCTGTCGCGACACCACTGGAGGCGGGCTGCACGATGTTGGGGCGTGAGCGGAAGACGGCCTAACGGTGTGCGGGACCGTAGCCCAGCTTCATGGAGACGGTTGCGAATGGTCCTCGCCGATACCCCAGGAGCAACAGTGTCCCTAATTTGCTGGGAAGTGGCGGTGCGGTCCCATACGGCACTGCGTAGGATCATACGGTCTTGGCGTGCATCCGTGCGTCGCTGCGGTCCGGTCCCAGGTCGACGGGCACGTGCACCTTCCGCCGACCACTGGCGACAACATCGATGTACTGTGGAGACCTCACGCCCCACGTGTTGAGCAATTCGGCGGTACGTCCACCCGGCCTCCCGCATGCCCACTATACGCCCTCGCTCAAAGTCCGTCAACTGCACATACGGTTCACGTCCACGCTGTCGCGGCGTGCTACCAGTGTTAAAGACTGCGATGGAGCTCCGTATGCCACGGCAAACTGGCTGACACTGACGGCGGCGGTGCACAAATGCTGCGCAGCTAGCGCCATTCGACGGCCAACACCGCGGTTCCTGGTGTGTCCGCTGTGCCGTGCGTGTGATCATTGCTTGTACAGCCCTCTCGCAGTGTCCGGAGCAAGTATGGTGGGTCTTTTTTCTATTTCCAGGAGTGTAGATTCACAACCGTTAAGATCTAACGGTAGTGAGAAATACATTAAAGTAGCTACACACTAGCCTGGTGCAATGTGAAAACACCGCTTAAAGCAGAGTCATTAGAATTACCGGTGTCGCTGCTCGTACTGATGGATGTAGTCAAGTCTTCGATGCGGTGTTGTTAATATGCCTGATTTATTTTATGTTTCCTGTATCATTCCTGATACATGTTTCACTGCTTTGTGTTAGTCATCTGGTACAATTTTTTTGATTGCGTCTTTCAAAAGGCGTTCCACTTCAGTCAAGGTATTTTTTTTAAATTCTCGACAATAATGTGACGTTTGATAGGATCCCAAATGTGTTCTAATACGTTCAGATGACAACGGTACGGTGTGACTATCTGAGCACGTTATGCCCGCATTATTTTGCTATTTTTTCCATAAGGTAAACTGGACACGCAGGTTTTTGTTGTGATACAAGTTCTGTTAATCATGCAATTTTCATATGGCGATCAACAAGTGTGTTACGTTTTTCTAGCCAGCAAACGATGTCCTTCTTCCTCATTGCCTTTGTGGGCACCTGATATTGCATAACACAATGATATGGAGCGTTATCCATAGCAACTAAAGGGTTTTTTGGTTAAGTTTCGAAGCAAGGCAGTCCACAAAATCACCTCTACGTGGGTAGTCGGAGGTCTTATAAGAAATGAATAAGAGCAGACAATCAGGAATGAAAGCATTTGAATATCCGGTAATCACTACAGTAATTCTCTTTCCTCTGCAGATCGGAGCTGTCGTACAACAGCTGATGGTCTTGTCGGTCCAGCATTCTTTCCAGCATTTTTTTTTAAAATTCAACCATGTTTCATCGAGCCAAACGATATCATCAAAATTCATGCATGTCTGAAGGGCGCTGTCGTTTGAAGATGCAGTCGCTGTATAAACACAGACATTGACCATTAATGCATCCTGCCTCGACAGGTTAAAACGACGGTGTAATATTTGCCTTCTTGTGCGGGAAACACGAATTGTGGGAGCATAAAGGTTGTGACTGGGAGACGTAAGTGAAGTGAAATGTATGTTTTGACGTAGAATCCGAACATGCAACAACGGGTCCTATTTGAAAATACAAAGCTGAACCCCACCCACGCAGGAGGGCGGTGCAGGCCGACGTCCCTTTTATTAATATTAACTTCTCACCTGGAACATATTTTGATATGACAAGTCATTTCCGAGATATTTAGTTCTCTCAAGTTAAAACGAATAAACTGCATCATCTACTACGCTATCTGATAGGACTAACACCTTTGTTATTTGAAATCGTTAGCAATTAAGGAGAAACAATAAATACATCTGTTTACATTTAAAGATACTATCATTTAACAGTGGCCTGGGAAAAGGGAATACTTTAACCAATAAGGACTGTCCAACGTCTCCCTCTGATTACTTGCTTACTTACTCCTTGGCTCTGCAGCCCATGTAGGGCCTTGGCATCTCTGATGATCACAGCCCAATCCTGACGATTTTCTGCTCATCTCCTGACAGCACTCAAATCATTTACCACATCCTCCAGCCATCGTTTCTGCGGGCTTGCTTTGCTCCTTTTGCCACCTGGATTTCCTGTGTAAACCTTTTTGACAGCTCGATCCTCCGACATTCGCTCTACATGGCCCAGCCATCTCAATCCGTTACACTTAATTTCAGTCACCAAGTCAGGATTTCTACACAGTTCATTGTTTCTCCTTATCCTCCTCTGTCCCGACTCATACACGGCTCCAAAAATCTTTCTTAATATTTTTATCTCCCATCTTCTCTTTTTGTTTCGTGTTTCTGAGCCATGCGTTAACACCGGTCTTGTCTTTTTCAATTTTCTACGACATAGGGCAGAGAGGGCTCTAGAGGCGTGGTGAAGCCAGTCTCCCTAAGGGAGTAAATCTGATACAAATCCACGCCCTCCAGGTTGGGGGTTGATCATGGGGCTAACAACCCCATACCGGAAAAAAACATGTTATTACGAAACTCAAAGATAGGAACCCTCTGATTACCGCGCCAATAATATTCTTCTCGCACTGTACAAGGCCGTCGAATACTTGCTCCTAGTTCAGATACCGACTATTTCACTACCACTAACCTTCTACACGAATGCCAACCAGGCTTCCGCAAAATCTTAGCACAGCATGTGCTTTAATAAAGGTACACTTCAGATTGAAGCAAAGCCTTTGTTGCTCTTGAACTTCATTTTACTTTCAAACATGGCACGCTAAATTACTCTCTAAGTGCTGCACGGAGGGTTGGCTCAATCTAATTGTCACCAACAGTTTATCATCTGTGAGACCACAAAGTTACAATGGAGAAAGCTAATGTAGCGCATATCCCACGGTTTGATGTCAGTCTGATGTTGTGGTCTTTGCTTGGCGCAGCTCTGTTATCAGATTACAGCCGTTTCTGACGACAGTACGCTGTACTTTGTGTTCATTGCGGCAGAATTTGCGAGCACCTACCTGAACTCTATGAGTCTGTTGATGAAGGAGGACTTGTTGAGCTCCCCCTCAAAGCCCGGCAACGAGACTGTGGGCCACGAGTCCATGGCTGCAAGCGCCTCATCCGTCACCAGGAAGCGCTGCGTCAGGTTGGACCTGCAACACCACCGAAATCCAGTCAGCGACCAAGCTGCAACAAAGTCTGCAGGACGACTCGTCACGTAACAGGACGTCTATGAGTGGACATTACTTTACGAAAATTACACATTTTAAATTGTTCTTTTTCTTCCCTATATTGTTCTTTGAGCCCTTCACTCCTTACTGGGCTCAGCTGTCCTCAATCTAACAAGACCTACCACTCAGCGAAAAGTTTTAATAAATTAAATTGTTTCTAGCCTTTTGAAAGTCGAAGTATTGTGCATTTATCTTTGATCGTAAAACTGAAAACATTCGTTCGAATTTTGTATCACAACAGCGAAGAGAAACAGCAACGAGTCACAAGGATGGTTTAACAAGGTTTAGTTTGATCAAACCATGACCGGTTTCGGGTTTTTTACAAATCAATCTTCAGATAATTGTTACATGTTGAAACACGTATGTAACGCAGCAGCGATGGCGAGGCATTGTAGCATCTGTGACCAGAGAGTTTGCGCTTGACCGCGCGAGTGTTTCGAGCGGTTCTCAGTCAGTCAGTAGTCGTTGCGAGTCTGTAGCTCTGTCTAGTTGAGAGCAGTACTCTGTCAGTAGTCGTCGCGTGCTGTACGCTAATAGTCGTCATGCAGAGCGGTCGGTCAGTAGTAGCAGCCCAGTGCGGTTGTGTGATGTAGGCGGTCGGCAACACTGGTCAAGATGGAGAATAAGGTATACTGTTAATTAATATAATCATTAGATAATGAAAAATTTTATTTATTGTAATTATTCTCCAACAAGTCCCCCAATAATAATTTTTATTTCAAAAGCATTTTTTCAAAAATTTAATTTTTTATTGAACTAAAGATCTCGTTGCACTTCCCATTTCATTCCACTTCTTTTGAAGAAAAATTTCACTAGAATCACAAAAAAAGAGAATATTATTATTTGCAATGCAGTTCCTCCAAGCGGTGCGCAACAACAAGAGCAGAAATGTGACATCCATTTATTCTGAGGTAAGACTTTAACTCTGATTGTTTTACACAGGGCCAAAGACCGATGTTTCGGTTTAATTGAATTTTCTTATCACGGAATGGACTTTAAATTTTTGTGAAGAATTTACATTTGAGTCAGATTGCGAATTTCACATTTTTTGTTGCCATTGTCAGTACATTTCATTGTGGGCAGGTTATGCTTAGCGCAGTGTCCATTAGCATCCCTAATTAAATATTGTCATTTTCCTTTTAAATTACGGTGGGGAGGTTACACTTGGCGACACCCAGTCCAGGATCGAATTTCGTTGAGAGTCTTTTGAACAACAGTCAGATATCTGCTCTTATTTCCTTAGATATAATTAGGATTTGGCGCAACGCTTTTATTAACTTGTGACTTTCTTTCTACAGGTCAACGGCAATTTGTTGCTCTGTTGTATTTGTGTGTTGTTTTGCATTGTGCTTATTTGTTTTGTGAATAATTGTGACTACTGTTAAAATGCCGCGAAAGACTGTGAATAGTGTATCGCGAGGTATTACGAGCGAAATTACCGGCTCAAACGACTTTACCGATAGGACATGTGACATGCAGTGTAATGATGACAATCCTGCGTCCACTAACAATCAGTGCATTCCAACCACTAATGATGACTTTCACCTTAATGTTGAACAAACGAACTCAATTGTCTCGTCTGTTAATTTGACGACAATTGATGACGCGGAGCGGTCTATAGTAATGAGCGCTGCCGAGCTTAACACACCCGATTTAGAAAATCTAAGTAATGTACAGACAAATTTGTGTAATGAAAATGAACAGATCACACAAAGTAGGACAGATTTATTTAATTCCGAAACAATGACTGATAGTATACATTTGACTGACAAACCTTTTTGTAAATCTCAAAATGACCAAATGGTTACAGAAAGTGAAACAATTCCAGATCCACTATTGAACAGCACAGAGAATAGAAATGCTGACCTTGAGTCGAATCCAATTATGGCTTTGTTGCGACAAATGAGTAAACAACAGAACGAAAATTTCAAACAACTTAGGGAAGATAACAAACAAAATGACGAAAATATCAAACAACTTAGTAAACAGTTCAAACAGCGGAAGGAAATAATGAATAATTATTTCAAACAACTTAATGGAAGTTTTGACAACCATTACAAACAGGTAAATGAAAGTATCGACAACCATTACAAACAACTTAGCGAAACAATTAATGAAAGTTTCAAACTGACGAACGAAAAACAAGACAACCTTAACGAATGGAGCAGACAAGTTGGTGAACAGAATACAGCTATTACCGTGCAATGCCAGGACATTAAAGAACAATTACGTGAGGATACTGAGGCTTGTGCTAAAAACAGTAATAAAGAAGTTGGCACTGTTGCACAAGAATTAAGTAGCACACGTGTAGACACAACAGAATCACATAAAGACGGGATTATTGCAGTCACCGAACAATGTTCAGCAAACGAAACACAGATACACGAAATTAATGCAGTCACTGAAGAATGCCCTAAAAACGCAGTACAAATTCGCGACGAAGTTAATTTAGAGTCAGTGGAAGTTTCACACACTCAGAATACGGAAATTGTTAATAAAAGTGAACGTCAGAACAACCAAATTGACGAAAGTATTAAAGTAACAGAATTAACAATTATTTCAGTCACCAATATGTCACAGAACCCGCCACGTTGCGAACATTTGTCTGACACACGCAGCGTGTATAATGTGAATAATTTACAGAGACTACGCGAAGTAAAATCCGAAAAGCCACGCGACTTAAAATATGAAAAGCTACGCAACTTGAAATCCGAAATGACACAGACGAACAGATTCACACACAAACCTGAACGTGTTATCAAACTGAGTGACGAGAACGTAGATTTCGAGCAATTTGCATTTGTAAGAAAATCTAAAGAACTTAATAATGACAGCGTACAGGTACACGCTTTGCACTGTATACGACAATTTATGTTTGTACATTCACCGCTAATACCTGTAATGCAGAAACTAGCTTTGAACCAGAGGCGACAATTTGCTATTGTATTTTCATCAGCATTACGTATTATGCAGAAACTGGAATTAGCAAGAATACAGCGATTTACTTTTGGAATTTTACCGATATTGCTTGCAACGCAAAAGCTAAAATTTATTTGCAGTGCGTAAATGACCTCAGGGGATTCATTACGCTTTAATGAATATGTGCCGTAGCGAGCATAGGGCCCCGAGCTGTAGTAGTGCTGTTTCATCTTTAGTTTTCTGCACTGCTGCCTTTTCTTCTACTATCCTTTATATCTATCAAAACTGCTCTTTAACTATTGCTCTACCTAGAATTAAGAAAAATGACTAAAGAAAACCCGATGTGACAAATTTTTCCTGAAAGTGACAACATTCTTTAGGCACTCCAAAACCAGCGTAATTTTAATTACAGATAAAATCGTAATCATCAGTATGTATAAAATTTTGAGCAATCGGAACCACATTTTTGTAACAATAGATGTTTTTCACCACAATAGCATGAAAGTCAGCCGCTTAGCATATCTAACCAACAATGCAGTCTACAAGGTCAACCAAACTTTAATGTTTCGCCGCGTGCACGTATAGTCCCAGCTCCAACAAATAGTAACGCAAGGCAGCAAAGAAATAACTACGTACAGACAACACTCTATTTCAACTCGTATCGCAATGCGCCGTATAGAAATTACTATCATGACAGACGTAAAAAAAATGATGAGCACAATTTTCAGCGTACATTTAATAACAGTCGATCCTATGAGCAGCAACAATATCAGCAACAACAAATAATGATGAATGAAACAGACAATAGGTGTCATCCATAGCGTAACACGTCAGTAAGAAATAACAGAACAATTCATATAGTGGATATGCCACAACATTCTCCCGTAAATAATAACACGTACGATAGATTTTAACCAGATACAGCACAGATTGCATATTACAGTAATGCAAACATTACTTTTGACACGCAGAATTTTGCTCACGAGAATGTTATCTGAAACATGCTTTGTTGAATGCTCCACTTTTATCGCACCCAGACCTTACTAGAAATTTTTCTATTGCCACCGACAGTTCCAATACCGCTTTAGGCGTACATATTTTCCAGGAAATAGAAGAACATGGTTCAACAGTAATTAAAAACATCGCATTTGCAAGTCGCATTTTGTCACCCGCTGAACGAAATTACTCTGTTACAGAATTGGAAACATTATGTGTTGTATGGGCTTTCACGAGATTTCGGCACTTTCTTTATGGCAGACATACCACTGTTTACACAGACCACAGAGCGATACAATTTTTGCTTTCAGCTAAATTTACTCACGATAGATTAAGTAGATGGAAACTATATTTACAGGAATTTAATTTTACAATAGTTCACATTCCCGGCACACAAAATGTTATAGCAGACGCACTATCGCGTTCTCTCGGCAACAATCAGCAAGACGTAGCAACCAACTTCTGCAAAGCAAATTTCAGTGTCATGTACATTCAACAAGTAGCATTTGAAAATTTTATTTCGTCGTCATTACAGGACATAGCAAAAGAACAAAACAGAGACAACGTGTGGAAAGAAATTAAACACCTTTGGCTAGATAAGAATAATGTTACGATTAGAAACCATTACACTGTACGAAATGACATTTTGTTTCGCCGCTCTCATCCTGACAGCAACAATTGGTTATTATGCATACCTGACGAACTGGTTAATAAATTAATTTGGTACACTCATTTAAGCTACGCACATTACGGAGCAAGAAAATGTTTTCTTATACTGAGACAGAACTGTTATTTTACCAACATGGAGAAACGTATACGACGAGTTTTAGCGTCTTGTAAAATTTGCCAGAAAGCTAAATCAGACACCACTTCACATATTCCTCCTTTATATCCCATTATACCTGTTAAATTAAGACACATGGCCGCAGTAGATATTTTTGGTCCGATTCCGAGAACTAACAGAGGTTTTTGCTACATATTTGTCGCTGTTGAGCTTACTTCAAAATTTGTTACTTTCACTCCATTACGCAAAGCTACTGCTAAAACTGTTTCGAAAGCATTTGTAAAACATTTTCTATCTCATGCAGGGCATGTAATGAAAGTAATTTCTGACAATGGATCTCAATTTCGTAGTAGCGTATGGACACGCATGTTACGAGCCAGAAACATTTCTCCGATCTATATATCCAAGTACCACGCTTCTTCGAACCCTTGTGAAAGATTAATGAAAGAAATTGGTAAGCTGTGCCGAATATACTGCCACAAAAGACATATTGATTGGGATACATACATACTCTCATTCCAAGATGTAATTAATTCCATACCAAATGAATCCACTATGCTATCTCCGTCTGTTATACTGAAAAATGCTGAACCACCTAACAAAATTAAAGAATTAATAACATTTCCTACATCTCGTCGATTACGACACCACGAAATAATTGACATTGCGCTGAACAACATCAAACGTGCCGCAGAGCGCCGGAGAAGACAGCAAAAACAGGTTTGTAGACGCCGAGACTTTCACGTTGGACAGAAGATATTAATACGTACACACTATTTATCCAGCAAATTAAAAGGTAAGTGCAGTAAATTTGAACTTCTATACGCAGGTCCATATCGGATTCGCAGCATCCCTCACCCCAATGTTGTACACGTCGAAACTTTGAGAACCAGAAAATCGAAAGGCAATCACCATATCTCAAACATTAAACCGTTTATTGAGTGAAACCACTGTATGATTCAACACACTATGATGCCATTTACTAATGCAATTACTTCACCTGACTAATTACTGATGATTATCGTATTTTTTCTTGGCAAGTGCCCGACAAGGTAAGGTTAGCAGGTCGCTTTTCTTGTCGTTACACATCAGACCGTGCATACTTTTCCAGACGAACTTACGTATTTTATGACTAATTATGCAATGTTAGCTAATGACATGTTAATTTCATTACATTTTTTTTTATTAAAGTCTTTAATTCTCGCCTCGATTAACTACACTACATACAAGTTGAACACAACGAACGTCACATTTTGTTTTTTTATGTATATGATTGTATTCCAGTTTTGTTTATATGCACTGTGAAATAGTTAAGATATAACACACACCAGTCGACTTTGACATTTTTTTTTTTGCCCTATGACATCTCAAGATCGTGACTGTTTTACATTTTTTGCTGCTGCATTGTATTATTCTGTGTACATTTTTGCATCTGAACACTGTCAATGTCTTTGACATATTACGTTTTCTGTCATGTTATGCTGTATGCTTAATTATGTCACCATAAACCAGTCATTATTTAGTGGGTATAGGATTTAAATGCAAGACATTAATCTTTGTTCATGAATTTCAGAAAGAAATGATGCATGTAAGAAATAAATTCAACAGAAATGGGAATTTCACCTACGGAATAAACGAAAGGAGATGCAATAACTTTATGAGGAAAAGTAAATGGATCAGGATTAACAAGCATTAACAAGAATATACCATACTCATCACAGAATAGCAGTCTTAACTAATTTTTTCTTTCAGAATACAAGGTGATTGATGCAGGCTGTCAGACTGAACTACACATCTTAGTTTTAGTGATGAAATATGCTAGAGATAAGGAATAGTTGTATAATGAGTAATGAAGTGATTTTTTGCAGATGATAATGAATACTGATGAATAATGATGAAGGATATGATATTATGAATAATGAAGTTTTTCTTTACAGGTGATGATGATAATGAAGTTATGATGATATGGATAATGAAGTTTTTTTTTCTTTACAGATGAGGATAATGTTGAAGTTATGTATTTATGCTACGTAGTTATTTAAGTATTTGTTGCAGTTTGCTTTGACAGCAGGTGTTACATTGCATAGTAGGATGACAGAAAGTTTGGAAAGGACAGCTATGGAACACATTTTATACACATTTCACTACCTGTTAATTCGAGGTTCACTACTTTTCAGCATACTAATGCGTTTCTTCTTTCAGGTAAATAATCCATTTTGTATTTTTTCAAGAGAAGCTTTTCATGATACTTGCTAAACCTGTTACTTATTATACCTGTTCTAGTACTTGCATTTTTATTTTTTACCCATTTGTGTTTATCATTTATGAATGTGATCACATATACTGCCTTGTTGCATAACCTTGCTACAGCTGACTCATGACGAATGACGTTACCTATCCTCATTTGCAGCAATAGGTCAAAAGCAAATAGTGTTATGCCTCAGCAATTAATTATCGATCTCAACGCAATGCATTGCTAACAAAAAAAAATGTAATACCAGTTCCAAATAGTGATACCAGTTTGAGAAAATTCTGAATAATACTGATTAGCCCTGAATAGTATGTCACTTGAGTAATGACTTCTTAATGAGACAAAAAAAAAGTATATATTTAAAATAATGCTTTGTCACTAGTTAATAACTGCCACTGTTTATTGTAATGAGACTACTTATAATGCCTATGATTACTAATGCTATGACTAATTAACTGATTTTAATAATGACTTTGTAATGATCTGAATACTACTGAAGGAGAAACACTGTTTATTGTAATGAGACTACTTATAATGCCTGTGATTATTAATGCTATGACTGTAATTAACTGATTTTTAATAATGACTTCGTAATAATCTGAATAATACTGAATGATGATTCTATTCAGTACTTGCTGGCCACTGAGTGCCAATAATTAATGTCACTTGAAGAATTGTTATTAATTATGCCATTAATTAGCCCTTTTTTTCCCATGTTGAGTTTTCATGGTTTGGTTAATGGCCAATGAGTGCCAATAATTTGTATCACTCAATGTATTATGTTAATGCTAGGCCAATAATTGACTCTCCTTTTCAACGTAAGACTTCTGATGAACATTATTCTGTCATACTAAATATACTTTGTAACTGGCCAAGGACCGCCACTGTTTATTGTAATACGATTACCCATGATGCCAGCTAGTGATTCTTAATAGATTGGAATGACACATAATTAATTAACTATGGTACTGTTTAATAATGCTTTGTAATTAGGAGAAGACTAATAATTCTTACTATTGGAATGACAAATGATTAATTAACGACAAATGATTAATTAACTGTAATTAGACAAATGATTAATTAACGACAAATGATTAATTAACTGTAATTAGGAAAAGGTTAATGATTATTATTGGAATGACAAATGATTAATTAACTGTAATTAGGAGACGGTTAATGATTCTTAATTACACTCTGTAACTGAAAAGAATGCGATTATTTAATAATGCTTTGTAACCAGGAAAAGAAGGCTACTGATTCCATGTAAAACAATTAATGAACATTTTTCTGTAATACTACATACTTGGTACAGAAATGTTCAATAACTGGGCTATGAATGCCACAAACTAATTAAGTCTCTAATTGTCAATATTATGTGACTTGATGTCCTTCACCTCATAAGCTGACTACCCTGAATTATTGCAATGTCCATTTGTCCTGTTTATCCTAGTGATCATGGAGCACTATATTTGGTTTTGCACTAATTCTACGTTGGTGCGCCTTGTAAGAGCGTGGTGTTGACACGACATGCTGTCCACCACCGTGAGCGATGAAGACGTTATTATGGTCGCACTGTTTGGTGTACCTAATGTACTGCCAAAATGAAAACATGGAACATTACTACGACAGTTCAGTGTCTTGGCTACACTGATAAATTCTGATGGGAAAAGAACTTCAAGTTGTGTCACTTGGTGTTGCACTTCTGTGGAAAGATATGGACTTTCAGAGCAGCTGTGTGCAATCTAAAGTGCTACAACCATGATGCAATCCTTCCCTTTCCTATCCTGATTCTTGTCACATAAAAAAAAAAAAATTTTTTTTTGGTAACATCATTTATGTTCATAGGTTATACATTTTTCGATTTGTTGAACTCCAGTGCGAGTACACTTATGGCACTGGTCGACATGATGTTTTGCCATTATGTTTATTTGTTGTGAAAATGCTAAAGACATTTTTCAGTGCGTGTGCACTTTGGACTTGATTTTTTTGCCATTATGTTTATTTGTTGTGAAAATGCTAAAGACATTTCTTCAGTGCGTGTGCACTTTGGACATGATTTTTTTTGCCATTATGTTTATGTATTGCGAAAATGCTAGACATTTTTTTTGATTTGTTCTGAAGTACAGTATATGTACACTCTTGTCTTTTATATTGTATATACATTTTTTATTTTTAATGATATGTTCTGAACTACAGTGCATGTGCACTTATGTTAGGTGTTAATATGTTTTCTACTGAACTTCAGTGCCTGTGCATTTTTCTCATTTTTCAATATGATTGTACTCATTCTGTATATTCAATACTTCAATGCGTATGCACTTATGTCATTTGTTACTCATTGTATATACATTTCATCATTTACTGATATGTTCTCAACTGCAGTGCATGTGCACTCATGTCACTTGTCAACATAATATTTTTTGCCAGTCTGTTTATTTGTTCTGAATATGCTAAAGAATTTTTTCAGTGCCTGTGCACTTTGTTATCTGTCAAATAATTTGTATATACATTTTTCTGATTTGTTACTATGTTTTGTACTCACATTTTGTCTTTGTCTGATATATCTTGTACTTAGTGCGTGTGCACAACATTTACTTTATGTACTACATCTAATTATTCTGTAAATTGTAGAAGTTTATTAGTTAATTAAAAATTTTGCCGCGATTGGCAAGTCCAAATGACTCACCATCGCTGCCAAATTTTTGCCCCCCCAGTGGAGGGTTATGAAACACGTATGTAACGCAGCAGCGATGGCGAGGCATTGTAGCATCTGTGACCAGAGAGTTTGCGCTTGACCGCGCGAGTGTTGCGAGCGGTTCTCAGTCAGTCAGTAGTCGTTGCGAGTCTGTAGCTCTGTCTAGTTGAGAGCAGTACTCTGTCAGTAGTCGTCGCGTGCTGTACGCTAATAGTCGTCATGCAGAGCGGTCGGTCAGTAGTAGCAGCCCAGTGCGGTTGTGTGATGTAGGCGGTCGGCAACACTGGTCAAGATGGAGAATAAGGTATACTGTTAATTAATATAATCATTAGATAATGAAAAATTTTATTTATTGTAATTATTCTCCAACAAGTCCCCCAATAATAATTTTTATTTCAAAAGCATTTTTTCAAAAATTTAATTTTTTATTGAACTAAAGATCTCGTTGCACTTCCCATTTCATTCCACTTCTTTTGAAGAAAAATTTCACTAGAATCACAAAAAAAGAGAATATTATTATTTGCAATGCAGTTCCTCCAAGCGGTGCGCAACAACAAGAGCAGAAATGTGACATCCATTTATTCTGAGGTAAGACTTTAACTCTGATTGTTTTACACAGGGCCAAAGACCGATGTTTCGGTTTAATTGAATTTTCTTATCACGGAATGGACTTTAAATTTTTGTGAAGAATTTACATTTGAGTCAGATTGCGAATTTCACATTTTTTGTTGCCATTGTCAGTACATTTCATTGTGGGCAGGTTATGCTTAGCGCAGTGTCCATTAGCATTCATAATTAAATATTGTCATATTTCTTTCTTTCAAATTTTTGTGGGAGGTTACACTCGGCTCCCATTTCTATTAAGTATTGTCATGTATATTTCTTTTTTAAAATTACGGTGGGGAGGTTACAATGTTTTGTTGTTTTCTTGCTGGGGCCTCGTTTTGTATCCGTTAGTGGTTTGCTGCACTAGAATGGACAGAAAACGTTTTTTCGCTGTTTGGTAAAGCTTACGACAGATGTATTTCTTATCACTTCTATCGAAGTGTTTAAGAAAAGGCTTTAAAGTTATTTAAACTTACTTACCTGCTGTATGCGCCTGTGTGACGAAGTCGCCCTAAGTGTTTGTTGCGAATTTTGAAATCAACATATTTGCGAACGTCCAATATGCGAGTCTTGTTCAGTTTACTGAAAAACACCTTACACCACTACATGATCTATTTAATGGCAGCACACACGATAAACATTTACAAAGCCTGGCCCAGCTTCTCGTGAGTCACATAAACATTGTTTTCAAACATCTTACAGTCATAAAGATGTTAGGTTACTCATGCTGTGAGCGTAACCAGTGGATACAAGACGAGCCCGCAACAAGAAAACAACGAAACGTATAACAACCGTCTGAAGATGGATTTGTAAGAAATCGGAGACCATGGTTTGATCCAAATAAACCTTAAACCATATTTGTGGGTGGTTGCGGATTCATTTACAAAACTTATAGTATTACTACCACGATTCTCAACATGTCAATTTTTGGCATAATAGTGTGACTGTAATTTTTTCGTTTACGGGGGGGGGGGGGGGGGTAAATGCTAAAGGGATACTCTGAAAATCACATTTAAGTGCCTGGCAGAGGGTTCATCGAACCACCTTCACATTTATCTATTATTCCAATCTCGTATAGCGCGCCGAAAAAATGAACACCTATATCTTTCCCTTATTTAATTGTGGTGATCGTTCCGCCCTATGTAGGTCGGTGTCAACAAAATATTTTCGCATTTGGAGGAGAAAGTTGGTGATTGGAATTTCGTGAGAAGATTCCGTCGCAACGAAAAATGCCTTTCTTCTAATGATTTACAGCCCAAATCCCGATCATTTCTGTGACACTCTCTCCCATGTTTCGCGATAATACGAAACTTGCTGCCTTTCTTTAAACTTTATCGATGCACTCCGTCAGTCCTACCTGATAAGGATCCCACACAGCGCAGCAGTATTCTAAAAGAGGACGGACAAGCGTAGTGTAGGCAGTCTCCTTAGTAGGTCTCTTAAATTTTCTAAGTGACCTGCCAATAAAACGAAGCCTTTGATTAGCCTTCCCCACAACATTCTCTATGTGTTCCTTCCAATTTAAGTTGTTCGTAATGGTAATTCCTAGGTATTTAGTTGAATTTACGGCTTTTAGATTAGACTGACTTATCGTGTAACCGAAGTTTAACGAGTTCCTTTTAGTACTCATGTGGATGACCTCACACTTTTCGTTATTTAGGGTCAACTGCCACTTTTCGCACCATTCAGATATCTTTTCTAAATCGTTTTGCATTTTGTTTTGGTCTTCTGATGACTTTATTAGTCGATAAACGACATCGGCAAACAACCGAAGACGGCTGCTCAGATTGTCTCCCAAATCGTTTATATAGATAAGGAACAGCAAAGGGCCTACAACACCACCTTGGGGAACGCCTGAAATCACTTCTGTTTCCATCAATTACTACGAACTGTGAACTCTCTGACAGGAAATCGCAAATCCAGTCGCATAACTGAGACGATATTCCACAAACACGCAATTTTACTACGAGCCGCTTGTGTGGTACAGTGTCAAAAGCCTTCCGGAAATCCAGGAATACGGAATCGATCCGAAATCCCTTGTCAATAGCACTCAGCTGATCTCTCAGGTTCTCTCGGCGTGACTAATTAATGTTGTGTTTCCGGGTGTTCAGCCGCGCTGTTGTTTCCGTTTTATGCACAGCATATCGTCCAGCAACCCAGCCATCATTTTCAGGTGCTGCGAGTTTTGCTGTTAAGTGTACTCAGTGCCTGCACTCCAGCCAGACTGTGAACATTTGTTTGTCTCGCATCGCAATTTATAGTCGAGTTCCACTTCCGATTCCCATTGCGCCCTTTGATGATCTTTTGTTTTTCGCAGCCCACATCGATATCTCGTGAAACGCTGATTTCCTCAGCGTTTCCCAGCTCTTGTGGAGACGATGCCCAGCGAGGCAATAAATTCAGTGCCGAATAACAAACCTCGTTTAAATTCACAGCTCCGTCTCTGTTTATTAGGTTTTCCGGGGTCTTTATTTCAATAAACTCCTTAATTCTACATCTAAGTGATTACTCTGCTATTCGCAATTGTCTGGCGGAGGGTTCAATGAACCACCTTCAAGCTGTCTCTACCGTTCAACTCTCGAACGGCGCGCGGGATAAACGAGCGCTTAAATTTTTCTGTGCGAGCCCTGATTTCTCTTATTTTATCGTGATGATCATTTCTCTCTGTGTAGGTAGGTGCCAACAGAATTTTCCCGCATTCGGAGGAGAAAATTGGTGATTGAAATTTTATGACAAGATCCCGTCGCGACGAAAAACGCCTTTGTTTAATGATTGCCACTCCAATTCACGTATCACGTCTGTGGCACTAACTCCCCTATTTCGCCATAATACAAAACGAGCCGCCCTTCTTTGAACTTTTTTGATGTCATCCATCAGTTCCACCTGATGCGGATCCTAGACCGCGCAGCAATACGCCGGAATAGGGCGGACATGTGTGGTATAAGCAGTCTCTTTAGTATATTGTTGCACCTTCTAAGTGTTCTGCCAATGAATCGCACTCTTTGATTTGCTCTACCCACAACGTTATCTATATGATCGTTCCAATTTAGATTACTTGCAATTGTAATCCCCAAATATTTAGTTGAATTTACAGCCTTCACATTTGTGTGACTTACCGCGTAATCGAAATTTAGCGGATTTCTTTTAGTACTCATGTGAATCACTTCACACTTTTCTTTATTCAGGGTCAATTGTCACTTTCCGCAACACACAGATATCTTATCTAAATCATTTTGCAGTTCGTCTTGGTCATCTGATGACTTTACAAGACGGTAAATCACAGCATCATCCGCAAATAATCTAAGAGGGCTACTCAGATTGTCTCCTACGTCGTTAATATAGATAAGGAACAATAGAGTGCGTATAACACTTCCTTAGCGAACGTCGGATATTACTACTGTTTTACTCGATGACTTTCCGTCTATTACTACGAACTGTGACGTTTCTGACAGGAAATCACGAATCCGGTCACACAACTGAGGCGATATTCCATAGGCACACAGTTTGGTTAGAAGACGCTTGTGAGGAACGGTGTCGAAAGCTTTCTGGAGATCTAAAAAATTACTGTATCTCAGAAAGTTTGGCAGTGCTCAGCAACAGCTGAACTTCCCTCGCTGTTTTAGACGGGCGCGTCACTGTTTTTTTTTTTTTCTTTCTATCTCCCCTAGACTGTTTTAACAACTTGGGACACTCACGTGAAATGCGATACACACCCGGATCATCTTTAACATTGAAAAAACACTGGATGCCTTGTTTCCATGAGAGTCTACCGATCTTTCCTGCTATTGCACCAGCGTAAGGTAGATATGCGATCTTGGCTTCTCTTTCTCAGATTCCGTTACATCTTCCTTCTTGATTTTGACAACAACATCCGCTAAATTTAACGATCTTTCGTTGACGATCTCACGTTCTGTTAAAGTTGTTTTTGTGTTTTTGAATGGTTATTTTCTCCTAAGGATTTCCTTGCTGTTAAATTTCTTTTTGTTTTTTTAGAAAGATTGAAATGAGACACGTTGTACAAGTATTGGGCCATACAGCAAGGCTGAATAAAACACCGCTCCGTAAAACACGTCGGTGTGATACCACGAACTTAAACAGTTCGTCTTGCTGATCTTGCCTATCTGAATCTTAATGGAATCTAATGATGTCACCAGAATTAGGAAACGCATCGTTAGGCACGGAACATACTTTGGACCACCGCCCACCACCCACGAAAGAAAATTAAATGAGTTTCTCTTCGCTCTCGTACCCTATCCAATCGAAAGCACCCGGAAACCCCTACGTTGAGCATCAGAAGCGATCGACAGCGAGAGACGACTGGATACGCGACACTCCAGCAACAACAGCAGCATCGGGGGAAAAGCTGTGTCCTGCGTGCGAGCGGCCATCTCGCGCTACAAGACGGCTGCTTACAGCTGACCAGCTGTTTCTATAAAACGGCGCCCCTAAACTGTAGAATGCTGTAGGTGGAGAGTAAGGCTGCAAAATTAGCTTCACGTAGGTAATTAAAAGCGAAAAGGAATGCTGTACATGAAATTTACAAAGGGATGAATCTTCATGGAGAGTTTCGTAATCTATATAATCAGCTACTATCACCAGACAAATTCTTCGAATAGACGTGAATGAGCAGAGTACAATACAACAAGAAGTGAGTTACTGGTGTTGTTTAAACTTTAAAAAGAACACATGCAAAGGAAGACTATCCACAAAAAGTAACACAGATTCAGGCGAAGGCAGCCATGTTTGTATTCCAGATGAAGCAGCAAATAAAGTGCGAAAACCTTTTGTCAGCGCAAAGAAGCGACTGAAAGAAACAGACGCTAAAGTTTCATCAGTTTACGTTGGAGAAGTAGGGCAGCTCTCAATCCAGGCTACGCCTTAGTATCATCATTATCATCACACAGAAGTGCGAAACAAACATTGCATTATATTAAGAGCAAATATATGGGCACTACGCAAGA
Organism: Schistocerca piceifrons; assembly: GCF_021461385.2. Taxonomy (NCBI): domain Eukaryota; kingdom Metazoa; phylum Arthropoda; class Insecta; order Orthoptera; family Acrididae; genus Schistocerca; species Schistocerca piceifrons. The sequence continues at coordinate 600,536,180 of NC_060140.1, read as the reverse complement.
TCGTACAAATTCTGGAGGAATATTCTTCCAAGAAAATAATTTGCTGATGAAAGATTTAGCAATTTTTTTACTTGCAGATGATAACTGGGGATCGTATGACAGAATACTAGTGTTTGCCAGCGAAAAGGGAAAATCATGTTTATCAAACTACGAATCATTCTTTTTGAATGGAACGCTCAAGAGTTCAAGCAAACAGTTTGAGCATCTGTTTCTGCTCCACGCCGACCTTAATAGTTCTTGGGAGGAAATTAACACCATTTCAGCTGTTCATGTTTTGTTGCCAAATAAAAAGCGAGAAACACATGAACTTTTTTTTTAAAGCTATCAAAACTAATGTGCCTGGATGGAACCCTGCATCTCTGATGATGGACTTCGAAATTGCCATCGCCCAAGCAGCTAACAGTTTGTTTCCTGGAACAGAGACTGCTGGTTGCAATTATCAGTTTAATCAATGTTTGTGGAAACAAGTACAATGTTGCAGCCTCGTTCCAACCTACAAGGAAAACAAAAAAGTACACCGCCACATAAGAATGGGTTCTGTTCGAGACATCTTCCCTTGGAAATGTTGGATGAGAATACGCCTGAAAACCAAAAGCTTCAGTACTTTTACCATATATTGTGGATCTGTGGCTCGATAACGAACATATGCCAAGAGAGATGTGGAACTGCAGTGAACGGCGCCATCGCACCAATAACTTCTCAAAATGGTGGAACCGAAGAATGTACACATTGATATCAAAAGTTCATCCGAATATTTCCTCTTTGCTGAAAAATCTGAGAAGATGCAGAGTACCACTGCCACTAGTTTCCCCGATTGATTTTAAACCTTGATGGAAACAGAAGAAAAAAGTCAGAAATGAAGACTGACGAAACGATTGCAGAGCCGTTAAAGAAACTCCAAACTGATGGGAATAAACATAATTTCTGACTTGTGTGGCCTACTCATAGAAATTACAATGACAAAGAAAACGTCAGAATCGTTGAAACATTTGTAAATACTGAGAAGTAGTTAAATGTAATCATTGGCAATCTTGTACATGATGTAAAAAAATTTAGTGGGGGACGAAAAGAGACTATCTCCTCGTGATGTTCCCTGGAAACTACAAAAAAGTCGAAAAATATCCCTTGAAACTGTAAAATATTTCCTAATAAAGACTGACAAGACTATCTCAAATACCAAGCTTTTTCTAGGAAATAATAGCAGCATTCGCCTTGAGAGGTTCATAGAATCAAAATCTGTATGGGCGGTTACCGAATACAAAATCTTTGCAGCGGAATCGCAGACAAACGTAATGCAATGAAATCCATACTTCGTCCATCCGTTAGAAGATGAGCAAACCAGAGTGAAACTAGCAAAAGCAAAATAAGTTATCATGAAAACATGACTGATCGGACTTCTGCAACCTTTCAACATCTATGTCGTGTATTACAGCAGGCCTGTTAAGGATGCGGCTAGGAGAACAAGATCGGTCACCCTCGCTCGTGCCTGTGTTGTGAGTGCTCGCGTAAAAATGGGACGGCCAGTCGTCATTACGTAGCGCAGCACGGCCGATTGGTAGGGCAGAAGCGCAAACAATGTGCTGCCTTGAGAGAAATGACCATAATTAGGTTCGGCGAAACCTCAGATACCAACATACAGTGTATACGGCGCAGTGCTTAAGGGGGCCCCTACTCCAGGGGCTACGCCAACGTCTGGTAAGCCTGCTATTGCGTGGGCAATGAAGACGATGTTCGTGCGACTCTGACTTGGGCGGCGACACATGGGGAGGCATCGGGCAGATCTCTTAACATTTCCAAATCGAAGATTCTGTTCATTGGTGAGGGTCAACCTGAGAGATATGTCGCTCCTCTAAGTGTGGCCACCAGCGTCCGCCGTTTGGGCATTGATTTTATTAACGACCTCCATCGTTCAGCGGCAACCAACAGTAGACGTCTCCTCAAAACGATCAAGGCTGGCCTTGTGAACCACCGGCTTAGATCCCTCGACATTGTACTGCGTGCGCAATATGTGAATGTTTACCACGCCTCACGCATCCCCCATGTGGCACAAGTGTTCCCGGTTCCGATTACCCTCGCACGTCGTATGTGGATGGCGATGGGATCCTTTGTCTGTACCGGGAGGTTATTTAAAGTTCAATAGTCCTCCCTTGCCCTCCCGCGGGAGCGTGGTGGGGTGGGCTTATTCCATGTGCCAGACGGAATTAGGGCACTCTTTGTTGGCTCCCAACTGGAAGCCTGGCGTCGCTGCCCGACGAGCGTGACCGGATTGCTTTTGCATGAACACGAGCCAGTCTCCATGTCAGCCCCAGTCATGCTATCAGACATTCTACCCCCATTTATTACTTTCGGCACTTCTTTCTAGAAGTGGGTTACATCCAGTACTCCTCACCCCTTTCAGATATACGCCAGACAAAGACTGTACACGATTAATTACAAATGTGTCGAATCCGCAAACCCATGGAACACAAGTTTCCCCAGTTCATATGGCGTCGTGTGTGGAAAGCGGTACATGCCGGTTATCTCGACACCAGCGTCCAGTCCACTTGCTATATCACCGTCAATGGCAAATAGGCCAACCAGTTCCGTTTGCACCGCACCCGCCTCGCTGACACACCCTTCTGTGTACACTATGGTGTAGAGGACACAGACGCCCATCCGTTCTCGACGTCTGGAGGCTCTCGCAGCGTATCTTGGCTTTACTTACCTGACAGACACCTGTTCAGTTCACTTTCCTGACTCTTTTATTCCCGGATGTGATTCCTTACCCTTCAACAAATCTAACGCTGTGAACTGGATACGTGGACATACGATCCGTTACCTTTTCGGCCCCGACGAGACAGAAGAACTAGGTTATTGGACGTACCTTAACGATCGACACTGTGTACTTGTTCGCAACCCCAGATACAAGCAGCTCTTTTCCAGTTTTGTACGGAGCGCCTTTCACGACCCGCCTTCCGGCTGGAACGTCCAAGCCATGAGAAGTTGATGCTTTTTTGCCGACATGATGTTCTGAATGCACTACGAACGGAATCTCCGTTAAAATTTCGAGAAGACACGTTTGGATGTTCCGCTAATCGGAAGGCGCGAGCGACTCTTGGAATTCTAGTACGTAGAATAATTTAAAAAAGTAATAAATAAATAAATAAATAAATGAATAAATAAAAATAAAAAAGTAAAAACAGGGGAAATTCCACTCAAAAGTTAAGTTTTGTTCTACTTTGCCGAAAGCAACTAAAGTTTAAAATCGCATCTATTATGTAAAGAAGGAGCACTACCCAGGTTTAGGAGTCCATAACTTCACTGGTTTTAGAGTCTTGAATTTTTAATGTGATTTCAATAGTATTCTTGAAAACCAACTTTCAGTACTCACAGCACAATTTTCGCATGACAGATTTTTTAGGTACATTCTCAAGACATAGTTCTACGGTTCTGTGCATTCATTTTATGAGAAATATTATTAATTTTTGTTTTCAGTGTTTATTTCAGATTCGAGCCTTAAATTTTCTTTAATTATCGATACATAAATATGATGATAAAATAAATGACTTACATTTTAGATAATATTAATGCGTAGAAGTACGCAAACACATCAAAACTAGTTCCAAAAAGTTGATACTGAGCTTAGTACAACAAACTTATTGTAAAACGGATTTCAACATTTTTATCAGAAAATGAATGTTACTACAAGACACATACCCATTAAAATTCACCGGTACGATAATGTTTTCCCTTCTTCCTTATGTGAGGCTGCTTCTTGTAATTCCAAGATCAAGGTAGTTTTTCTGTTGAATTTTCTGAATAAAAACCTACTCACAGTCTTCTTCAGGTGGTACAGTGGTGGGGATATCTGATCGTACGCCAATGCCTGTTTCCTTCGAGCTTGTTGATTGCACTGAACAGGGCTTCATTGTATTCTCTAAATTTTTATTTACACAGTGAACAGGCAAAGGAAGTGATTTCCAACAATTGACTGCCAATTGTTTCCCTTCGGTTTTCCTGGAAATCTTGCAACTGGTTTTTCCCAGTTTCAGTTTATGCCAAGTTCTGTGTTAAACTGGTTCCGTCTGATGGTGATAGAAACCAAAAATTATCCTTGGCATCTTTCCGTGTGTCACCGTCCCTTTATACAGTCCGTATTTCGAACATTTCCTAGACGTGAAACTTCCTGGCGGATTAAAACTGTGTGCCGGACCGAGACTCGAACTCGGGACCTTTGCCTTTCGCGGGCAAGTGCTCTACCATCTGAGAAACCCAAGCACGACTCACGCCCCATCCCCACAGCTTTACTTCTGCCAGTATCTCGTCTCCTACCTTCTAAACTTTCAGAAGCTCTCCTGCGAACCTTGCAGAACTAGCACTCCTGAAAGAAAGGATATGCGGAGACATGGCTTAGCCACAGCCTGGGGGATGTTTGCAGAATGAAATTTTCACTCTGCAGCGGAGTGTGCGCTGATATAAAACTTCCTGGCGGATTAAAACTGTGTGCCGGACCGAGACTCGAGTTCGGGATCTTTGCCTTTCGCGGCTTCTGTAAAGTTTGGAATGTAGGAGACGAGATACTGGCAGAAGTAAAGCCGAGAGGACGGGGCGTGAGTCGTGCTTGGGTAGCTCAGTTGGCAGAGCACTTGCCCGCAAAAGGCAAATGTCCCGAGCTCGAGTCTCGGTCCGGCACGCAGTTTCAGTCTGCCAGGAAGTTTCATGGTTCAAATGGCTCTGAGCACTATGGGACCTAACTTCTGAGGTCATCAGTCCCCTAGAACTTAGAACTACTTAAACCTAACTAACCTAAGGACATCACACACATCCATGCCCGAGGCAGGATTCGAGCCTGCGACCGTAGCGGTTGCGTAGGTTCTAGACTGTAGCGCCTAGAACCACTCGGCCAGGACGTTTCATATCAGCGCACACTCCGCTGCGGAGTGAAAATTTCATTCTCACTTCCTATACGTAGTTGTAATTCGAATACAGCCAAATCGTTTTTGGATCTAAGAGTAAATACTCTGGAGATGTGAAATAGTCATTAAATTTCAATTGAGAAAAGTTTTAGGTTGGAGTCTCCCCTTAAAATAGAAAGCAGCTGTTTTTAAAGGGATGAAAAGTAGCATAATGGTCGGGTTAGGAACTCTAAAGAAGTCAGACACAGCAACATCAGTGCATCACTGCAGGATGCCTAGTCTACATGTTTATCGTACGTGGTAGTATCTTGATATCCTTAGTGTTCTATTAATGTGCTTTAGAACTCCGAACACAATGAAAAAGTTCAGTTTACAACAACATTACAATAGCTTCCATGCAAAAGATTATGGACACTTGGAGAGGGGACAGCGAGAAGCTGAAGTGGAAAAAAAGAAGGAAAAGAAAAACGATTTTAAGCGATATAACTGAAGAAAGTATTAATCATACGGGAGCAGAGGAATAAAGATCTCAATAATTTTCCCAACATTTTCACTACGAAAATACACTTTTTTGTGGAGGAACAATCAACGAATGAATCTGCAGTGAGATTAGGTTACCATAAACTGCTTTTCAGCTTGCAGAGCGTCGCGCACTTTCACTGTTTTCGTGTTATGCTGTCAATGTGTACGCTCGGCAACTTATACACCGCAGGTCGACGTTTGGATGATTATAGTTTCATTGCAAGACGTGTGGCTTCAGAACCAATAGATCCACTACAGATCAGAATTTTGCCATCAGACAAATCCTTGAAAAATGTTATGAGTATAACATTGACGTCCACCAGCTGTTGATTTCAAACAAGCTCATGATAGCATCAAAAGGTATCAACTCTGGAAGGCAGTGCAAGGCGCAGGAGTTCGCAACAAACTAATAAGAGTGATCCAAATGACTTTGAGAAGAACAGTATGTAAAGTAAGGTTGAGAACACTTTATCAAAGGCATTTGAAGTTAACCAAGGATTACAATAAGGTGATGTGCTCTCCACTATTCTGTTTAACATAGCATTGGGGGGGGGGGGGGGAGGGTAATGCGAAAGATACAAAACGGCAACTCTGTGGGAACACTGTTCAATAGAGTGACATAGGCTCTTACATACGCAGATGATACTGATTTGTTGTCCAGGAGGAAACAGGACCTGGAAGAAAAGCTTCAAAAATTAGAAAGATGTGGAGCAGAGTTGGGACTGACAATTAATCAGTCAAAGACGAAGTACATGTTAACATCTAGGAAACGGTATAGTGAAGGAGAGAGAAGCATGACTTTGAACGGGAAAAATTTTGAACGCTGTGAGAAGTTTAAACACCATGGGTTACTGGTAACTGAGAATAATGATATGAGGATTACAGCTGGTAACAGGAGCTATTTCGCACTGATTAATGTATTTAAAGCATAGAAGAAATCTCAAGCTGACAATGTATCGTACTGTAGTTATGTGGGCCTATGGTTCGGAGACTTGGACAATGACACAAAATGACGAGGAGTTGTTGCAGAGATGGGAAAGGAAGATACTTAGGAAAATCTTCGGGCCAGTGAATGATAGGGGGTTTTGCCGAATCAGAAATAATGAGATTAGAGATTTGTACAAGAAATCAGTCATCCTGACAGAAATAAAGAGTAATAGGCTACGTTGGTTTGGGACATACAGAAAGAACGGTAGAGAGCAGCTCAGGCAAGAAAGTTTTCAAAGGAAAACCAGGTGGACGCCGTATAATGCGCAGACCAAGGGACAGATGGCTAGACAACGTGGAGGAGGACTTTTGAAGAATGGGCGTTAGAAGATGAAGAGCCAAGGCAGCCAGTAGAGAAGAGTGGACGGAGATAGTCCAGGAGGCCAAGGCCCTACACGGGCTGTAGTACCAAGGAGTAAGTAAGCAAAATCAGTCTCGTCGACTTCCGTTTCTTCAATGTGAATTTTCACGATTCTAGAAGTCTGCAGCGACGATTAAGTCGATGTTTAGAGTTACATACACATGCTGCTTTGATACGTAACGAAGAGAACGAAAACCGCCCACAGAAGCTCACTGGCAGACTCAAGAGCTTGGCTTCAAGTTAGCATTACTCAAAAACTGATACAAGTAGTGAAAAGTAAAATAAGTAATATTCATTGACATTCTGTGTTATTATGTTTAACCTTGCAATAAAACAGTAATGAAACGAAAGTTTATCAATTTAAGTTTCGTCCTAAAATGGCAGTCAGCGTAAGGTTCCAATAGTTGTAAGAAACACCTCGTTTCTCACTTAGCTGCCCAACGTTCTTTGCATTGTCGAAATATTGAAAGAAATGTTGAATTTCATTGCCATTTCTCATTACGTTGAATTTCATCGCACGTTCTCACTAACACAACAGTTTTAATAATAAATTTGCCACGGAACCCGTTGACGAGCCTCCCTGAAGCGATAAACTATTGCTCACTGTTGTAGTGCGAGCGCGAGTCAGCTTGCACTTGTAGCTGTGCTGGACTGCTAGACTACTTAAGAGTGCCTGTGCCAGTGAAAGCCGGTTAGCCCGACAAGAGCCCCGGGATCCGTGCGAGTGTCACTCCTGCCGGCCGGGGTGGCCGAGTGGTTCTAGGCGCTTCAGTCTGGAACCGCGCGACCGCTACGGTCGCAGGTTCGAATCTTGCTTCGGGCATGGATGTGTGTGATATCCTTAGGTTAGTTAGGTTTAAGTAGTTCTAAGTTCTAGGGGACTAATGACCTCAGAAGTTAAGTCGCATAGTGCTCAGAGCCATTTGAACCATTTTTGAGTGTCACTCCGTGCAAATGTCACTCAGTGAGTATGTTCCAACTCCGGTCAGTGCAGGAACGATTAAAGCCGGTTGTGGATGACGCTGGAGTTATTGTCTGATGATGTCCCATATGTGCTCCGTTGGAAGCAGATAGGGTGTTCGAGGAGGCCAAGCCAACATGTCGACACTTAGTAGAATATGTTGGATTACAACAGCTGTACGTGGATGAGCATTATCCTGTTGGAAAACAGCCCCTAGAACAGCACAACATGTCGAATCACCAGACTGACGTACAACCTAGCAGTCATGGTGGTTGGGTTTCGGGTTCCGCTGAATAGGACAGATGTCCACTATAAGCAGGAGGCGGCTACACGGGTAGCAGGGGCTGTGTGGCGTGGACTGGGCGGTTTTTTTTAGGTTAGAGGGTTTCGGGAAAACTCAAGAAGGGCTTCAGTCACAATGGGTGCAAGCTGAACACAAGAGGAACGTAGATACAGGAACCATTGGTATAACAGTTGTAAATTGTCTTAGCTGTGTTGAGAAAGTACCAGAGCTCCAAGCGCTAATAGAAAGCACTGATGCTCAAATCGTTATAGGCACCGAAAGCTGGCTAAAGCCGGATGTAAACTCAGTAGAAATGTTTGCGAAGAACCTAATGGTCTTCCGAAAGCATAGGCTACACACGGTTGGCGGTGGCGTGTTTGTTGCTATCAGAAGTACTTTAACTTGTCGTGAAATTGACGTAGATACTTCCTGTCAGTTAGTATGGGCAGATTCGATTTATTCTCAGTCCATACTCTGTACTCCTTAGACTGTTCATTCCGTTCACCGGATCACGTACGTTTCTTCACTTCACTCACGATAGCAATGTCATCAGCGAATCGTATCGTTGATATATATTCACCTTGAATTTTTATTCCACTCCTGAACCTTTCTTTTTTTTCCATTATTGCGTCCTCGATGTACAGATTCAACAGTAGGGGCGAAAGACTACATCCTTGTCTTACACATTTTTTAATACGAGCAATTTGTTTTTGGTCGTCCACTTTTATTATTCCCTATTGGCTGTTACATATATTGTATTTGACCCTTCTCTCCCTATAGCTTACCCATAATTTCCACAGGATTTCGAACATCTTGCACCATTTTACATTGTCGAACCCTTTTTCCATGTCTACAAATCCTACGCACGTGTCTTGATTTTTCTTTAGTCTTGCTTCCATTATTAACCGCAAAGTCAGAATTGCTTCCCCAGTGACTTTACCTTTTCTAAAGCCAAACTGATCGTCATCTAGCGCATCCTCTATTTTCTTTTCCATCCTTCTGTATATTATTCTTGTAAGTAACTTGGATACATGAGCTGTTGAGCTGATTGTGCGATAATTGTCGCACTAATCATCTCTTGTCGTTTTCGGAAGTGTGTGGATGATGTTTATCGAAAGTCAGATGGTATGTCGCCAGAGTTATACATTCTACACACCAACGTGAATAATCGTTCTGTTGCCACTTACCCCAACGATTTTAGAAATTCTGATGGAATGTTATCTATCCCTTCTGTCTTACTTGATCTAAAGTCCTCCAAAGCTCTTTTAAAAATGTGCTTCTAGTACCGGGTCCCCATCTTTTCTGAATCGACTCCTGTTTCTTCTTCTATCACATCAGACAAATCTTCCCCCTCATAGAGGCCTTCAATGTGTTCTTCCCACCTATCGGCTCTCTCCTCTGCATTTAACACTTGAATTCCCCTTGCACTCTTAGTGTTATCACCTTTGCTTTTTATGTCACTGAAAGTTGTTTTGAGCTTACTGTATGCTGAATCTGTGCCTCTGACAATCATTTCTTTTTCAATGTCTTCATATTTTTTTCCGGCAGCCATTTCGTCTTAGCTTCCTTGCACTTTCTATTTATTTCATTCCTCAGCGACTTGTATTTCTCTATTCCTGAGTTTCCCGGAATATTTTGTACTTCCTCCTTTCATCGATCGATTGAAGTATTTCTTCTATTACCCATGGTTTCTTCGCAGTTACCTTCTTTGTACCTGTGCTTTTCTTGCGAACTTTTGTGATGGCGCTTTTCAGATATCTCCATTCCTCTTCAACTGTACTGGTTACTGAGCTATTCCTTATTGCTGTATCTATAGTCTTAGAGAACTTCAACCGTATTTCGTCATTCATGAGTACTCCCATATCCCACTTCTTTGCGTATTTATTCTTCCTGACTAATGTATTAAACTTCAGTCTACTCTTCATCACTACTGTATTGTGATCTGAGTCTATATGTGCTCCTCAGTACGCCTTACTATCCAGTATCTGATTTCTGAATCTCTGTCTGACCATGATGTAATCTAACTGAAATCTTCCCGTATCACCCTCCTCCTCCTTCTGCTTCTTGAACAGAGTATTCGCTATTACTAGCTGAAACTTGTTACAGAACTCAATTAGCCTTTCTCCTCTCTCACTCCTTGTCCCAAGCCCATATCCACCTGTAACCTTTTATTTTACTCCTTCCCCTACAACTGCATTCCAGTCTCCTATGACCATTAGATTTTCATCCCCCTTTACATGTTGCATAACTCTTTCAGTATGCTCATACACCTTCTCCATCTCTTCATTTTCAGCTTGGGACGTCGGCACATATACCTGAACTATCGTTGTCGGTGTTGGTTTGCTGTCGCTTCTGATAAGAACAACCCTATCACTGAACTGTTCACAGTAACACACTCTCTGCCCTACCTTTCTCGTCGTAACTAGTCCTACTCCCGTTGTACCATTTTCTGCAGATGTCGACATTACCCTGTACTCATCTGACTATAAATCCTTGTCTTCTTTCGACTTCACTTCACTGACGCCTACTATACGTAGATTGAACCTTTGCATTTCCCTTTTCAGATTTTCCAGTTTCCCTACCACGTTCAAGCTTCTGAGATTCCACGCCCCGACTCGTAGAACGTTATCCTTCCGTTGACTATTCAGTCTTTTTCCTCAAGGTAACCTCCCCCTTGGCAGTCCGTTCCCGGAGATCCGAATGGTGGACTATTCCGGAATCTTCTGCCAATGGAGAGATCATCATGACACTGCTTCAATTGCATGCCACAAGTCCTGTGGATACACGTTACTTGTCTTTAATGCAGTGGTTTTCATTGCCTTCTGTATCCTCATGAAGTTGATCATTGCTAAATCTTCCGCTTTTAGGGGCAGTTTCCCACAAGAGATTCCCCTGAACCTCTGTCCGCTCCGCCGCCGTCTTTGAAAAGGCCGTCGGCATAATGAGGGGTGACCTCTTATGCCGGAAGTCTTCTGCCGCCAATGCTGATTATTAATCAAAATTTAAGCAGCGGCATGATTCGAACCTGGAACCGAAGATGATTTGATTATGAATCAAAGCCTGCCGGAGTGGCCGTGCGGTTCTGGCGCTACAGTCTGGAACCGAGCGACCGCTCCGGTCGCAGGTTAGAATCCTGCCTCGGGCATGGATGTGTGTGATGTCCTTAGGTTACTTAGGTTTGATTAGTTCTAAGTTCTAGGCCACTGATGACCTCAGAAGTTAAGTCGCATAGTGCTCAGAGCCATTTGAGCCATATGAATCAAAGACGCTACCGATTTGTAACAGTTCGTCGTATCATTGTGGAGCCAAATGCTGCTCAGATTGCTTCTGCAGATGCAGTACGATGCACCAGAGCTGTATGCCGAACACGATGGTTTTCCGTCTCGGTACTGCCTTGTGGCCGTCCTTAGCCTGTTCTTCTTGCGACCGTACATTCCTGCGACCACCGCTGCCAGCAGTCATGTGCAGTGACTGCATAACTGCCAAGTCTTTCTGCGATATCACAGAAGCACATCCAGCTTCTCGCAGCCCTATTACACGACCTCGTCCAAACTCAGTAAGTCGTTGATAATGACGTCTTTGTCGCCTTAAAGGCATTTTTGACTAACGTCAGCAACTCAGAAGTTCACGACCGTTGTAGCGTGTTTTTAAAGTAAACCTCATTTACATCCTCATGTGGCGCTACTACCGCCATTGTTATGGGAATGGCGAGAAAACTGAACATAAATAATCTTCCAGATGTAGAAACACGCCTGCCAACGTTCGTTTATGTCGCGCAACTCCTTTTTGGTACAGTGTGATTTTTCCGTCAGTACGATAAAGGCACCAGAGACACGAAAAATAAAGATGTAGAGTGTTAGTAACGTTTGTTTTATTGAGAAACTTTTAAGGGATTTCTCATAAAAAATTCGGAGACCTTATTTTCCAGCAGTCCCTAGAGCAAATAATTTACGCTGTTCTTTAAAATTGTTCACGAGCAGCTGTAAATGAGATTTTGAGAATAAGCACTTTGAAAACTTGTACTGGATCCAGATTAGACCATGATTGGGAATTTGACCTTTAAGTGTTTGACGAACTTGCATATTTTTTCACTTCGGACTTTGAGGACTTTAACTCTGAACGGGATAGTGCTGTGACGAAATCAGAATTTATCGCACAATTTAGACCCTTATTCTATTTGAGCTAGGAACTTTAATCAGTGGAGGAAGAGGAGATTTACGTTTAACGTCCCGTCGACAACGAGGTCATTAGAGACAGAGCACCAGCTCGGATCAGGGATAGATGAGGAAGGAAATCGGCCGTGCCCTTTAAAAGGAACCATCCCGGAATTTTCCTTAAGCGATTTATGGGAATCACGGAAAACCTAAATTTGGATGGCCGGACGCGGGTTTGAACCGTCGTCCTCCCGAATGCAAGTCCAGTGTGCTAACCACTGCGCCACCTCGCACGGTTTTAATCAATGTACTGAAACATTTGGCACCCCAAAAACAGTCATCCGTCGTCTCGTTACAGATGTTTGCATTTTATTTCAAAACACAATTTTATTAAGGAAATTAGTAGCCCGCGTCTTTTATTGACTAGAACTCAACAATTTATGGGGCAGAGCAATGTACGTTTGGTCAATCATGTACGACAGACAAGCTGTTTCGTCAGAAATTCGGCCAAACGCTTTACCCACCCCCTTGGTACCTAACAGGGAAAAAAAAGCGTTGGGGAATGTTTCTAAAACATGCCAGGAACAAAAATTCATTGTAAGTAAATTTTTCGTGGTGACTTCCAGCGGGTTGTTTTCATTACCCACGTACCGCGACTTGTTGGTAATTTCCTTGATGGCTGAGAGCCGCACACCTGGAAACCTGTAGCCATAATCTCGGTTGAAATTAGTGTCTTTGACCTTCTTTTATCATTTCGAAACAAATTCATAATTTTTAACTGCAAAGCTAGTTATGAACTGAACATCCTAATCTATTTACTGGCATCTCACAATAATCTGTACTGCTTGTAACTTCTACGAAATAAACCTAGCGATAATTATACCCAACCAATAGTAATAACAATAAGATTTGCCAAAGAGCAAAGAAAGCTGATACAACTCAGTTTCACTCTAGAAAAGCGAGACAGCCATACCATTACGCACATGTAACACACTGTAGCAATGTGTAGTCGCATTAATTAAATACTGAGGCTCTATTTCACATCGCAAACATATTAAAGTGCACAAATGGAATTAGTAATGTTACCACTACTACTGAAAAACTTCCAGTTCGTCCGAAGCATTTAACTGAAGGATTATCAGCTCGGTTAAGTGATTTGTACAGTTCCAGTTAATTAGTATATCGATACGAACTACGATTCACTGGGTCTGTCCCTCTACAAAACTGAACAAGTCAGCTATAGACCCAGATCACAACAAAATAATGACGAAGGGTGGACTGAAGTTTAAGTGAATCGTTCAGAAGAATCAGCGTAGAAAGAAGTGGGATGCTGAAGTAATAAGAACGGATAAGACGCATCTGAATTTCACTAAAGATGTGGATACTGCGATTAGGAAGACCACAATAGGTAGTTAAGTTGAAGAGGAGTGGACATATCTAAAAGAGCAATCACAGATGTTGGAAAGAAAAACATAAGTATTGGGAAGGTAACTACAAAGAAATCTTGAGTGACAGAAGAAATATTTCAGCAGATCGACGAAAGAAGGAAGTATAAAAATGTTCAGGGAAATTCAGGAATACGCACACAAAAATAAAAAAACCACTTAGGAATAAAAGAGATGGGAAAAGCAGGGAAGGCAAGGCGAAATGGCTACAGAAAAAATGCTAGGAAATAGAAAAAGAAATGTTCTTCGGGCTGGCTCAGCATATAGAAAAGTCAAAACATCCTTCGGCGAAATTAAAAGCAAGGGTGGCATCATTAAGAGTGCAGTGAGAATTTCTCCGTTAAACGCAGACGAGAGAGGGGACAAGTGGAAAAAGTGCACTGGAGGTCTCTATGAGGGAGAGGAATTATCTGGTGATATGAGAAAATAAATTGGAGTCGGTATGGGGACATAGGGAATCCAGTATTAGAATTTAAATAACTTTGGGAATAAGGCAGAAGGGACAGGTAACATCCCATTGTAAAGTCCAAAATCATTGAGGAAAATGACAACAAAACGACTATTTTGTTCGTGCGATCTATAAGACAGGCGACAGAGCATCAGACTTTTGGAAAAATATTATCCCTACAATTCCGAAGATAGCAAGGGCAGATAAGGGCGAGAATTACCGCAAAATCAGCATAAAAGCTCGTGCATCAAAGCTGCTGACATAATAATGAGAATGGGAAAGAAAACGGAGGATCTATTGGATGGCGATCAATTTAGTTTTAGGAAAGATAAAGGCACCAGAGACAGTCTTGACGCTACTCTTGATAATGGAAGCAAGACTGACGAAAATTAAGACCCAATGATAGCATCTGTCGTTCTGGAATAAACGTTCGATATTGTAAAATGGTGCAAAATGTTCGAAAATCTGAGAAAAATAGAAGTAAGCTGTTAGCAAAAATGCGTAATTTACAATGTGCACAATAACCAAGAGGGAATAATAGGACAGGAACAGATAAGGATGAAGTGCTCGAATTAGAAAGCTTGTAAGCCAGGGATGTAGTATTTCACCCCTGCTGTTCAATCTGAACATCGAGGAAACAATGACGAAAATAGAGATTCAGGGGTGGGATTAAAGTTCAAGGTGAAAGGATATCAATGAGAAGACTCGCTGATGATATTGCTATCCTCAGTGAAAGTGAAGATGAAGTAAAGGATCTGTTGAATGGAATGTAAAGTCTCATGATTACAAAATATGATCTGAGACTAAATTGAAGAAAGACGAAAGTAACGAGAGGGAGCAGAAATGAGAACAGCTAGGAATGTAGTTTCAGATTGTATGATCACGGAGTAGGTGAAGCTAAGGTATTCCGCTACCTAGACAGCAAAATAACCCATGATGGATGGAGGAAAGAAGTCATAAAAAGCACTCTAGGATTGGCAAATGAGGCATTCCTGGCCATAGACGTCTACTAGTTAATTTGAGGAAGAAATTTCTGAGAATGTACTTTTGGAGCACAGCATTGTATGGATTGATGGAAAATCAGGAAAGAAGAGAATCGAAGCATTTGAGATGTGATGTAGGTGAAGAATGTTGAAAATCCGGTGGACTGATAGGGTAAGGAATGAGGGGGTTCTCTGAAGAATCGGCAAAGAAATATAAGGAAAACACAAAAAGAAGGGGCAGGACCATAGGACGTGTGTTAAGACATCAGAGAATAACTTCCAAGGAGCTGTGGGGGTAAAAACGGTACAAGAATTCAGAGATTGGAATACATTTAGCAAAAAATTGAGGACGTAGGTCAATGCTACTTTGAGATGAAGAGGTTGGCACAGGAGAGGAAATCGTAGCGGGCGGTAGGCGGTTTTGCCTTTACCACACCCTCATACATAGATTGGTGACGTCCCGGACGTACATGCTTCCCCTGTCTCTATACTCAGTTTCTCAAACATTAATTGTACAATGCGAAGGTCGATCTATCTAACCAGAACAAGTCGTCACTGGCCAATTCACAACCAGTTTTTCCAAGTAAATAGTTTTGGAAATGAAGACATTTAGTGCGCCGTGATCGCTGTTCCAAGATGACCGGTTTCAACAGTCATATGCTGCCATCATCTGATATTATGGTACTTCTTATAAAATTACCATGTTGCATTATATGAAGTCAAAACACAAAAGGCACTCCACAGATATACAGATCTTGATAAAAAAACACATAGGTGATAAAATGCACAAAATATGTAGGTGTGTGAAGTGTCTTTTGTGCTTTGAAGTCATGTAATGTAACATGGCACTTATATAACAAGTTCCATAAGATCAGATGATGGCAACATAAGACTTTTCAAACCAGTCGTCTTGGAACAGTATAAGTTTCCATACTGTAATCGCGGCGTGCTAAGTGCGTTCTTCATTTCCAACCATTCAGGTCGCCCCATACCACAACATGTGTACTTTATAAATAGTTCTGTAGTATGTTTTAAATAAATATTTGTAACTATAACAATAATATTGTTTTAGAAGAAAATAAATGTTGATACAATTTATGTTTTAAGTTAGTAAGTGTATAGTATGCTGTGTTAGACATTTTCTTACTCACTACGGAGTTTGTGCTGCGTTGATAGGTAGAAATTTTAGGGATGCCCGCGAGACGATGTCGAAACTGGTACCGCTATGGCTACTAATTGCAATGAATTAGTTTCGGGTCTATAACACTTTATTTTGTCACATGTAATAGACATCATACAACCTCATCAGAAATATACACTGAATGCAGTTTATATTAAAGTAAGTAAAATAACTGGCTGGGTCTTTCGTCTTTATGTGAGAGTAAAGGAGCTGTTCTAGCATTTCTCGACAAAGAAATTTAGCCCTCGCAACAAAACTTTACTAATCTCATTATCCTAACGTTTATTTAGTACTGCGCAACGGTACACTGCAGCGGTTACAGGACTATTTCTCCTTATAAATATGTACGAGCTCCAGCGCCGACTACGAGGCAGCGAGGAAATTGGCCGTTTGCAGCCGGTCTTGTTTGAAGAAGCGCGTATGTGTCTTCTGAGATTACGGCGACTGCCTGTACAATACAGACGCCATACTTAGCGAACTTCGTATCCAGCAATGTGCGGGGCTCAAATGCACTGCCCAATGACATTAGCATGACTAGGAGCGAGATTGATGTCAGTGGCACAGAGTGTATAGCATATGTCATCCGATAGCCAAATGGTGAGGTAGATGTATTAAAGGATTGACTGTAAGCGTTGCTCTCACTGCTGGTTACGGGCAAATGGATCGACTTCGCCTGGCTTACAACAAAGACTGATTTTAGTGAAGGCCGTTGTATTTCTGAAACTGCGAAGTTCTTGAAACATTCTATTGCCTCGAGGTTGAATGTACGTACGAAGCAGAATACTGGCACCACTGTCAATAAAACGGTTGAGGAAAGAATGAACTCTACGTGTTACCCATTGATTTATAGCGCTTGGTTGCACCTTTGAAAAAGTCACTGCCGATTTCATTCCCCGTCCTTGAGAAAATCCAAGATTGTGTTCCATTTCCAAAGTTTGAATTTTCTCATTCTTAGGAATTACGAGAAGCGATCTGTTTTACTTGGTAAAACTTCCTAAAGCCAAGATCGCACAAAAATTTCTTTGTTTGAAAACAGCCAGTTTTGATAGACTTTGCTTTCATCTTCAGATCTTCGAAATTTTTCGTTATGGGATTCGTTTACTTTGAGTTGGACCTCACGCCAAGTCGTCATGTAGGTAAAATGTACCCCATTATACACAGGTTTGTCATAAATAAAACATTTAAAATCAAAACCCATCTTGTGCACATGGCCATGTCAAATATATGTAGAGCTTAACAGATGACTGTCATGTCATAAAAACACAGTATACAATAAAATGCACCGTAAAAGTTCCGTTTCTTTGCTAGACATGTTCTAATCAATGAATGTCCACCTTCGACAGCGTGTAAGGTTCCTTGTGGAATGTAGACGGCTTTGGTTGTAACCTCAGCGAAGGTAGTTCCGACTTTTTTGTTGCCTATACTGAATAGTCCTTCCAACGACTATTACTTTTTGGATTTCCTCACATTTCTCATGTTGCCACTTCGCCTTGGCTTCACTGCACTTTCTATTTCTTTTTTCTTTCTTAGGTGAGTTATATTGCTTCCTACTTTCGTTGATTAGTCGAAGTATTTCTTCAGTTACCCAAGGTTTCCCCGCAGTTATATTTCTTTGTACAGCTTCTATGGTTGGTCTTTTTGAAGACGACCACTCCTCTTCGTGCCAAACGCGTGGTATGGTATTCATTACCGCAGTATGTGCAGCCTTAGAGAACTACAAACGCCGCTCATCATTCCCCAACACTTCAGTATCTCACTTCTTTCCACACTGGTTCTTCCGGACGACTCTGTTGACTAAATTGCGATGTTAGAATAAATCTGCTCCTGGGTACGCCCTACAATTATATGTCTGTCTCCAGGCCTTTTGTATGTATACCTCCTCCTACTGTGATTTCTGAAGGATGTATTCGCTGCCACTAGCTGTGTAGTTTAGTTAGTCTTTCTCCTCTCGCATTCTTACCAAAAAGCCCTGGCCTACTACGGTGTTCCAGTGATCCATGATTGCTACATCTTCGTCTCCCTCTAGTTGCTGAATTACACGTTCATTATCTCCTTACTACACTTCCACTATATCTTCATCTTCTTCTTGTCATTTCACTATATACACCTGAACTGTTGCTTTTTGCATTCATTTGCTGTCCATTCTAATAAGAGTAACCCTATTACTGAACTGCTCGCAGTACCTTACTCTTCGCCGTACCTTCCTATTCGTGACCAATCCCACACCTGTTACATTATTTTCGGCTGATGTTGCTATTACTCTCTATTCAGGTGACCAAAAGACGTGTTCTTCTTTCATTCCATTTCAATGAATGCCACTAAAACTGGACTGGGCAATTACATTTCCCTTTTCAGATTTTCTAACTTCTCTTGCACATTTAGCCTTCTGACTCGTAGAGAGTTACCATTTCACTGATTATTCTACATTCTCCTCTTTCTTACCCTCTTATTAGCGGTCCCCTCCAGGAGATACGACCTGGCGGTATTCGGGTACCTTTTGCCGATGGAGAGATCATAGTGACACTTTAAAAGTACACTTCGTATGTCTTGTAACCATTAAGCGTCTTTAATGCAATGGTTGCCACTGCCTTCTTCATCCTCGTACCGTTGGTCACTGCTGATTCTTCGGCCATTTTGTGGCAGTGTCCCAAGCCAGGCGCAAGATGTTTCTCCGAACCTCTGTCTGCTCCTCCACAATCTTTAATAAGGCTGTTGGCAGATCTAGGGTAACTCTTTGTACTGGAGACCTTCGGCTGCCAATGCTGCAATTTTGCAAAATTTAAGCAGTGGGGAGGATAGACAAAGATAAACCGGAGGACCAAGAGAGTTTGGAATACTACTCGTAGACGTTATCTCAGTTTTATTTCTTCGTCGTCTTTCTTAGGCGGGGAGAGCTGTACTGTGCGAACGTTGCAAGAAGTCTCTTAAAGTCTAACGAGTAAAGCTTTAGACAGTTTTTACAGAGGGTGGCTTGCCCAGCTGTGACAGGAGGCTGCTGTATAGCTTTCCAAAGGGGGACCAACATCCTACTAAGCAGACGGTCTTAATGTTTAGGCTCATCAGGGTAAGTATTGAGGTATGGATTAGGCCAAATAACATAAAGCATTTACAGGCAATAATTGCACCCATAAGAGAATGCTTGTAGCTAACAGATAAATAAATGCGTCATATGTTCGTAACTTGTACTATATAATCTCGTAAAAAATATTTGTTTGAATTTCTACATCTGTCTTCGAATTCTTATTAATGATAAAGTATTAAATCAATAAATTACTCCCGTGCAGGTGTTTATCACTAAAGCGTACATGGTAACTACTACTGGCACCAGAAGAATGTTGGACAGAGAGACATTTTATTTCATTACGTTGTTAGTTATCTCATCTTCAGCAATTCGTAACAAATGGCAAGCAAACAAGATTGGCTTATAAAAGGATGTCTGACGAAGTCTAGGCCCAAACATGCAATCTGGAAAACGACCATGGTATAGCTGCATTCGTATCAGGCTTCAGATGTTTCATTTTCTGTCTTTCTTTGTTTTGCGAAATTAGGGTTCTGTTAAGAACTTTCCTTGACTGCTATACAGTAAACGGTGTTCATACGGTGTCATATGTACCAGTCTCCTTTAGTGTGTAACTGGCGAAAATTATAACATTTGCTTGGCGTAATCTTACGTTTATAGGTCGTTCTTAATATTTCTGTCTTTGTAAAGGCAGTCATTTCTTCTCTGTAAGTGACGTTACAGCGAGCTTTGACCCAAGTCATTTCTGCGCTTACCTTTTGTGTTGCTTTGAATGGATGACTCAATTGTATTGATGATGTAATTATTCAGAGACACTGTACAGTGTTTTGTTTTTATTGATTGGGATCCTTACCAAGTGGGATTGACGGAGGACATCGAAAGGGTGCAAAAAAGGGCAGCTCGTTTTGTATTATCACGTAATAGGGGAGAGAGTGTTGCAGATATGATACACGAGTTGGGATGGAAGTCATTAAAGCAAAGACGTTTTTCGTCGCGGCGAGATCTATTTACGAAATTTCAGTCACCAACTTTCTCTTCAGAATGCGAAAATATTTTGTTAAGCCAAACCTACATATGTAGGAATGATCATCGAAATAAAATAAGAGAAATCAGAGCTCGAACAGAAAGGTTTAGGTGTTCGTTTTTCCCGCGCGCTGTTCAGGAGTGGAATGGTGGAGAGATAGTATGATTGTGGTTCGATGAACCTTCTGCCAAGCACTTAAATGTGAATTGCAGAGTAATCATGTAGATGTAGATTTACTGAGTATCAAAATTAAGTTGGGGGGGACCTATGACTACAACGTACTTCAGTGCTTGAAGAATTGCTGCTGATTCTGTAGTATAAACTGAGGCCTCTCTCAGCAGTGAATACTTACCCGACAGCAAAAAAGAAAAACCCGGTCCATAAGTTGTCATTTAACGTTATTTTGGAACTGTCAGAGTAAATGAAGTAGTGAATTGGCCTCTTATTTGTACATCCCTCAATAATTCCTCGAATAGATATTGACAACTTACATCTCGATAGTGATAATAAGGGTCATGTGTCAACTGTATACCACTGGGGCAGAGTCACAATGATAAACTGTGGTTTAGAGTGGAATAATGGCTTTCATTTCTAACTAGCTGTCGTGACGATTCTACTACACTCATCAGATGGAGACTACCCTTGAAATTATCAGACACTCTACAAATGATATTTCAATGAAATAATATTTATCTAAAATAGCTGCGTTGGTAGACAAACCAAAATGTAGTTCTGTTAAGAGAGTGTTGGTTTGTTGTGCACATCATTACTCTTAATTTTGATATAGCCGCACTTCATTCCTGACAAGCTGTTTTTGTAAATGAGCATCATACCAGTGATGCAACACCATTAAAAATCAAATTTATCAGGTTAGGTTCAGGTTGTGCAAATAAAACGTGACTACCAGAGAACCAAACATATTTCAATAAATTGTCCGAGACATGGCAGTGTCATGTGGTAACACTGTGCACACTTAGGTTGATAATTAAGTCAGCATAATAAATAAGAAAAGTAATTAGCTGTGAAACATGTTAATCAATGCAGTATTTTATTACACTAAGAATGGCGAAAACAACGATTGGAGTGCATACAGTCGAGATCTGAGTTTTAATTCAGCAAGCATAGCAGAATCTAGTCAGTGGCAAACTGAGCACAGGTAGGCCAGATAGCGCATTCTAGGGCAGACGCAGCCAGCGGCCCTCAGATACTGCCAGTCAGCATGGCAGGCTAAACCAGTGGGGCCTGGAAAATTCAGGAGCAGGCAAAGGGATATTCAAAAAGAACCTGGAGCAAAAGTCAAGACTTAGCTTTGACGTGCAGGCATACCTTCACATTGCTTCCTGTAGATGTGTCCATCAATGGACGTAGCCTAAGGGAAAAATGATCCACCTTACATTTTATTGTGGCAGACAGTAGCGATCTCGTAGTATTCATTAAAGTAACAACTAGAGTTTTTCTGCATGTCAGTAATGGTAAGGAAGGATGTAATTAAAAGTAGTTAATATTTGGCAAACTATAGTGTCTGATGTCACTGCTACCAAGAATGAGGACCAGTGGGGTGGCAAACAGTTGTTAGAAGAGACGTGCCTCGGAGGCTAGACTGAATGGACGTGTGCCAAGTGTCGCTCCTTTGGGACTGCACTGGGCTTTTGTAATGCTAACGCTGGGCCGCTGTAGTTGTCTCAGTAAAACAACACAGGCAATGAACTTTATCAATGCATTTTAAGTATATTTCTACTGGTGGCAAACTGGTAGGCTTAGATGCAAGTGACTGGTGAGAAAGGCTTATATCGTGTACGATGTATCACTCCCGAGTGTCAAGGTAGATTGGGTATGGTGTACCAGCAAGCCGTTTACTAAAATGGTTCAAATGGTTCTAAGCACTATGGGACTTAACATCTGAGGTCATCAGTCCCCTAGACTTACAACTACTTAAACCTAACTAACCTAAGGACAACACACACATCCATGCCCGAGGCAGGATTCGAACCTGCGACCGTAGTGGCAGCGCGGTTCCGGACTGAAGCGCCTAGAACCGCTCGGCCCCAGAGGCCGGCCAAGCCGTTTACTACTCAAAACTGGTGATATTGACACCGATGATACTCTTTTGATTGTGACTCGTAATTCAGTGAAGTCTGCGGTTTGGAGAATACCTAATTAGTTATTTCCAGCTTCTCAAACTATCCCAGCGAGCTGTGATATGTCCCGCATGGCAAAGAGCATTAACTGTCTGTCCCGAACATAGATGAGACGTGTTACAGCGTCTATAAAACATATATTCTTATGTGAGTGAAGTTTCATGCGTGGCCTTTGTGTCGCATCAGCATACCCATGTTTGAGCAAACTCTGTGAATTCTGATAAGCGCCATCTTTGTTTTTGTTTAGATGTGGTTACGAATGTACAACCACTCATTCTGAGGACACTAGGGGTCCACAATATAGAGAGCATTTGCCAGATTAAGTTTCTCTGCAACTGCAGCTGTACTAAAATTCCCCAAGTATGGTAGTGTTGGAAACTTAATTAGGTAGAATTCACATGTTGGAGCGCAGCAGACTGATAACCGCACTGGAGGTCAGGTTAGGTGAATTTGACAGCGCGAAGAAGTGCGGTTGGGCTTGAAGGACAGCATGGCACGTAGGACACTATCATTAGCTGGGCACGCACTCCTGTAATCTGCCACTTACTGTAACAATGCATTATGTCCAAAGTTTTCTCGGATTTGAGCAATGTAAAATTTACTGTGTTCGTTAGCAACACTGTAGATAAATTCAGTTTAAGAATTAATCTCACTACGACAGCATATTAGCAATGTTTCAAGTCTGTAACTAGTTTGCTGCAGCTCTTCATGCTGTTTCTATCCTGTGAAAGTCTCTTCACCTCTGCATAATACTGCAGCCTATACTCACTTCAACATGTTTACTTTAATCAAGCGTTGGCCTCCCTCTACAGCCTTTACCCCGACACTGCCCTCCATTAAGAAACTGATAATCCATCAATGCTACATGATGTGTCGTATTAACAGATCTCTCCTTATAGTCAAATTGTACCCTAAATTTATTTCCTCTCCAATCGATTCAGTACCTCTTCATTAGCTACCCTATGTACCTGTCTAAACTTAAGCATTCTGTTGCAGCACTACATTTCAAAATCTTCTAATGTCAAAATAAAAATTCAACGCAATATTTCTTTTCTTTTTAGTCATCAATCTTCTGATTGGTTTGTTGCGCTCCGCCTCTGCTGTGCCAACCACTGCATCTCGAAATAGAACTTACAGTCTACGTCCTTAATTATTCGCTGGATGCATTCTAATCTCTGTCTTCCTCTACAGCATCTGATTGGTAGATAGCAAATACGGGATCGGATTTTGTCAAGGAAAAGTTTTCGAAAGTTAGTGATATATTTTCATTGACGTTTTAATTAATTAATAGTGATTAAAGCTTCGTCTTTTGGACCAGGTTACCCTAAATTATTCTTCGGCTGTGATGCCTTATTCACTTTATATCTTACGTCACTTTTTAAATTGGAAACCAAATGACCACAAAATGAGTCATGATAAAGTAAATATTATTAAAAAACCTGATGCTAAGGAGATGGATAATTTGAAGCAATTTTATTTTATAAGTGAAAGTGTTTCTTACGTAAGAACAGAATGTAATTTTATTACGCGAAAATTTAAGTTACTAGGAACCTAGGACCTTTCGTCTGCAGCCGTCCATTAGATGTAGATCGAATGCTTAAAATATATACGTCTTAGACTGACATGAAAATTGAAGATTTCAACAGAATTACGACACAACATCGGCAAGGATAGACATATATTTCTCGAGATCAACCAAATAGAAGAAAAAAAACCATTAGGTACGTTAATGGAAGAGATAAACAATATGAAAACAAATTGATGAAATGCAGTCATTAGAAAAGTGGCTAACATACGTTTGCAAATCGGAAAACTATAAAAGCTCATGCAGAAATCGGCAACATCTGCAAGATACGTCCCCTGAATAGCAAATACTGCAGTTCACCTGGTGGCATCATTATTTCGAAATAACGGAGTTTAGCAGTAGTGTGTCACTTGAAACGTTTCCAAGAAATGCCTCGAAAACAAAAGGTGTGAGGGAAGCAGTCAGCGAACTCTGCGAACCTGTTTTGCAATGCGGAGATTGCTACTTCAGTACGCATAGGCACTTCTGGGTGTTTATCTGCTGAATAGAGATGCAGACGGCTTCATGTGGCCCTTGTTAAACGTTCGTATCTGGGACTCCAGGCATATTCAAGCGATCTCATCAGACTTGCCGGTTGTTGGCGTCACTTCCCACACGAAATTTCTGTCCTGTGGACCAGACGACGGAGAGTGAACAGGAATATTATTATCTTCGCTCTGACATCACTAGGGATAAGGCACGTGATGCTAACGCTTTGGAGATAATGTTGGAGTTAACACTGGCGCCGAGAGTTTGTTATTATTAATTCCCATTCAGGTATCTATTCAGCCATCCTTGTGCTTATTTCACACGTGAATATACAAGATGTAGAAAAACAACCTTCAGGGCAGGGTCATCAAATCGAGCAAAATTTTCCAAGTAACGATAGGACATAATTGCACCGTTGTTGAGCTGTGGACAAACTTACGATCCCTCGCCAGTGAATGGCTGTCATTTAGACTCTTAATTTCCGACCTATCGATATCTGAAAATTTTTACTAGATTCGACGTGCCCTGCTATGCTGTGGCCTTTCTCCACCCGTTCTTCATCACACAATTACATTGAATTAATGGAGGCCACAGTACCGCTCTAAAATCAAGTTTTAAAACGTAAAACTCATTATTATGCAGAACTTCTTAAACAGATTATTTATTACCGCGTCGTTCGTCTGGGACGAACTACGTCAGCTTTACAGTTTCAATATTTTTGTGTAAAAAGAATTATATTTTAAATTCATTCTGCACTCCACCTATTAACGAAAAAGAGGGAATAGCAAGTGTGTTATGGGGAGAAAAACAGGTACTGATGAAACTTCCCGAGTAACATCCATGTCTTGAAGAAACATTCTGACACGTTTCCCGCTCCTCATCTGTCTGACGTGGTGTTCGGAAGCTTGTGTAGTCGTAAACGGAACAAGGTAGAACAACAAACTAGATGTGTGTTGAAGAACTCAGTGATACTCTACTGGTAAGCACATAAAAATGTGAGAAAGCCACATAGTACACACATACATCGCTCTCTCTCACTCTCACTCTCTCTCTCTCTCTCTCTCTCTCTCTCTCTCTATTTATTTACTGGCGAAACTTAGGAATATTTGCTTAAAAATCGAATGTCTTACAAATAAAATCGTGCCACCGTGTCAGCTTGGTTTTAGAATATACAAAAGTAATACAATTACGCACATGTACCAATGTTACTAACGTTTTTTATTGGCTTTTCATGTACAGTCGTGGACAAAACGAGCGAGATCCCTCGCCTTTTCGTTATGCTGATCCGCACAGCTTTAAAGTCTGCTATACAGCATAACAGGCAAGGCGACGAAGTGCTACCAACATACTATGCACAGACTTGAAATTGAAAAACTATTCGAACTTTGTCAGACTATTTTCAATCATGTGTAAGACTATATTAATGCCGATTAGTGTGTTAAACACAACATGTAAATATAAGATATAAATGAAAGAAGAAACGCTAATTAGTATGAACTGTACCAAAAAAATTGAATTTCAGCTTATCGAGATAACATAACTATTTCAGTAAGACAAAGTACCCCAGATCGCTACGAATTAGCAAAACATTACGGGCGTTCGGCCGCGAAACGGTCTGTGTCAACGTTCAGACCAGTCATACTGGATTACCGTTGCTGACCTACCATGAAAGTGTGCGAATTTAGCAATGCGTGAAGATTCATAACGAAATTCAGTTAAAAATCATTCAATGCTACACTTAAGTCAAATCAGTTATTGACAAAGTGGAAAAAGTAGGCAGTAACAAGTATGAAATTCTACACGTGTTTCATATTGACATCCACAGGGCGCCGGTACAGAATAAAGGCAGCAATAAAACGTATTGGGGGTGCGAGAATTTCTTAAAATTGCCTTACTGATAGTCTATCTGCCTCCATCGAGATTAGAACCGAAAACAAACCAGACCTCCCTTGCAGTAGGAAACACCTTCCACTACGCTAGCAGACAACCCAGGTAAACAGCCTTCTATTATTATCCCAGATATGGATAAGCCGGCAATTTCGTAATGAAAATGGCAAAATGATCTGCATTTCCTGTTGCATAGAGCTTTTTGGACTCAAAAACATGTATTTTCTACCTTTATGTCACCACTTATGTGACAATCGTTCGGGATGCTTATCGAAATAACAAAACACTGTTAGTGGGATAATTCTGCACCACCCCAGGAAATAAATGGCGACCTAGCAGCCAAACGTATTCTACAATGTTTCGAATTCTCCATTAGACTCGCCACAGCCAGAAAACGTTCATTAGCCGAAGTGTTTCTTAAGCTAGCTAGCAATGGGAATGCTCTCACTTATAGGAGGCGGTGGCATTAATACTGGGATCTGAATTACCACATGCATAGACAAATGGATTTTATTTGCATTCTTGTAAACGTGATTTGGATCGAAAGCGTAGCTACGATTAATATGCTGATGTATCGACTGCAACTAGAACATTTCGAATAATGAGTAGGGGGAATTATTTATGCGACCCTCATCTTCAGTATCTGTCGTAGCTATTTTCGTTGTTAGGATTTCACCATCTAAATCGGTAGTAGTGGAACCCTACTAGTCTCACTTTCTTGACCGTCATCTGTCTACCGAACCCTTAAAACCCGTTTACCTCGAGTACGGATAGACATAATAAGCGGAAATGTATCGCACTTCCTACGGTATACGGTCCCTTGGTGGTCTAAGAAAGTGAGCATCTATGTCAACGCAATCTACAGATACGGCGGTTTATGTAAAGAAAATTTACGCGAAAGGTCAAAAAATGACTCTAAGAACTATGCGACAACTGCTTAGGTCATCAGTCCCCTAGAGCTAGAACTACTTAAACCTACCTAACCTAAGGACAACCCACACATGCATGCTCGAGGTAGGATTCCAGCTTGCGATGGAAGTAGAAGCGAGGTTCGTGACTGAATCGCCTAGAACCGCTCGGCCACCGCACCCGGCGAAACCCTTATCACCTCAGGTATAATGATAATACATACTGTCTAGTGAGTATAAGCTGTATTCGCCAGCAACTCAGATCGTTTGATCACGGAACTTTTACGAAGCAACATTCAAAGTTTGTTCGAAGTCGTCTGCAATATCCACTTTTAAACACCCTAAGAACGTCGTATGCGATATCCACTTCTGAAGACGCTGGCGGATACTGCAGTACCATAACAAGTAGTTAAGAAATTATTGTTATTGGTCCATGCATGATACTTTATTTCAGCATCAATTTATCGCACCAAGGTGTTTGTCTATGGCTGAAAATAATGTACAAAAAATAAATAAATAGCAAGCAACTTCGATGTTCAAATCAAATGTAACTCAGATGTCGTAATTACAACATAATTTCGTTGTTACATCAACATGACTAGATCTACAGGATTCTTTGCAATCCAGACTACGTGCCTGGCAGTTTGTCAATTTCATGCCTGTGCATAGTATGTTGGTAGCACTTCGTCGCCTTGCCTGTTATGCTGTGTAGCAGACTTTAAAGCTGTGCGGATCAGCATAATGAAAAGGCGAGGGGTCTCGCTTGTTTTGTTCACGACTGTACGTACCACACACACACGGTTGGTTCACATTAATGTGACCATCGCCAATGTGCGACACGTCAACGTACAATGACCATTCATAAACAGCTGGTGGCAACAGTAGCAGGAGAAGATATACAAAGCGCGTCTGACGTCCAAAAGGGCATGAATAATGGCTTTCGGATCAAGGGAGGGTGTAAGCGTTTCCGAAGCGGTTAAGTTTTTAAACTGTTCGCATTCCGCCTTGGTTAAAAACCGGCGCCGAGGCAAGTGCGGTGCACCACGAGGCATGGATCAGAGGGGCGAACGACAGCTGCGGAGATGGGTACGGGCGAAAAAACTGAAATTATTGAGCAACTGATTGCGCAGTTGAACCAAGGGGCTACCGACAATGTCCCCTCAACGACAGTGCAGTGAACGTTGCTGCGTATGGGCCTGAGGAGCAGGCAGCTTGTTCATGCTGCAATAATGACTGCTGTTCACTGCCAACGAAGGCTGGAATTTGCTCGCCAATATCGCAAGTGGACGTCCACTGAGTGTCGCCATGTGACCGTTTCAGATAAATCACGTTTTATGTTCCATCAGATATGTGTACGCATCTGCATTGAGGAACATGTCCACCCCTATATGCAGTCTTTCCTCGGCATAATGGCTCCTATCAGCAGGACAATGCAACATATCACACACAGCTCACAGTATACTCGAAGAGCATCAGGATGAGTTTATCTAGCCAGCAAACTCCCCGAAATTAAACCCAAATGAGAATCTGCGGGACCACCTTGATCGGGCTGCTCGCGTCATGGGTCCTCAGCCGAGAAGCTTAACAGAGCTGGCCACAGCATTGCTATCAGCATGGCTCCCCCACCCTGTCTGTATCTTTCAGAACCCCATTGACTCTCTTCCTGCAAGTCCTCCCGAAAAATGTGATTATTGGGGCTTTTGACAGGAGACCACATTAATATGACTGGACCATTTATACTACGTAAGAGGATGTCGAGCAAATAACAAGATACAGAAACCGACTAAAAATTCCTTCTTTTTAGGCAAGTGCGAGATAAAGGTAAAGAACAGTGAGAATCGTAATAAGAGTTCTGAAAAGAAATTGCTACATATTCTTATTGTTATACGATGGCTT
This sequence comes from Schistocerca piceifrons, assembly GCF_021461385.2. Lineage (NCBI taxonomy): Eukaryota > Metazoa > Arthropoda > Insecta > Orthoptera > Acrididae > Schistocerca > Schistocerca piceifrons. The sequence goes on along the minus strand of NC_060140.1, from coordinate 600,507,036 downwards.
CTACAAAGTAAAGTCAAAACAGTGCGCAAATATCTCTCTGTAGTCTAATACACACAGTTTCTGGTATGATACAGAAGCTCAGAGTGGGGCGGACAATTATATCCGCAAGTCACAATGTGTTAAAACTGTAAACTGTTACAGTATCCAGTACTAAGTCACGTACACGCGGTTCTGTCCTTCAATCACTTTGCATAGATGCTCACAACAATAGCATTGGGCCAGCCGTTTCTGCGATGCTCCTTCTCAAGTGCCGCACCATACAAATCTGTCTTTTCTCAGAGTCGTTTATGTCAGTGGATTTCCCCATTAGCAGACCGTGTCGTTGATGGAATAATTCCCCATTCGTCTCTGCTCCGCTTATACACTGACGTGAGAAAAGTCGTGGGACTGGGATATGCACATATCGATGGTAAGCAGTGAAAAGCCGCGCGGGATTAGCCGAGCAGTCTCAGGCGTTGCAGTCATGGACTGTGCGGCTGGTCCCGGCGGAGGTTCGAGTCCTGCCTCGGGCAGGGGTGTGTGTGTGTTTGTCCTTAGGATAATTTAGGTTAAGTAGTGTGTAAGCTTAGGGACTGATGACCTTAGCAGTTAAGTCCCATAAGATTTCACACACATGTGATCATTTTTGAAGCAGTGAAAACCTCCTAATACCGTTTTGTTAAATTTTGCAGATGAAACAAAAACAGTTTCTTAAAAAATGATACAAAATTAATACAATAAATTGATGCATGTGTAACTGTTTAGCAGAAACCTAGTTATTGACATATTAGAGAAATCCATGCACATTCAAATATCTCTTTTATTATGGAGATACTATTTAGTGGAATTACGAGTTTTTACAGATAGATGGAGTTCCGTGTTTTCCTTGGCTACCATCAATAAACAGATGGCGGTAGTATCATATACACAAGGTATAAAAGGGAAGATCATTGGCGCAACTGTCCTTTGTACTCATGTGATTCATTTGAACAGTATTTCGATGTGATTATGGCCGCACGAAAGGAATTAACAGACTTTGAACGCCGAATGGTATTTGGAGCCAGGCGCATGAGGCATTCCATTTCGTAAATAGATAGGGAATTCCATTTTCCGAGGCTCACAGAGTCAAGAGTGTGCCGAGGACACGAAATTTCAGGCACTAGCTCTCACCACGGACATTTCGCTGGCCGACGACCTTCACTTAACGACAGAGAACAGCGGCGTTTGGGTGGAGTTTTCAGTGCTGACAGACAAGCAACGCTACGTGAAATAGTCGCAGAAATCAATGTGAGACTTACGACGAACTATCCGTTACGACACTGCTGCGAAATTTGGCGTTAATGGGCTATATCAGCAGACGAGTGACGCGAATGCTGCTGTTAACACCACGATGGAGTCTTTGACCCAAGTTGTCAACAAGGTAGTGTTCAAGCTGGTGGTGGCTCCAAAATGGTGAGGGCTGTGTTTGCGTGGAATGGACTGGGCCCTCTGGTCCAACTGAACCGATCATTGACTGGAAGTTGTTATGTTCGGCTAGCAATGATTGTCGAGAATTCCATGTTCCATAATAATATAGGCTGCTTATTGCAGGTGCAACGATGGTATTTGAGCGGCATGCTTGCAGAATCTATTGTATTCGATTCTTTTATTAATCTATTTATATGAAAGGATATGTCCAGACCGATTCACTGACTCATCGTTGCTTTGGCAAAAACGCTATGTGTAGAAACTTGAAATTAGGAGAATGTGTTGATATTATACTGCAAGCACCGTTTAAGATGGAATTTTTCGAAATTCGACACCTAAGGGGTTAAACAGAAGGCGAAAGGTCTTCTGAAAAGTCTCACTATTAATGCAGTTTTTAAGCTGGAACTACGAAAATTGATATGCGGTTTCTCAGTGAGAAATTAAAAAAACACGAGTTACAGTGTTTTTGGAAATTCAACTCCAAGGGTGACTTTTTTCGAAAATAAATTATTTTTAGAGAATTAAAAAAGCATTTTTAAAGCTTTATCTAGGAAAACTGGTATTGGACTTCTCGGTTGGAAATAGAAAAATACTGTTCCAATGTTTTTGGAAATTCAACTCCTAATGGGGTAATATAGGTGATGAAAGTTTTTAAAGAAATGTTTCAGTTCTAAAACATTTTTATAGCTACTTCTATGAAAACTGAGGTTAGATTTTTTTATTTTAGAAATAAAGCAATATGTGTGTTGCTTGAGGCTTTCCCGGCGGACATGTTGTATATATGGTTCTCGGGCGAGACGTCGGATGTCATAGTGAAAACTCCACAATATTTCATCAGTGCAACTGGCCGACGAAGTGGCGTACTGAGGACGTTGGTTCACAAAGCACGAGCCATATCAGACTAAGGCAGCTTATCCAATGAACTACTCCATCTGCGTACAACTTTCGAACAAAATGGATACTCCGAACGGGAGATTCGCCGTGCCTTACAACCGAAGCGGGTTACCCAACGTGAGGGAGTGGAAGAAGGAGAAGAACAAAGGGGAATGGTCATCTTGCCACACATCGGCGGTGTCTCTTCAACAATAGGAAGATTATTGAAGAGGCATTAAGTTAAATGTGTCTTTCGTCCACCGGCAAAACTAAGAGCTCTCTTGGGCTCATCTAAGGACAGCCTTGGCCTAAGAAGACCCGGTGTTTACGAGATTCCTTGTAGCTGCGGCATGTCGTACATCGGACTAACTTCTCGCACTGTAGAAGAGAGATGTAGTGAACACCGAAGCTACACTCGTCTGGAGCAACCAGAAAAGTCTGCAATGGCCGAGCATTTTCTCAATACAGGCCCTTCTATGAATTATCAACATACCAAAATTCTCGCATCGACGAATTCGTACTGGGTCAGTGTTATTAAGGAAGCAGTGGAAATACGTAGCTCGACGAATCTTGTAAACAGAGATACGGGCTTTCAGCTTAGTACAGCTTGGGATCCAGTACTGGCCATATTGAAGTCGCTTCGAGCAGAGAGGAGTACTATTGGTCATAAGACGGATGACGATTCGCCAGCAACATAAATATTCTGTTGAAAACCGGAGGATAATCAAGGCGCCTATGCGGACGCGCATCTTTGCTTGCGGCTTCCGACAGAGGTCGCTGGAGCGGCCGATGGCAGCGCAGAGCAGCAGCGGCAGGCTACGCGCATGCGCCGAAGTCTTTGGTTCTTCATCCTGTAGGTGGCGTTGCTGTCCTTCCTGCTATCGGTTGATATCGTCGCTATTGGCTATCGAATTTGGCGCCTCCACGCATGCGCATTTCCTGCCTAAGACTGGCATAAATAGGGGGCTCTGGTCCTGCCTTAGCATCTCCGGCGGTACCCCGTAATGAGTACCGCCCTTCGATTGTGGCTTCTGTCACTAAACTAGCAGCAGCAGCAGCAGCAGCGGCCCAGCCAGCCAGCAACGATCCAGCCAGCCAGCAGCGGTCCAGCTAGCAGCAGCAGCAGTCCAGCCAGCAGCGGTCCAGCCAGCAGCAGCAGCAGCTGCTGCGGCGTTCCTGCCAGCCAGCCAGCGTTCCTGCCAGCAGTCGCCTCCCGCCAGCGCCAGCAGCGTGGGACTTTCTCCCCAGTTGTTGTCCGTCTTCGTCCGTCTTTGTTCATCCTCTGTTTTCCTCTATACTTTTCGTACTGTCCTGTCTACGTTCCTAATTGTCATCATGTCAGCCCCCACCACCACTACCACTACCACCACCACCGCAATAATCTATACTTCCCCCACCGCCGCCACCACCACCATTACATGATGTGCCCAGTCACCCCCCCTCCCCCCCTCATTCCATCCCTTCTCTTCTCACTCTCCCTTCGCTCTCGCTCTTCGTCGCCCCCTCTCCAGCTTCTTCCTCCCGCACCTCCACCTCTGATCCTTTCCCCCCACTCCCCCAGCCTGTTACTGCAGCTCCTGCTAGGGTGGTGGCCCAACAGCCACTGCCCATGCCCAGCTCTCACCCTCACCTTCGCCATCGCCGTCATCTCTGTCACCTTCACCATCGCTATCTCTGGCGCCGGGTCCAGCGTCCACGCCGGGACCTGCCACTTCCTGCCACCTCCCTGTTGCTCCTGTCCCACACGTCACCACTCACCCTTCAGTTGCCCTCAAACGCCCTAGTGGCACCACCACCTCCTCAGCTTCCAAAGAGGCCCTGCCCCTTCCTCCTCCCCCCCACCCCCCCAGGAAGCCATGGATGTCTCACTGCCTGGCCCTGCTCCCTCCGCCTCCTCCTCCCCCCCTCTTCCTACAACTACATCTTCTCTTGTCCCGATCCTTCCCTCCTCGAGGCCCATTACCTCTCACTCCTCCACCGCCAACACTTCCCTGGAGTCCTCATCTCCCTCCTCACTCCCCGAAGAGACTCTCATCTCATCCCCCAGCCCCACCCTTCATACTGACATCCTTTCCTGCATCCCCATCACCCGGTTTGGCCCCAATGCCTCCCTCACCCCTGCTCCTTCCTCGTCTCCTACCCACCAACCCTAACTCCCATGTCACCCACCGACCCTCTCCGCCATGACCACTCGGCTTAGTCCGACGATCACATAGGAGGAGGTGTTGGCAGAGCTCAAGGCGCATCCCTCTCTGGAGGTCCGGGCAGTCCACCACATTTTTAACTCCGCTGTCCCCACCCGCCTTATGTGTTTTTTTTCGGAAGACACCCCCTCCATTGACCGCCTCCTGAAGGAGAGTGCCCTCCTCTTCAACCAACAATACAATGTCGACCCCTCCCGTTCCCCTCCTCAATCCCTCCGCTGCCAGAGGTGTCTGCGCTACAATGCACACACAACATCTGAGTGCCATGAGGCCTCACCTGCCTGCACTGTAAGCAAGCGCATTTCCTCCAGCAGTGCCCCAAACTTCAGTCCCCTCCCTCCTCTAATACCTGTAATCTCTCGCATCACACGTACTCCCAAAAATGTAAAGCCTGACCCCCTCCAACCACTCCTGAACTCACTGTCCCTGTCTGCCCTCTGGACAGCCCCACCCCTCCTGGCAATTCCCTTCGTCCCCCCCCCCCCCCACCGCTGAGGTCATCATCAGGTTCCTCACCATCGTTCTATAAAATGTCCACCCTTTCTGGCACCCTCACACCCTCCAGCAGATATCCCTCGCTGCCCGTTTTGTCTTCCACCTTCAAATGTATGCCACCTACTCCCACAACCAGGCCCATTTTACCTTCTCCCATCTCGACACCCTCATCTAAATCCCTGTCATGGCGCGACAGCATCGTATCCTGTTCAACAACATCCATTCCATTCCCGCCAACAAGAACCTCTTCATGCACACCCTCACCATCCACTGCATGGATACCTTTCTCCTCAATGAAACCTTTCTTCAGCCCCACCATACCATACACACCCCGTCCTACATCCTGCACTGCTACAACAATCCCTTCCCGTTAGCGTGTGGCGGAGTTGCCGTTGGTCACCACTGCCAGATCCCAATTCAGCTCCAACCTCTCCTACCTGACCCCACGGAACACCTGATCCTTAGTCTCTTCTTCCCTGGCCTTACCATCACCTGTGCCACCATCTATGTCCACCTTAACGTCCCTATTCCTTTTGACTTCCTCTCCCACATTGACCGTACCTTTTGCTCCTACGTGATCGCTGCCGACCTCAACATCCATAGTCGTTCCGCCACCCAGTTACAGCGGTGACATCAGTTCCTCTCCTCCCTCCAAGGCGACCTTGTCCCCATTCCCCAGCACACCCGCCCCGAATTCAACTCCACTCCTGACGTCGTCCTCTCCTCCCCTAACCTCCTTGGCCGCATAACGGTGGATGTCCTGGACCCCATTGGTAGTGACCATCTCCCTATCCTCCTCACCATTTCAGACAGTCGTCGCCCCCGCCCCGACCCCTGTCATGACCCTCCCCCGAAGTACATCCATGATTATTCCCGTGCCGACTGGAATGCCTACCGGGATACCCTGTCCACCAAGGTCGATGGCCACCCCTTCACCTACCGCCACCCTGATGATATTACTCATGCCGCCTTCTTTCTCCAGCAGACCTTGTCTGAGGCCGTGGAGGCCCATGTCCCTTCCATCCACCCTCACCATCCTACGTTACCCCCACAGGCCGTCCTCCTCCTCCATGAATCCCGCCGTCTCTACCGTGCATTCCTCCGCACGCATGACCCGGACACACTATGATACCACTGGCAACTCCAGAGACACATACGCAACTTGCTCACAGCTAAGGAATGCCACGACTGGCAACAGACATGCACCCGTTTAAACGCTACTCTTCCTATAAACTCGTCGAAGTACTAATCAGCCTTCAGCAGCCTTACCGGATCTAAACCCCCCCCCCCTTCTATCGTCTTCTTCATGATAACCAACCCTTCCCTGACAAACTTAGTAAGGCCAATCACTTTGCCTTCACCTTCTCCGATGTCTTTACCATCCCCGACGATCCACATTTCGATTACTCCCTCTGTCTGCGATCGGGACTGACACCTCTTTCCCTCCCCTCCCCTTGGACCACATTGCACACACCAAACTCAATGCTCCTATCACTACACAGGATCTCATTGCTACACTCCGCATGAAACGCAACACCGCTCCTGGTCATGATCGTGTCACCTATCGCCACCTTTGTGAAGCTCCTGCCTCTTTCCTCTCCACCCTGGCCAGGCTCTACAATGTAGTCCTGTCCACCAGCTACTACCCCGACCTGTGGAAAACCTCCCATACCCTAATGTTCCTTAAACACGGTAAACCGCCGTCTGCTGTCTCCTCCTACCATCCCATCAGCCTTACCTCGGTCTTCAGCAAGGTCCTGGGATCCATACTCACCCAACACATCCACCAGCATCTCCGCCAGCACCACCTCCTGCCCGTTACCCAGTGTGGCTTTCGGCCACCCTTCTCTTCCTATGACCTTCTCCTTCACCTCACTCATCTCCTCTCCGAACAGCTTAATTCCCGTCGCTCCGCTATCTTCCTCTCCTTTGACCTTGAACGAGCCTATGACCATGTGTGGCATTCAGGTCTCCTCTTCAAGCTCCAAACCTTCGCCCTTCCTATTGACGACGTTCGTCTGATCGGTTCCTTTCTTTCCCAACGACCTTCCTACATCACCATCCACAACACGGATTCCTACGCCTTTTTCCCCTTCACCGCTGTGCCCCAAGGTTCCGTCCTCTCCCCTCTTCTGTACCTCTTGTATATGGTGGATATGCCGCCGCGTTCACCCGCCATCCACCTTCTCCAGTACGCCGATGACACCGCCTCCCTTGCCCTTGCCCCCACCCTGCAGCGCTCCCAACGCCTTCTCCAATCCCATCTTGACCGGTTCACTGCTTGGTGCAACCAGTGGTTGGTTAAGGTCAATCCTTCCAAAACCCAGGCGATCATTGTAGGTAGAACCACCCCTTCCTTCCGCTTCCACGATTTCTGCATCACCATCTATGGCCATCCTATCGCCCTCACCCGCACCCTTAAGTACCTTGGTGTCACCCTCGTCTGTCGCCTGTCCTGGACCCCCCACCTCTGGGCGACCCAAGCCAAGGCACACTCCTGATTCTGTCTCCTCAAGCTCCTTTCCGGCCATACATGGGGTATGGACCCCTCCACCATCCTCCATACCCTTAAATCCCTCATTCGCCCTATCCTTTGTTATGCCCACCCTACATGGATCTCTGCTCCCCCTACCTTTTACAAATCCCTTCAGATCCTAGAACGCCATGCTCTTCGCCTCGCCTCCACCACGCGGATCCTGTATGACCTTATTCCCTTCCCCCATCTTCTCCTTTTCCTCGAATGGATACAAATCCTCTACACCTCCTGTAAACTCGGTCCTCCTCGCCTGCTGGTATCTCCCATCCTCTCCCGCCCCCGTCCACTGCCGCACCTGTATTTCCATGTCCCACCTACTCTCCATCTCTCCACTCTCCATATCCTCTCCCAAAGTGGCTTCCATCAACTCCCTCTCTCTGATGATGCCCTCCTCCCCTCCATCTACCCCTCCGACCAACTTTTATCCTCCCTCCCACTTCCTGTGTTTGCTTCTATGGGCACTATCTCTCCCTTCTCTCCCCCTTCCCTCCCTCCTCCCTCTCTCCCCAATCCTCCCCCGAGCTTCCCCAACACCCATTCCTTCACTCCTCCTACCATCTCCTCTGCCATTGGCATCTTTGTTCTGCCCTCTCACTCCCCATCCATCTTCTTCCCCACTTGGCAGGTCCCCGGACTCGCACACATTACGTGGACATTCGCGCGCCAGAGATCATCGCCATCAGTTTCTCGTGTGTTTGCCATCGTGTTTGTGTTTAGTGTTCGCCGTCACGCTCCAACATTCACCTGTGCCGTCGAAATCGTCAGTGTTTGTGCGCCATGCCGACAGTTTTTCGTGTGTTTCTCGTCGAGTGTGAACGGCTTCGTGTTTTTTGTATTCTTAGTCTACTGTTTTTGCCCACCATTTTGTTCAGTCTATGTGTCTTCTTCATATTTTTCATTGTCAATACTGATGCTGAAGAGCAGCGTAGGATGCTGCTGCCAGCCCGCCTGATGTACAGGTGTTTAAAATAACAATAAAGAGGAGAAAACCTGCCTTAGCAGTGTGTTCGTCGCACCTGAAGATGTCGGCCAGTTTCGCTGATGAAATATTGTGGAGTTTTCACTATGACATCCGACGTCTCGCCCGAGAACCATATATACAAAGCAATATGTGTTAGGGGATGAAAGTTTCTATGGAAGTATCACCGCAAGAGCTCGAAGGGTAGGAGACACTGTTTCTGTGGCCTTAATTAGCGTGAAAAGTTTAGAAAGAATTGCAATTTGCGAACGAAATCAAGGAATGCTATTTAACAGTTACCACGACAAATTAGCTTTGTCAGAATTGCATAGAAAAAGAAACGGTTTTTAATAAATTAATTTTTCAGCGTTCCTATGATATGTTAATAAATTATTTTTATTGCAATTACTACGCAAACGCGAGCGTAGCAGCGGTTGCTAAGCTATTCAGTTGTACAGTGTGAGGAATAACTGAAGATTCCATCTCTTTCCCTTCTCGAATAACCTACCGAGTCAGCTTAATCGGAGATTCATTTGCCTGGGTCAGTTATCGATGCGAAGAGGTGACGAGTTTGGTGTCAAAATGCTGAGTATGGGATAATGAGTAGACGACATGGAGTTTCATGACCTCTCAGTTGCGTTTGATAATACCAGGTGTCGTTCTTCCACTAGGAAAGGATTTGCTCCACCGTTTCAGACAATGTTCTGACTGCTTCCTACTTCAGCAATAAGATACCCAAACATTAAGTTAGGTGGCCGGATCTGTCAGAATTTTTTATCGTAACTGTGTTTTGTCCTCCGAATAAAACTCGTGAACTGGTGGGGAGCGCCAAAGTCGTATATTGGTCAGACGATGCGTACCGTCGAGGATCGATGCCGTGAACACCAGAGGCGCGCTCGACTGATGTATCCGAGCAAGTCGGCGGTCGCTGAACATTGTTTGTCGGAAAATCACGCCATGGAGTACGAACGCACGAGGATTCTGGTACAGACGTCGAGATACTGGGACAGCGTTGTTAGAGAGGCCATCGAAATTCGCACCAATGACGACCTCATAAACCGTGACTGTGGCTATAATCTTAGCAAGGCTTGGGAACCAGCGATTGGGTTAATCAAGAGTAAACCGAGCAAACGTATACTTGTGACGACCACGGCGGACAGAGCCATCACTCCGACGTCATCTCAGACGCCGTCGCAATCTGTTCCACCGCGCGACCGTGGCGCGGGGCGAGGACAGCGGAGGGAGCGCGCCGCGGGCGGAGGGTATTTAAATCGGCCGCCGCCGCGACCGAACCCAGTTCCCTCTGAGCAGCCATAGCGTACGGATCTCCGTGCCGGCACCTTCACAGGAGCTCAGTCCGTCAGTTCACCTGATGATGGAGACATGTATGATCGCCGATATACTGTGCCCGTTGGACACTGTAGACCGGCAGTACACCCGTGGATATATTTTGAGTACAGAGGTATTTCTTATCTCATGCAGCTTGTCGTTTCGCCAAAGGCACTGCAGCCGTCGTCTTTGATACTTTCGTTTCCGGTACCACGTGTTAAGGTGTTTTACGACAAGAAATACTCCGCTTAAGACAGTATCTTTCCATTCAGAACTCTCGATGTCGTCAGTTTATAGTACCTTGCCCCTAAAGCTTGAGCGTAGGTCGTTGTTGCTTAATGGCCACGCTGGACCAGCGCCCTTAATTCCTCAAAGGACGTCGTTCTCCGCATTTAGACGAAGCAAGGAGCACAAGCGTTGGCCTTTGCGGGCAGTCACAGTTAGATTTCCCAGGGAACTTCCTCCTGCGTTTCATGCTACTGAAGCTGTCAATTTTTTTCCTTATTTTACGCTCATGGAAACGGAAAGTGTTACATCATGAATACCTTGACAAAGCGCCACCGTACTGATATTTCGGGATTGGGATACCTGTGGGATACGTTGGTTAAAATGTTGTTTAGTTGTGAGCTTACTTTCAGTATTTTCGGTAAGAAATTCATTCATACAGATGATGGCTGAGGTAAGATCATGGAGGCTGTCGGTGGTGTCTAACATTTCTGGAAGGTTTCAGGTGTAGATCCCAACATAGCACCTGCAGCTCATTTGACTATAGCACAGCGACTGCAGAACGAATGGTGCCAAGGTGAATTCAGGGCGTCAGCGGCATAAAGAGTAGGCGTGGATCCTTCTAGAAGTACTATTCCACTAGAGATCGCAAAATTGTTCACCGGCTCTGATAAGTAGATCATTATCCGGGTGAAGATAAGTGATCAGAAACGGAGTCTGACTACGAGTATAGTGTTCGGGTTGCATACTTCAGAAACGACGCCACCGCTGTTACATGAGTGCTAACCGGCTTCCTTCGTTTCCGCTGTAGTCCCGCGAGTATGACGAGTCAGAGAACTGTGGCGCTGCTGTCACACTCGTCGACTCGTTCTCTCTTGCTGAATCACGCAGAAGTGATGCAGTCCTCTCAGGGGACGTGAAAACGCACGTGGGCGAGTATATGGTGATGTTACATAGTGGGATTCCACGTTACGATGCACCGCGAAGCGTGAAATAAAAGATATGACGTGTTACATTTTTGCATTTCGGAGAGGAACGTGGCCAACGAGGTGCGCCACTGTTTTATGTCACAAACAGAACGTAGAAACCACCATGTTGTATGGCGCTAAACATAAAATATGATGGTTTTTCTTTCTCATAGAGTACGTGATACGAATATAAACTGTTTCAAGGCATCAGAAAATTGAGTATCTCTCGAAAACGCATCTTTTCGCTACGAGTTGTTGTAATAACATGTCAAGAAACTTCTTATCGGTAGGTAACGCCTTCGCATAGTTGATGTTTTTAGTGTTATATTTTGTGTGCCACGTAAGTATACCGTTTCAGCACTACAGTAAAATGATGATCTATAAAAAGCGCGTCTTTTGGTGCAATTTGCATATCAAATATCGAATAATGATATTTAAATTCAGTCTTTAGGCAGTGTATATCATATACGGAGACGAAGCAGCCCTGTTGAAACCGTAGCGCAGTTGATAGTGTCGTGAGCAGAGAGCTAAGGAGAAAGTTGTAATCGGTTTGCGTCATAACAATTCAAAATATTTTCTTTCACCATTTGCTTTCTAAAAGATTCTAGGTCTTTCTCATTCATTTAACACATCTCAAAAGTCGATGTTATTTATTATAAATGATGCGTCTGCTGCAACTCTTGATCCAAATGCAAACGGCTGGAATGTTTCCCCAGTGGCCAGAAATCTTAACGTGACTGCCAGTCTATGTCAGTAAGTTAACCGAAGTTACACACTGAAAGTTTTTGCTATTATGAAACTTTCTGTAAAATATATACTGCATATCTGTCTCTGGATTTATGGACCGATTCATATTTGCATCTTGTCGGTGAACATCTTTTTCAATGATGATGAGCAGCTTTGAAAAAAAATCTCCTCTCTCCTTCGAATGAAATTACGAGACGAATCTCGATCTTGAAATGTGATGTACGTTATGTCAGAGTGTTGGTAGTCAATGAAACATCGAGAATACGGATATTATTGGCTCAAATGGCTCTGAGCACTATGGGACTCAACTGCTGAGGTCATTAGTCCCCTAGAACTTAGAACTAGTTAAACCTAACTAACCTAAGGACATCACAAACATCCATGCCCGAAGCAAGATTCGAACCTGCGACCGTAGCGGTCTTGCGGTTCCAGACTGCAGCGCCTTTAACCACACGGCCACTTCGGCCGGCAAGGGTATTATTAAACTGATAGTAGACACTACACCTTACTTATATTCAATTTTAAACCGAAAATGGGATAAAAATGCAAATGAGTTAACTAATAAATTCGACTAGCATGTATCTCAGATCTTTGTACAGGATTATGTAATTTTCCGCGTGCAGAAATTGGCAGGTGAAGCCATTGACGAGCCCAGAATCTTTTTCACGATTTTCTCCGCTCTTCTTCGAAAATCGCTGACAGAGTTAACTCAGCTATTTCACGAGCGTGCATTTTCATAAAGGAACTGTGTGGTTTGTGAGCCAAATCCGTCTCTCGTAAGGTCGGAGGTCCCGTCCACGTCCACGTCCTCGTCAACGTTAGCTGCCCCATTGTGTCGGAGGACTTCGTTTTAGGCTAGTCGTGACTTATTGTTAGGATGGAAGATGAGTACACGATCTTGCTGGTGTAAAGTGGCATTGACAAGGCTAAATGACTGACTGTAAGGGACCAGATGTGAGACTGAAGAGTGTAAGACGAAAATTAATTGATGCGAAGTACACTACTGGAAATGCGCTCCATTAGAGGAGGAGTGAATCTGGAATACGTTTCACACTTCAGGCGAAAAACACTAAATGTCGACCAAAGCAAACAAAATTCTTGTATTTTTGTTTATTCCATCATCACCATGACAAAAACATATGTGGTGCGTCAAACGAAAACAGGACACAGATTAACGTCACTCTTATATCCATGCCACAAAAAAGCGCCCTTCTTTTGTATTCATTTGCTTATGGCAACCTGCGTTTATGAACTAACAGCGAGTAGTGTAGCTTATCAGTCGTTTCTGCAATTTATTTTAATAATGTATCTCCATTTAGAGATTGCAGTTCATCCTCATTTCACGTTTTATGGTACTGTAGTTACGGATTCGGTAACATCTCGAAAGTGTGCATCCTATGTTAATGTAATTGTTAGACATTCTCTGAATTGATAGTAAATATTAAAATAAATTTACAGCCGTCTTCGAAAACGTTTTTCCTACGTAAGTGTATATACACTAAAGCGCCAAAGAAACTAGTGTAGGCATGCGTATTCAAATACAGTGGTACACAAACAGACAGAATACGGCGCTGCGGTCGCCAATGCCTATATAAGACAACTAGTGTATTGCGCAATGGTTAGATCGGTTGCTACTGCTACAATGGCCGTTATCAAGATTTAAGTGAGTCTGAACGTGGTGTTATAGTCGGCTCACGAACGATGGGATACAGCATCTCCGAGGTAGCGATAAAGTGGGGATTTTCCCGTACGACCATTTCATGAATGTACCGTGATTGTCATGAATCCGGTAAAACATCAAATCTGTGACATCGCTGCTGCCGGAGAAAGATCCGGCAAGAACGGGACCAAAGACGACTGAAGAGAACCGTTTAACGTGACAGAAGTGCAACCCTTCCGGAAATTGCTGCAGTTTTCATTGCTGGGCCATCAGCAAGTGGCAGCGTGCGAACCATTCAATAAAACATCATCGATATGGGATTTTGGAGTCGAAGGCCCACTCGTGTTTCCCTGATGACTGCATGACACAAAGCTTTACGCCACGCCTGGACCCGTCAATGCCGACATTGGACTGTTGATGACAGGAAACACGTTGCCTGGTCGGACGAGTCTCGTTTCAAATTGTATCGATCGGATGGACGTGTACGGATATAGAGACAACCTCATGAATCCATAGAAAAAGTTGTAAATTTGTGGTAAGTTCCTATAGGACCAAACTGTGGTGGTCATTGGTCCCTAGGCTTACGCACTACTTAATGTAACTTAAATTAACTTACGCTACGGACAACACACACACCCGTGCCCGAGGGAGGACCGAATCTTCGACGGCTACCCCGCGTGGCGAATCCATGGATCCTACATGTTGGCAGGGGATTGTTCAAGCTGGTGGAGGCTCTGTAATGGTGTGGAGTGTGTGCAGTTGGAGTGATATGGAACCCTTGTTAGATCTAGATATGACTCTGACAGGTGGCACATTCGTAAGCATCCTGTCTGCCTACCCGCATCCATTCATGTCCATTGTGTATTCCGACAGATTTGGGCAATTCTAGTAGGACAATGTGACACTCTACATGTCCAGAATTGCTACAGAGTGGCTCCAGAAACACTCGTCTGAGTTTAAACACTTCCGCTGGTCACCAAGCTCTCCAGACATGAGCATTATAGAGCATATCTGGAATGCCTTGCAACGTGCTATTCAGAAGAGATCTCCATCCGCTCGTACTTTTACGGATTTATGGACAGCCCTGCAGGTTTCATGGTGTCAGTTCTCACCAGCAATATTTCAGACATTAATCGAGTCCATGCCACGACGTAATGTGGCACTTCCGCTGGTTCGCGTGGGCTCTGCATGATGTTAGGCGAGTGTTCCAGTTTCTTTGGGTCTTCAGTGCATAACCAGAACAAAATCCATGCCAACCGATCAGTCGTTGATATTGCTATATAACTTGCTTCTTTCATTTAGGTTGCTCGAACATTTTGTGACATCTCAGCTTGCACTTGACAAGGCTACAAAACCGAAATCATGATTGTATCAAATAAATAAATAGCAAGTGGCAGTCTAATGGCGGAAATTACTTTCAAAATGATTGCTCATTTAGCGCCGGGACTGTCGCAAGTCCGCGGTTATATTTGCGAACTCTTGTACTCGCTCTCCTTTCTGAGCGAGTCAAGTTCGCTTGTGCCTGACAGCAGACTCAGATGAAAAGTGGGCTGCGGCGGAGACTCACATGTCTAGTACACGGGAGCACGGAAACAGCGTGACTGGAGATGACGTCACAAGACTTGCTGGCGCGTTTACAGCGAGCATGCGGAGCTCATTTCTGACCTCTAGTACAGATGATCATCAGTTCCCCCGTTAACAGACTAGAACGGATTACTGTAAGCTCGATGGTTCAAATGGCTCTGAACACTATGGGACTTAACATCTGAGGTCATCAGTCCCCTAGAACTTAGAACTACTTACACCTAACTAACCTAAGGACATCACACACATCCAAGCACAAGGCAGGATTCGAACCTGCGACCGTAGCGATCGCGCGGTTCCAGACTGAAGCGCCAAGAACCGCTCGGCCACACTGGCCGGCTACTGTAAGCTCGACTGAGACATCTAGTTGTCATGCATCGTTTGCTAGGCACAGCGTACGACAAAAAAAGGAGATTTGCATAGTGTAGTGTCAGAGTCAGCTGGGACACTGAACAGCATTTTATGATTTTCGGTGAATAATCTCGCATCTGTTTGTGGCTTTCAGATCGCTGCCAACCTGCCCACAGACGACCTGCTGGAAGGTCACAGAGAGCGGCGACTCTTGATACGTACATTTTCTCAAAGTCTCGAATCAGAGTGTGAGGAGTTATTGTATATGACAACAAAACGGATCTGGTAACTGGTGAACGGAAGCTCAATATATGCTCGTTTGTGGCAAAAACGGGAAGCCCTTGATACCAAACAGCACATTCCATCAGAATATCTGAAGCGCAATTCACACCTCACAAATGTCTTGAAGATTGTTCAGGTCGTTGACTGGGTTGCTCCGTCTGTAGACTTGTAACCCACAAAACATCTCTGGAATGTACATGACACAACATATGTGTCAGACCTGGTAAGAAATTTCTAAGGATGACACTCGGAAGCTTTCACTCTCATGCCACAACGAACACAAGAGTATATCATTGCCACTGGATCTCACACATCATGCTAGTGAGGATGAATAAGTTTTCTTCTGCCAAACGAGGATTCGCCCTTACAACCTGTTCCGGCCTCACCATCTCTTAGTCTGTCTTTCCACGCCCCATCTTCCAACAGGTTAATATTCCATAGCTTGTCGAGGGATTCTCTGAGATTACATACGCAATACATCCTCTTTACAATCAGATATTCTTTGAATTACTGTTTTAGTAAATAGCTGTACCCCCCCCCCCCATCTGTTGTTCCCTTATTTGATTTCTTATGTTGTCTTCTCTTGTGTAGCCTTTCACGGATCCAAAGAACTTCATTTCAGATGTTTCATGTTGTCTTAGATCTTTTTATCTTAATGTCCAACTTTCTGCTCAATGTACACATATAAAAAAAAATTTTTTTCATCACTCTGGTTCCCAGAACTCCTGAAGATAGACACTGACTGTGGATACTGTATCACAGACATAGTCCCTTTGACTGTTCAGAGATGTCACTAAACCCTCCCAAAGATGTAAACAACCATGCATGAACAGCGCCTATTAGACGTAGGTGGTCCGACAGCCGATCAGTTCCAGTCATTCCACCAGGAAGGAGGTACACGGCTCGTGTTCTCTGTAGTTCAGCCATGCCTAGACAGTCAAAACCGCGGTTCGATCGAGTGCGCATTGTCACTTTGTGCCAGGAAGAGCTCTCAACAAGGGAAGTGTCCAGGCGTCTCGGAGTGAACCAAAGAGATGTTGTTCGGACATAGAGGAGATACAAAGGGACAGTAACTGTCGATGACATGCCTCGCTCAGGCCTCCCAAGGGCTACTACTATAGTGGATGACTGCTACCTACGGATTATGGCTCGGAGGAACCCTGACAGCAATGCCACCATGTTGAATAATACTTTTTGTGCAGCCACAGGACGTCGTACAATAGGCTGCATGATGAGCAACTTCATTCCCGACGTTCATGGCGAGGTCCATCTTTGCAACCACGACACCATGCAGTGCGGTACAGATGGGCCCAACAACATACCGAATGGACCGCTTAGGACTGGCATCACGTTCTGTTCTCCGATGAGTGTCGCATATACTTTCAACCTGACAATCGTCGGAGACGTGTTTCGAGGCAACCCGGTCAGGCTGAACGCCTTAGACACACTGTCCAGCGAGTGCAGCAAGGTGGAGGTTCCTCTGACCGATAGTGCAACCATATTGGCAACATTTTGGGGAAGCACTCGTCTTCATGGACGACAATTCACACCCCCATCGAGCACATTTTGTGAATGACTTCCTGCAGGATAACGATGTCGCTCGAATAGAGTGGCCAGCACGTTCATCAGACATGAATCCCATCGAACATGCCTGGGATTGATTTACGTGACCCACCGACCACCCTAAGGGATCTACGCCAAGTCACCGTTGAGGAGTGGGACAATCTGGACCAACAGTGCCTTGATGAAGTTGTGGATAGTATGCCACGACGAATACCGACATGCGTCAATGCAAGAGGACGTGCTACTAGGTATTAGAAGTAATGGTGTGTACAGAAATCTGGACCACCACCTCTAGAGGTCTCGGTGTATGGTGGTACAACATGAAATGTGCGGTTTTCATGAGCAATAAAAAAGGAGGAAATGATGTTAATGTTGACCTATTTTCCAATTTTCCGCGAAGGTTTGGGAACTCTCGGAACCGAGGTGATGCAAAACTTTTTTTGATGTGTGTAGTACTGTGGGCAGTGCAATGACTTTACAAAAATTCATTTGGGTTTCTGTTCTTGTTTTACCCTTCAGTATTCTTATTGTGCCACATAGATGATGACAGGTATGGTGTTCCTCATTTATATATTTATCTACTTCAAAAGCTATATCACATCCTAGATACTGGATATTGGACACCTGTTCCATTATTATATTGTTAAAGATTTTCTTAGTGCTTAAGGGGTATTTTCCTGAAAAGGTTATTTTTTATTGTTGGTATCTTTAGATTATATTTTAGGCTTATATTGTTTAATTTGTGTACCGCAATTTGTAGTATGTCTTGATTGTCCTGTAAGGTTACCCGGTCGTCGGCAAAAAGCTTCCTATTTAGAAGTTTGCTGGGCGCAGTTCCTATACCTTCATCCTTTCCTAACCAGGTCGTCGCTGTGGATGTTGAATAGTCTAAGTGACATACCACAGCCTTGCCTTACCCCCTGGCTTATCTCTACTGCCAGCGGCAGCTCTATTCTTATTTTGGTATTTTTGTATGAAACTTGGCACACACTTATCAGTTGTCTGGGGGAACTCTGTTCTCAATTATTGATGACAGATTTATTCTGTGGATGCAGTAAAATGCCCTCTCAAAGTCGATAAATGCTAGGCGTTTCTCAAAATTGAATTCTCGCCTTTTTGTACAATTTTTTTCAAAGTTAAATCATTGTCGGCAAAAGAGCTTCCTTTATGGAAACCTGCTTGCTGTTCTGATAACATTCAATCAGAATCGTTTGGAAGCCTTTCATTAATTACTTTCCTGTAGATTTTATAAGAAATATTCAGAAGATTGATTCCTCTGTAATTACTTGTTACTTCTTTCCCCTTTTTCCAACAGTAAAATAAGCACCTCTCCATCGCTCCATCTTTCTGGTACTGGACACACTGAGCTATGCTGGCGGGAGCTACGCTCCATGCTCCTGGTAGGGCCACCCGTGCCAGATGGGTCAGTAGGTAACGCACCAGACAAAGAGTAGCCCCTCCAGGGGTTCCCTTCCTGGGAGTATGTGTGCGGCGACCCTATGTGCCCTTAGCCAAGTCTGACATTGCTTCCACTTACTTGTGTTAGACCTTTTGTTTTCTTTTCTATCGGTCTTTCTTGGCCAAGTCTTGTTTTTTTCCGACAATATTGTGTTGCGAGGCCCGAGGCTGCCTTTCATTTTCATTCTCTAAGCCTACCGTTCATGGGGGGGGGAGGGGGGAGGGGAAGGCCTCCTTGGGCATTTTGAAGCCACCCTTCCTAGGGGAGGAAACCCTTAACAAAAAACCTGTTCCTCCAAGTTGGGGTTTATGGGATAAGGCTGATAATCTGCCGACGTAAAAGTCTTCATTGTCGCAAGCTTTAAAATAAACCTCGCGTAAAAACCGTAAATAATGGACAAAAGACCATGCAAAGAAAAGGCTGAGAACTGCACAATAAAGGATGTACAGGGTCTAGGGACACATGAAGCTGAACCCAACAATGTAGTCAAAGATTAAAATGTCAATATAGCAATCATTACAGAAACCAAAAAGAAGCTCAGAAGGGCCAAATACGTAAAAGATTACATTGAGTTATGCTTCACATTATGTTATGCTCCATTATACATTATGTTACACTCTATCTGAGGAAAGAGCATGTAATGGAGTGGAAGTATTGATAGACAGAAAAAGGGGAGATAACGTTACGGCAATAATCACTACTGAACGAAAGTGTCATCACAGTAAGACTGGAATTTGATAGAGGCCATCTTGCAACTATAGAAACCGATGCGCCAGAAGAAGGGAAGAAGGAAGAAACAGATCTTTACCACGAAGACTTACTTAAACACCTGTATAAAATAGACCTTGTCATCTTGGAGGAAGAGTCAAATCTAAGAATAGGTAAAGAACCCATCCACCATTTGATCGGCAACAATTGTGAAGATACAATTAAGGAAAATAGAATGAAATTGAGAGTCTGTCACCTTTAATGAACTGGAAGTGACAAATACATTTTTTAATGCGAAAGATATACAAGGTGTTACAAAACGGTACGGCCAAACATTCAGGAAACATTCCTCACACACAAATAAAGAAAAGGTGTTATGTGGACATGTGTCCGGAAACGCTTAATTTCCATGTTAGAGCTCATTTTAGTTTCGTCAGTATGTACTGTACTTCCTCGATTCACCACCAGTTGGCCCAATTGAAGGAAGGTAATGTTGACTTCGGTGCTTGTGTTGACATGCGACTCATTGCTCTACAGTACTAGCATCAAGCACATCAGTACATAGCATCAACAGGTTAGTGTTCATCACGAGCGTGGTTTTGCAGTTAGTGTAATATTTACAAATACGGAGTTGGCAAATGCCTATTTGATGTATGGATTAGCACGGGGCAATAGCCGTGGCGCGGTACGTTTGTATCGAGACAGATTTCCAGCACGAAGGTGTCCCGACAGGAAGACGTTCGAAGCAATTGATCGGCGTTTTAGGGAGCACGGAACATTCCAGCCTATGACTCGCGACTGGGGAAAACCTTTAACGACGAGGACACCTGCAATGGACGAGGCAATTCTTCGTGCAGTTGATGATAATCCTAATGTCAGCGTCAGAGAAGTTGCTGCTGTACAAGGTAACGTTGACCACGTCACTGTATGGAGAGTGCTACGGGAGAACCAGTTGTTTCCGTACCATGTACAGCGTGTGCAGGCACTATCAGCAGCTGATTGGCCTCCACGGGTACACTTCTGCGAATGGTTCATCCAACAATGTGTCAATCCTCATTTCAGTGCAAATGTTCTCTTTTCGGATGAGGCTTCATTCCAACGTGATCAAATTGTAAATTTTCACAATCATCATGTGTGGGCTGACGAGAATCCGCACGCAATTGTGCAATCACGTCATCAACACAGATTTTCTGTGAACGTTTGGGCAGGCATTGTTGGTGATGTCTTGATTAGGCCCCATGTTCTTCCACCTACGCTCAATGGAGCACGTTATCATGATTTCATACGGGATACTCTACCTGTGCTGCTAGAACATGTGCCTTTACAAGTACGACACAACATGTGGTTCATGCACGATGGAGCTCCTGCACATTTCAGTCGAAGTGTTCGTACGCTTCTCAACAACAGATTCGGTGACCGATGGATTGGTAGAGGCGGACCAATTCCATGGCCTCCACGCTCTCCTGACCTCAACCCTCTTGACTTTCATTTATGGGGCCATTTGAAAGCTCTTGTCTACGCAACCCCGGTACCAAATGTAGAGACTCTTCGTGCAGTGATACAATACGCCTTTTTTCAGGGCTGCATCAGCGCATCAGGGATTCCATGCGACGGAGGGTGGATGCATGTATCCTCGCTAACGGAGGACATTTTGAACATTTCCTGTAACAAAGTGTTTGAAGTCACGCTGGTATGTTCTGTTGCTGTGTGTTTCCATTCCATGATTAATGTGATTTGAAGAGAAGTAATAAAAACGAAAGTTGGTAGGCGTATTTCCACATCTGAAACATGACGTCATTTCAAATTTCGCACCAGTCGCATAAGAGTGACGCTACTAGCGCCACTACGAGGATGCAAATCAGGTTTGCTTCAAATATGCGCTGTAACGGTCGTGAGCGTTACTTACCTTTTAGATTGGACTTGGTCAAGAACGCCTTTAAGGCGACAAGGATACCAATACATCACTGAGTTTTAACAAGTTCGTCTAATAGGGCTTGAGAAGCTGGATATTCTTTCTGCGATGCTACAGAAATACTTGGCAAGAAAGTATCCTCTGCACTTGATTTCAGGCTGCGGTGGTAGCGAGAGTGTACGGTTGCCAGAAGACTGGGCTCCGGACGGCTATATGGTACTACCGAGAGGGAAGGCCATCGTGTTGGGCATATGAGTCCGTCGCATCGTACTGCATCTGCAGCAGCAATTTCAACAACAGTTGGCACCACAGCGATAGAATGAACTGTTACAAATCGCTTACGTCAAGGACAGTACCGCGCCAGACGTTTTGTGTGTCAAGTGAGGGCTCATTGGGGGCAGGGTGAAGGTCTGTTGTATTTTCTGATGAAAGCTGGTTCTACCTCGGTGCCTGTGAGGGCTGTGTGTTGTTTAGATTAAGGTCAGTTGGGAACCCGCACCCACTCTGCGTGCTAGACACACTAGACTGCGATTCGTATGACAGCAGGAGCACTCTCGTGGTTATCCCATGCACCCTGACTGCATTATTGTATATCAGTCTGGTGATTCGACGTATTATGCTGCTATTCATGAATAGCATTCTAGGGGCGTTTACCAACGTGCTCTACAGAGTGTCGGCATGTTTGCATGCTTGCATTCAACATCCTGGCGATTACACCGGTTATTAATGTACCAGAATTTCACATTTGCAATGTAATCTCCCGCTTACATTAACCTGTGATGTTGCAATGTTAATCGCCACGCGGGAGTAGCCGAGCGGTCTCGACGCTGCAGTTATGGACTGTGCGGCTGGTCCCGGCGGAGGTTCGAGTCCTCCCTCGGGCATGGGTGTGTGTGTTTGTCCTTAGGATAATTTAGGTTAAGTAGTGTGAAAGCTTAGGGACTGATGACCTTAGCAGTTAAGTCCCATAAGATTTCACACACATTTGAACATTTTGCAATGTTAATCACTTAAATATGTTGCCTAGACAAACGTATTCGCGAAATTTCTTTACTCAGAATTAATTATTTTTGATGTTGCCATTTTGTTTTCCGTCAGTGGAAATACACACGGTCTTCAAGAGGCCACAGATCTCTTATTGATTACAAAATAGGAAACAATAATCTAGCTTCAAGGGTGTTCGATATACAAGTGTATAGAGGGACAACGTGACTACAGACCATTTCTTGTTGAATGAAAGATCCAGTTTTGGGAAAGATGTAAGAAGCAGAACAAGAAGAAAAATCAAAGAAACTCAAACAAAATATTTAAGGTGCATCTGCTCCAAGGAGAGAGTTTAAAGAACCTTTGTCAGTGGAGGCTAATTAAGCTACTCCAACAAACGCCTTCATGCGGAGATCTAACTGAAGAATGGACAAACATAAAAAAATAGTAAAATATAGGTCACTAAAGAAGTACTGGCTGAAAAATCCTTAACGAATCGCAAAACGGGACTTAAGATTTGGAACGAAGAGCTAGAAGAAGCCGTATAACGGAAAAATAAAGCACATACAGCGTTCTTACAGAAACAGACCGAGGAAGCTACAGGAAAAATAATGAAATCAGAAAGAAACTAAAACAGTAAGACAGGCACATAAATCTTCGTGGGAGGCATTTAAAAGCAGTATTGAACAGGATACGCATGGTAGACAGGAAACAGCATATAAACTGATCAGACAACTAAAACGAGGTGACAAAGATACTGCAAATATACAGGGTGAAAAGTATTTAAACCGACAAACTCTGGGAGGTTGTAGGGGACATCAAAACAAATATTTTTCCCTAACGTCATTTTTTCCTATGGGGAGTATTTAAACCGGCAGAGGAAGATTTCTCTGGCGACAAATTAATTAAACCAAGAAAAAAGGCCAGAGGGGACATATCTGGGGATCGAGCAGGCCATGGTACAGGACCACCTCTGCCAATCCACGTTTCTGGGAATCATCGGTCCAGGAATCGACGCACACGACGACTGAAATCTGCCGGCGCCCCGTCATGTTGGAACGACATGCGTTGTCTTGTAGGGAGCGGGACGTTTTCCAGCAATTCTGGCAATCGAGAAAATTGTAATAGTGCCTGCCATTTAATGGCCTAGGTAGCAGATACGGCCCAGCTAAACAGTCCCCAACAACACCGACCCACACATTAACGAAGAACCGCACTTGATGAGCCCTAGTAATTGTGGCATGTGGGTTATCCTCACTCTAAACACGCGAATTGTGCATGTTGAAGACTCCATCACGCCCGAACGTTGCTTTATCGGTAAACAACACAGAGGATGGAAATATAGGATGCATTTCACAGTGTCCCAGGTACCACTGCGAAACCTGTGCTCTGGGTGGATAATCAACTGATTCCAGGTTGTGGACACGCTGTAAGTGAAATGGACGTAAGAATTGCTCTCGAAGGACTGTTCTTAGATTCGTCTGATTCGTCCCCATGCTACGTGCAATCGCACGAGTGCTGATTGAAGGATCCCGCTCCACATGCTGCAAGACAGCTTCCTCAAATTGCAGCGTTCTTACCGTGCGACAGCATCCCTGTCCAGGTAATCTGCTAAATGACCCGGTCTCACGCAGACGTTAGTACACAGCAGCAAAGGTCGCATGATGCGGGATACGGCGATTAGGATATTGTTGTTGATAAACCCGCTGTGCAGCTCGTCCGATGCCGGCCGCGGTGGTCGTGCGGTTCTAGCGCTGCAGTCTGGAACCGCGAGACTGCTACGGTCGCAGGTTCGAATCCTGCCTCGGGCATGGATGTGTGTGATGTCCTTAGGTTAGTTAGGTTTAAGTAGTTCTAAGTTCTAGGGGACTAATGACCTAAGATGTTAAGTCCCATAGTGCTACGAGCCATTTGAAGCACGTCCGATGTGGTGCGCTACATAGTATGCACCAAGCATGTCAGTGTACTCACTCCAGGTGTATCGCTCCATTAGTAAACAGAGACAATGCACTACTACACTGGTGGACAGCAGTTGCCTACAACTGAAGAGTGTAATACGGCCTCCACCGGTTTAAATAATCCTCATAGGAAAAAATATTTGTTTTGATGTCCCCTACAACCTCCCAGAGTTTGTCGGTTTAAATACTTTTCACCCTGTATAACTATCAGTCCTTCAGAAGACTGGATACATCACTACAAGTAATTTTGGTATGATACGGACGTAGAAGTGCCCACGGAAGAGAAAGCAGAGGAAGGGACAGATCTAATAGACTTGATGGAACTAAAACACGCATTCGAAAAAAAAAACAGAAAAGCGCCTGGGTTAGATGGAATTAACTCAGAACCGACAATATGTGGTGGGATATCTCTAGAATTCAAAATGCTCCAAATCTATAACAAGTGTTGTCATACAGGTGAAATACCAGAAGAATAGACATCAGTTCAGAATGTAATGAAAGTTCAATCGTTTATTGCCCGTAATGTGACAAACATTTCTACACATTGTTATATAGGGCTGGGGTTTATCTGGCGACTATTGCCATGTTTGCATCAATATGTTTGTTCTCAATAACCTAAACCGTCACGCCTACAAGTTCTCTCTTCTAGAACGTTTTCTTTTACACTCTTCCCAAGTCTGATCGAGCTATGTGGGACAATGGTTAAACTACCGAGACCGCTTTCGGCAGAAGTGGCTTTCAGATCCTGATCTGCAATCCAGATGTGGGTTTTCCCTCGTTTCCGTAAATCAACTTTAGCATGCTACCATAAACGGTTTTTCCTCGTTTATTATATTTAAACATATAAGTCGACTCCCAGTATTTCCTTCGTCTCCGAGTAAAGTCATGTGCACCACACAAAATCTTTTCGAAAACTTTGGTACAAAAACTTGATGTAAAATTTGAAAGTGTTTTCCGTGTTAATTTGATCAAAACTCTTGCTCTTGTGGTGATATAGTGTGTAGTAGTAAATCAAAAATTGTGAACAAAACCTGTGCTTTTCAGAACTGTGATATACTAATACAGCATTAAGTGTAAACTTAACCTGTGCTTTCAGGAACTTTGGCCACAGTTCTCTAACTTCATTGTGTATTTACGCAAAAAAGGTATATTTTTGAGACATTTAGGACGCTTGCTAAAATTTTCGTATATCGGTTGTGTTTTGCATGATCTGTTTCGTAACAAATCGGTCTTTTGATTTACATTAATTGTTAATTATGTTTTTAAGATGAGTATATATTCTCTGCGTGTCTTTTAGATTAACTAATAGGAGTGTATAGTCTCTGCATGTATTTTATATTAACGCTACTGTCTAATTTTCTTAGTGACCATAACATAAAAACTTTTCAGGCAAACAGTAAACCTTGTTTTGAGTTTTGTGTTGACCCGCTTTTGACGGTAAATAGCTTTAGTTCCTCCAGGCTACTGGTAAAACTTATAGGTATCACACTCATGACGTAGAAGAGAAACAGCAAGCTTAGTATAACGGTCTTTGTTTACTATTCTGTAAGATATGGCATCAGGCATAAGTTATTTGTTTACTTTTCTGTAAAATATTACGCCACGAATAATGGAGCCCCATTGTGTTTGCGGTTTCCACACAAGGAGTGAGCTGCTTGCTATTTGTAAGTAGCTGAAAATCGCCCTGACTGCTATCAAAAGCAAGTGGAAGTTCTTGCAAATAAGTATGTTGGAAGGGCTACTGAGAGTTTTGTACGAGAGATACCAAAGATACTTCATGTGCTATCCTCTTCTGTGGATGCTGTCTTTTCTGCAAGATATGTAGGTCCCTTATTACTCATCCATTTGGCTGTGAATGGCGGCCAATGGTAGGTTAGGCATTATGTTCAGAGGAGACAGTGAGAATTCAAGATGTCACGCCTACCCACCTAACCAAAAAGTTGTGAACCAGTAAGACTCACTTCACCTATTGGCTGGGCTGGGAAACCTGCTGTGTCCTGTGTCAAGGGGAAGCGAAAGCAATTTTTTTTTTTCGTCAGTCTTCTGACTGCTTGGATGCGGCCCTCTACGAATTCCTCCCCTGTGCTAACCTCTTCATTTCAGAGTAACACTTGCAACCTACGTCTTCAATGATTTGCTGGACATATTCCAATCTCTGTCTTCCTCTACAGTTTTTGCCCTCTACGGCTCCCTCCAGTACCATGGAAGTCATTTCCTCATGTCTTAACAAATGTCCCATAATCCTCCTGTCCCTTTTCCTTATCAGTATTTTCCAAATATTCCTTTCCTCTCGTATTCTGCGCAGAATCAGCTAATTAGTTACCTTATCAGTCCACCTTACTTTCAACATTCGTCTGTAGCACCACGTCTCAAATGCTTCAATTCTCTTCTGGCCCGGACTTCCAACAGTCCATGTTTCACTACCATACAATGTTGTACTCCAGAAGTGCATTCTCAGAAATTTCTTCCTCACATTAAGGCCGATATTTTATATCAGTAGACTTGTCTTGGCCCGAAAAGTTCTTTTTGCCATTGCTAGTATGCTTTTTATGTCCTCCTTGCTCCGTCGGTCATTGGTTATTTCACTGTCTAGGAAGCAGACATCCTTAACTTCATCTACTTCGTGACCATCAATCCTGATGTTAAGTTTCTCGCTGTTCTCATTTCTACTACTTCTCATCACCTTCGTCTTTCTTCGATTTACTCTCAGTCCATTCTCTGTACTCATTAGACTGTTCATTCCGTTCAGCAGATCACGTAATTCTTCTTCACTTTCACTCAGGATAGCAATGTCATCAGCGAATCGTATGATTGATATCCTTTCACCTTGAATTTAAATTCCACTCCTGAAGCTTTCTTTTATTTCCATCATTGCTTCCTCGATGTACAGATTGAACATTAGGGGTGAAAGGCTACATTCTTGTCTTACACCCTTTTTAATCCGAGCACATCGTTCTTTATTTTCCACTCTTATTATTCCCTCTTGGCTGTTGTACATACTGTATATGACCCGTCTCTCCCTTTCACTTACCCCTACTTTTCTCAGAATTTCGAACATCTTGCACCACTGTACACTGTGGAACAGTTTTGCCAGGTCGACAAACGTGTCTTGATTTTTCTTTAGTCTCGCTTCCATTATTAACCTCAACGTTAGAATTGCCTCTCTCGTGCCTTTACCTGTCCTAAAGCCAAACTGATCGTCATCTAGCGCATCCTCAAATTTATTTTCCATCCTTCTGTACATTATTTTTTCTAGTAAGCAGCTTGGATGCCTGAGCTGTTAAGCTGATCGTGCGGTAGTTCTCGCACATGTCAGCTCTTGCCTTCTTCTGAACTGTGTGGATGGTGTTTTTCCGAGAGTCAGATGGTATGTCCCCAGACTCATACATTCTACACACCAACGTGAATAGTCGTTTTGTTGCCACTTCCGCCAACGATTTCAGAAATTCAGATGGAATATTATCTATTCCTTCTGTCTTATCTGACCTTAAGTTCTCCAAATCTCTTTTAAATTCTGATTCTAGGATTGGATCCCCTATCTTTTCTAAACCGACTCCTGTTTCTTCTTCTATCACGTCAGACAAATCTTCTCCCTCATAGAGACTTTCAATGTATTCCTTCCACCTATTCGCTCTTTCCTCTGCATTTAATAACAGTGGGATTCCCGTTGCACTCTAAATGTTATCACTCTTGCTTGCAATGTCACCGAAGTTTGTTTTGACTTTCCTGTATGCTGAGTCTATCCTTCCGACAGTCATTTGTTTTTCGATGTCTTCACATTTTTCCTGCAGCCATTTTGTCTTAGCTTCCCTGCATTTCCTATTTATTTCATTCCTCAGCGACTTGTATTTCTCTATTCCTGAGTTTCCCGGAACAATTTTGTACTCCCTCCTTTCATCGATCATTTGAAATATTTCTTGTGTTATGTATGGTTTCTTTGCAGTTACCTTCTTTCTACCTATGTTTTCCTTCCGAACTTGGGTGATGGCCCTTTTCAGAGATATCCATTCCTCTTCAACTGTACTGGCTACTGAGCTATTCCTTACTGCTGTGTCTGTAGCCTTAGAGAACTTCAACCGTATCTCGTCATTCTTTAGTACTTCCGTAACCCAATTTTTTTGCGTATTGATTCTGTCTGGCTAATTTGTTAACCTTCAGCCTATTCTTCATCACTACTACATTGTGATCTGAGTTTATGTCTGCTCCTGGGTATGCCTTACAATCCAGTATCTGATTTCGGGATCCCTGTGTGACCATGATGTAATCTAACTGAAATGTTATCACACGGCCTTTTCCAAGTGTACGTCCTCCTCATGTGATGCTTGAACAGAGTATCTGCTATTACTAGCTGAAACGTGTTACAGATCTCAATTATATTTTCATCCCCTTTTACATACTGTATTGCCCTTTCAATATCGTCATACACCTTCTCTATGTCTTCATCTTCAGTTTGCGACGTCGGCATGTATACCTGAACTATCATTGTCGATGTTGGTTTGCTGTCGATTCTGATAAGAACAACCCTATCACTGAACTGTTCACAGTAACTCAGTACGAGGGGGTAGGGCTCCGTTAATCGTCGACAGTTGAAACGTACAGCAAACAATGGTACTCCTTAGGAAAGTGACGGCAACGGATAGGAAGGAACGCCGGCCATGGTGGCCGAGCGGTTCTAGGCGCTACAGTCTGGAACCGCGCGACCGCTACGGTCGCTGGTTCGAATCCTGCCTCGGGCATGGATGTGTGTGATGTCCTTAGGTTGGTTAGGTTTAAGTAGTTCTAAGTTCTAGGGGACTGACGACCTCAGAAGTTAAGTCCCATAGTGCTCAGAGCCATTTGAACCATTTGATAGGAAGGAGCACCAGCTGCACTCAGTTCCTATGCTGTGGGACCTTATCTGCGTATTGCAGAAGCTATTCCGGCAGTCACTAGCGTATGTTGGGAAAAACTATGCCTATCGTATGGGCTCCGAGACGATACTGGGACCATTCCAACGATTAGCAGAGGAGGTGGAGAATACCAGCCTTGTTCAGGGACTTGCAACGGAGCTGACGATCGACAGCATTATTCCCAGAACAGATCGTTACCCGCTTGTTCTCATAATCTGATGATAGAGTGTACGCCGTTAACGTTGACAGTCCTCACATGGTAGGACTGGGACATCTGAATGCGGAGTATGTAGATGCAAATGGCAATCTGTCCGTATAATGGGGCCCCTTGTCCACCAACCTTGTGGCAGACACTTCTATCGCTGCCCTTCTGCGGGTGTTAGGCTCTCCCCAAGGGAACCTGGTGCGTTTTCTGACCCCATTTCAGCAGCCCAGTCACTGAACGGGGAAAGGGTCGACGACGGCTCGTGTTCGCGGGCTTCAGTCATGGGAAAGTCTGGGGTGGTTGAGGCCACCGTTCTATCCGTGTTGTCGGATGCTTTCTTGGGGGCGGTACTGGTAGAGTCCATTGGCAATGACGCGTCAGAGTCGCGTCGGCATCTTGCTCCCTGTCTCCTCCCCGTTGGTCATCTCCCGTTGAGAGGCGGAGTTTCTTACGACGCTTCGGCGCGACCGCTGTGTCCACTCCTGTGGAGAGACAGGGGTCAGTACCTGCGGGCATGGGCCGGCGTCCGGAACAGACGCCTGTGGTACGACGACGGTGGTGTGGTGGCGGGCGTTGTGTCCTTCAAGGGCGTCTCGTCGTGCGGCGCCGCCGTCACGGCGTCGTCGGCGGCTGAGCTCGCGGTCGCGTGGGACTGCAGCATGGACGCGGCGTCTGTGCACGCCGGCCGCACCGCTTCCACGTACGTAAGCGATAACGCAGTCGGCACAGCTGACTGTACTGGTTCGCAAGTGGCACCTGGACAAGGCCGCGCTCGAGCCAGTTTGATCGGACGTGGCCTTCCTGTCCACAGCCGGCTCACGTCCCAGGTTGACCGTCGTAAATAATGATGGCTCGCCAAGCGCCGATGAACACGTACGACGGCACGTGTTTGCGGAGTTCGATGCGTACCTGTCGGACTCCATTGAGAAGGTGATAAGTTTCAAAGGTGTTCCACTTCTCCTGCATGTAGCTTAGGACCGTGCCATGTGGACGTAATGCGCCAGTGACGAGAGCGGACGGGACTTCGAACGGCATTTCGAATATGCGCACCGTACGTATTGCCACACCCGCGTTGTCCATGGTGACCGTGCTGGGGTCACCGTCTGCATGGCGAAAGCGGTAGCCGTTGGTGGAACGTCGGGGTAGATTGTCACATGCCTCTTCGTTCTTCATCTTGAGACAGACAGATTGTACTGGAAGTGATAGACAGAGCTCGTGGGGATAGACATGCATGTCGCCTCTCAAAAATCGTTCGATTTCATAAGCCTTTGGACGTGCGAGGGAATCGTCGAACGTGAGGTTTATCGTCGCCCGGCGGTAAGAGAATGCCATATCTAGCGACAGCTCTAAGTCACAACAATGAAACGCAGTGCGTCGCGCAGCGAGTAAACAAACACTTCCGGAGCGCTGCTCAGCGCGCCGCGCACCAGAGTCTTGTCACGCTAAATGCCTTCTGCTCTCCCTAGACCACGGGTGTTCTGCTAATCTACCGATAAGAAGAACCATCATTATTCTAAGCAGATCAGTAACTGTAGCCGGAGACAATGAATTTCAGCTCCTTTTTGATTTCTCAAGTCATATCTATTACAGAAAATTCTAGTTCGGTATGCCTACAGTACCGCTACTTCGTTGACACTATCGAAGATACGACTGACGTTCCGTTTTTAAATTGAAATAATAAAATTAATTCCAAGGGCTCGACGATAATTAGGTGTCGTATTATGACCATAGGTCGATAGTGGCCCGTTTACACAGTATATGGCAAATTTTGCTGTGTCTTAGATATCAGGAACCCACACATAGTAATGGCATAATCTGAAAGTCAGATTCATGTCTGAGGGAAGTAGTGAACTGGCTTTGATTTACTAAGCATCTATGTCACCCGCAGGCCAGGGCCTGCACTTAAATCGCCCACTCGCTGCATGACAGAACGTATGCTTAGAGTCAAAGGGCCTGCCGGAGTGGCCGAGCGGTTCTAGGTGCTTCAGTCTGGAACCGCGCGACCGCTACGGTCGCAGGTTCGAATCCTGCCTCGGGCATGGATGTGTGTGATGTCCTTAGGTTAGTTAGGTTTAAGTAGTTCTAAGTTCTACGGGACTGATGACCTCAGATGTTAAGTCCCATAGTGCTCAGAGCCATTTGAACCATTTTTTAGAGTCAAAGATAAGTTCCGTTCCGGAGACTCTACTCGTTTCCCAACAATGCAAGATTGCTCACCTGAGTGTGCTGCCGTTGGTGAAGATGTAGAAGGCCACTTCTGAGCGCTCCTGCTGTATTCTGGTCACCAGTTTGCCCAGGTCCGTGGCTATTGTCACCTGAAACAGATCAGGGAATCAAAGGTTACGTAAGCTTAGTTACTCGAAGGAAACTTATAGTGGGGAAAGAAATAGTTACTCCCCAATGGTTGCTCGACACTAAAATATGCTTGGTATTACGTTAAAGGATTGATAATCATGATGTAAACTTCGACGTTGTTAACAGTAATGCATTGCAACTGTTGCGCTTCCATCATTCAGTCATACTTGGGCATATTGACAAACGACAGACGAAATACATCGACAAGTCACACTTACAAGCCAGTTAACTTTTTAAAACTCCATATGTTTCGAGCATACGCCGATGGATCGTCAGTTTACTACGTATATATCTATACTTGTAATTGTTTTCCTTATTATCGTGGGGCTAACATAATCTACATTTTTTTGCGTTTCCGAATAGGCCTACAGTATTACACTCTCGTGAGTGTCATCAAGAAAATCCCCACCTGGTGCGCATCCTCCATCAATTCCTGCCCCTTACACCTGTTCCCCTATTCCCCGGCCCGACCCCCAGCTCTACCGCAACGAGAGAGTCCGAAACTGAACTGTGTCGCACTTATACTGCCGTAGCTTGTGATAGACTATTTCTCGGTTCAGAATAAAACACATCACAGTTTATGAGAACTGGCATCCAGAAAAAATAGTCCGAGTAAATCTACGATTGGAGGATGTTTAGAACAATACAATAAAAATTATTCATTACCATCTATGCTAATACTTCCTGTCTAGAATAATTTTTTGCAGTCTATGTTGAGATTGACAATGGCCTCGTCGCAGTGGTAACACCATTTCCCGTCGGATCACCGAAGCTTCGCGCTGCTGGGCTTGGCCACTACTTGGATGGGTGACCCTCCGGTATGCTGAGTGCTGTTGGCAAGCGGGTTGAACTTAGCCCTTGTGAGGCAAATTGAGGAGCTACTTGACTGAGAAGTAGCGGCTTCGCTCACGAAAACTAAAAGGCCGGGCGAGCGGTGTGCCGACCACATGCCCATCCATATCCACATTTGGTGACGCCGTTATGCTGAGGACGACACGGCGGTCGGTTATTACCCATGGGCCTCCCGAGGCCTCTTCCGACGGAGTTTAGTTTTTTAGTTCTATGTTGACATCGGGCAACCTCCAAATTCCGACGTAGCGCACTAGATTTGATCTTTTAAGGATAGTTATGAAATCAAAAAAGATTATTAATTTTTTGTGTCGGTCTTTAGTCCGAAGACTGGTTTCATGCATATCTCACGGCGTTATTCTGTGCAAGAATCCTCTTCTCCGAATAACTGCTACAACTCACATCGTTTTGAACCTGCTTGCTGTACTCGTCTCTTGGTTTCCCTCTACAATTTTTATTTGCCCCCCCTCTCCCCGGCACCTCAAATTACTTTTCTCCCCAATTATACTGAGTGCCTCTCCAACAGATCTACCTATATAATATTCACCATTATTCTGTGGCACCAAATTCAAAGGCTTCTCTTCTGTTCTTGCTGTACTGCTTATCGTCCACGTTTCTCTTCCGTAAAAGTCTACGCTGCAAACAAATGCTTTAGGAAAAGCTTTCCTAACAGAGAAAATCATAACAAGTCTCTTCTTCAGAAACGCTTTTCTTGCCATTGCTAGTCTACATTTTATACCGTCTCTGTTCCCGCAATGATCAGTTATTTTACTGCGCATGTAGCAAAACCCATCTACTCGTTTGATTTAATTCGAACGCATTCCATGACATTTGTTTTGCTTTCGTTGATGTTCATCTTATAGTCTCATTTTAAGACACCGCTCATTCTCTTCAGCTGCACTTCCAAATATTTTGCTGCCTGTGACAGAATTGCACCCACATCGGTAAATTTCAAAGTTTTTCTTTCTTCTCCCTGAACTTTAATTCTCTCGTCTCTTTGGCTTCCTTTGCTCCCGAAGTACAGAGTGAAAAACATAGGACAACAGCTATAAACCTTTCTCATGCCTGTCTTAACCATTGTTTCCATTTCATGTCCATCGATTCATATAACTGCTGTCTGGATCTTTCCAAGTTGAAAGTAACATTTTGCTTCTTGTACTTGACCTCAGCTACCATCAGAATTTCAAATAGTGCATTACAGTCAGCATTGTCAAAAACTTTTCTTTAAAAGCTATAAAAGTAGTTTTGCCTTTCTTTAACGGGTCAGTATAGCTTCCCGTGTACTTATATTTTTCCGGAACCTAGAACTATCTTCCCCGCAGTTGGCTTCTAACGGTTTTTCCATCATTCCGTAAATAATTCGTGTCAGTATTCTGCAACCATAATTATTTAGACTAATAGTTCGGTAATTCGGTAAGCACCTGCTTCCTTTTGAACTGGAATTATTACGTTCTTCTTTAAGTCTGCATGCATTTCCTCTGTCTCATTTCGGGTCATTCAGCTGCCCTCACCGTTTTATATTAACCCGCGCTACGACTGTATCAGGAATGGTATGCAGACAGACGACAGCCATATACTCGATATATGTTCACTCTTAGGGCTTTGGGCGACTGTTAGCAAACGAAATCATACGCTAAAATACACAAGTGAGGATTGGCAATGAGTTACACGATCATTTTGTAGCAAGACATACCTTACTTATGCCATACCTATCCAAGTGTCTCAAATCTTTCTTTGTGAAATTAGCGGTATAGTCATAAAGGTTTCGTTGTCGTCGTAGGTTTATTCCGTTTATAGTATTCAATATTTCATAAATGGTTCAGAAAAATTGACTTATACAGTGTGTTTCACCATCGTAAACAACGAAATTAACAGGAAATTTCAAAACGGATGACATGTAAGTAACAACTTTCAGGTATGTAACCCAATAAAAAGGTTAATTTATGACTCGCCGTGTTAATGTGCTAAAATCGTTTCATAAACAAAATTTGTACAATAGGTCTGAGATGTCTTCGTGTGCTTTACCCCTTTATTCTGTGACATTTTGACAATATGCTTCACGCTTTCACAGTCAACAGGCCAACAACGTTGTTCTCTCATGCGGCGTTGAATAAAACGACATCAGTAGGGGCAGCTGATTCAGCAAGTGTATCTTGCGCACCAGGTGGAATAGTTTTGTCATGGCTGGCTCTCCAAAGGATACTAGTAGTTCTCAGGAAATGTCGTCAGTTCGAGGGGTCTTGATTCGGCTTAGATCTTTCAGATCACTGTCAGATTCTTCTCGGAGTATCATTATACACTCCTTCCTCTTTTCAGCTTTCCATTCATTATTTGGTACTGGTTTTCCATCTGACCTCTTCATGTTCATGCAGCTGTTTCTCTTTTCTCCAAAGGCATCTCCAATTTTCTTGTAGACGGCATTTATCTTTCCCCTAATTACACATCATTCTATATCTTTACATTTGTTCTCTAGCCATTCCTGCTTAACCATTTTTGCACTTTCTGTCAGTCACATTTTCTAGACGTTCGCATTCCTCTTCGGATTCTACATCTACTGCATTTTTATATTTTATCACTTCGTCAATTAAATTCAGTATTTAAACAGTGAAAACTCGAGGTTGAAATGTCAACCATATAAGGAAAAGGACAGACTGCCACTCATCGTAAAGACGACAAGTTGAGTTACAGACACATACAACGAGAAGAAGGCTTTTGCCGAAAGCTGAATGTGTAACCGTTGTTTTGTTGTGCCTATCTGCAACTCAACTCAATATTTCATGTGATATCTAAATATTTCTACTAGGCCAAGTCTTTTTGCTCATGTGAACCATTGCTACCTCCAGTACTTCATCCCTCAAAGGTTCTTTACACTGTTTCAGTCAATCGTTGCGAAATGCTCACTTTGATACTCTCAACAACCTCAGCTTTTGTAGCTTATTCGAGACCCGTCTCCTTTATTTCCTGATTAATAATCGTTTATTTATTTACTTTTCTATATATGAAGGATATCAACATACACTCTAAGACAAAACAAAACAACGCTCGACCAAAGAATTATCTAAATGGTATGGAAATCGATAGATATCGTGTACCTGGTCATTGGTGCTCATTTCGAAGCGGGCCTCATAAATGAAAACGATTTAGGCATTGAATTTCCAGGTGTAAGACGTTTCTGCAGACGCATCGGACAGCGGTGGCATAAGAATCTCACTGTTGCCCGCCGTGCGGCCCGACTAACAGGAATGGTGGTCTGGGGTGCCATTTTGTTTCCCTTTGGTTGTCGTTCGCGGCAGCCTTGCTGTACAGCGGTACGTCGACAACATTCTACGCCTCGTCATGGCAAACCATCCTGGGCTTGCGTTTAAGCAAGATAATGTCCGTCCACATGCGGTGAGAGTTTCTACTGCTTGTCTTCGTGCTGTCCAAACCGTACCTTGGCCTGCAAGGTCGCCGGATCTCTCCCCAGTTGATAACGTTTGGAGAATTATGGGCAGGGCCATCCGATCAGATCGGGATTTTGATTATCTGACTCGCCAATTGGACACAGTTTGGCACGATATTCCTCAGGAGGACACCCAACAACTCTGTCAATCAATAACAAGCCGAATAACTGTCTGTATAGGGGCCAGAAGTGGACTAAGATATTCCTGACTGTGTGAATTTGTGAAGCTGTTTATCTTGAATAAGTCAACCAAATTTTCTTAAATTGTAATCTTTTATTTGTCTGTACATGTATATGACATCTACCGATTTCATCCCATTCGGATAATTCCTTCATGGTAGTTTTTTTTATCTAAGGCTGCATGTCGTGTACTTGCTCATTTCCACATATTTCAATAATCGTCTACTGGGCCACTTAAAAGAATTATGTTTACTAGTGCATCGTTGAATTATCGATTACATCACTTGAAAAAGTATACGGCGGCGCATCACACTTACGGACATCACACCTTCTTCAAAGAAAATTGCTTCAGCGGCAAATTTCAAAAGTTTCTTCTGTAAAATGATGCAGCTCTACTTTAGTAGCAAAAGCTCTGCCGATTTTTGGCATAAATTAATTGCAAATGATTTTCAAGAAACAGTAAGAAGTAATTCTATGCGTAAGTGAATTTCGACGTTACCTTATATCGCGCAACGGGTCAGTACAAACTGAAGAACTTGTCACTTGAGAGCACAATGTGGTGCTACAAACAAACAATACAGGCTGAATGAAGGAGCTTATGACTAAGGAACACACGTACCTTTACATCTCTCCCTCTCTCTCTCTCTGTCTCTGTCTCTCTGTCTCTCTCTCTCTCTCTCTCTCTCTCTCTCTCTCTCTCTCTCTCACACACACACACACACACACACACACACACACACACACATTTCAATTGATTGGTAAGTGGGTAAAACTGAGATAATTTCTCATGCAGAAGGAGTGGTGAAACGCAGACGATATGAGACACACACAGGCAGAGAGAGATATAAACCGGAAACGGCATCCTTATCTGGCATTCCATTATACTGTATAAGCACTTTGGGGTGCTTTTATGAGATTGTTTGCTAGGGGTCGGTATGCTATTATGGTTACATAAATATGGACGAAAGACAGCGGACCGTGTTATTATGCTAGCAACTCAGGCCTTGTGCTACTAAAAGGATTGCAAGGACGCGTTTTATGAAACAACAGATTTTTTTGCTGCTAAATTATTTATGAAAATATGATATTAGCAAAGAAGAAGAGCAGTATGATACAGTGCTAAGGTAGAGAATTGATATAGACCCAGAAATCGTATTAATTCATATACTTTCGTTTCAGAAAAACTGCATCCGCCTTTTGAGAGCGTTACTTCCTGTAATCTACTAAACAGTTTGAAGCATCGTTCACATGTTAAAACTTCGTTGCAAACGAAGAGAAGAAACAGCTTTGAACCTTTTGAGGTGGGAAACTAGAAAGTTAACCGTCCGCAAACCGCTCAGTTACCCTAATTAAAGACGTATAGCCGGCCGTTGTGGCCGAGCGGTTCTAGGCCCTTCACTCTGGAAACGCGCGACCGCTACGGTCGCAGGTTCGAATCCTGCCTCAGGCATGGATGTGTGTGATGTCCTTAGGTTAGTTAGGTTTAAGTAGTTCTAAGTTCTAGGGGACTGATGACCTCAGTTATTAAGTCCCATAGTGCTCAGAGCCATTTGAACCAAAGACGTATACTGAACTGTAAACAGCAGAATACTCGCAGGTGCTTTTGAGTTTTTAAGGGAGGTTACGAGGATCCTAATAATGGCTATGTACCGCCATCCAAAGCTGTTGAATGTGTCGCAGCATGGCTTTGTCAACGACGCCGCGCCGTAAGGTTGGTAAGAACGTTACAATTTCTCGTCCCGTCATGCTACATTTTTGAAGTGATTCAAATCTGTAGAAAGACCATTTAAGAATTTTTCAGATACATGTAGTATGTATAACACACATTTCAGCTCCACCGGTCTACCCTCAGACGGGCCGACTGAACGCTGTGTCACACTCAAAAATGGCTCTGAGCACTATGGGACTCAACTTCGGAAGTCATCAGTCTCCTAGAACTTAGAACTAATTAAACCGAACCAATCTAAGGACATCACACACATCCATGCCCGTGGCAGGATTCGAACCTGCGACCGTAGCAGTCTAAGCAGTTCCAGACTGTAGCGCCTAGAACTGCACGGCCACTCCGGCCGGCTGTGTCACACTCGGCCAATGGCGTCATTTGAAAGCATTATGGAGAGACCTGAGGGCAGCATACCGCTACCGGCTTTGCAGACATCCTCAGTTAGCGTCAAGAAGCTAAGTGGACGCCATTCCAGTCATCCCCGCAAGGAAAGATCCATGGCTGCACCAGGAAGTGAAACCAGTCCTCTCCATGCCAACCAGTCGCGCTGACCCTCAGCTGCGGAGGAGGACCTGTGTGCACACTATACAGAAATAGTTAACTCACTGCGGATCGAAATCAGCCTTTTGGTATGTGTGAGTCAAATTATAAGAAAGAGAGAGTGACATGTCACGCGTAAGTTGGGATTCAAATTCCTGAAAACAGTGCTTGAAAATGGAAACCGTGTATAGGATATTCAGTGTACAAATATGGACCTGGCATTAATTCGTTCTGGAAGAGTTGCACTATATATCAATTTTAGTTTCATGCTCGGCAACAAATTATTAAGACGATATACGGACAGTTTACAAAAACACATTATCTGGCGATGTTACTGAATTTTCAACATGTGAGGAACTGTTTTGTTGCTGAAATTAGGTGAAGACATTCTGCGAACGAAATGTTAAGAACAGGTCGCTTTTTCATCTGTTCTCAGCCGGAACCCTGTTAGAGTTTTCTAACACGAGATAATTTGGTTAAATATGACGCATAGTTGTCGGCTAATGTATCAAGTAGTTACACAGTTTCGTTACGAGAAATCAGATATCTAGGTTTGTAATAAACCAGTTATTACTTGTTCTGATCCGCCTGTTTCTAACATAACAAAATATAAGATTCATTGAGCCGTGTGCGGCTCGCGTTGTTGCCGTTAGTAACTTGGCATCTTGTATAGCGGTAGGGGCGTCTCGTTTCCTTCTTGTGTTAATGGCACCACTGAGTTTGCTAGTATTGTTTGTCTGCGAGTGGCAGCAGAAGCGGTTATCGATAGCCAGTACTGTGGTACTGTCTTTGGTGTGACCGCTTGTATTTCCGGGTCGTCGTGTGTGTCAGGCAGTACGGTTTAGGACGGAGCAGCGAGGAGGTCCGCAGTGCAAGAGCAGGACGGGACCACTGCCGGCGTGCAGGCACTGTCGCAACGAGGGGCTGTAGCCGACGACCGAACCCAGGATGTTTGAAGTTGAGTGAACCTTATCCAGTAGTGAAGCTTCCACTGTTTGAGATATCGCTGTTGTTAGCATGTTGCTACTCTCAGTGTCGGTGACACCAACAGCAACAAGTGGAGTCTGTCAGGTCGGCAGAAGCTATTAGCCGCCTTCTGCTGCCTGATATTAGCTTGAATTTGGTGGTGTTATTGGTGAACTGCAACCAGCGGCATCTTACTGCCTAGTGGCCGCTAAGGCCCAGTTATCCGCCCTGGAGGTTAGCGTAATTTTCGGCGGTGTACTTTTCCTCGTCTTGCTGATGCTGTCCAGCATGGCGTGTAATTTGACAGCTTCCTTGACTGGGGTATGGATAATTGTTTTCCTTGTCTATATTGGTTATAGTTGTTCCTTCTGCATTTTGGTGTTTCAAACACCAGATTCTGGAGACGCAGTACTATCTGTCACTTCGCCCTCGCCTGAATTAGTTCATCGTTGTACTGGTTATCTGCCGTTAGGTGGGTTTGGTAATAGGGTTTCTCGCCGTTTAGACCATCTCCAGTTTGAGTTGCCCTCCTTAGGTGAACATTACTGTGGGCTGCTAGTCTCACTGCTTGCACAGCTGTAGTGACCTTCCTCAGGTCGATCCGTGGAGCACTGTCTGTGGATGACCCCGTCTTACTTGGTCAAGTTGTCATAATTGTTTAAATTTTACTTTAATGTTTTCACGTGTAATTGTCTTCCTCACTTGTAATTCCCGCCTTCAGCCGTTTATTGTTTGTAACATTGCTTGTAGCTTTCAGCCGACAGATAATTTTCTATTCTGTCTTGATAAGGCCTTCAACCGTCACTATAGCTTGTTGCATTTTGTTAAGTTTGTTTAAAAAAGGTTTTACTATTTTAACGTGTAGTTGTTGTCCTCACTTGTAATTCAGGCCTTTAGCCGTTGAGTATTCTAAAATTGCTTGTGGCCTTCAGCCGACAAAGAATTTTGAATTCTTTCTTAGTATGGCCGTCAGCCGTCAGTGTAGTAAATTCCTTTAAAATGATTGTTGAAAATTATTTCCTCAAATAAAGTGAATGTGTTTACTGTAGCCAACGGTAGCTGATTACTGACCCCATCAACAATCGTTGCCTCCCTGACTACCAGGTCCCATTCATGCTGTAAGAAAACATAATGAAGAATATTCGAAAACGTCAGTGACACAGCTGTCTGGTGTATAACTAAGGCTTCTCCTACGCTAGTCTGAAAACGTGGGTCTGCTATGCAGCACAAAATTTTTGTCATTTTCACTTCGTCTGAAAAGTTCTCCCGCGCCTTCTCCCCTTCCTATTCTTTCATGATTCTCGGAAAGGAGGTTCGGCAGCCAAATAATGTTTCTATTCTTTAATCCGTATAAATTTCTTTAGTATTTTTTCCTGCTACGTATATCTGTTTTTGCCTTCCGAGCAACATAAATTCTTTCATTTTTACTAAAACAACGGTAAAGCTTAACTGCACCAGAACTTAATCAGATGGAAGTATGCTATAGAGCTCACTTCAATAAATGCAGAATGTTCTCTGCTTGTGGGAAACTTCTGTAGTTTTATTCATACGAAATCGGAGAATGTTTTCGCGTTCATCAATCTCACCTACCCTTTCACTCAGCCTGAGAACGTTCTCAGGCGATTTATATTCTCTGACTTGCTTTATTAATCAGAACCTGAGAATGTCCTCCGAATTTCCAGGAATAAAGTACATTCTCCGTTTTATTCATACGACACAATGTAAATTCAGAACCTGTGCTCAATTGCACGGACCTCTTACCAATCTGTTTAATCTTGGATGAAAAAGTAAACACCGGTCTATGTGCTCATTGTGTGCTGACGATGTAGACTCTCCCAGACCGCGCTCTTCTATATGACGTAACAGTGTGATGCTGTACAGTAACGGACGATCGTAGGGGAGTCTATGAAGTGTGTTTTCCTGTGTCTGTTGTTGCGGAAGAAACACGCACTTTATAGATGCGCGTCAGACTCCACCACAGAGCTTGGCCATTCGCTTCCTGTGGACAGATCGCCTTTAACAGCGTCCTACGACCTCCCTACATAGGGCGCTGTAGAGTGGTTTGAGATTTAATCAATTGCATTGACAGAGAGCCGAGTGATTGGATACAGCTGGCCACATACGTTCTGACACTGGTCGAATTTTCACGATGAAAAGTCTTTGTATTCATTACAGGGATGCAAACCAGCTATCTCCAGGTTGAGCCACATTTATTTCAGCGTTGCAACTACCTTACAGTGGGAGGAGATAGTACTATGCACACCAACATATTTTATCAAGCGTACGACTTTGAATATCTTGAAATTCGTAAGCCTACATTTTTTATTTTAATTTTATTTATCGATTTATTTAACCTGGCAAGATTTTACCCACGAAGCCCTCTCGTACATCTGAGCAGGCATACCACGTATTTTACACTGGATATACACCGAGGTGACAAGTCATAGGATACCTCCTAATATCGTGTCCGACCTCCTTCGGCCCGGCGTAGTGCAGAAAGTCAACGACGCATGCACTCAACAATTTGTTGGAAGTCCCCTGCAGAAATACCGCGTGATCAAAAAGTCAGTATAAATCTGAATACTTAATAAATCACGGAATAATGTAGACAGAGAGGTAAAAATTGACACACATGCTTGGAATGGCATGGGGTGTTATTAGAACCACCCCATATTGCTAGACACGTGAAAGATCTCTTGCGCGCGTCGTTTGGTGATGATCGTGTGCTCAGCCGCCACTTTCGTCATGCTTGGCCTCCCCGGTCCCCAGACCTCAGTCCGTGCGATTATTGGCTTTGGGGTTACCTGAAGTCGCAAGTGTATCTTGATCGACCGTAATCGCTAGGGATGCTGAAAGACAACATATGACGCCAATGCCTCACCATAACTCCGGACATGCTTTACAGTACTGGTCACAACATTATTCCTCGACTACAGCTA
Organism: Schistocerca piceifrons; assembly: GCF_021461385.2. Classification (NCBI taxonomy): domain Eukaryota; kingdom Metazoa; phylum Arthropoda; class Insecta; order Orthoptera; family Acrididae; genus Schistocerca; species Schistocerca piceifrons. The sequence continues at coordinate 600,464,706 of NC_060140.1, read as the reverse complement.
TTGTTGAGGAATGATGGTGGACATATTGAGCATTTCCTGTAAAGAACATCATCTTAGCTTTATCTTACTTTGTTATGCTAATTATTGCTATTCTGATCAGATGAAGCGCCATCTGTTGGACATTTTTTAAACTTTTATATTTTTTTGCTTCTAATAAAACCCCATGTCCTTCCAAGCATGTGTGTCCATTTGTACCTCTCTATCAACATTATTTCGTGATTTATTCAGTTTTCAAAATATACTGACTTTTTGATCACCCGGTAATGCGCCATGCTGCCTCTACAGCCGTCCATAACTGCGAAAGTGTTGCCGGTTTAGGATTTTGTGCACGAACTGACCTCTCGATTATGTCGCATAAATGTTGTATAGGGTACATGTTGGGCGATCTGTGTGGTCAAACCATTCGCTCGAGTTGTCCAGGACGTTCTTCAAACCAGTCGCGAACAACTGTGGCACGGTGACATGGAGCATTGTCATCCTTAAAAATTCCAACCATGAATGGTTGCACATGGTCTCCAAGTAACCGAACATAGTCATTTCTAGTCAATGATCGTTTCAGTCGGAGAAGAGGACGCAGGCCATTCCATGTAAACACTGACCACACTGTTATGGAGTGGACATGCTGTTTGAGGCTCCACGACACAAATTGCGCGGCCCCTCCCGCCGGAGGTTCGAGTCCTCCCTCGGGCAGGGATGTACCTGTTGTTCTTAGCATAAGTTAGTTTAAGTAGTGTGTAAGTCTAGGGACCGATGTCCTCAGCAATTTGGTCCCTCAGAAATTCACACACATTTGAACATTTGAGACACCATTAGCTTCACAGTGTCTTGTTGACAACTTGTGTCCACGGCCACGTGGGGTCTACGCCACACCCGAACGCTAGCCTCAGCTCTTACAAACTGAAATCGCTGCTCATCTGAGCAGGTCACGGTTTTCCAGTCGCCTGGGGTCCACTCTATATGATCACGAGCTCAGCAGAGGCGAAGCAGGTGATTCGTGCTGTTAGCAAAGGCACTCGCGTTGATTGTCTACTGCTCAACGCCAAATCTCGCCCCACTGTCCTCAAGGAAACGTTTGCTGTACGTCCCTCATTTGTTTCTGCGGTTATTTCATTCAGTGTTGCTTGTTTGTAGCCCTGACAACGCTAGACAACGCCGCTGCTCTCGGTCATTAAGTGAAGGCCGTCGGCCCCTGCGTTGTCCGTGGTAGGAAGTAACACCAGAGATTTAGTATTCTCGGCACGCTCTTGACACTATGGATCACGGAATATTGAATTCCCCAACGATTTCCGAAATGGAAAGTCCAATGCGTCTAGCTCCAACTCCCATTTCGCGTTTAAAGTCTATTATTTCCCGCCGGGCGACCATAATCACGTCGGAAACCTTTCCCCATGAATCACTTGAGTACAAATGACAGCTCCGTCAATGCACTGCCATTTTATACCTTGTGTACGCAGTACTGTCGCTAGCTGCATGTATGCATATCGGTATCCCATGATTTCAGTGTGTTGCAGTAAGCACGTTTTTCTAAATTTTGATAAATAAAAGTTGCAGTGGAACTCATCAAAAACGTACACTCCGTTTATATTCGTACACCAATAGGGTTCTAGACAGAGGAGATGTTGTGTTGATATTATGATGGTACGAAAGATGTTTAATCTCTGAAGCGAGGCACTGGGGTGCTTTCGTACTGAGGAGTCGGTAAAGCAGATGTAGCGTATGGTAGCCCCGTAACTTGTCTGACCGCAGCCACCTTCAATGGCCGTATGATGCTCTGACATGGTCATATCGACGGATGTTGCTTATGTAAAGCATACTAGGATTCATGGTTAGCTCTAACCGTCTTTTGTTTTCACCTCTCGTGCACCGTGAATTACATCACAATAGTGGAGGTTCTGTAGGACGAGTGAGTGAGTGCACGAGTTTGCGTTTCATATACTGTGGAAATATGCTCCGAAACTTTTTGGGGGCATAGAGACGAGTGAAAGTCTTCCGGCAGATGGCAATAGCATCCTTTGCCCAATTTAGATGCTCATCTACAGTTACACCCAAGTACTTCAAAGCTTTCTGATACGGTATTGGGATGCCGTCAAGTTCAATGAGCGGCAACTGATGTTAATTTCTGGGGGGGGGGGGGGGGATACTAAATTTACTTCCGACATTTTTGCATTTAGTTTAAGCCCCAGCTTTTGCCCATATTACCACCGAAGACAGATCATCATTCATCGGCAACCGCAGGTCTGACACTTAGATACAGCTGGAGGTCGTCGGCATAGAAATGATATTCACAGGAACATCAAACTGATGAAATCTCATCTACATATAACAAAAACAAAAATACGCCTAAGACTGACCCTTGTGTCATTCCTGGGAGAACACGTTTCCAGGACGGTTTTTCATTCCCACAGACAACACTTTGCTTCCTGTTTTTTAAGTAGTTTTCAAACTGCTTCAGCGTACTATCTGAGAAATTTAGCTGTCGTATTTTTCTGAGCAACATGTCAAAGTATTCACTGATTTAATCGTGAGCAATATATTCTACTCAGGAGGACGTTGTTATCAGGAGAAAGAAAACTGGCGTTCTACGGGTCGGAGCGTGGAATGCCACATCCCTTAATCGGGCAGGTAGGTTAGAAAATTTAAAAAGGGAAATGGATAGGTTAAAGTTAGATATAGTGGGAATTAGTGAAGTTCGGTGGCAGGAGGAACAAGGCTTCTGGTCAGGTGAATACAGGGTTACAAATACAAAATCAAATAGGGGTAATGCAAGAGTAGGTTCAATAATGAATAAAAATAGGAATGCGGGTAAGCTACTACAAACAGCATAGTGAACGCATTATTGTAGCCAAGATAGATACGAAGCCCACGCCTACCTCAGTAGTACAAGTTTATATGCCAACTAGATCCGCAGATGACGAAGAGATTGATGAAATGTATGATGAGATAAAAGAAATTATTCAGACAGTGAAGGGAGACGAAAATTTAATAGTCATGGGTGACTGGAATTCGACATTAGGAAAAAGAAGAGATGGAAACGTAGTAGGTGAATATGGAATGGGGGTAAAGAATGAAAGAGGAAGCCGTCTGATAGAATTTTGCACAGAGCATAACTTAATCATAGCTAACACTTAGTTCAAGAATGATGGAAGAAGGCTGTATACATGGAAGAAGTCTGGAGATACTGGAAAGTTTCAGATAGATTATATAATAGTAAGACAGAGATTTAGGAATCAGGTATTAAATTCGTCTCTGGCTCGTGATGACTGAGTGTTGTGTGATGTCCTTAGGTTAGCTAGGTTTAAGTAGTTCTAAGTTCTAGGGGACTGATGACCATAGATGTTAAGTCCCATAGTGCTCAGAGCCATTTGAACCATTTTATTAAATTCGTACACATGGTGACGAATCCTGTAACATATACGTCACTAGGTATGGCGCTCTGTTCTCATTATCAGAAAATTTAATAAATGTTGGGAACTGTCTACGGAGGATATTCGCTAAATAAATGGAATTTTCGCTGGACACAATTGTCTGTTCAGAACGTCGAGACTTCCTAGCGTCCTCGTGCTCACCATTTAATCGATAGTAACAACTGGACACACCGAGAAGTAGCATCGGGTTCTGAATGAGTAACAAACCTGTAAGATCGAAAATACCCTAGAATTCTGTTCAGTCGAGGACATCCAATACTTGCTTTCTTCGAAAATAAGAAAAACACAGTTTGATAAAAATAAAAGAAACATCGTGAAGTACAAGTACACAATATTCCGTTACTTATAATTTTGACGTTCTAAACAAATAGCCCTATACCTTGTGATTTTAAACGAGTACGGACTGGATTTACAGTTCTAAAATAATGGTATCGCCTGTCACTCTGTGGATATCGGGTAGTTATAGTTAAATTTTCCCTTTTTAACATGTTTGACACGGAAACTAATTGCCGTGCGAGTACCAAACTTGGTAGCATTAATGGCGAGAATATCGGGTGCACGATTTCCTTGCGTCACAGCGTCACCGTCCAGTTACAACTACGGCCACCAGGTGCCGCGGTCAGTCATTACGATGCATAGTCCCACACACCTGACCAGTCGCAGTGCACTTGTTAACGTGTCAACATGAGCTTGGACAAAAGGAGCAGGGCATTATTGCTGAAGCTCTGTTATCAAAACAACAGCAATGCTGCCACTGAACTTCGACAATATCGCCAGCTGAAAGGATTACGGAAGGGTCTTCTTTCTCCACCTGCTATACAGAGCATGATGAAGAAGTTCGAATCAATTGGAGAACAGGGCGTCGCTCAGGGAAGAGGTCGACGGCCGGTTGCGCCACAGGTGATAGATGAAATTGCTGTTGGTATGGCAGACAACGCTGCACTCAATTTCCGATCGTCAGACAGTGCGTGTGCTGTGTCACGACAGTTGAACAGCCCATGGGTGCACTGTACGGACGGTGCTTCGAACTATTCTCAAATGGTATGCATACAAGATCCATATCGTACAGCAGCGTGCACCACATGACGCACAACGACGTGTTGACTTCTCTCTCCACTTTCTCCCAAGGATTGAAGTTGACGAGGGCTGGCCCTGGATCATCTTATGGGCAGGCGAAGCTCATTATTCTCTCACTGGTGAGATGAACACACAGAATTGCCGAGTAAGGAGGTCTCCACCTCCAGCCACCGTGCATGAAGTTCCTCTGTATGGTTCATCCCTGGCCCATTCTCTTTTGAACACGGTGGCGCTTAACGACCAAAGACGTGCAGTGTGACAGGCCAGCGTTAGCACCATAAGCTACGCCGGCATGTCATACTCGCCCTACAGGAGAGAGACAGTTTTCATGCAAGAAGGGGCCCCACATGCTTCTCCCAAACACACTTGTAATCGATCGAATTATTACCTGATCGTTTACAAATGCTTGGCCGGCACGACACCTGATCGCACTCCCCGTGATTTCTCGTTGTGGGGGTACCCAAAGGATAGGGTTTACCAAAATACACCGGTTGATTATAATTAAACGTCCTCTATTTAACAACTTATAACACGGAAACTAATTACCATACGAGTACCAAACTTGGTACCGTTAAGGGGAAGAGAAATAATGCAGAATCAATTCAACTGAATCACTTTTAATGTGCTGTGACGGTATATCATACCATTACAAACCGATATCATTACTGCTACAGAACGGGCTCGATATGGCACCCATTAGTGCCTAGAAGGGTCTGAAAGCGTAGGGTTGCATTCCGCACAGCAGAACAAAGCATGTCCGTAGGAGTGATGGCTACTTCTCTTGATATGCTGCATTTCAGATCAGTGTATGTGTGTCACCCATTAGTGCCTAGATCAGTGCCAGATCAGTGTATGTGTGTCACACATACACTGATCTGAAATGCAGCATATCAAGAGAAGTAGCCATCACTCCTACGGACATGCTTTGTTCTGCTGTGCGGAATGCAACCCTACGCTTTCAGACCCTTCTAGGCACTAATGGGTGCCATATCGAGCCCGTTCTGTAGCAGTAATGATACCGGTTTGTAATGGTATGATATACCGTCACAGCACATTAAAAGTGATTCAGTTGAATTGATTCTGCATTATTTCTCTTCCCCTTAACGGTACCAAGTTTGGTACTCGTATGGTAATTAGTTTCCGTGTTATAAGTTGTTAAATAGAGGACGTTTAATTATAATCAACCGGTGTATTTAGGAGTGACGCTACGAGATCGTATGGAATAAAACGGGTAGCTAACATCAGTAATGGGAAGGGCTACTGGCAGATTTCTTGCGAGGATTACGGGGAAGTGTAGTGTATAGGTATCACTAAAGTAAAAACACACGACGCTATAACGCCAAATATTCCAGCGAACTACGTAAGACGTCGAAGAAACATATACGAACTACATGAATCGTAAGATATGGGTATAAGGAGTAACAAAGACTGAATCTAGTCTGGTGGCATTGTGGACAGATGTTGTGGTAAGTGAAAGACAAACGGAGCAGAGACGAAGGTGGGATCATTTCAGCGACTGTCATCATCATCATCTTGGACAGTTTCCAGCCACTGGCTGGGTATGTCGGGAACACAAGCCTCTCCATCGTGTTCTGTCTCTCCACCATTCCCCCTCTTCCACCTTCGTCCAGTTCTCTCCTCTTCTCGTCACGCATTCCTTCACTCCCTTCACCCATCTATCTCTTGGTCTTCCCCTGGGTCTCTTCCCCTCCAGTTGCAGATCAAACATCCTCTTTGGAATTCTTCCCTCATCCATTCTCTTCATGTGTCCATACCACTGCAGTCTTGATTTTTCTATCCTGTCCTGTACTGGTTCCTCCTTTAGTCTTTCCCTCACATACACATTTCGCAATCTGTCTCGTCTTGTTACACTCAACCTGCTCCTCTGGAACTTCATTTCACTAGCTTGTATTCTACTTTTGTATTTCTCCCATAAGTCCAACCCCTCGTCCAAGTCGTGGGAGATGGGCAACGGCACAAAGTAGGGGACTGCCTATAGGGGCGATGTACAGCGGGGACTTCGTGTGCCCCAGGACCGCTACGGTAGCTGGGAAGGCCCTATGGGAACCCTGAAACGTGACGGCTAACGGGGCTCTGGTGAAGCTGCGATAGGCCTAGCAAGCCAGTAGTGGATAAATCAACTGCTTTCAAAAAGGGAACATGCCTCGGATCACGGAACGGATTTCAGAGACTGTATGGGTCGCAAATAGGCAGATCCACTGGCATAAGCGATTTTAACAAACGGCAGATTGTTATGGTCCGGTACCTGGGGGCGTACATATCGGAGCGGCGAAGCTGCTCGGATGTCTGCGTGCTACTGTCATAAGCATCTATGGAAGGTAGTTGAAGAAAGGTGATCTACGAGTGAACGAGACAGTCTTCTCCACGTCATCTCACGCGGAGGTCGGACGCTTGCCCGCTCTATAAAGCAGTATGGGCGGCGATGTATGACGGATATGACGACTCAGTATCGTGCTGGTGCAGGCAGAAGTGTTTAGAAGCACACTGTTCAGCAAACACCGTTGGGCGTGAGGCTCCGCAACAGGCGGCCCTGGGGTGTTCCCATGTTGAACCAAGTACGTCGTCAGTTACGTCTTCAGGAGGCAAAGGATCGTCGAGATTGGACCGTAATCAGTGGACATGTGTCAACCGGTCCAATATGTCACGTTTATGACTATAGCAGGTCGATGGTTGTGCACGGATACACCGTCTGCTCGAAACGTGCACCGAGCAACTGAAGCAGGCCGGTGGGGGGGAGTATAATGCTATGACCAACATTTACCTGGGCTGCCATGGGACCTGTGGTAGTAATCGAGGGCACCATGACGGCTGTGGACCATATCAACGTTATTGCGGACCTCCTACATCTCGTCATACTTGATGATTTCGTTAACTGCGGTAGCATCATACAGTGGGACAACTGTTTGTGTCACAAGGAGAGAATCGTGCTGTAGTGGTTCGAGGAGTGTGATGATAAATTCCCGTTGATGTCTTTGCTACTTGACTTGTTGAATCCATGCCACGGTGCTGTACTGGTTGCCAAAGGTGGTCAAACATGCTTGCTGTTAACCAGGTGGTCACAATGTTTTGGGTCATCAGAGTAAAAATATAAAGAGAGAGAGAGAGAGAGAGAGAGAGAGAGAGAGAGAGAGAGAGAGCCCCTGTCCTTATGAACAATTCCTAGAATATTGCATAAAATCCGAAATAAACCTGTCAAGTAAATTGGTCAAGAACTTTTCGAGATTTTTGGTAACATCGTTTTCTGCTTTATATTTAAATATATATCACATATTATATATTTTTTAAAATGTGTATCCTATGTTCATTCGAATGTTCATTAGACTATCGTGTAAAAATTTGAAGTAAATCGTCCAAAAATTTTGGAGATTTTTGTTAACAACATTGCCTGTGTCTTTCCGAACGTTTCGTAGACTATCACTAAACGTTGAAGTAAATCGGTCAAGTACTTTTCGAGATTTTTGATAACAACGATAAATATCGACTCGTATTTATATAGTTATATAGACTGTCATTTTTGTTTTGAAGGCCATGTTCAGAAGTTGTGCTTGAATTTACATAATTGAGTTTTTCAACTGTGATTTGCTGAACAATTCTACTGTGTTATTTAAGTAAGCTGAAGTTATTTACAATCACTGAGCATGCCGACATGATATTCGTGTTTGTATTTTGTAACGGAAACACTACTGATGCTTGTCGAGAATACGATAACAGCCGCAAGGCAGCAGATTAAAGAGTGTTTACTCGTGTTTTTTTACTGAACTGCGTGATAGTGGTGCAATTGCCAGCATGGCCTCAATCCTTATCAGTCATTTACGGCGAATCGACACTTTCCAGAAGGAGAGGAAAGTATAAGAGCGCTTCTCTGTAACTGTGTGTATAGTACACAATTATTTGACTGAGCTTGTTATGTTACAGCATCGCTTTAGATGGCTCCGTTATCTAGACTTTCTGGAATAAAACAGACTTCCATTGTTGTTGGAAGAGATTTTTTTAGCTGCATGGACGGGGCCCCAGTACATCTTTGTCTTAAAGGGACGCGTCATCTAAACCTAATATTCCCCAGAAATGTATTCGCAAAATTTTTTGTCCCTACAAAATGTTACACCCAGGTATTTGTATGTGTTGATCGATACCAGTTGTTACTCAGTGGTACTGTAGTCACAGGATACCTTCTTTTTCTTCTTCTTTTAAGTGCACATGATAAAAGCACGCAGTGGCACATCTAGAAAGGAAACAATGTATTCGTACAAGTTAGAAATTTAGCTGAAGCAACAGTCTACGACGGCGCGAGGGGATACATCGAATAAACAGCTACATATCTTTTAAACGTTAGCGAATAAATAGTCAAAGAGAAGTGACCACAAAACGGCAAGAGGCCTCAAGATATGACGCCAAAGATAATACCAAAGTGAACCCGGTGCTGATTCTTAACTTCTGGCACGAGAAAAGTAAGTCGAAGTTCCAGGATAATGACGAACACTACGAGGCCCTCGCTTTCAACGACAACTATTAAAGGAAATATGCACATCATATTGGTCTGGTCGCATCTCCATTGTGCGACTGTTATGAAGAAGAGGATGTCAATCACATTTATTTGCTGCATGAATAGATACAACGCTACAAGACACCTCCATCTGTTGCCGTTTGCCGACATTTTACAATAATACTCTACTTGAAAAGCTTCAAAATATATCACCTTTTTTGCTGCAGGAGCAGGTCAAAATCTAATGTGATTCTACTGTAATTTTATTTTTCTGATGATGCGTGATGTATTAAATCCAATGAGTACGTTGCTCTTCAATGTGTTTAATCTTATGTACACTGACGGGAAAAAGTCGCAAAACCAAGGAGTTGTGCGACATAAACGAAATTTGGCAAGCGTGTCTCTACATCTGAAAGATGATGTCTATTCAGATTTCGCTACAGGCGCTTAAAAGTGACGTTAGTAGCGAAACTGTGAGGATGCAGATCAGGCTTACGTTACATACATGCTGTAACGGTCGTGAGCTTAATTACCTTTGAGACTGGACGTGGTGAGTTTATGTTAGACAAGATAAAAAGCGTAGATGTGGCATTGAGTCAAATGCATTTCGGAAATGTAGAAATGCTGCATCTACCTGACAGCCCTGACCCATGGCTTTCAAGACGACACGTGAGAAAAGTGCGATTTGTGTTCCACATGATCGATATTTTGGGAATCCATAGTGGTTGTCGTGGAGAGGGTCATTCTGTTGGAGATACCTCATTACTCTGAGTTCGGAATACGTTATAAGATTCTATAGCGTAATAGATGTCAAGGGTACTGGATGTTCTGCTATACGTCTTATAAACGAGTGTAGCCTGTGCTTTCTTCCAACTATTGGACACGGGTTTTTGTTTAAGGGATCTAGTGGATTGTGTTTAAGCAAGAGGCTAACTCAACCGCAATTTCGGTACAGAAAGTGAAAGGGATTCCATCAGGCCACGGAATTTTGTTCAATTTTAGTGAATTCATATGTTTCCCAATCCCACTGACACCAATATCTACACCACCCATGTTTGCAGTGGTGGGAGAATTAAATTGAGACTTTTCTTTGCAAACTGCCCTCCAACACTAAATTGGTGAATCCTTGTGCCTCAGAACATGTCCTACCAACCGATCCCTTCTTCTAGTCAAGTTGTGCCACAAATTTCTCTTCTCTCCAATTCTATTCAATACCTCCTCATTACTTATGTGATCTACCCATCTAATATTCAGCATTCTTCTGTAGCACCACATTGCGGAAGCTTCTAGTCTCTTCTTGTCCAAACTATTTATCGTCCATGTTTCACTTCCATACGTGGTTAACTCCAAACAAATACTTCGAGAAAAGACTTCCTGACACTTAAATCTATACTCGATATTAACAAATTTCTCTTCTTCAGAAACGCTTTCCTTGCCGTTGCCAGTCTACATTTTATATCCTCTCTACTTCGACCATCATCAGTTATTTTGCTCCCCGAATAGCAAAACTCATTTACTACTTTAAGTATCTTATTTCCTAATCTAATTCCCTCAGCATCACCTGATTTAATTCTACTACATTCCATTATCCTCATATTGCTTTCATTGATGTTCATCTTGTATCCTCCTTTCAAGACATTGTCCATTCCGTTCAACTGCTCTTCCAGGTCCTTCACTGTCCTTGACAGAATTACAATGTCATCGGCGGACCTCAAAGTTTTTATTTCTTCTCCATAGATTTTAATTCCTACTCCGAATTTTTCTTTTGTTTCCTTTACTGCTTGCTCAATATACAGATTGAATAACATCGAGGATAGGCTACAACCCTGTCTCACTCCCTTCGCAACCACTGCTTCCCTTTCGTGCCCCTCGACTCTTATAACTGGCATCTGGTTTCTGTACAAATTGTAAATAGGCCTTCTCTTCCTGTATTTTACCTCTGCCACCTTCAGAATTTGAAAGAGAGTATTCGAGTCAATAGTGTCAAAAGCTTTCTCTAAGTCTAAAAATGCTAGAAACGTAGGTTCGCCTTTCCTTAATCTATTTTCTAAGATAAGTCGTAGGGTCAGTATTGCTTCACGTGTTCCAGTATTTCTACGGAATCCAAACCGATCTTCCCAGAGGTCGGCTTACATACCATTGGAAATCTAATAAGTGTAATCAGTTAATGCCTAACCTATAACTTATTACTTCCTTTGATTTAACTATGGGGTAGTAAACTTTACGATGGTTTAGTAGCAATATAATACGTGTTCGTGGTTATTTTCATCGAAACCTGGACTCGTTAATATGATGTACATTGAGGTCCTATAGATCGTACAGATTAATGCAGACTGGATTGAAGCACGAATCTGCTAGCTTATTTGGGAGAACACTATTATTTTCAAAAGCAACTAATGAAATCTGCTTACGGGCCTACCGCACATTTTTCATTAATTCGCTGTCATAACACATCGACGGATTCCGGTCGATCTATAGCGAGAGAGTAATGAATTTAAACGAGGTTTCAGCACTCGAGAATTTGCAGCGTCTTCGGCGAACTGTCAACCAGATTGTCGAGTGACTTGTATAACCACTACATTATTCATAGAAACAGTTTTTCGCCGTTCGGTATACTACTCCCATGTGGAAAAGGGTATTAACGCAAATTGCGAGTGATAAAACTTTTTCCTGTAATTTTTTTTATGACTTTGAATATAATTGAATTTTTCCACTCAAAGACCTTTAAGTAAGATCAGTGAAGTTACTCAACAAATACAAAGTTATCTGAAGTTGGCGTCCTTTTCTACATCTATATCTCCGCAAGCCACCTGACGGTGTGTGGCGGAGGGTACCTTGAGTACCTCTATCGGTTCTCCCTTCCCTTTCCTTGCTTGCATTCCCCCTGTGAGAAGCAGTATACTGGGTTTCACAATAGTATGACAAACTGGGAGATGAGGACCACTTAGATCAGCCCTTGGCTATTAAGTCGGTTCCACCGGTCAGTCTGAAGGCTGTTTTGGAAGGTTTCCACGTTTGTCTCGTCAGATACTGATGGTGGGTTAAATCTTTTCCGCCCTCTGCACCACCAAAAATACGAACTTTCAAAATACTTTGGTTCAGCATTTTTATGCCAGTCAGCAGTACAGAATTAAGAAATAGAACAAATGAAAACAATGCATCACTCCATTAATATGATCAAATGCTTTGAAAGGGGAAAGACGTAGCCTACTATAGACGACGTCGGACTTTAAGATTTCCTATAACTCTGAGGTGTGGCATTTTTTGTGGTTATTTTTGTTGATAGTACTAGCGAAATATGCTTATCTTTCTAGGTAACAAAATACTCCGCTTGTAAAAAATCTTAGATAACTATTAAACATTTCTTGTACTTCCTGTCAAATTTAGTCGTTGGGGCGCAGTAAATTGTCAAATTCATCAAATCGCTGACAAACAGTGGCAATTTTAGGGCTTTGCCCCCTCTTGGATAAAGTTCTGCTTACGATCATGGTTGTCGTCTTGGCAGTCAAACCCGTCATTCAGCATATCGCTAATCTATAGCCCTATGCTGTTTCACATTTATAATACAGTAGTATGTTTCCGCAGAAGTTTCTTTACAGCGAGTGTATACCAACTATTCTTGTACAACCGAACCACAGGCATTCTACATTCCACTCTCTAGAACTAAATGAATCGAGTTCCAAACTGAGTTACGACATATTGTCTCTTTATCAAGCCAGCTGAAAATATAAATCCTTGTAATTGTTTTACTCGTCCCTTGTACTCTAATAATATTGTTGCTAAAATGCCTCTTGGTCACTGATACCATTTTCAGTGTGAACATCCTCTAAGAGGTTAGTTCTCTTTACTGCTATTTCACCTAATATATTTCCTTCATGAGCTGGCTTCCCCACAATCTGTCCTTGACAGTTCTCAGACAAAGTAGCCCGTAATATTTTGCAGGACCCTTTGCCACGC